>NC_139247.1:26517467-27258053 GCF_977018435.1 Lepisma saccharinum
GCACCCACTCATTTTGCCATTCGAGTTCGCGAGTACCTCAATGAAGTCTTTCCACAACGTTGGATTGGTCGTGGGTCTCCTGCCTTACTGGCTCCACTTGACTGGCCACCACGCAGCCCTGACCTCACAACGTGTGACAATGCACTATGGGGTTTTATCAAGGAAATTGTTGCCAAGGACCGTTATGATACGGTCGAAGAATTGAAAGACGCTGTGCGGTGAGCGCTCACACACGTTACTCCAGCAATGTTGAGGAAGATGTCACACAGGACATGGCGACGAATAATTCTGTTACGAAAATGATGGGGTTCATATGGACCCTTTGGACAGTTAGTGACAGTTAAGATGTAGGGATATGATCTGTGAAATACTGGATTGGTATACGTCATATCATATATTAGTGGGGGTCACGGGACTTTGTGCCCACCCTGTACTATAGTAGTGCATTTATCGATGTGAACGAATTCACCTCTCTCCCTTTGAATGCTCGTATTTTCCACAACAACCACCCACAAAGGTGTAAAACGCTGTCAGACGTCCAGGACACTCTAACACCTACTCTGAAGTACGATATGATGTCATGTATATTACAGGGTCGTGACAGGTTTACAAAACGTTATTTCTGTCCAGAGTCACGGAGGGTCCAGAGTCCCCTGACTCTATGTCATTTATCTGTAGTAATAAAACTGCTGTATAAGGCTTGTAAGCTGTTTCCAGAAGTATGATCCAATACTTAAATAAATAAATATGAAATATTTCCAGATATCTCATAGAAGGAAAGGGGGGGGGGCAAATGCCCCTGGTTGTTCACCTCGTTACTCCTTACCACCGCTTCTCTTCAACAAGCATCTAATTCAGTCTCCCCAACACGCTTCCAAAAATAAATGTTAAAAGATAACCAAATAAATAATAAAATTTTGTCAGATATTACAGCATTGCAGTTCCCTTTTTCCTCACATCTAATGTGCCACATGATGACGGCAATTTTCCACATAGTCACTTCTTTCCGAATTTCGTACACGTTCTTTGACGGTCGTTCGTGACCGAGATCAACGGAAGGGTTGCTCAACGACGTAGGCAGGGCCACTTTTGAGGAGCGATGGTGCGTTTGACTCGTGACAGAATGTGTGAGGATGTTAGAGGACGGGACGCACACACATTTATATATGATCACATATCTGACGTATAAAAACCTCTCCCCGCCGACTCGGCCACTATATCATAAAAATGCAGTCTCGCTCGAGGGTCAAACCGTCTTGAACGTTAGTCACACGATCAATTCCCGTTAGCCACATTTCGGAAGTGGAGCGGAGAAAAGTTGAGAAGTGGATAGAACCTAGGGATAGAAACCACATTTCATCTCCGTCAGAAATGGCTTCTACACGTTCCACAGGGCGGTAGTTCTCGATTTCATATTTCAGAATGTTATCGGTAAATGCTATCCTTCTAAGAGTCCTTTCAGCCTAAATATTAATTTTCCCTTTCATTTCCCCGTGTTGCCTCCGGATAAATAAATTATATAAATGCTTTTTTAACTTACGTTCTTGGAAAAAAGTTGGCTCCAGCAATTAATATCTTGCCGTAAAGGCACGTGGGATTTCACTTCAATAGTACTTATTTGCTTTTTTTTAAATCAATATTTCATAAATCCTGGGTACAGTGAAAGCCATTTTAGATAAGGATATCAACTACGAAAAAATGTAACGCCTACTCTGAGATGGGTTGGTCAGAGTGACGAGTTACAATGCCAGAGGTCACAGGTTCGAAGTTTTGCTTTGTTTAACCATTCATGCACGTTCATCGGTTTCTTATTTACGGTTATCGTCGCGATTAACACAATAGGAACAAAAACGACGTAAAATAACCGAAATAGGAATAAAGAAACTATATCTACTTGGATATACCGTGGCGGCTCTAGTTCGGTAGAGCAGAGATTTACGGGCGAAAAATCGCCAATGATGAAACAGAGCTCATCTACCTCGCTAAGTCACCAGCCAATGCACAATAATAAAATATCATACAAAAACAAATAAAAAACGAAATTATGAAGTCTTTATATGCCCGATTAAATTCCGTTAGATGTTATTCCAGAAGGCCGGGGAGACCATTAAGTGAACTGTACGGGATCTGTAGACCATAGGCGTAGCTACGGGGTGTGCCGGGTGTGCCTAGGCACACCCTAATGGGCTGCTATATCAAAGAGAATTAAATACAGATATTTCAATAAGGCAGAAAATAAGCGGCAGTTTGTAAGAAGTTGAAAATGTCATTACTTGGTACAAACGTGTGCATTATCGCTGATGAAACGGGTGTCTATAGATTTTCGATTTTTTGATGTCATTGGAGAAAGAAGATATTTACTGCATTCTACTCTGTACTGCGGCGCCTTTCTTCTATACCTGTCACAAGCTGCACGTGTGAGAGAGAGCTTTCTCCATGCTTACCCAAGTTAAAACTAAATTAAGAGCAACTCAGAAGCAGGATAGATTGGAAGCCCTGCTCTTGCTATTTGTGGAACAGGAAAAAGCTTAGTCTATTCATATAAATAAAGTTATTGATGAGTTTAAGAACATTGTACATTTTGACAGACGTCTCTTGTTATAGATGACGTGTATTTTGATGTATTTGTTTGTAACATTTGTGAACATTTTGTGTGTGTGTAATTTCTATGCAATTTGATTTTTTTCTACTACATATATTCAGAAATTTTCAACACTGTCATTTAGTGAATTTATAATCCTTTACAAACATCAGTGCAGTTAAAGAGCCAAGTGATTGTGTTGCAAAATATGCTATTAAAAAGGTACAAGACCTCATTTTTTTTTCTTTGTGCACACCCAAATATAAAGTTCTAGCTACGCCTATGCTGTAGACTACTTCATGGGCAGATTTTGTGCAGAAGAAATTGCAACACACGTAGGATCCGCATGTGAAAAGTTGCAGTAGTTCGTTTGTGAATAAACGGGCATTCATTATTTTGAAGAAAATACTTCAACCTGAGATATTACGGCAAATAAAAATGATATTGAATACAAAAACTGTATAGTTTTATCGTTTTGTCACTACGCGTTACTTTTCTTCGATTTTTTACTAACCGCAACGATGAGGATGGTTGATATATTCCTAGGGTGGGATTCGAACACAGGAACTTCGGTGGAAAGATCGAAAGTCGACCACAGCCACCGATCCGACTTAAGACACGATAAGTCTGACTCATCTTGTTCGCTTTAAGTCCACTTTATGCACAGACAGGCTAATCTGGACTGGACATTCAGTTTGAAGTGCGATCCGAACCACTATGTGCCTCCAACGGGTTTAAGGCAAGATATGAATTTACACAATATAGAAAGACTGGAAAAGCAATCCTCCTCCTCATCACACACCTAGGATACTGATGTTTAACGAAGCTTCAGTGCGTTCATCTGCGTTCGTTTCAATAATGTCGTTGCTATGTAAGGTATCTTGAAGGTTATAAAATAATATGCTTTTGTATCTCTTGCATTTTTTATTATGGAGTGTCGCATCTTTATCACCTTTGGTTAGTCGCAACGATGAGGGCGAATGGTGATGAAATGAAATTGATGAAGAGACGCCGACAAAGGACACTCTCCGACCTCCGTGGCAGAGTGGTTACCACAACGCGCTACGACGCCGCTATATCGCTCTAAACTTACTGGAGTTATTGTGGCCATAAAATTGATTTATTTGCTGCGCCCCACCTAAAACGTGCATTATATTTCAAATATTTTACTGCCAAATTATTATGTCGATGGGTGTTCTTTGAGGTCCCTTCATCAATTTCAGCATGTCATCACTCATCCTCATATTCGCGATTAGCCCAAAGTGGCAGAAACGCGAAGTAGTAAAATAAACCAAATCAAATATTAAAAAAAGCAAAGAAACACCTATGTAAACGCCAGGACTTGAACCCGGAACCATCTCTGGTGAGATTGCGAGTTCAGCACCCAATGCGACTATAATCTCTATCAAATGATTCAAAAGATAATTCGGACTAACATGCGTAACGTTGTTCAGATATGACTGATTGATCGAAGTTCAAATTAGGGTGACTCAGCACTAACGCTATGAACACCCGTCACAATATATGGAGACAAGACCCTAATCAACAATATGAAGGGCAGATCTAAAATAAAAAGAAGCATCCTTGGTTCAAACTTATTCTGTGGAGATAAACTCATTAACAAGACCAAAACCACTAAAATATCTGAGGTCTAAAATCTCCATACCTATATTAAAAGCAGAGGGTGTAATCAGGGCACTTGGCAGCAAGATTGGACACACACATACCACAACACATGATCTGTTAAACGGAAAAATCTCCAGCAATTGCATTCCTTAAAGTTGGCAAGCTTATCCCCTTCGGCTCCGTAAGAGTTTGCACGAATCCTTAAATTTCATTATTTTCACCTAAATTTAACATTAGTCGCCGCTATCCTCCGGGGTGAAGCGTTCTGGATAAATCCTTACGACTATCATGAACAGTAGCGTACAAAATATTTAGGGCCGGCCATTAGTGACTAGTTACCGACTCTCCTGCTGCCACTTTATGGCGCAGCAATGCAGCATGCACTAACTACTATGGGATTAAAAATTATAGATACTCGAGTTTGGATTCCAAAATCAACCGGTAGACCTAGATAGGAACAAATTATATCAAAATTTAGGTTATTCAATTCTGCCTGTGTTAATATATGGTAACATTTTTTTCCAGTATGCCTCCTATTTTTATCGTCGTGAGAACAAAAAAGTGCCGTCTTTTGTGTTTTCCAAACGACCGCTCTCTTTCATTTTTTTTTTAAATAATGAGATTAAAACGGATGATACGATAGTGGAGAAATTTAAATACTGTGCAGGTAGAAAGGTTTTAAACACAATTCTTAATTTTCAGATTTTTAAAATTGGTCAAAAAAACGTTATTTTTGTGATACAATTTTTTCTTAGTATTGAGTAGTACCAGAAATACTATCTTGGTCTTGTTTTGAAGCTCTTGACGGCTGTTTTTAAAATCCACTATCATTGTCAATTCACATTGCGAAACCGATTTTATACCGATTTTTATTCAACGGAGTAAAGACGTACGGGGAACGTGGCAATACCGCACACAGCGATGTCCGATGAACAGTGGAAACTGCGGCTGTCATTGCGAGTCAGTCTATGAACGCTGCTCACATCTTCGAAAACATCGCTTTAGAGCGGTTGTATTTCACAACACCACTTCACAGCTTCGTATCTTTGATTTGATTTGATCTTTTAAGTCCACTTTGTGCACAGTAAGGCTAATCGGGACTAGACCTACAGTTTAAAGTGGGATCCGAACCACTATGTGCCTCCACCGGGTATCGAACCCGGAACACCTTGATTACAAGGCAACGACGCTACCACTGCGCCATCGGGGAGGCTCTTTCACAGCTTCGTATTCGTCCGTCTGCACGAATTGCACTAGCGACAATGAGTGTGTTGAACAGCAAGGCCTTTTTTTTAGAAGTACTGGAAACAGCAACGCCCTATCTTGATAATACGCGATGTGACGACAGTGCTGCCAGTACTTTCTTTCCAGCCCTCGTATGCAGCCACTTACTAACTCCCTCTTCGGCTCTCTCGCCTTCCAAACGGGAAATCAGGAACTGATTGACTGATTTGGTTTATTTTACTTCTGCCACTTTTAGCTAATCGCGAAGATGAGAATGAGTGATGATATGATGAAATTGATGAAGGGACACTCTCAAAGAACACCTATGCCTAGACCCTGGCGTCGTAGCACACTGCACTAACCACTCCGCAACGGAGGCCGGTGCAATTGGGAAGGAAATCCAGTCGTCAGAAGGATGCGATGGAAAACGATCAGTGGCGTACATAAACCAGTCTTTAAGTTCTCTAATTAATTTACTTACACTCTGGTTTAGAAGCCTGTTTTAATAGTTTGCATAATATATAATGAGGAATAACCCTTATATTAAAGCTAAATGCATAAAAATATACGAAAAAAAGTTGTTTACCGGCGGTAAACGCGGAAACATGGCGAATACGCCACTGCAAGGACTCGAACCCGGTAGCGAGATACTAAGTTCATCACTAAACAAACCCTGCTATTAAAGTATCTGAAATAGTGAATTTTCCAAAGTAAAACACACTAAAGTACAATTTTGTATCTTTGAATTTCTTTAGTAAAGCTTCAATAGATAAATGTAGAGGTTTGTCAGTTTTTCACGAATTCCACATCAGAATTTTATGTTATGGTAATTACGTACACAACTTAAGAGCGCCACATTTAGGTTCAGTAGTTGCAAGGACCAATCTTAACCCACTTTCTCTCTGCCAGAAAACCAATGCAAAACGGTCGATAAGTACTTTGTAGGAGTCCTCGCATTCGCTGCAAATCACTTTTAATGACCTATAAATGTATGATTTATTACTCACTACGTATATACATAAACTTATTAGGTTCTGAAATTCTTAGCTTTCAGGAGATTAAGAAGTGTTTGGTAAGCTTGGGAAAAGAGTTCTGCGTACAATGTACTTTCCCGGTCTAATCGAGGAGTACGTGATGATATATATCATCAAATATATTGTTAGGATAACTTCTAATTTTACTTCTATAAACAAGAGTTTAGTTGAGACTGGGTGTGAACAAAAAAAAACCTAATCGAACATAAGAAACTCCCTGTAGAACGACGAATACAAAAAGTTTGTTTTAAGTACACTTTATCCTGACAGGCTAATCGGTACTTGACCTACAGTTTAAAGGGAGCCGGCCTCTGTGGAACATCGCGCTACGACACCAGGGGTTCCGCGTTCGAATCCCGGCCTGGACATGGATGTTTATGAGTGTCCGTCCATTCATAAATTTCATCGCATCATCACTCATCCCCATCTTTGCAAATTAGAGAAAAGTGGTACAAAAGCAAAGTAAAATAAAGCAAATCAGTCAGTCAGTTTCAAGGGAAATCCGAGCCACTGTTCAAAGTGCCTTCATCGGGGATGGAAAAACTGATTGCAAAGTAGTTTCTCGTCATGAACCCGAACAAAACTCCAGAGATAGGTTTCTAATGGAATATCGGTTCAATTTCGGTTCGGAGTGGAATTGCTCCTATGTAATTCCACTTCGGCAAGCCAACTGATTCTACATTTCCAGCCAAACAGTTTGGTAAGTTGACAGTAAGATATCAATTCTAGGGCATTGAGTTATATATATTGAAATTATAGTTTAAGTCGTCGCAGAATTAAACACATTTGAATCTAGTTTTGGTAGGCGTGGAACAGGGAAAACCAGTTCAAGCGAATCTGTTTTTATGCATACCAGAGCCATCTGTTTACCACCTACCCTTTCACACGAGTGCCTACGTTTGTTTCGAATTCTGTGACAGGCCATGCCACCAGCAAGTAATGTCACTACCGGCTAGGGCATTGGTCTTGTATGCACTTTGAAAGCACCTCCAACATAACATTAAAGGAAATAATGGAAAGGGAGAGAGACATACAGCATGGTGTTTGTCAATCAGACTTGGTTTGGCGGTACGGTGTAACGTGCAATGTGGACCTCTTTCCTGCTGTCCTTATTTTCTCAGTGGATTACAATGATGTCAAGAGGTAGATTACATTGAGAGGAAGTAAGGTCAAAGCAAGTGCCTGGTCGTTTTTTGGCAGATACAAATAAGGAACGAACGATCGAACAGAATGGTGCATTTGCCTGTAGAAACTCTGTTGGAAGAGATATTTATACATACTCCTCATATGCATTAAGGCATTAAGCCCCACTAAGAAACTAGGCAATGAATCCCTCTGTAGAATAAGTCCTTGTCTGGAAATAGCACCAGTCTGCTACAGCAGCCATCACTTCTACTCCAGTGTAAAGTGGTGAGATGTTTCTTCAGGTAGTGTACATGTGAAAAATTGCAAGGCCTCAAGTCCAGACTGTAGGTAATCGATCAAGAACTTCCCAAACAAACTCTGAAAGCAATTCTGCCATGACCCTGCAACTTGAAGGTTGAGGTTATCATGAAGCAGTGTATCACACACAGTATGCAAGTGAATTGATGATTTGCCCTTTTGGGAGGAATCCCAATAACAGAGGACCGTAGGTTTGCTTCAATCAGTGTGTCAATCTGAGCAACTTCCTCACCAGGAATCTTATTACTTGGTCATCTGGCCAGGTCGCATGTCATCCTTGGATGTGTTCCATCCAGCACGAAACTGCTTACTCTACTTTTTTATTGTCGTAGCAGATACTCACTTCTTGACGAAAACATATATAATCAAACAGTGAAAGTCCACTGCTAGATCACACTCCAAACACAGGAAGCAAATCACATATCCCTGTTCTTCTATTGTGACGTCCAGCAATTGCAGCTCAATTTTCCTACCATGCAGTACATGGGATATATGACAAGTGATGAGTATGTGCATACAACTTAGCTGCCAACAGTAGTGGTGACTGGATGCCAAAACCGGAGAGGGGGGCAAGGAGAGTAACTTTTTCTACTGGCTGCCAACATTGTGCACATGCACATTAAGGCTTTTGACACTCTACCACATAAGCTCCTTCTGGCCAAGCTACACTATTATAAATTCTCACTAACAGCACTTAAGTGGTTTGAAACATAGTGAAACGAAACAGAGAGTAAAGACAAGTGAGCTATCGTCTCCACTTCACGTCCAAGCTGGAGTCCCTCAGGGCTCAATCCTCAGACCACTGCTATTTATGTTCTTGGCTGCTGATATAGTAACATCCGTGAAAAAATGCAACATTCACTGTTATGCCAATGACACACAATTGTATATATATATCAACACATATTTCAAAATTACAGAATGCGATCACACTTTTAAACTAAGATTTTAAGAACACAGTACAAAATCTAGGACTGATCATGAACCAGCAGCTCGATTGGTCTGAGTATGTGATACAACAATGTAACAAGGCATATTCAATATTAAAAAAGCCTCTATCATCTCGTAGACTTCTTTTCACCTAAGATCACGTTAAACTTAGTACAATCTCTGATATTCCCCCTATTTGACTATTGCGCAGTCATTTATGGGCTAAGAATAACAAAAAGGTTTCCAATAAAAATACAGAAAGTTCAGGTATGTATAAAGAATAAGAAAGAACATGTTGTCCCTGTGCTTAGTGAGCACGGAATTCTATCCATGGCACGACGGAGAAAACTGCACTTGTTTTTTACGCTCCACATCATCATTAATAGTAAAAGCCCAAACTACCTCTTTTCGAAATTAAACTTAAGCAAAATTCACTCCCATTCAACCAGAAACACTGCCAGCTTCAGCTTACCTCATTGCAGAACTTCAGTTTACCAGACCTATTTCGAATTTCACGAAACATCAAAACTTCAAACGTTTTCGCGCATGATCCATGCAGTTCAGCAGTGAATGCTACAAAAAGGATTTATATTCTGTTTCAGTTTTTTAGTTATTCCTTTATTGTTGTCATTGCTTTCTCCTTTCCTCTCATCAACATCACCTGTATCATTGAGCAGGGTGCATACATGTTAATAGGCATCAATGACCTTTTCAATAATTCACAGTTCTATCAATTTGCCAAACTTCATACATGAAGTTTGAGTAGTTTCAAAGATATCTTAGCTTTAAAACAAGTAAATGGCTGTTGACATTTCATTATTTAACTACTATACACAGAATGAATAGAATTTATGTCACAAAAAAAAATAGCATTTTGAAGGTCTTCAGATTTTCAAAATCTGAGGCCACTTCAGATTGATTGTTCTCTCTTATAGTCAGACCATCACCTCCTATGCCTTTCGACTTGCATAGAATTTGGCAGCCATAGCACTGCTTGTGTGCACTTACACATCCTGGATCGTATATGTTAAGTATGCAAAATCTTCTGAAGTCACAGTCTAAGGTGTGCCTTCGAAACAAAATATATAATTTATTCACAACATTAAACTTCTTGTTGGCTGTATTCTTTTCTTTAACAAAGAATGGAATTGAACTTTTACAGATTATTTCACTCAAGGTTTGTGAATGATCAGACAGAAAATGTTTCAGTAGTGGACTATAATCCAGACTAAATTTATCAAATGCAGAAAAAACGCCATGTTACAAGAGCTATTCAAGTGCTATCTTCACAATCTCATGGATAACGTTCAAAATTCACAGCAGAAAGTTAGAAAGGTAAATGAGTGTCACCTCATATTGTAATAAGTTTCTTAACCTTTATCAGATGGAGTTTCGCACGAGCGTAAACTCTCTGTAGGCGAGACAATTTCAAGCTGGCAATTTTCAAACTTGCCAAAAAAAATTGTAGCTTGAGAACTAATTGTCATAGAGAGATGAAATTGGTCTTGTTTTAAAGACAAGGCTTTTAGTGGAGGCAAAATTTATACATTGTGCCTCATGATGAATGATAAAGGAAGAAGAATTTTTTTTAAAAAAAAATTGCCACATGGCCACATTCCCCGCCCCACAATAGACTCAAGTGAATTCAGTTGGGCATTCCTACAACCATGCAAAGTTTCGTTGAAAACAGGTTAATACTTCTTGTGCAAAAAAAATAATAACAATGTATAGGAGTGCCAGTCTTGCTAGCTTAAGGAAAAAAATTGGAAATTCATGGTAACACTGTATATATTGTTTTGTACTTTGAGTATACCTTTATTTGTATACTAATGAACAAAAAAGAGAGAACTGAAATATCATGTGGAGTTTGCATGTTAATTGCTGCTGCGTGGTTTGGGCAAATTTCGAACTTTCGGTACAGTGCTTTGAATAGGTAGTGTGAAAAATGACCCAAGAAACTGGTTCCCTAGCCAGATGACAACATAGATAGCAGTGCAATCTGCAGGGATGCCATTTTTGTTAAGAAAGTAAGGCAGCTTAGTTACCCTTTTTAGTACATTATATGGATTTGTTTGTCTTGAAAGGTGGTACATGAATTGATGAAAACAGTTATATTTGTGGAGTGATTTGCAGTCATGAAATGACAGAAATTTGGAAAGAAGAATAAAATAAAATAAATAAATAATATACACAACACAAGCAGCAACATCGCAATGTGATGGTCGGTGTCAATTGTTGGGATACGTACACAAGTTTTTTTTTTATCTGTGCCACTAGAATAGAAATAATATCGTGAGAGATTTCATACCAAAGCGACAAGCCACACGTGTAGCTTGGAAGCGAGCACTTGGTAATTAATGCCCAGCGTGAATGCCAGGCTTAATCATCTAGGAGTGCTGAGGGGGTGCGACGTTGAAAATAAAGAAAAACGAAGCGTGCATGCATGTTTTAGCTACTAAATCTAAATAATAATCCACTTTTAGTACGCATCTATGATAATATTCCAAAGAAACTGAAGAATACTAGTGACTTACTTAATTTTTTGCTTGATTTTAGCACAACAATGACATATTTAGATATTTGAAAGGAACAGCTTGCTAAAGGAAGGCCAATGACATACATGGATGACCAGAGGATTTTTACAGAGAGAGAGGCAAGAACAGCGGTGTCACTTTAATACTTAACATTCAGTGCTCAAGTGACGGCATGACATAGTATGACACTGTAAGAGTAGTGTTTTCGGTTCAACATAGGCTTTGAAAAGGGGGTGCTGAAAGGGGCGTGGAAGAAAATTAAATGGTGCGCAAGCACCCCTTTGCATGCACCTGGCGCTGCCCTGTTAATGCAGGCGCAAGCTCGGACTGGGCCATTTTCACATGGAGAATTTAGACCAAAACCGCAGTCAACAAGTGACATGGGAATTTCACACCAAAGCGACATGGGTCCTTCAGTCCAAGGCAGCTTTCAGACTAAACGACACATATCGGAGCAACGTTTCACACTGTAATGACATGACGGGCCACACAGGACTGTGTTCGGTTGGTGAAATCCTCAAACAGCATGGAACACGTGTCACTTCGGTATGAAATAATACTGGAAACCTTTATCACCCATGCTTGAACGACAAACCGAGGCAACATGATGCATGGAATAAAGGAAATAGCCCAGTTTGAGGGACACACAAGCGACAAAGCAAAACATGCAGATTATTGTGTCACTTTGGTTCTAATAGTTGCATTCATTTCTGAAGGTTGGTTTCCTAAACACATACACCTGTCGTGTCGTGCCTGAAAGCTCTCTCAATGGCATGCATTATGTCACCTAGATCTGTTATTCCAACAATGAGCGGCAAATGCTTGCTCATAGACTGAAGGGGCCATGTTTCTTGTCACTTCCATGTAAACTCCTCCTGTCGCATCGGTATGAAAACTCCCTTAAGGAGCATTCCGACCAAACTGACAAGCAGCACATGAAGGCGATACACGTCACTTGGAAATGAACCTTCAGAATAAATGCAGCCTTTCGTATCAAAGTGATGCAACCAGCTGAACATATCGGTTGTTGCTTGTGCGCAACTCAGACTGTTTTCTCAAAAGTGTGCATCGTATCATAACCCTTCGGTGCAGTGAATCCATTCTTTACGAACTCAAAGTATCCGTGTCGCTAGTCACATCAGTGTGAACATCATGCATTGCTTGTCGCATTGATGTAAAATTTGCCATGTGAATGGCACTAAGGAGTTTTTTGGGTTTTCCTTTATCAATTTCATGCAAACATCAGTTATCAACATCGACGCGATTAGTTTAAAGCACAAGAAAAGCGACAGTAAATATAAAAAAATACAAATGCTTCAGCGTGTATTTAAAAAAATGTTCATAGCAATAATAATGAACCTTTTTGTGTAATTCATGCACAAAAATTCAGTCCACTAAAGGTCGTCAGTACAGGATGATCCTGCCCATTGGTGCTTGAAGATCATGCTGTAGTTCCTGTGAACATTATTCAGCAAGAGGAATACCTGTCCTTGAAAATCGGCACCAATGATAAAAGAAAGAAATGAAAAACGCTTGGCAACTACATTCATGCATTGAAAACGGTAGTTTAGCTGTGATATAATGGAGTCAACTAAGGAAGGAAGGCACTTGCATAATGTACCTTTATCCCCTCAACTTCAGAAGTAACAACATCTTCCACCCACTGCTGCCGACACCGACAACCACAATATTATTTTCAATGATTGCTTCCAGGTAGCAACCATGGATCCCTTATCTCAATCCACCAACACCTCAGTATGGAAAAGATGGATCTACATATCAGCCATGAATGCAACCACACTCACTGGCCTGCACAAGGTCACTCAGTAACTTTCCCAACCAACCACATCACCCTTCATATCCATTCCCAACTCCCCACCCATCCACCACACCTTGCCACTAACAATTTTTGACAAGCTTGGCGAGAGAACCAAGTTCTTCTGTACGAACTATATCTTCGATCTGAACCTGGCAACTTTACAGGTTGAACACACACTTCCATTTCTGTCATTTCCATTTTCTATGTCTGAATATGCAGCTTTTTTTTCCAGTGTCTGGTGAGCGTTTCCTATTTCCTTCTTACTTGCTATACACACAAAAACAGCACATTATTCTCCAACATACTAAATGTGAAATGTTAAGAAAATTACTTCAACAATAAAAACTGCATGCTCTTACCTCTAACTTAGCCAGTTCCTTTTGGTAATACAAAACCTTCTTATAGGCATGCAAGATATACAAGTTCATCTCTGCCTCTTTAAGTTCAGGTAAGTCTTCACCAACTTTTAAGCCAGGAATTAAACCAGATATTTCTCCCTGTAATTATAAATATTTTCAAATGAGTCAGTTAGATTCAGGTAAAATTAAAAAACACATTGAAATGCGGAAATATTTTTTTTTTATATAATTTCATTTCACTTCAAAAAAATTAAAATAGTTCATACAATAGACGACAAGATATAGCAATTAGTTTACTTTGCATTTTCTTGTTTGCAAAATTATACACACAATTACTTTCAAGAATCAAGATGACATGTTTGCCATTGGGTCTAACAAATCACAGATACAACTCATCGGGGCAATCAGTCTGCAGCTGGATGCTACTCCTGGAGATTTGTCTTGCGTTAGGATGGGGACAACAATTTCCTCATGCCATGAAGAAAGAAAGGAATTCTATTTCCATTTTCAGTTAAATATGCATAGTAGGAAGGCTTTACCATCCACTGGAAGATGGCTCATCATTTTATAGTGTATTCGATTTTGGTCAGGGGATGTATCCAAAAATTTTCAGTGCCTCATCATGTTATGCTTCCACGATAGGATGGGTGTATGGTTAATTGTAACCACCATAAACTGGTATCGCTCAGTTTGAGTTTTGAGGTAGGTAAATTGGAGGTTGTAATTTAGCAAACTTGAAGTCCTGAAGCAAGGGAGTTTGCAATAGTAAAGAGTTCTGTCGGGAACTGAACAAAGACTTTTAGGAAATTCACTTACGAGGACCGAGAAACTCCCTGGACACAGGTCATTGCTTCCCATACATGCCACCCTAGGATTATTGAATTTGAGCGGGGACACACAGGATTCCCAGGAGAGGTGCTTACTCTTGAGGATGCGACATCTAGCCCATGGATTAAAAATTTGCAATTTCTCCAAGTTTTGGGTATCGATGAAAATGACGAATAGCATAATTTCGATCGTTAATAGCCAGTTTAATTTCAGGGTACCACCAGGGCACTAGAGGTCTTCGAGATGGACTTTGGGATAGATTTGGGAATGCCACAGGAAGCAACATACTAGATTCTGTATGTGAACACCTCAACCTCGCCATCCACACTGAGCTCTGCAGATTTTGCATGCACTCCAGTCAGCATGACTCAGTCTCCACTGGGGAGGCCTGACAGAAATAGAAATTTGGTCAGGAAATGAAAGTAGCAACAGGCAGTGTAATCTTCTATACTACACAGAGCTCTGAAAATTAACACAAATACTTGATTTCACATTTCACCAACTCGTCAGTTTAATAAAATATGGAAAGGGTTGGGTGGAAGAGTAGACATATCCGTATATTGGGCATGGAATGACCAATACATGGTTAAGGAAATTCAGTGGCACCCACATTATCAAAACACCTGGGGCAATGGTGTTGCTACAGTACTCACCCATGACATTTATTTATAAATATTATTGATACTTTTAATTGTTTTTAATAATACAAATTCAATGCTGATCAGCTTCTGCTCAGATGTTATTGAATGATTTGCTAATGTGATCATATAAACATATTTTCATGTTTGGGGAATGAAGTACATGGTAGTATAATAAATACATGTATGCGAATTACACCTAATTACTTTCGGTAGTCCCTGCCACCATCCACTTTGGAACTTGTTGCTTTTGACGGAAAGTGGCAGAGGTCACCGAAAATAATAGAACCATTACAAATAAGTATTGCAGATAAAGTTAGTAATTTGCTTACATGTACTTATTAAACATGTTTTATTATTTTGTGGTTTCAAATTTTTGTAGTATTTGCTGAAGTGGATACTTGTTAAGGTTAATTTACTTCTTAGCAAATGTAACATTTCAATGAAGCTTATTTAATTAAATATTAACTTATTTATTAACATATACAAATTTAGTCATTGACAATAATCATCTGGGTTTCATTGCCATTCTATCAAGACAATACTTCTAATTAAATAAAATATAAACAATGGACTCATTATTCCCATTTTATTTTTGATTTCCTTCTAAAAAAAATAATGACAAACTAAAAATTCAATTCGCATAGACTCGCCCAACAAAAACTATGAAAAACACAGTAAAGCAATGAAATCCAGTCAGACAAAATTAAAGAAGGAATATTCAATTAACATTACTGATATAGTTAACCAGCAGATGGCAGATGGAGGGGGTCAAAGAGATTGTCACCCCAGGTGGAAAGGAAAAAAAGAGAAATAGTTTGAAGAGAGTAGTGGCATGGCTCCCATGAAATGACACCCCATTATTTTTTTATTTGCAAAGAAACAGCAGAATTACAAAATTTTCTTACTCAATTTGCTCACAATACAACACTTGATTTTGATTTGGTGTTTTAAGTCCACTTTATGCACAGTAAGGCTAATTGGGACTGGACCTACAGGTTAAAGTGGGATCCAAACCACAATGTGCCTCCACCAGGTATCGAACCCGGGACCCCTTGATTACAAAGTGACGACACTAACAATACAACACTTATAGTGATGACTGACAGAATGAGCAGGCCTTTTTAAAATCAAAATTAATGAAACCTTGGAAATGTATGTTTGGTATTGTGATGAAGGAATAATTAAGGTATATACTACAGATGCGTTAAAAAGCAAAAATGTTCTTAGAATCAATTAATTTTGGTTGTCATTGGTTCACTGTGGTGTTGCTTCATATTTAAAGTGAATGTGCATCATTCTTACAATGTTATTTTACTAAAAATGCTATTGCAGTAATGATTCACTGAATGTTGTAACAATACTGCATAGAAAGACATTGTAAATATATCATTTTTGCCATTGAAGGTCAGGGAATTGTGTGGAAGTCCCAGAGTACTTCTTTTTCCCCTTGAATTTTTATTTACTTTCGTATATTTACTTCTGATGATGAAATATGAGCAACTAAATCCAAATTTTATGTTTGCCATGCTGATCTCAGGCTAAAAACTAGGAATGAATAACAGAACATATAACATACTACATCACTATTTTATTTCAGGCTGAATACACATTCTATATGGATATGCTGTTAAAAAATGACAAATTTCTGGCCCCTGTGGCGGAGTAGTTAGCACATTGTGCTACGATGCCAGGGATCCCAGGTTCAAATCCTGGTCTGGCCATGGATGTCTTTGAGTGTCCATTCATCATATCATCACTCATTCCCAGTTTTGCAAATTAGCCAGAAGTGGCACAAAAAGCGAAGTAAAATAAAGCAAATTACGAGGGAGAATGAAGTGAAAACCGCAAAAGGGCCATTAAAAATATTCTTTTCATTCTAGGCATTTGGAAATTTGCAGACACAGTCCTTGACGTCTTTCCGAGCTGGTAGTACGAAGCAGTGCTGGTAGGTGGGGTTGGATGTGAGTAACAGCTGATTCAAGGTGGCGGCACCACTACGCAGTTCCACCAAGCAAGAACAGCGTGGAGTTATTCGATTTTTATGGAGTGAAGGTGTGAAACCGGTTGATATTCATCGGAGAATGCAGACGAAGTATGGGGATGCCTGTCTGTCACAGCGGCAAGTATACGATTGGTGCAAGAAATTTGCAGAAGGTACGATTTCATTGACTGATGCTCCCCGTCCGGGTCAGGCTCAGTGAGTTGTGACAGAGAAGTCCATAGCCACAGCAGATAGGCTTATTCAGGAAAACCGGTGTGTCACCCTGGCTGATATGGCTTCCTTGCTGAATATGAGCTTCGGTTCAGTACACAGGAATTCGAAAGAAACGCCCCCCCTTACGGTTATGCAACCCGTAATTTTCTATCATCTAGTTTCGCCTGGTAGAGTAGTTCCCGAGAAGAGCAGTGCTTCCAAACCTATAACTGTAGTGTTTCCAACCCTGTATTGGTTGGTTGGTTGTTGATTTGGTGTTTTAAGTCCACAATGCACAGTATGACTAATCGGGACTGGACCTACAGTTTAAAGTGGGATCCAAACCCCTTTGTGCCTCCACCGGGACCTCTTGATTACAAGGCGACGACGCTACCACTGCGCCATCCAAGCCTGTAATGCTTCGTAGAAGACGAAACCTTCACGTAAACTTCTTCATTCGTGAGTTACATTTGGTTTACAGACTCAATTCGTGAGTTACATTTGGTTTACAGACTCACATTACAGGACACTCTTTTCCTTTATTGAATGTTTTCTGGAGCATTTATTTTTCCTTCTGCGGATAAAATTCTGTTATTATTTTACATCTTATTTTTCGCAGCTTCTCTACCATTTATTGGCTAATTGCAACAATGAGGATGAATGATGACTCGATGAAATTGATAAGAGGACAGTCATAAAGAAACCATGGGGGCTAGATTCATATTATTATTATTACTATTATTATCTTTCTTTTTTTTTTACTTTACTTTTGGTTAATCGCAACGATGAGGATTAGTGTATGATAAAATTCATGAAGGAACACTCGCAAACAATCATACCCAGGCCGGGACTCGAACCCGGGAATTTCGGCAGCGAGATCAAAAGCCGATGGCTTACCACGCTCGGACACAGCGGCGGCCAATTATTATTAGTGATATTGTCTTAAGTAGTGTATTTTTCCACCATATTCTTTCATACAATCATGAAACGGATGAAAATTAGAATGTTAAAATACCTGCCTACGTTTTTTTTTTTTAAGCTTGCAATATAAACCCCTACTGCACGAAGCCAAATTGTGGGAATACGAAACAGAACCAAGTTAACATATCTTGACCGTGGAAAGTGTTAATACAAAATCTAGAAAAGAGCCATTTAACAGTTTCCTGATTGTTTTTTTCATTTGTTGCATGGGAAGAATTGTCTGAAATGTGTGTGTAGTGGCAGGCAAAGGAGAATACAAAGATCGAATAGAGAGGCAACACTGTCACTGTTCTGCACTGCACAGACAACGCCTCTCGTTGAGTGGGCGGGGCACTGTGGGTGCGAGCGAGCTGCTGTTGCTTCTGCAAAGAAGAACACTCACAGACAACTGAATGACGCTCCGCTTAAAATCTAGTCAATCGAGAAAGGATTTGTTGAGGAAGTGAATTGAAATACAAACGCCAGAATTTGGTCTAAGCCTATAATGGTTACTCGCAATAAGAGCTGATCAATTTTTACATGTGGAATTCCGTAGTGAAAGAGGCAACAGGCCGCACTCCACACCTTTAGCCTGGTAACACTAATAAATCATTTCATTATATGCGTTCGGTTATGCTGATAGTCATGTTTAATATATTCAACGAGGGTCACTATTTATATTTTGAGCCTAACAATGAAAAAACAGGAATTTGGCATTGAAAACTGCTTTATTGTTTATCGAAGTATTCTCCTTTATGGTCAATACACTTTTGCATTCGTTCGAACCATTTGTCAAAGCAGTTTTTCCAATCTTCTTGAGACACCTCCATAATATGGTTTTTGAACGCATCAACGGCGTCTTCCGCCGACGAAAATCGTTGTCCATGCAATTTATTCTTAACATTTGGGAACAAGAAGAAGTCATTGGGTGCCAAATCAGGACTGTATGGCAGATGACCCATCAATTCGATTTTTTGACTGTTCATAAAGTCGGTTGTTAGACGAGATGTGTGACAGCTGGCATTGTCTTGATGAAGAATGATCCGACGGCATTTGTTTGTTTTCCGTATTTGACCAAGACCTCTGGCAAACAAATTGTTGTGTACCATTCAGAGTTGACCGTTCTACGTTCCTCTAAAGGCACAGTTGCCACATGACCAGTTTTCCCGAAAAAACAGGCGACCATTTGTTTCGATGTGCTTCGAGCGCGAACAACTTTTGTTGGATTGGGTTCATCTTGAAACACCCATACAGTCGACTGCTGTTTACGTTCCGGCTAATATGCATATATCCATGATTCGTCACCTGTTACAATTTTATATAAGTCTTTTGAAGCACCATGATTGTATTTATTGAGCATTTCTTTGCACCAATTGACGCGAGCGTCTTTTTGAGTTTTTGTCAAATTGTGTGGGATCCAACGAGAACATACCTTTCTCACAGCTAAATGATCATGTAATATTTTATATATGCTGGTGGAACTAATGCCTATGGTTGCCTCAATCTCACAGTATGTCACATGACGATCTTGCAGTATTAGGTTTTGCACAGCATCAATGTTTTCTTGAACAACAACTGATTTTGGATGACCTTCGCGAATCTCGTCGGTGAACGAATGGCGGCCACGATTAAATTCGTTATACCAGCGTTTCACAGTGGCAAAGGATGGGGCTTCATCGCCAAATGTGGAAGTAAGTTGATCGATGCAGTCTTGTCTTGATAATCCACGTCGAAAATCGTAAAAAATCATCGCACGAAAATGTTCACGAGTTAATTCCATTTTATTGTTGTCGTGCAATCTTCAAGGCAACATAAACAACACAAATGAAGCTATTGACAAAACATTTCAAGTACGTTATGATGGTCAATAATGCCAGACGATTCTGTGCAAATGTCAAATCGGGCCTAACTTCAATCAGTGTTGCCAAGGCTCAAAATATAAATAGTGACCCTCATATGTACACAAATATGACACATTTTGTTTCTTTAAGCCTAGAAAAAACAAGAATGTTGGATTTCACGGAATGTTTAGTTATTTTAGGACATTTTTTTTAAAAAAAATCACTAAAAAAGCAAACAATTTGCATATTTGCATTCTAAAGCTCTTGTTTAGGCATGCAATTTTTGTTGGATGTTGTAGGTTGATACTTTGTCGGGTGACGATATTTGACAAAAATCGTATGTCTCAATTGAGCCTATTTGTATCCATGTTCTTAGTGACTGCGGTGGCTCAGTCGGTAATGCGTCTGACTACCATGCTCAAGGTCCCGGGTTCGATCCAGGCCGGTTCAAATCCGGGAACTTTCCTAACGGTGAAAGCGGCCCCGGCGCCCACCCAGCGTCGAATAACATGGGTACCTGGGGGAAACCCTGCGGGGTAAAGGCAGTCAGGGGCGTGATGCTGATCACATCACCCCCACTCACGACCGGATCAAGAAAATGTGGGGCGTTACCCCCACCCCCTATACGCCTTCATGGCGTGGTGCTATGCACAGGGGAACACTTTACCTTTTACCTTTTTTGTTCCTTAAGTTTGTCCAACAAAATGCCTTAATACGACGTCCGACAACTATCGGACGGTGCCATCTGCTCCCATCCCATCCATCTGTTGACATTTCTGTCCCCTTACTACTCCCATACAGACAAAAAAAATGATAATTCAATGCATTGTCCATGTAATATTTAGAGGTTTAACACATTTTTCTGCCCCTCCGGAAATTTCTGTCTCTCTCCCCCCCTGCTATCACTGGTTTCTGGTGCCATAGTTGTGTTGTGCATAAAAGGGGCGTAAAAGTTGAGGCCGAAACTTAGCAACAAGATTTCCTGTTCCCGTGCAGAGTTCCATAAGGATATCTTATAAATAAAAAATAAAATGAAATAAAAAATAATTAAAAAAAGTCAAGACAAAATTCCCTGACTTTTTTGACACCTCAAATTCCCTGACTTTTCCCGGTTTTCCAGGTCTGTCGCCACCCTGATAATACAAGTATAACACATCAACATCACATTACTCTGTAATACGGTACTGGGGACCATGGGTTCCTTACATCAAAACACTCAGCCAACATCCCTGAACAACCTGTGAAAGTTTGTTGGTAGATTTCAGTTCCACCCATACAGGATGGAACTTTCCTGTTAATGGCAGTTTTCAACTTGGAAACAACATGAAATTTGGCAGGGCTAGATCTGGGTAATAAGGGAGATCAGTAATCTAAACAACCTCTTTTGTAGCCAGTAACTGTTTAACAATGTAGGCCTTATGACATGGAGCATTGTACTGTAAAGAGTCTCCAGCTGTCCACCTCCCCATACTGGATCTAACCAGTTGAACATATTGTTTCATCATGGGTGAAATCTATTCCCAGATAATATCTCTGTAAAATTATGAGGTATTGCCTAAGGTAGCAAGTTCAAAAGCTTCTCTAATTAGTCAGTAGAAACAAGAATTCACATGATTCACAACTGATGGAGGTTAACACTGTACATTTAAATTCTCGTATATTCTTCACTTTAACAATATTAATACAGCTACACTAAATTCACTTAAAAGGTGATTTAAATACCAATTTCAGCAGATATTTTCCTTTTTCTGACACTGAAATGTTAAATGAAAATGGTAACAGAACTTTCTGAAAGATTTTAAATGTAGTAGTCACTTTCAATATTAATTGGTTGTTCATTTATTTTAATTTATAGGTTTCAAGTGAAAGGAAGTCCAATGAAATTCGGCATGCCACAGGTGTGCAACACAGAGCAAATGTTGAAAATGAAACAACACTTTCACACAATCTTCTGTGGAATCCAGTACAAATAGTAAGCTTTGAACTGATCTGGGTCATACAATTACAACTGCCAATATGTACCTTCCGGGCTAGCACAGGATAAACTGATAATGCCCGAGTAGGGAACAGCTACCTTTTACCTAGATTTTACCATAAATATATACAGTATATACCTTCACCCTAAAAACACACAAATAAAATGACAGGTTAACAAGTTCCACCTGAAAGGAGGAGGACCATGCCAAGAGTGGATCCAGATAATTCCGAGTTCATGGCATGAGATGAGTGAAGCAAATAAATATTAACTTTAGTGCAACGTACAAACATGAAGATATTATTAGTATTATTATAATAAAAAAATGAAAAATGTACACATTAATGTGTTTTGCAAATAGACACCAAGAAGTGAAATGCAACGGACCGCATAAGTAAAATATAATTCATAATTGGGAAAAGAGACATGGTAGTATCTAAATATGGGGAAACTAGTACTCACATTATCCGCAAAACTGTTTCTTCTTCTTTGTTCTATTGATGTCAGTGGCCACTGCCACCATCCTCATTGGAACTTGCTGTACTGTTGCTTGGCATGCGTCTATTGTTCGTAGTTCTCCGGATGCTGCTGGGTGTGCTGTTGTTAACTTTACATCTGTGCCTGTGTCATCTGCTGCTATTTCCTGGTGTTAGCTGTTGTATTGGAGGGAATACAAGTGTCGTGTGCCTGTCCGCTATCGATGTTCAGCTCGTGCGGGAAGTGCATTATGGCATGCGTTTCCTTGATTTTGGTGTCTACGAGTGTGTGGGCAGTGTGTTTGACTTGTACCTTTTGAATTTTATGGCTATGGTATTTGATGTATTTGGCAAGACCAGCAGTGGGTTGGGCTTTTTTTGCATCCATTAGGTGCTGTTGGATTCTTTCATTGACAGATCTGATGGATCTGCCAATGTAATGTGCACACTCTGCATCGTATACACCTGGGTTATCAAGGGGGAAGAGGAAGTACTGTTTGTGTTTGTTTAGTTTATCAGCTATTTTGGCATTGGGTTTGTGCGCTACGTTGATGCCATATGGGAGAAGGGCTTTGGATATGCGTTTGGATGTGGTGTGGTTTGTAGAATTTATTCTCAAACTGAAAGTAGTAGTTGTTTCTTGTACCTCTAGAGCAGAGATTCTGTTTGTCAGCCGTCTTTCAACTGAATGTAGAGATAGGTCTACGGGAACTGAATTGTACATATCTACTATGTCAATGCTGGCTAATTTTGCACTGTCAGCTTGTACTATTGAGGTCACGAGATTTTTGGCATCGGCACTGTTGCGGAACACATATGTTAGTTTGTGGTTGAACTGAGATATTTTGTTTTTAAGCCAGTCAGTTAGGTGGATTGTGGGGTGATTGAAGCCAGCTATTATAAGGTGCATGGGGATTCCAGGTTTATGAGTTTTGGGAATGCCATAGGCAATGGCAGGTGAAGGGTGGGGGTTGAGAAAGTATTTGTGGTCTTGTTCACTTAGTATAAAACTGGATTTCACTCCATTTTTCACAATTCTATTGTACCTGTCCATGGGGTCCTTTGTGATAACACTATACGAGTCACTGTTTAGTTTGTCTTTTACTTTCTTAGAATAGTCACCCTTGTGCATAATTACAAACTGGTTCGATTTTGTCGGATTTTAAACACCAACTTTCCACTTGGTGCAGTAAAGCGGAAATACAGCCAGGCACCCTAACCAGCCACAATTAACCCACCCACAAGCAACCCAGCTACAATCAACTTCCAACAACCAATACAAATGGTTTGCCTTCCTCTATCATCCCACCACATCCAACGCCATATCCAAAGCGCTTCTCCTATATGGCATCAATGTAGCGCACAAACCCAATGCCAAAATAGCTGATAAACTAAACAAACACAAACAGTACTTCCTCTTCCCCCTTGATAACCCAGGTGTATATGATGCAGAGTGTGCACATTACATTGGCAGATCCATCAGATCTGTCATTGAAAGAATCCAACAGCACCTAATAGTTGCAAAAAAAAAGCCCAACCTACTACTAGTCTTGCCAAACACATCAATACCATAGCCATAAAATTCAAAAGGTACAAGTCAAACACACTGCCCACACACTCGTAGACACCAAAATCAAGGAAACGCATGCCATAATGCACTTCCCTCACGAGCTGAACATCGATAGCAGACAGACACACCACACTTGGATTCTCCCACTACAACAGTTAACACCAGGAAATAACAGCAGACGACATGGGCACAGACGTACAGTTAACAACAGCGCACCTAGCGGCGGCCGGAGAACTACGAACAAAAGACGCACGCCAAGCAAAAGTACAGCAAGTTCCAATGAGGATGGTGGCAATGGCCACTGAAATTAATAGAACAAAGAAGAAAAAACAGTTTCGCGAATAAAATGAGTACTAGTTTCGCCATATTTAAAATATAATGCGAGAAACTTGGCACTCACAGCATATATGCAGTAGGGTGGATCGAAAAACCGTTTTTTTCGAAATCGGTCTGCGGCTAGTGCTTAAAGTTTGTGGTTGGTGGTCCTTATAACCCATAAAAAATTCCAACTTGATCGGATAATATCTTCAGGCTGCACTTTTTAGTCAAAATTTAAAATTTTTATGAAAAAATGTCAAAAATTTGCAATTTTTCCTGATGGTTTCTCGATGATTCTGGAGTGATTCAGTGGCAAAAAATTACATATATTTCTTGTATGTTGCTTAACATTAACGATTTAGTGTGTTCGAATCAGGGAAAATGGTTTCTTAGTTCGCCAAAATTCGTCAAAAAACGCCAAATATACAGAAATGTTACGGATGTTGGGTAGGCAATAACCCGCTAGAATTCTCGACCCCACCGACTTAAATTTACCAAAAACGATAAGGTTATAGGAAAGAAAGTAAACTGCAGCTCTTAGTTTATCGAGTAATCGACTATCCAACACTCACCACGAGAAGGTGGCTGCAATTGAGTGCCGCCCGCCCACCCACCCAGGTAGACTGGCGTATTTAGGTTTTAAAGTCCGCTTTGGTATCAAACTTTGGTAATATTTTCCTGTCCTCCAATCGAGCTCTAATATAGCCATCTCGGGAGTCATAACCATACAGCATACATACAGCTTATGTCTTAAGAGCAGGTGATGGATTTGACGTTGTTGATACATGGAGCAGTTGATGCAGCAGTTACATCTTTGACGCACCGTTCCACTGCCTGGCTATGGCACAGCAGGTCAAAAAAAAGTCTGCAGTTTTTCTAGGGAATCGTCTCTTCCTGCTGTCTAAGTCTTCATTGGTAAGTAAGTGTGCTACTGGAGGCGATGTTATTTCTTATTTTCCCCAGTGCACTAAATCTGTGTAATCTTTGGCATTAAAGTTAATCACTGGAGGTGCAAATTTTCTAATGGTGTTGTTTGGTTGGCTTTGGCTTTTTCTTGCTTCCAGGATCTTCTGCCAACATACCAACAAGTATGTTTTCTGGGTGCCCCTAGAAACATGATTTTGAAGACGTTCATAGAGAAAAGTCTTTAAATCGTTTGGTAAGCACTCCATTTTCTGCAATGTTAGCCACAGGTATTTTGACGCGTACTTGATAGTTCCATTGCATTTGATGTAAAACCACATGGAAGCGTAAACTTTAACAACAAATTCTGTCAATGTCTTAAGAGCAGGTGATGGATTTGACGTTGCTACATACATTCGAAGGATGCGCCCTGCAAGAGTCAGCCATCGAGCATGGTGAATAGGCCCAGGAAGACACATCGCAAGATCATTTGGACACACTCCACTGTTCGCAGCCTGGCACATTTTGTAGAGGTAAGCCTGGTCTTTGCTGAGAACATCAACGTCAATATCAGGAAGAACTGCTTCAATTTTTTTCGAACTGGACGATGGGCCGGTCTTGGCAGCTAGACAAGCTCTTTCCTACGTCGCCATGAAATCCCTTCGGGCCGGATGTCTTGCCATCAATTTTCTCAAAAATATGTCTTAGGGGCAGTTCATTAGAATGCAATTGACACACAATCCATTGGAGAGGACGCAGCATATATTCTTCTAAACACCGGATGATGCCGGTGTGCTTCCCCGTGTTCTTCCTCTCTCCGTCGGATACTATGCACGACAATTCTGTCAAATCTAAGCCTTCTTCGCAGAGAAAGTTCCAAATAGCGGCAGTTGCTCCTTCTGCGTCGGCTGTTTTGGGCGTAACATGGGTAAGGTAGAATGAACCAGGTTCCTCAATGAGAGAAATGTGCTCTTCTTGACAAATCCGTTGGTACGTTTTTCCAGTCTCTTCACATGTCTCTTTCAACAAAGTAGAATCTTTCCTTCCATCGAAGTACAGTGACAAAATTTTCTTGTTCTGGGGACATTGTTGTTCTTGTAGTGTTTGTCGCGTTCGTGAGCGCTGTCGCCTGACATTGTTTCTGTCTATAACAATGTTAAATTTCTCCTTTTGAGGTAGCGTTTTATCTATATCACTCAGAAGACTTGACGCCAAATGTGCAGCTACTCTGTCTGACACACCACGCCTCTCACAAGCACGCGAAAACGAACTCAGATTGACTCTGGTCTGACTACTTGTTCCTGAGTTAAACTTTTTCTTTTGCGGAATTAATTCTCCATCTTCATCATTGCCAGGTAAGTCTTACTTGTCTTCGACATTTTCAGCTTCGTCCACTTGCCGCACTTCTGAAAATGAAAAAAAAAATCACACGGGCGATGGGAGCACTAGGGTAACGGAAGAAGAGTCCTACAGGTGCAGGATATAAGCAACGCACGTTCTGGCGTCATTAATGTATTTGTATCTACCTTTTCATGGTAAGTGTTGGATAGTCGATTACTCGATAAACTAAGAGCTGCAGTTTACTTTCTTTCCTATAACCTTATCGTTTTTGGTAAATTTAAGTCGGTGGGGTCGAGAATTCTAGCGGGTTATTGCCTGCCCAACATCCGTAACATTTCTGTATATTTGGCGTTTTTTGACGAATTTTGGCGAACTAAGAAACCATTTTCCCTGATTCGAACACACTAAATCGTTAATGTTAAGCAACATACAAGCAATATATGTAATTTTTTGCCACTGAATCACTCCAGAATCATCGAGAAACCATCAGGAAAAATTGCAAATTTTTGACATTTTTTCATAAAAATTTTAAATTTTGACTAAAAAGTGCAGCCTGAAGATATTATCCGATCAAGTTGGAATTTTTTATGGGTTATAAGGACCACCAACCACAAACTTTAAGCACTAGCCGCAGACCGATTTCGAAAAAAACGGTTTTTCGATCCACCCTAATATGCAGCCCTGATACTAAGAGGTACTTGGTTTTCCACACACAAGGCACCTTATTTGAACAGTGGTCAGCTTGCGGTGTCATGCTGGCAGTTCCAGGTGTCTGAAAGTTAGTGTTAGTGTAAAGTTATGTTTTTGTTCAATAATATTTCTATGTTAAAAAGTTTGCTTTTTCTATTAAGTAAAGTTATTGTCAGTGTCAGCCCATTGGAACTATCCCCTAGCGGCCATCCGGTAAAAGTGTGACAATCCACAAATTGGCAGTGTCAAACCATGGCCGCCATTCGAGAGAGAGACATCAACATATTTGTTTAAATGCCCTTAGCAGACGAGCACCAGAAAAGCAGAGAACAGCCCAGCAGTATACCCAAGGAAGAAGCGGCAGGGACAAGCCCAGCAGTCTACCGAGGGGAGAAGTGGTGGAGCTGAAACTAGGGCTGAACCGATACCACCATTTGCCAATTCCGATACAGATTCTGATACATTAACCGATTCCAACAGATACCGATACTTGTATAATTTCAGTAAAATAACTAAGGCTAGTTACTGAGTTACAAAACTCATCTCATCACTTTAGTATTAATTATATCAAATACTCTTAAATTATTTTCATATAACATTATATCACTTAAAATGTCCTGTGACATTTTATGTGAATTTCCTTTTACCTCCAGAGGATGCAAAAAGAAAAAAAAAGTAGTTCAGCTTGCACAAGGAATGCAAAATAAATACAAATGTAAACAACACTCTTATCGTTTGGATTAACCTGGGGAGAGTTGGAAATGACGTAAATATATACACCGATATATGCTCATTTGGCAGCACTGTACATGTCCTGCTGTACATTATTCTCTGTCATTTGCAATAAAAACAAGTCACTGCAGTGTCAGCATTGGGTGGAAGTCACACAGAAGGGTAGAGCACAAGAAGACAACCCTCCCTCCCACAGCGACATTCATCCCTTTCCCAGGAACTCTGGAATGAGCCTAGCATTGTAATAATGCTGGTTTTGAAAACGTCATGTTCTTAACCAATGAGTTTGTGAGCAACATTTGGCATTGAATGGTTTCTTCTATTTGCACATAGCATTGACCCCCAGGCAGTTACATGCCTTCACTTTTGGGTGCAGCACTTTCACTTTAGCCCTGCCTTTGATCTTGTCATCTGCTTTCCAGGAGGGTGTACCATTTTCGGAAATGTACATGGAATTATTATGCGGGACACCAACCTGTCACACGGAAGGGTGAACAAACTTTTGAAAAGGACAAATACTGGCAAATGAGTTTTTTCTCTTGGCCGCTCTAGCCACTCAAAATTTTTGGTATCATCGCCAGCCTCCGTGGTGGAGTGGTTAAGACATCGTGCTACGATGCCAGGGGTCACAGGTTTGAATCCTGGCCTGGGCATGGATATTTGTGAGTGTAGATTCATCAATTTCATCATATCATTACTCTTTCCCATTTTCGAAAATTAGCCAAAAGTGGCACAAAAAGCGAAGTATAATAAAGTAAATCAATCAATCAACATTTGGTATCAGATGGTATCAGTGAAACAAATTGAACCAATACTTACCGATACCGATATTTTACATGGCTAAAACTAAACTTTTTAGAACATAAAAGTTCGATATCTATTCCTAATAGTATTTCTTTCTGTTGTTAAAGTCCTTTTAATACAATATCCTTTAGAAGCCGGACAGGTTGAAACTGGTCAAAATTTCGACCACCACATGTATACCCGTGGAGGACGGATGGTCGATATTTTGACCAGCAGCACACGGCAGCAATTAATGTGGCATTTCTCGAAAACTCGAATTACAAAGCAGTATATCCATTGTTACTATAACAAGCAAAGTTTGAAAAAGTCCTTATTTTCCCTTCATTTGCCATTGTTACCAATGTATTATTAGGGATATTTTGGGATAGATTTATAAGTGTAAACAAACAAGCAAAAATGATTAAAAAGCAACATTTTAAGCAATGTCCAACAATTAAAGATTCAGGGAGGAATTTGACCCTACCACATGTTAGCACAGGAATTACCGAACCATTTCTTGAAAACTATACACTATATTTCAGTTCTGTCTGTTTTGTTCATCAGTTTACATCTAAAGATATTATATACTCTAATTACAAAACAATACATCCATTGTTACTATTAATAACAAGCGTAGTTTGAAAAATCCCTTTGTTTCCCTTTTGTTACTATGTGATAAATTGAAGATAAAAAAGGCTATTACTGCTCAACCACTGCACCTTTTTTAACAATTAAAATTCTAAATGTAAGAATAAGTAAAAAGCAACATTTTAAGTAACATCCGACAATTAATGGTTCATGGGGGGGGGGAGGATTGCGGGCAAAGGCCCAAAGTTCAAAATGTTCTGTAATTATGCAAACTTTCCAAACCTCATAATTTCAGTTTTCTTTTTTTTTTTAAGTTCGATTACATATCCTCATAGAGTGGTCTTTTGTCGTTCTTCCTTCCAAATTTGGTCCATTCAACATCCATAGGGCCGAAGAAGATCTCGCTCCCCTTGGTCCACATAGCAACAACAGGTGGCTCATTGAATAGGTATGATGTCATTCACTCTTGATTGGATAAGAAACAGCTTTAAGACCTACACCTAAGGAAGCTATTTCTTGAACTTGAACTGTACTGTGCATTATATACAAGATGCAATTTTTTGTCGCTCTTTCCCATCAAAAACCAGGGTGTGCGTTATACATGTATAAATACGGTATTTCCTTCCTACATGTAACATTATTTTGTTTTCTCACAAATAGTTTACACAGTTGTTTGGGTTCCGCACAATATGTATTAGAATGTTGTAACACCAAACAACAAAAGTAACACTATATTAGTGAGCAATAAAAAATTATTACCTCAAAATGGCTCCTTGCTTCAGTCACCAAATCCTTGTACTTCTCAAAAATATTTCCTTCTTTGATGACATTTTGCAAACTGCTTTGGCTACTCTCCAAGTGTGATTTTGCTGTAGCAAGGTTTCCTCTTATTTCACCAATTATTCTTTTAGTTTCCTTATCTGCGTTATTCTCCATCTCACTCATTGTTAGAGCCAGCCGATCAATCTTCTTTCTGGAAACAGAACAAACATAAAAAAATAACAAGAAAACACCAATAAACACAATCATTCTGAATAAAGCTTTTATGCCCTAATTCTGTGTAGCTAACTGTGTACTGGACATAAAAATTTCAGGCTCTCTTTTTACACAGCAGCAGTTATGAGCTAAAATATTGAGTTTTGTGTCGACAAGAAATATTGATTCACACGCATGGTCCTGAAGAATGTGTAATGGCCCTGCGTGTTTAAGGTTTTATAGTTTTGATTTGTTAATATATTTCAATGTTTGTTACTTCAAAAAATATTAATTACATTACAGACAACTCTATTTAGAAGAAAAAGCCATTAATTGAACTTGGTGAACTTTAATCTTAAAAATGCATCATAACCTACTACTGATGGCATCACACTTTTAGCTTGCCAGAACAAGTGAATGGACCTGGTTGTGTATTACTAGCTAAAAACAGGTGGCGTTAAAGAAAAAAGAGAAATGGAATCAACAACATAAAAAAAACTGAAACAGAGTCCAAGTATATTTGTGTGTGTGTGTTTTATTGTGGTATGTGAGCACATGGGAGTGATTAAGTAAGAAAACTTTCCTGCCGCATGGGATTTGAACAACATTATTTCTAAATGCACTTCTTTGTTGGTAGTGATGGGAAAAGTACAAAATTGTTCTTTCTAACTTTCAAGCATACAAATCTTGTAAATGTATGTATTGTAGTGCCACCCTAAATTTATTATTTTTTTTTTTTTTATTATATAATTTTGGTTTTTCGTTTTTCTTTTATCAGTTAGTTTACCAGTTTTTTTTTTTAAAGTCGCACCCAGTCCCTTGCTTGGCATGGCGAGAGGGAGAACCGGGCTCTTCAGGCAAGTTACACTGGCTAGGGTGTCCTTTTTTTTTCTTAGTTTTTTCTTCCTTTTGGGTATTTGTGTGTTTGTGTGTGTGTGTTAGAGCCACTGTACAAGGCTAAAACCGGCAACATTGGAAGAACACAGGGGAAGTTTGGGCGTCTTTGGGGAAAGACGGGACACAAGGATATAGAGGTGAGAGGAGTGAGGAGCTGTATTTCGAAGTGTGGCTAAACTTTGCATATGGCATCCAGCGATGCAAGGAGACACGTTACCAAAGTATTTCGAAGTGTGGCTGTTGAGCAGCTGGCAGCACCGTGCAGCAGAAGGAGCGGTGTTTTGTTCCTGTGTAATTCGAGCTACTTCCCGTGTTAATCACAACATGTCGCAGGAGCATCAGCCACCAAAGTAGGTGAAGTGCGATTTGTGACAGCTGACAGCGCAGTGCAGCAAGAAGACCTGTGTTTTAATTTTGTGTAAATGGAACTACTTCCGTGTGGCTACTGAACAATACATGAAGCAGATCACACCATGTGACCGGAACATCAGCCAACCTGACCTGAAGCCGTGAACAATCCTTTTTTACCCCCCTTCAACAACGAACCACAGCCATCCCCTTCAATCTAAAGTAGGAGCAGTGTGTGTGAGGAAGTGCATCGCATAAGTGACAATAAAAGGTAAGGGATCCCAACAAACATTTACTTATGGCCATAAGATACATGAAGGTTATTTATTACTTGTGTTTGTATTTGTATGAGCTATGCCGGGTTAATCTACATATTTTCTTAAGATCAATAATAATCTTCAGAACAAATTTCATGTTATTTACATATTGCCCCGCCACAACTGGCGCCCAACGTGGGGCACGATTACCACCGATGTTTAGGCTTAAACAAAAAAAAGGACAATTTTTGTTCAAAACTTTATTAGTAAAATTAGCATATTTTCATCTTGATATCAGCAACTAACTTATGTTGTCAGTAGACAGTATCAGTCATGCTTTGTTTAGCTTTCAAACTTATTTTCCGGTTTGTCTTTTGTCAAGCCACCCAAGCGACTGGATTGATGAAATTTCATTTAAATTGAAGGGGAAGTTCCTTACATTCAGGCACATCATTTGGCCAATTTTCTTAAATATTACTTTTTCCTAAATAATGCGGGTGTTTTTTTTTCTCTTTTTTTTCTTCTTAGCAAAGGGGAGAAATCCACTAAAAACAGTAATACTTCGTGAGTCATTTTCATTTTTTTTTGTAAGTTTCGTTTATCATAGTTTTTTTTTAAGGCATTTATAGACTTATTTTATGTTTTCTTTGTATTGTTTGGGACAATCATGGTTTTAACGAGGGAGCAAATGCGAATTTCTAGTTTCATCGAGGCTAATCAGTTCACAAAAAATTTAGAAGAGGATGTACAAAATTTAGGGAATTTAGAACGGGATACGGAAAATACTGGGGACAGGAGTATGGAGTCTGAATCTGAAAGGGGGGAAGCTGCCCCAATTACATTAAATGACCTCGCAAGAATGATGATGGATTTCAAGCAGGAAATGAGAGAATTACGGAGAGAATTGAGAGAAGGGATGGAGGAACAGGCACGTCGGTTCGAAAAGTCGCAATCTGAAATGGAAAGAAATCTGACCCGTAGGATAGATAATGTGGCAAAAGGTAGCGCAGAGACACGGAAAATTGTGGATCAGCTTGTCGTAAGAACCAGTACTTTAGAAGAAACTGTAGGAAATTTAAGTGAGGGATTGGCGGCTGTTTCCGGGTGCGAACCGGAGGTATGTAGGCAAAATGCGGCCGAAATAAGGCAGTCTGTAGCAGAGCTTCAGGAAAATGTAGCAGAGGAAGTTCGACAAAATGTTGCGCAGCAGATTAACACTGTAACGACGGACGGGTCTTTTAGGCCCAGTTTCAATTTTTATACCTGTCTAATTTTTTAATTCTGCAAATTAATGTGTTCTCCTTCCGTGACTTTTCGTCAATTTCGAAGGAATTTGAAATCATTTATTGTAATCTTTGGTTATTTTTTATGTTTGGTCAGAAAATGTATTACTCGCGTTGCAGACGGACGGGTCCTTTAGGCCCAATTTTAATTTTTAAAAATATAGGCCTATTTTTCTACTGCAGAAATATCCCTATTTGCCTCTGTGACTTTTCAAGGATAGTCACAACTTTGAAAAGCGTATTCCTGGTCCCCTTGGCTGAGTGGTTAGCACATCGCACTGTGACGTCAATGGTCCCAGGTTCGAATCCCCCTCGGCAATTTTCTTTGTAAATGTCCATTCATCAATTTCATCACTGATCCCCATCTTCGCAAATTAGCCAAGAGGCACAAACCGCAAAGTAAAATAAAAGAAATCAATCAATTGAAATTCTATACAGTACCCTTTGCCTCTTCAGTTTACCCAGGAAAAACAAATAAACTAAGTTGCAGACGAATACTGGAGAAAATGTTTTTTTTTTGTTTGTCGACAATAGTCTGCATAACTATTGTTGGTTATTTCAGTTTGTTGGTTTCAAAACACAGGTGCCGCAATTTTCCAGAACTTTCTGAACGAATCTGCATGCATGTTTGTTGCAGAGCATCTGTGTAGTTTGGACGACGAATTTGTTCGTTCTCACAATTTCTTGTGTATATTTGAAGAAATACAATGGCTCGCGTACCAAATACGCGAAAGCTTAGGTCTCGTGTCTCGTCTCCAGGTAAGCTCGAACCTATAACAGATGTATTCGAGACTTGGACTGTTTACCTCCGAGAAACGTACATTCCTGATGGCATCATGACTGTATACGAACAACTGGTCAATTTTAGAGACCGATGCCTTTCGTACAGTGCATGCCGTCGAAATCTGCTAAATACGGAATCAAGCTGTGGCTGATTTGTGATTCTCAAACAGCTTCTGTTTTGAAGGCTCAAATCTACAAAGGAAAGGAAGCTGGAGTTAATAGGGAGAAAAATCAAGTAGAGAGAGTAGTGAAGGACTTAGTGAAGGAAATCGAAGGCAGTAGAAGAAACATCACGTGCGATAATTTCTTCACCAGTGTATTTCTTGCAAGGGATCTACTTGCCAAGAAACTTACTCTGGTCGGCACGATGCGAAAAAACAAAGGAGAGCTGCTGCCAGAGTTTACTGCCACAAAGCAGCGAGTGTGTTGCTCCACTTTGTTTGGATTTCAAGATGGTCTGATGATAGTATCATATTGCCCCAAGAAGAACAAGGTGGTGATTCTACTTTCTAAGTTCCATGAACAGCCGAAAATCGACGCTTCCACAGCACAGCAAAAGCCTGATGTTATAATTGCTTATAATAAAACAAAATTTTGTGTTGACAAATTGGACCAAATGGTGCGAAACTACAGTGTGAAACGAAAACCTCGGAGATGGCCAATGGTTATATTTCATGACATGATCGACTTCAGTGTACTAAATGCATTTGTTTTGTACCAAACAGTACATCCGTAAGAATTGGGAGCCAAATCGGGTAGACGTAGAAGGTTCTTGCAGTACCTGGGAAAGGAGCTCAGTGGCAAACTAGTAATGGACGAGCAAACCAACGGGTGTTCAAATGAAGAGCAAGGTGTACAGAAGCAATCCAGAAGGAGGTGTTATATTGGTCCATCAAAAATCGATCGGAAAACAAGAACAGTGTGCTCGAAATGTATGCAAACGTTTGTACTCAGCATTCACGTTTTCTAAACACATGTTAATTGAAGTTCTAAGTTATTCTTGACAAAAAGTAGATAATAAAAATATGTAAATTCTTACAAATCATTACTGATAACTGGACGTATGATAAAAATGTTCCAAATATAAGAAAACTATTACAATCAAAACTCAAGGGTTTTTTATAACATATGTTATTCAAAGTTTAAATTTCTTTTGTAAATCATGTTACATATTAGAAACATGTAAATGGTTAAATGTCATTAATAAATAACCTGAAATATTATTTTCAGTCATTGATATCAATTAGAAAATTTGAACGCCTGAAAAAATGTATAATATTTCTTCGGGTCGAATAGACACGATCCGACAAAAACGTATAGTCATTGTAGCCGTCGTTATAGTGTTAATGGGGTTTTGCAGCGTCATGAAAGTCGACTAAAAAATGATTTAAGGGAAGAAATAGAAGCATTAAACGCCCGCTTGAACGAAGTCCAGGGTTCGGGAGAGGCGAGCGAACAGTTGCTCGCGGCATCTCCTGCGGCGAGCAGCGATAGTATTACAACCCCAAGTAATGTGTACTTGCACAGGGACATGCGCTTGCCAAGCTTTTCTGGTTCGGAGAATGAAGTGAGAGCCAGCTCTTATCTCATGGAGCTGGAAACTTACATAAACCTGGCTCGAATCCCGGCTGAACAACAGGTAGGCGTGGCGAGCTTGTCATTGAAAGGGGCCGCACTCAGCTGGTTCAACGTTAACAGAAAGCAATGCAGAGATTTTGCCACCTTCAGGGAACTGTTTGCGTCGTATTTCATATCTGAAGAAAAATTATTGCGCCTGAAAGCTGAGATTTTCACGAACTGCTATGTTGCCGGGGGTGGGAAGACTTATTGTGAGTACTACATGGAACTCATCGAAAGGAATGCCATCCTTCCCGAACCCCTGAGTGAAAAGGCCTTGGTTCGATTGAGGATAAAGCAACTTCCCCTATTTGCGCAGAGGAGTTTCCTTGGGTTGACCATCGACACCAGCAGTCAGGTTACTCGGGTTACTGAAAGAACTTCAGGAAACAATGAACTACGGTGCTTCGAGTCAGTCATCCCCACGTCATCGTCCGAGACCCATAAATTTTATGGAAGCGAACCCAGGCCCAAGCAACTCCGAGAGGGGAGCTCGGTCACGGGGCAATTACGGCAACGGATGCAGGAGAGAATTTGACAACCCTCCCAACCAACCTTCTCGGGGGAGGGGAGGTTTCCAGCGAGGAAGACGGAGCCCAAACCGACAAGTAGGTTGGACGTTTGGCAACGATGGAGAAGAGGGGGGGTGGAGTGCCCGAGGGGAAGGATCACCCCCAAATTTCCCTAACATAAACGCCATGACGTTTGAAAGTCAGAGTGGGAGGGGGCCACCCCCTCCTGACAACGAAGCATGACAAGGGGAGAGCACGTTGAGCGGGGGCTTTGCGGGTCAGGTTGAGAGTTGTTTACGTCAACCCGAAGAAAGTGAGCCTCAGGATAGCCATAGGGATGCAGACTCGTGCGAGACTGCTGTAAAGCATGTATGCTCGGTTTTAAAGGAATTTGTAGAGGAACCCCAGACCTCGAGAAAAGAGACCCCAAGGTCGTTGCCTGAAATTAATGTGATTATAGAAGGAAAGTATTATGATGCAGTCGTGGATACGGGGGCTACACATTCATGCGTTAGCGAGAGTTTATGGCTGGAGCTATTGAAAATTAACCCACGGTTGCCTTGCCTCACCGGAGGCGGATTGAAAGTTGTCTCGGCATTCGGGACTAAAGCTTCAAAAGTAATCACACAGACGTATTTAAATATGAATTTTGGAGGGACTGGAATAGATGTAAACTGCTTAGTGATAAGAAATTTAGTAAAGCCAATTTTGCTGGGCACTGATTTCATGGAGGATAACCATGCAATCCTGAATTATGAGCAGCATGTTTTAAAATTAAGAACTGAGAAGGGGTACACAGAAATAGAATTTTCAACATTTAATGAGCCAGCGGCATATCAGGAGTTGCACAATTTCCGAATAGTTTACTCTTGTATGGAGCCTATTTGTCGTTGTGGGGGCGAAGTTATGTCAACCATGGGTCCTGTGGGTCCGAATACAGGAAACGTGTGCGGGGCGGAAGGATGTAGCTGCCGGCACGAGAAGGAGCCTGCGTTTTTAGTAGAGGCAGATCAATTTTGTGAAGAAAATCACTCGGTGGTTAGGGAGAAAGGAGGACGAGAATCTTTCGAGAATGTAATGGAGGGAGATGTACACAATGTGAATGTAATTTCAAATGAAGCTTTATACGAGAGGGACTCTGTGAATAAAGATCAGCCGCTAGATTCGTTTAGAAGGTTTGAGAGAGGGACCAAAGAATCACAGAGCCACACGATAGAAGAAACTAGGGCTACCAACATCCAAATTTACGAGAGCGTAGAAAGGGCGCAAGGGTTGACTCCTGAACAAAGGAGAAAATTAAGAGAGCTGCTTTTCGAATATCGCGAGATATTTGATAACAAACCAGGGTTGGTCCATGGATACGAGCATGAAATCGACGTAATAGATGATAAAGCTTTCACTCAGAAAGTGTATCCCATTCCTTACCAGTACCGGGAGGATGTAAGCAAACAAATTAAGCAGTGGTTACAGTGGGGGATTATCAAAAGAGCAAAGGCATGATTCGTGAATCCACTTGTTTGCGTGAGAAAACCGGGAGGAAAATCAGTCAGAGTTTGTCTCGATTCCAAGGGTACCAACTTGAGAATACAGCCAGAATACGACTCTCCCCCTTCCGTAGTAGAAGTGCTTCAGAGATTTGAAGGAAAGAAATATGCCTTGACCTATCGCAATTTTTTCTCCAAATCGGCCTTAAAGAAGAACACCGGCAATATGTGGGTTTTATGTACGAGGGCATTGTGTACACATTTCAGAGACTCTGCCTTGGGTTGAAGACAGCGTTAGCGAGCGCTATAAGGTGTTTGCGGCAAGTGTTGGATGATGAAACTTGTCATTTCATGGCGGCCTACTGTGACGATATTTCTCTTGCCGATGATGATTTTTTGGACCATTTGCAGCATTTGCAAGTCATTTTTTCCAAACTGAAAGAAGCAGGGTTAACGCTAAAATTAGAAAAGTGCCAGTTTGCGAGCCAGGAAGCTTCGTTGTTGGGATGCAAGGTGTCGTCCGACGGGATAAGGAAGGACCCAGAGAAACTACAGACTGTCAATGATTTTCCCAGGCCAAAGAACGCAAAGCAACTGAAGTCGTTCTTAGCCCACTTGCAGTTTGACAGGATTTTCCAGGTGAATCATTCAGAGCTCACGGTGCCCCTTCTCGAACTTCTTCGCAAGGGAGCGGCATACGTCTGGTTGCCTAAGCATCAGGAAGCATTCGAGAAGATAAAACGTGCGTATTTGCAGGATGTGATAATCCGTAGCTCTCTCCCTGGAAAGACGCTGTATCTGGAGACAGACGCTTCCGACAAAGCTGTCAGCAGTCTGCTGTACCAGTTAGAAGATGGAGGGGGTCCTCGGATGATTGCATGCCACAGCCGCGTCCTCAGCGACTGCGAATCGAGGTACACAATAACGGAGAAGAAGTTATTAGCTATTATTTATGGCATACAGAAAAACGCCGTGTATTTACTGGGAAGAAAGTTCACTGTCAGAACGGATCACAAGGCGCTACAATTCTTATTCACATGCAGGTTAACAAACCCACGAATAGCGAGATGGATATTGTTCCTACAGTCGTTCGATTTTGATGTCCGGTACATCAAGGGTGAAGAAAACATGGCGGACTTCTTTTCGCGTTACCCTAGCGGCACAAGGAGCGCTACCGTTCACGAAATAAAGGAGCCGCACGAGGTGATAGCGAACATACACTTCAAGCCATCGCCTGAATTGGTAGAATTCATGCGAGAGTTGCCAAATCGTCAACAAGAGGACCCTGAACTTGGGAGAATAAGAGATGAGATGTTGAAATCGGGAGAGGGAAAAAGGGCGAGAAAGCTCGAAGATTATGCCTTGAAGGATAGAATATTGTGCAAAAGAGAGCGAGGAATCTTAAAAGTGTGGGTTCCGAAGCAAGTTGCCAAAGAGCTAATCGCATTTTATCACGCATTTTATCGGACAAAAGAAGACACACAGGGCTGTTGCTGAACACTTCACGTGGAAAAAGATGAAGGATCAAATTAAAAGGTTTGTCAACGAGTGCGACCTCTGCTTGAGGACAAAGCACCTTAATTATGAAGTGAAGGGAGCGATGCATTCCGTGATCGCCGACAAACCGGGAGCGGTGATCTCAGTGGACCTGTACGGGCCGCTGCCAAAGGCTAGGTACGGCTTGGAATATTGCCTCGTTATGTGCTGCTTGTTTAGCAAATACATCGCGATATACCCTCTGAGAAAGGCCACCACCAAGGCCGTTTTGGGAAAAGTGAACGAATTTTTGATAATGTGTCTCAACGTGAGAACTATTCTCACAGACAAGGGCACTCAGTTCACCTCGAGACTGTGGAAAGAAGAGCTTCAGTCGAGAGACATCGAGGCACGCTTTATAAGCGCTAAGCATCCTTAGTCGAACCCCGTCGAGCGATGCATGAGAGAGATCTCACGCTTGTTTAGGCTGTGTATAGATGGCAGCCACAAGAAATGGCCGGAACACATCCCCGATATGGTAGAGTGTTTAAATCTGGCGGTTCATAGCTCCACAGGCTTCGCTCCAGTGGAATTGTTTTTCAACAGGAAACCGGGCGACGAAATCAAGAAACTTTTTAAATTGCCCTCATTGAATGATGACCCACGCTATGAATGGAAGCTGCTGAGAGCAAAGGAAAACGTAGAAAGAGCGGCCAAGAACCGCAAGAAGCAATATGACAAGGCAAGGCTCACCTCCTTCGAGGCAGGAGATATTGTTTTAAGAAAGTCATTTGCGTTCTCGGACGTTCAAAAGGGAATTTGCAAGAAATTTGTGCACCTTTACGTCGGCCCATTCCAAATAAAGAAACGGGTGGCCCCAAATGCATATTTGTTATGGGACTTTCAATGTAACAAAGAGGCTGGAGTGTATAATACATCTAACCTGCGACCTTATACATCGGCAAAGGGACAAGGACAACCTGCTGTTCCGAATACAAAGGGACCCTCGAGAGCAAGAACCCAAGTGGTTGGGAAAGAAGAGGCTCTGGCCTGCAGAAAGGAGGGAGAAAAAGGTCGAAGCTAAAACCCCTCCCCTTTTCCCTTGCACCTTGTCGGACGAGGTTTACCAGGCAGGGGTATAAGAGTTAATGGAGAAAATGAAAGCTGTAAATAATAGGAGTAAACATATTTTGGGAATGCAATTATATAATATTTTTTTTTTTGGTGTCATTTTCTATTATTTTTTTTAAAAAAAATAAGAGTGATTATTGCTATTGTGAATGCTTTTAGTGGGTTTCTTTATTTTTTATTTTTTATTTTTTTGCGTAGCCGGGTGGAAAGGAGGGGCATTACCCCGTTTTAGCCTTTATTTTAAGTTTAAGAAAATAGGTTAAGATAATTATGATACTATTTTCATATTCGTTATCCTAATTATCTGAGGGGGGAGATGTAGTGCCACCCTAAATTTATTTATTTTTTTTATTTTTTATTATATAATTTTGGTTTTTCGTTTTTCTTTTATCAGTTAGTTTACCAGTTTTTTTTTCTTAAAGTTGCACCAATCCCTTGCTTGGCATGGCGAGAGGGAGAACCGGGCTCTTCAGGCAAGTTACACTGGCTAGGGTGTCCTTTTTTTTTCTTAGTTTTTTCTTCCTTTTGGGTATTTGTGTGTTTGTGTGTGTGTGTTAGAGCCACTGTACAAGGCTAAAACCGGCAACATTGGAAGAACACAGGGGAAGTTTGGGCGTCTTTGGGGAAAGACGGGACACAAGGATATAGAGGTGAGAGGAGTGAGGAGCTGTATTTCGAAGTGTGGCTAAACTTTGCATATGGCATCCAGCGATGCAAGGAGACACGTTACCAAAGTATTTCGAAGTGTGGCTGTTGAGCAGCTGGCAGCACCGTGCAGCAGAAGGAGCGGTGTTTTGTTCCTGTGTAATTCGAGCTACTTCCCGTGTTAATCACAACATGTCGCAGGAGCATCAGCCACCAAAGTAGGTGAAGTGCGATTTGTGACAGCTGACAGCGCAGTGCAGCAAGAAGACCTGTGTTTTAATTTTGTGTAAATGGAACTACTTCCGTGTGGCTACTGAACAATACATGAAGCAGATCACACCATGTGACCGGAACATCAGCCAACCTGACCTGAAGCCGTGAACAATCCTTTTTTACCCCCCTTCAACAACGAACCACAGCCATCCCCTTCAATCTAAAGTAGGAGCAGTGTGTGTGAGGAAGTGCATCGCATAAGTGACAATAAAAGGTAAGGGATCCCAACAAACATTTACTTATGGCCATAAGATACATGAAGGTTATTTATTACTTGTGTTTGTATTTGTATGAGCTATGCCGGGTTAATCTACATATTTTCTTAAGATCAATAATAATCTTCAGAACAAATTTCATGTTATTTACATATTGCCCCGTCACAGTATGTTGGTTAGTATATATGTGATTACACATTATGTAATTTTTGAAAATTGTGTTGTGTTCTTACTCAGCAAGCCTTGTGAGTTAAAACAGAGTCTTGCGTTTCCATCACGGGAAGTAGCAAACTAATGTGGTGACTTGTCTCATATTAGGCATTTAAATGGAGAACATTCAACGTTGAAGAGATCAATAGTTCAATCTTCACATTTTCCTACATCATAATTGGACTAACAAAAGAAAAAGGAAGTGGACTGAACACACCTTTCTATCAGAAACTATTAAATTTCCAACCAACGTATAATTATCTGTTGTTAAATTTACTACTAATACTAATGTATTGTAAAGATGATAATAATAATAAAATCATCTTTATTAGAGGAGGCATGTTTTGGCCTTGAGGACCACTTTAACAACAAACCCTTGTCTGGGTGATTATTACAGTGCAAAAATAGGTTGATTACATGTAAGCTTTATAGATATGGATTGAATATAAAAATATAAATTGAAAAAAAAGAAGAAAAAAGAAAATAGGATTACATATATAATCAAATAGACACAGATATCTAATGTTTGTCGCTTTCAAGTTTAGTACATGAATGACAGTCAGCTTGGACAATTAATAAAACAATAATAGCAATAAGAATAATAATAATAAAATAATAATAAATTGATAAAGATAATATAAAATAATTGAGTTTAGAATGCTAATAGCTATAAGAAATTATATGCAATGGATATATTTATAACAGAAAAGTTGCTCGTGATTAAGCACTTAGCTGCCTTGCATGTAGATCATTTTTAAGTTTTATTGTTAAATTGCTTGTGGCATTGGATGGATGTTAGAGAGGCTGAAAGGGGATTCAATTCTTTGTTGGCAGTTACAGTATACAATTCTCCATAGGAGGTTGTGATGTGAACTGACACTGACAATAAGTTTTTCCGTCTCATTACATGTTGATGGCTGCTCGAATTTGTGTTCAGTTTCTCAAATAGATGTTCAGGCTGTTGCTGTTTCGGTAAGTATTAATGCAATTAAAAGTAAGTTAATGGTTAAGTTTTCAAATTGGGGAGGAGCATGTGATCTGTGCTTTTGCTTAGCTTTTTCACAAGAAATTTCAATCTTATTATGACTAATTTCCACTTAGTTGGATTTAATTTTAGCAAGTTAAAATTGTGCCCAGTCAACTTATGGCATCGAGGTCTTTTTGTAGTTGGGATATTATATTTGAGTATTCTTTTATCCCTGTATGTACGTAAATCTGATTATTATCAGCATATTGGTGATTACCCTTTAAATGGAGAAAAGAATGTTTCCCTGGGGAACTCCATTGAAAATGTTTAACCAGCCAAAGAAGCAGTTATTTTTGCCTCTGGTTTTTGCACGCTGATTCCTGCCAGAAAGGTATGATGTAAACCAACTGTGGGTGATGTCAGTAACTCCAATGCTACGTAATTTAGTGAGTAGAACTTCATGGTTTATGCAATCAAATGTTTTTTGGGGAAATAAAGGCATACAAGTAAGGTGATTCTGCTTTCAACAATATATTTTTGTACATCATCAGCAACTTTCATAATGACTCTTGTAGTGCTGTTACGGAAGGTTGATCGGGCTATATCCGACCGATTTGGAAATGTTGCTGTCACGTGTGTAGTTGTGCCAGAACTTTGAAACCAGTGTTGTGTCTGAGCTTGCAGTTGCCGGAGTGTCGCGTTCGTGCTAGTGAAATGCCACTGAAAATTAACAGTTATTGGGAAGGGTACATCATGGCTCCTTTCCAGGCAAACACAAACGGTGCTCATGCAGAAACATTCACCAACAAAAGGGGCCCGTTCGAGGTTGCCAACGAAACTGTCGCCTGAGGCACTTTATGGAATTTGGCGAATTACAGTCCAGGAGAATCCACCACCCCAATGTGGCATGGCCTAGAGGTTAAATATGGTGCAGTCCACTGCCAGTGATGTCATTCGTTGCCGTCTGGGCCTGCGTTGCATACATAAGGGCCAGGTGCACAACCTCCTCCCATGCCACACTGCAGAATGCAAGACCAACTGCCACAAACTGTAGAAAAGACACTTGGCAGGGTAAAAATGGAAGACATGTCACATTGTATGATGTCTACATTTATCTCACGCGTAATGGTAACATTAGGGCAATTATGTACCGTGACACCTCTGGCAAGGGACGTACAGAGTTTTACCACCTATGCCGAGATAATTTTCCGGCAGGGAATCATGATTGTCGCCGGATATGATTACGAGGAGAAGTTGGAGATACATAAGGTGGAGAAAAAGATAAAGTTGAATGTTGCCTACTTCCAGGAATCCATTATGGCCCCAATCTATCGGACAGACATCTCTCGTTTGTACGGAGCAAACAAGAACCAGGTGCAGATCCACATGAACAAAGCATCCAGCCACACCATTAGATCATCCCTCCGGTTTTATCAGGACATGGAGCAGGAAACAGGAATCCATGTTATTCCCTTTCACGAAATTCCTGTCAAAAGCTGATGCCAGTCCAATGGATTTCTGTGCATTTTGAATGTTAAGACGACGTCTACAACATCGCGACCCCTGCACCCTTACTGGCCTATGGAAAGCATGTAAGGAGGAATGGGATGGAATTCCTATGCATGTGCTCCAATGCAGTTTGTTGCAGTGGGAAATTGCGATGTCCATAATGCTGGTGGCCCCATAGAACACAACCGGTGGTGGCGGAATGGCTTTTCATAGGGTAAGTACACTTTGCACATTGGTCGGATATAACCCGATCAACCTCTGTATTGAGCTAAAGTCAGATTGATGCTTCAAAAAACTAGATGTGGCTATTACGTGGGTAAATAGCTGTTTGTGTACAATGTACTCTTGAATTTTCAACATTATTGGGAGTGTGCTTATTGGGCACAAATCATTCATGATTTTAACATGCTTGCATTTTGTGAAGGGCAAGATGATTGCCTTTTTTCATGCTTCTGGAAAGACAACCTGTGCTAAGAAGTTATTTATTATGTTGGTTATAGTATTTAGGTAGAAAAGAAGTAACAATTTTAACATTGGTAAGATTATGCAATCGTCTCCACTTGCTTTACTCCATATCCTCTTGAATGACTTCATGTCTTGAGAGATGACCCTAGTAAATGTAAATGAATTTAGGGGATTGATGGTCATAAACAGTGCTCAAAAAATCTTCTTCAAAGCTAGGTGCCAGCTCTGAAAATCAGGCGCCAGCAGAGGCATGCGGTGCATGCTGCGCATACGTCAATTGCGGGGAAAAGGACAGCTTGCTCTGCAACGACATTAATGAGCATTTCTACATTCTAATTTCTTCATATAGGAGAAGTATTTATTTTACAAGAGAGCGCTCAACTAAGCTTATATTACATTTCTTGGATCTGAAGTGACGCATGCATCAATTGTGGGAAAATAATTATTACTTTCTTTCACTTCAGATCCAAGAAATGTAATATAAGCTTAGTTGAGCGCTCTCGTGTAAAATTAATACTTCTTGTATGTTAAGAAATTAGAATGTCGTCGCAGAGCAAGCTGTCCTTTTTCCCCACAATTGATGCATGATGCATGCATTCAGGAGATGCCTCTGGGTGCCAGGGAACCACCTACTAGCAATTGCGCATACTATAAGAAGTTGAGCATCACCGTATTGAAAACATCACTAAATCATGTGAGAAAGCTGAAAATGGGGGGGGGGGGGTCGGTGACAAAGAGTAAGGAATATTTAGTGATTCTATAAAATGTTGACAACTTTGATAAAAAAAAAATTCTAACTTTTGCTGTATTGCAATTTGAACTTAGAATCTTCAAAATTTCATGCGTGCAAACTTTAAAAAAAATGGCAATATTACAGCAAAAGATCACAGTCGCCAGGCTGAAATTTTTAGTCGCCTTGGCGACCTGGCGACTGGGATTTTTCGAGCCCTGGTCATAAATGTTTTCCAGATATTTTCCAGCGTGTTGTGAGCAGCTTCATTCGCGAAGATTCTATAAAGTAGTCATTCATGCTATTTGGATCTAATATGTCTGGCATCTTTGCTGCTACAAGGCAATGCATATGTAGGGTTGTCCACAAGCTTTCAAATGTTTTATATGCTTATCGATTGCAGAGTTATAATAGTGAAACTTGATGTTTCACACTACTTTTCTAGCTCTGTTTTTAAAGTACTTATAACTAAGGTGGCTGTCACTATCACCGGTATTTATATATCTCAAATGATAGCAATCCCTAACTTTACAAAATTTGCAGTGTTAACCACTGTTATCCATGGTGCAGGAGAAGGCTTTATCACTCTGAATGTTTAACGGAGAGATGTTCATTCGCCAGCATTACTATTGCATCATTTATCATTTGCACCTGTTGTTCACATTCTAACATGCCTCTATAGCCTACCAGCCTCCACTTTTGGCAGCCTCAATGAACTTGCTGATGTCTAGTTGTTTGAAGTTACAGTAATGGACAAATTTCATGTTCGATTTTTTGCATTATTAGAAACTTCAAATACTGCATACACTATAACATGATCAGATATAGTTGGCAATGACTTGTTGATTTACATATTAAACCTTTGTCTTTTTAGAACATATAACAATGTCTATTAGCGACTCTGATTTGGCAGTTTTCCATGTTGGCTTTTTTATAATTTGAATATCATTTAGTTCTTTCATTATACCTGACAGTAGTTTTGTATTGGGTTCTTTACATATTAAAAAATATGCATTTAAATCACCAATACAAATATAATGGTTGTATTTTACGAACACAAACTGTTGGACATTGTGCAAACAATTAATTGTGGTATACGAGATATTTGGTAGCCTGTACACCACACAAGAGATAGGTTATCTTTGTTGCAACACAATTTGACTACCAATACTTTGATTTATCAGCTAGTTTTAAGAGAGAGCACAACTTTTTAACAATTTTTTTCATGAAAGTTCTGAACCTCTCCCTCATGTAAAGTCTGTTAGTTTCCACACACTCTGTTTGATTTAAACCTCCACTGAAGAAGTCAAATCTCTCCTCACCTCTTTGCCATTGCGCCGTTCCTTAGGCCCCAATGAAATTCAGACAATTTTCCTTCACAAAACTGCTGACTCCCTGGCTCACCCTCTGTGTCTCTTACTAAACAAGTGCTTTTATGCAGGTGTGTTTACTGAACTGTTCAAGCGTGCCAATGTTGTACCGATCTATAAATCTGAAGACAAACATTCGGTAAAATCTTATCGACCTATCTCTCTTTTGTCACCTCTCTCTATCATCTGTGAGAAAATAATCAAAGACAGGTTGCTGAAGTTCACATCTCCCCTTATAAATACTGTTCAGCATGGTTTTCTTCCAGGTCACTCTTGCTTGACCAATCTATCAGTATTACTTTCTCATGCTACTCAGTTTACCTCAAACAATTCCCAGCTTGATGTTATATATTTGGACATTTCAAAAGCCTTCAATAAAATCAACCATAATCTCCTTCTTCATAAATTACAATCCAGATTTCACATCCATGGCAAACTTCTATCATTGCTAAAAGACTATCTGCATGCGCGAGAGCAGCATGTTATCCTCTCTGGTTCCTCTTCCAGCTTTCTACCCGTCCTGTCTGGTGTCCTCCAGGGGAGTGTCTTAGGCCTACTTTTGTTCCTTCTTTACATAGATGATCTGCCCGACACATTGTTTTCTCTTCCCATAAATGTACTGCTCTTTGACTATAAACTCTTCAAAGAAATTTCATCTGAACACGATTCACTAATCGCACAACAAGCTGTTACAGATCTACTTTTGTGGTGTCGCCAGTGGAAACTTGAATTGAATCCTCAGAAATGCTTCTGCCTCACAATTTCCTTAAAAAGGAACAAAGTGCTCTCTTTTTATACTCTCGAAAACAGTCCCATCAAAAAGGTTTCCTCTCAAAAATATCTTGGGTGTTATCATTGACGAAAAGCTAAACTTCAATGACCACATTACATATACTACTACATGAGCCATGCGTCTCCTTGGTATTCTGTATAAGTTCCCTGAAATGCAAAACTAATCAGCCATTAACATATTTTTCAAATCCTTTATCTCTCCCATTCTTGAATACTGTTCTCCCATCTGGACTAGGGCTTCTAACACTAATATTTCCAGGCTTGATTCTGTCCTCAGCATTTTCCTCGCCATTGCTCGATATAGAATACCTTCTCTCAGACACCTCCATAAAACAGATATTATGTCTATTTTGAACATTCAGTCACCACACACTCATTACGAACTAGCAGACATGAAATGTTTGCATAAAATCATTAATGGAAAAAATTAAAACAGAATTCCTCCTCAACCAATTTCATCTACGAGTACCCGCACAGCCAACCCGTTAATGTAAAGCTCTTTCACATTCCCGCTACAAGGTTCTCTCTACTACAGCGGTCTCTTTACTATAGGCTCCCTTTGGCCTCCCCGATGGCGCATCATCATAGCGTCGTCGCCTTGTAATCAAGGGGTCCCGGGTTCGATACCCGGTGGAGACACAAGTGGTTCGGATTCCACTTTAAACTGTAGGTCCAGTCCCGATTAGCCTAACTGTGCATAAAGTGGACTTAAGACAGCATATCAATCAATCAATACTATAGGCTCCCCCACTTATATAATAACCTGCCTGTAAATGTTGATATTTTCTTGTCCGAACACAATTTCCAACAATCACTAAGGATGTACATGTAACATTTCTTTTTTCGTCTGCCATCTTGTATAAACAATACTAAAAATAGTATAAAATTAGTTTAAAAAACTACTTATGTAAGTGCGATTGCACAGCTGGCAGTGCGTGTTTTTAACTTTTTTACAAGTTCTCGTTTCTAAGGGATGTTAATGGATACATGTGTTTTCGACTTTAATGGGTCTTTTAAATAGTGAGGTTTTTTTTAAATTGAAATATGTCAAGGACAGTTTTTAAGTGTTTTTAACCCAACCCTCTACCTAATCCTCATATTACACTTTACAACGCAGCATTATGTTTTAGTGCTTAGAAAGAACTGTGAACCTGATGGAGGGGGCAGTTGTGCACTGAAACGTCGTTCTTCAACATTTGCATACTCACTTACATAAGTAGTTTTTAAACTAATTTTATACTATTTTTAGTATTGTTTATATTATATAGTGAGTAATACGCACCCAGCCACAATATGTTGCCATCTTGTATTGTCTTGTTTTCTTGTTATTTAATTTTTTTCTTGTGGCAACAGTTTCAGTATAAAATGGTCATTTAGTACTGTATCTGAAACTATATGTAAATAAATAAATAATTGTCAATTTCTACTAATTTCCATTGAATATGTTTAAATACTTTCTTTGATATAAAAGCGGATTCCACCTGTTGCATTGAGCTCGATCTTTTCTTACAAGTTCGTAACCATGAAGTTCCACAACATTATTAGTAATAATTTATTACTTATACCAGGCTTTAACCACAATTTGGTGATACATATTACATTGAAGTTAGCATGAGACATGTGTTTAAATTATCGAATGAATTCAGTAGCCCTTGAGTATTTTGGCGACATATTTGTAAACTTGTGCTGAAGCCATGTAAGTCATTTGCCAAGCTATTAGCATTGGCTGCTGAGATTAGAAGTAATTCTTGGAATGCAGCTTCACCTCTCCAACACTCCGCCAGGTTATTGCCATTTGTGTAACGGTCACTGTCATCGGCAAGGGAGTCTTCTAGCATTAGCCAGTAAACAGTCATGAGCAGTGCATGGGAAAAAGTAAAAATATTTAGATCGTGAGATAAATAAACTGGTTTGTTTGGAAACTGAAACTATGTAAATTATGTCATAAAGGAGAAAAAACAAAAATATTGTGGCAAATATGAGCTAGTTATTAAGGTGAAGAGTTACAGTTACGCACCATGTGTGCATTTATTTCAATATTGTCGGAATGGTCACTGCTACTAAAAAAAATTGGATGTATGCAAAAGTATGAATTTCTCCCCATGTTGCAAGTGGAAGAAATCAAACTCAACAACTTCAACTTCAAGTTGCAGCTAATCAAATTAAATGAAGTTTCGACTTTTCCGTTGGTCAAAATCATCATAAATTTGTCGTGTTCCCATTCCTTTTTCTATGCCATCAGAAGTTTGATATTCCCATGAGAACAAATCAAATAATACTCCCATAAGCACAGTGCTTGTGTATTGACTGCTGCCACAAGATGATATGTGCATTGTGGAATGGAAATAATATTGAGAGTAACATCTTCTGACAAAAAAAATTTGCACTCTGTTTTTCAGATTCCATACATTTAGAATCTGCCTAAAAAGTTGTGTTTGTGTATTGATTGCCTACATTTACCAGAGCTGTAGTGAGCTGCCACTTATGCTTTAGTTTCCACAAAGGTGTAAATCTGACATAATAGTAAATGAAACTTAGCATAATTGCAGTCGCTGCAATTAACTGAGCTGTAGTAGATCAGTCGTTAGGGCATCTAACTACCATGAGAGAGAACCGGGATTTTTTCCACCTGTTCAAGTGACTCCGTCACCCACCCAGCATCATATGAAATTGGTACCTGGAGGAAACTCTGGGGCTAAAGGTGACAAGGGCATGGTGCTGATCACAACACCTCCACCTTCGGCCGTGATGAAGGAAGTGTGGGGCCCTAACTGCACACCCCTTATACGCCTGCATGGCATGGTGCAAAGCACAAGGGAGCACTTCTTTTTTAATTGCAGTGAACCTCTCTATATTTTCAGTATTTTCCTACCACATTCTTCAGTTAAATGGATTCTGACTTTATTTAATACCCCACTCGCACCCTAGTCGATCTTCCCCGGAAGATCTTCCTTATAATGATAAACTCGAAAATACTGTTGTGCATATTTTTACTTTAGTGGGAATATTTCTGCAATGTTGCGACATATTTTTAATTTTTGTGACCTATATATTTAAATTTTTATGACATAATGACATATTACTTACATATTTTACAGTTTTATAGGACAAAGTCCAGGGCCCAAATTATAATTATTGTATAATAATATCTATTCTTTATATCCAGCATGTTTTATACTGGGTGTCATCCAAGCATCTATGAGATGCAAAAGTACCAGGAAAAGAGATCTACCTAATTATCCTGAAAGGACCACCACATATAAGGGAAAACAGTTCTGGCCTCTTTTGATAATGTTTCCATTATCAATATTCTAAACAACATAAAAATGCAGAATGCTTTTCATACATATATTGTTTATACATCTTTATTAGTTTCAGTAACATACGGGTCATTCCATGTCAAATCAACAAGGTCCTCAACTTTACATTTTTTGATTCCTTTGAAATTTGGTAAACTGAGGTAGGAAAATATGCAAAGTTGCAGATTCATATCTTTTGTATTTTTGAAATTACAGGGATGCAAAATGTGTGATTTTGACCATTTTTCCCAACATCTTGTTAATTTTAAAATGCAATGTTTCAGCAATTAGGGCACCTACAGTAGTGATTTAGACACCATTGGAAAGGTCTTGAAGAGTTGAAACTGCATTTTTTGCCAAAAACTTAATATGCTGACCAAGGCAGAATTTATTTTATTTAAAACATTGATTTTTGTGTAAATATATATCTTCCTGTTTTGTACCTTTTTGCATTTGTATTTGGTACAGAGTCTGAAGAAGACCTTGCTAGAAGGTTGAAATGTAATGTTCAGTTTTATGTTTTAAAATAAAATCAATTCTGCCTTGGTCAGCATACCGAGGTTTTTGTTATCATGGAAACAATGATGTTATGCATTTTTTGCCGAAATTTCTACATATTTAGGTATAATTAATACAATAATTCAGGCTCCTGTGTAGCCAAATGGTTAGTGCTCTTGCCTTTGTTGTGAGTGGTTCCATGTTCGATTAACAGTGAGAGTTCCCAAAATATTGACGTTCACCTAGCATCATAAGAACAATTGGGGAGCTATTGAAAAGAAGAATTGACAGGATCCTTCTCGAAACAAAAATCAGAAATGATGGGACTCGATGAGCAGACCATGTGTCATCCAAAGAAAAAGCTACTCTGGCATTGAAGTTTAATACAAATTTAATTCAGTGTTATTACAAAATAACAGTGTTGCATGCAAAAAATACTAACGTCTATCAAATTCAGTGTCAGTTTCTACAATATAGTGATTGATGAGAAACATGTGTGAAATGGCATATTTTCCTGTAAAATTCCTGCAGATTGAGTAGTTAGCATCTAATCACACAAGACAAATAAAATATAAAATTCTAGGGATAGGCCAATATGAACTTTTGGTGATAAAGTACCAATATAAAATTCAGCGAAACCGATATTCTACCAATCCAATATAAAATTCAAATGGTTCATTGGCCTCTTTAATGAATGTATGTTACCAGATAAACCTAGCTTTTGCAATCCAAAAGAAGCTGAACAGTTAGACATTTACTTTAAAAGTAATGTAATAAAAAGTAATGTTTTATTTCCATAAAAATTATAACAAAATTGCAGAACATTACACTAAACTGTAAGATATTTATTGATATATCGCATAGGTAAACCTTTACTGATAAACTGATATGAGACACGAACATGCCTACATCGACTGATACTGATAAAAGTACAGATTAATCTTGCTCAACCCCCTTAAAATTACAAAATGCGGGTCATTACTTACATTGCACCCATAGCACTGTCTTTTGCACACCTAACAGCTTGGTCCCTTCCTTTTTTGGTTTCCTCCAAAGATGGGAATGACTTTTCACTAGCAAATTTGTCCACTGATGCCTCAACTGTTTCATATATTTCATCATTATGTCCTGCAAGAAGGAAATATGCTATTTGAATTGGCACAGGGATCTATCGGGTCAAGAAACAACTTTAAACATATGCAATTATCTACTAAACACAGTATAAACACTACATTTAGTTCTAAAGTAAGATTCTTTCAATGTTTCTTATTGTCTTTAGATGCCTAAAATAATGCAAAGATGTGCTCCTGAGCAGTCAAGATTATATTAATGTAGTCAGTGTTAACAAAAACAGGCTTCTACAAGAGAGAGTAACACAATACTCAAAATGAAATGTGACAACACAACACTTACACCGATTACACAATTGGTAATTACATAATTTTGTGAGGTATCATTTATGGGTGGTTCTACATATTTATTGCTTTTCATATTATGGTTAATTTTAGTTATATGTATTATCAAGATGGCAATACTTGAATTATCAACCTCCATGGTACTGGTGACATGGAACTAACTTCAGGTGCCATAGACAACTATAATGTAAAAACCATTCAAAGGACTGGAATATAGTTAATATGACAAAATAAAGTAGGCAAGTAAACTATCATAAAAAAGTAGACAAGTAAACTATAATGTCCTTTCATTATAAGCACTATTTGACAAGAGAATTATTAAGAAAGCAAATTACTGTACACTCCTGTACATATCAAGTGGATACTCACTATAGTTAAGGAGTATAAACCGATGGGGTACCAACCTGTGAGGGGCAGGGCCTACCTCAGACTGCCAGCCTCACTCCCATGTCTCAGCAGAGGTAACTGATCATCCAACCACTGGTCAGCACGACAAACCGCGAGTCATCGTTGTAGGTTTCCTACAACCAGGTTACACTACTTATTTGTGAATCTCCAATTTCCTCACCTTGGTACGTGACCACCGGTTCCATACACAGTCCGAAATTTCAGGAAAAGTTGTTACGCTTTCCCAGAGACTTGAACCTTTGCGTGCCCCATAGCTGGAGCACAAAGCTTGCACCTTAGACCATGTGGTCATGGTGCAGTGCAGAGTATGAATAGGAATTGCAGTATACAAACTAATGCCTTGTGCCAGACCTGAACTATGTCACCACTAAGCACCAGACCTGATTCACGTAAATTATCTGTCGTTAGTGTGTGTGTTATATTGTCTCAGATTAACTGTTAATCTGTATCGTCATCCGAGATAAATGGACATGTGTAACCATTACTATGTGTAATATGATGTGTATTACTGTTCTACCATTTGTTTGCAAATTACACACATTAGTTGCTGACATCTCTTGAGTATATTCTCACCTTCCGACTCTGTGACTTTGATGTAACCCACACTCAACACGAATGGACACATTTAATCATTTTTGTAATATTAGGCCTTTCCAATGGTGTAACCAACAATCTCATGCATATTGATTGCAGTGCTTCAGACCCTACTTTAAACTGTAGGTCCAGCCCTGATAGGCATACTATGTAGACTGAAGAAACAACTGCCAAAATCTTGTAAAATTATAAAAATCTAATGTTATCCATAGAGGCATGCATATTTCGTTTCTGACGAAAACACGAACTGTGAAATAACATGCTGTAACGTTCATTTTTCATATTTCTGAAAAGCGTGAGGTGCATTTTCCTAACCTGTTTTGTCACAAATGATACGAAATAAACTGCAAAATGTGAAATAAACTCTTAAACACAAAATTTAGAGTTTATTTACAGACGCAACACTTTCTGAAGTTTGAATTATCCGACAAGTAATGCAATTCATGGAAAATTGATTATAACTGCTGTAAATATTTGAGAAGCAACATTGGACCCCTTCATACAAGCATAAACTAAATACTCTGGTAACTGTGCTATTAGAAGGGATGTTTTATTTTTGTGTAATAAGCGCAGTTTTTAAATCAAATTTAGGATTATACTCACAATTTTAAAACCAAAATGTCATTTTATATGCCAGTTGTCATCAGATTTTTCATATTTTATTAACCTCTTTTGAACACAAAATTGACTGTTATTGTACCAAAATTTTGCTTTTTTATTTACCAAAAATATGTGCCTCTAGATATCCAACATTTTTAGTTTTTTTTTTAAAAAAGACACTTCAATAAAACAAATTACAAAGTAACTTTAATTTTAAATTTTTTATCTACTTCTGTTGTAAGTGGAAAACAGTGGTTTCAAATTAGTAACAGGAAACCCATTGAATAAGGATACCATGCATGCCTGAAGTAAATAAATAAAGCTTGCGATTCCTAGTTTGGAATAAAAAGTGGGAATCCATATGAATACTACATAATTAAATCTTAAGGTTACTTACTCTTTGTGGCTTTTATTGCTTTATCAAAAGCCAATACTGTTGCTTTTGTTGACTCTATTACACCAGTTTCCATGTCCTGAATATTTTTCCGCATTTTTCTGACATGAGATCCTGTAGGCTCACCTTCAGGTGGTGCTTTCTGTTTTGGTGATACCACAGCTGCACTACCTCTTACAATTGCACCCTCAGCAACTGGTTCTTCATCTTCTGCAAGGTCAAAACATAATCATGTAGCATTGTAAATTTATATGTGGATTCATATACTTCTTAAGAATTTGAAAATGTACTCCAAATAGACAGCCTTTTAGAAATAAAAAGATAAATATGGAGAAACTAGTCCTCACTTTATCCGCAAAACTGTTTCTTCTTCTTTGTTCTATTAATTTCAGTGGCCACTGCCACCATCCTCATTGAAACTTGCTGTACTGCTGTGGCAGCCAGAGAACTACAAAAGACGCACACCAAGCAACAATACAGCGAGTAACCAATGAAGGTGGTGGCAGTGGCCACTGAAATTAATAGAACAAAGAAGAAAAAACAGTTTCGCGGATAAAGTGAGTACTAGTTTCTCCATATTTATATTTTACCCCCACACCCCCTATACGCCTTCATGGCGTGGTGCTATGCACAGGGGAACACTTTACCTTTTTTTACCATATTTATATACTACCGTGTCTCTTTCCCCAATTATGAAAAAAAGATAAAGGTAGTTACCAATAATTTTGCTGATCCAATATATCTTATAATTTAGTACAAAATTCTTCCATTTCGTTTCTATGGATGTAAACATACAATCTCCATTCCTTACTTTTTATAGTGAATGTATAAATATTCACCTTCTTTTGCATTCAGTCTTCTGGTAACATACATTTACTAAAGAGGTCAATGTACCATTCAGGTTATTCAAGAACCATTTATCGGTATTGGCCAATATCTCATATTAGTCCATCCCTAAAAAATAACAGGAAAGAAAGTGCAAAGAAAAATTGATCCGTTCTGGGTCTCACTAACAACATGGGAGAACAAAGTGTTCACAGCAGTGATATGTGCCAGTTATTTTTCTTGTTCTCTTTGTCTTGACTGCTTTTTTCTTTGAGCTTTGTATTGAAACTATTTCTGGAAGCATCAAATTTCATTATAGAACTTGCATCAGGTAATAGCTAAAGACAGTGTTAACAATAGAATTTTCACATGTTGGCTTTTGTAAGAGTGATTTTAGGTTAATTTTGGGAATGGAAAATGAATCTTCAATGTTTTATGTCATGTGCAAGGTTGAAATTTAGTACATCTTTGCTTAACTTTCACAAAGAAGAGAAAGTATCAGATTACATTAATGAAAACTCTGTAGTGGATATGAATTATGAAAGATATTTCCTATTTTCTGCTTTGTTTTCACAAACCTATTTTGGACATTTTTTAAATAATTTCAGCGAAAAATGGTCATCTTTTGCTACATCTGAAATGTTCTCAATAAATAAACAAATGAATCCTGCATACAACTACTCCTTTCTAGCCAGATACCTTATCAAAGGAATACAGCAATAATCTGCCCTATACATAAAAAATTGATAAAACCTGCACTGAAAAACAGCACTAGTGAGTGTATTGTAGAAGATGCTTCCAAACATCTTTGCTAGAATATCACCACTCACTAGGAAAATGCTAGTGATTATCAGTGTGGTTTTTAAACAAATAGATCCACCACAGATGAAATCTTCACCGTTAGGCAAATAGTGAAGAACTGTTACGAATATAACAGGTTTTTACAGATTTAAGCAAGTCTATAACAGAATTATACTAGGGAAATTGCATGAAGCAATAAAGGAGCTGAGGATTTTAATTGAAAATAATATAGAGTGGTTAGAATGATGGTAGGAGAGTGCGAGAAGAGAGTAATCCCGGAGAAGCCATGCTGAACCAGTTCGATCGAAAATCTAGGTTATGCAGGCATGATGGCTCAAAAACTACACACACTGAATGATGGACTGGCAGATAAATCAAGCCAATCTAAAGTTCAAATGTTCTCAATTCAAATTAAGGAATTGGCCAACACATAAAGCTTAATGGAGAAACATATGAGAAATGAAAATGTTACAAATACCTCAAATCACTGTAGGTCTTTTCCAGTCTTACAGTGGGTGGCCCTCATGCAAGTGAAGTGGGGAGCGGGGAAGCAACCAAGCCAGCATGATGAGAAACGCAGCAGCCTGTAGAACGAGGTGAAGGCAGCACCTCCTCCCCTCAACGTCCTAACTCTTGGCACCACTGCTGTTGTCTGGTTGGTCTGCTGCATATTCCCTGCTCCCCACTTCCCCTGCCAGTATGAGGGCCGCCTGCCATAAGAGTAGAAAAGACCTACAGTTATAATGGATAATATCAGTAAAATAGAAAAGGAAATAAAATTGAAGAATAGCAGTGGGTAACTGACACTATATTACACAAAAAAGAGTGTTCAAATAATGTAGTCTAAGTTAGATTGATTGATTGAGTTGGTGTTTCTAAGTCCACCTTATGCACAGAAAGGATAATTGGGACTGGACATACAGTTTAAAGTGGGCTCCGAACCACTATGTGCCTCCACCGGGTATCGAACCCAGGACTCCTTGATTACAAAGTGACATCCCTACCACTCTATCATCGGGGAGGCCATGTAGTCTAAGTTGTTGCTGTTGTCGTCATCATCATCATCATCATCATTATTCACCATTTCCAGTCTCTGGCTGGGTCGGTACAGAAGTCAAGTCTTTTCTTCACTCCTCTCTTTCCAGTGTGTTCCAATCCTGACCCCTTCTTACATTATACTAATTGCTCTTTTCACATACATCTTAATCTTCCCTTTGCCTGGTCTGACATTGTTAAGTCTACAGCAAACAGTAATGCCTTCATATGTTTTTCTCCTATTTTGTTCCCCACCTCTCTGTCAATGCCATCCATGGTGATGCAGAGCAGTGAGGAGGATGCACTGCCTATGCTGAGCAATTCTGTTCTTCCCTCTGGTGATTTTTTTATGTGCTCTGCAGTCTACACATTATACATTTTTCTACTTCTTCACTTAGTCAACCTCTGACTACCAATTCAATCCCATTTCTCCTACTTTCTTCATTACCAGCACAATAAAGTTTGTAGCATTTCCTCAACTTCCTCCCATCCTTTTGCCATTTCATTTCACTCATGGGAATCCTCTCCTTTCCTAGGGTTACCAGACGTCCGGATTTTCCCGGACATGTTCTACATTTTAGCCTTATGTCCGGCGTCTGGGAGGAATTTGAAAAATATCATAAATGTCCTACGTTTTGAGTGTCACATAATATTAATTAGGAAAATAAGTAACAGAAAAAAGTCATGCAAATTACAAGTCTATGGACTGCGGCTCCAAACTCAATAGTGAAATTTATTTTGATTCAGTCATTGCACAAAAAGAATAAAGTTTGTCATGCTATCAAACAAACGGGAAAATGGAAGCAATTAATGAACAAAGTCTTGGGACCACTTTCTGATAACGTCACTGTTCAATGCCTGAGCAGAATTTCTTACCTTAGGATTTATACTGATGGAACAAGGTGTTGCCCATTCTTATTCAATATTCAATATAATTTGATTGTAAAACAGGGGTATAGAGAACAAAGTTATTCAGGGTGTCTGCCGGTCAAGAAAGTCATTGAAATCAAAAATCAACAAGTAGATCAAGAAGTCAATAAAAAGGCAATAAATTATTCTTGTGGTCAAAAATTCTTGTTATTGATTGGTTGATTTAGTTTATTTTACTTCACTTTTTTCTGTCCCATTGGCTAATCGCGAAGATGAGGATGAATGATGCTAAAATAAGATGGATGAATGGATAGTCATAAACATATAGGGACAACCGACACAAACCCTACATAAGATTTTTACTGGCTGTGAGTCCAGACGCCAAAGCCTCGCTTGTCTGCCAAACACAGTTCAGGATGCATTAATACGAAATAGCAGATCTAATTCTCTTCTTAAATTCAGCTTCAGTTTTCATCTTAAGTGGGCCTTTGGTAGGGATTTTCATTAAATAAATATTTATTTTCTTAATTACTAATTTCCAACTTTACCTAAGTAGGATCTAGAAAAGTCCAGAAAAAGTCAATCTGGATGTATTATTTTGGTAGACACCCTGTTATTGAACTAAAAGCTACCCAAGATGAAACCATTTTAAATTACAGTAATTGCTGAATATTTGTTTGCCATTACAGGTCATAATTGAAACGTTGAGAGAGTACTTTCATTACCATCAGCACAACAGACTCACGAGAGAATTATTTTTTCATAAAGTCTGTAAAATGTTTGGCATTGGTCCCTACAATTTCAACGAGTTTCACTGTCCACTCTAACATCAATATATAGTTAGACTAAACCTGAAATTTTGATAAAAATAGTCTCCTCTGAGAAGTACCACTTAAATCAAGTAGTAAGAGGTGCATTGATTAGTATGATAGAAAGTTTTAAAATTTTGCATTTAAACATTCGTTGGGAAATAATTTTTTAAAAACTGAAAAGTGTTATTTTTCAACTACTTCCTAACGTGTTCTATCGAAATATGTATTATTTATTGAGAATGTGTTGCATACTACATTTTGACTTAATGTCCTACATTTTGGGACAGCATGTCCTACATTTCCCTTACAGCGATCTGGTAACCCTATCCTCTCCACAATTGTTCAGATGCACGGAAAACCTGGTCAAAAGTAATTTTTTGGTCTGTGACCTTGGAATGCAATTTTTTTCATATATTCTATCATTTCCGGGAAAGAAAATAATTTTGGACAATATTATGATATTTTAATGCCAATTGCACTCACAATACAGTCAACCATGACTTATGCGCTGTTCAATGTATTTACAATTTCCATCTGAATTGGTTTCAACATTAGCCAGTGACGGGAGGGATGTTTTAAGGAAGATGTTTTGAAGTGTGCATCTCAGATTGCTCTGTGGAGATGACTGCATCTAAGCAATCAAAGAATTATGTCCATTATTGTTGTTTTTTTTCCGAGAGCTGGTCCGAGTATGGTGTTCTGGATAATACTTTATACATGTATACTTGCTTCTGGCATCTTGAGTCTCTTCTGATATTTCCCCTATTGGTAGAAGTGCAGCCAAAATAAACGCTGATACACAGACAAGTATTTTGTGAACAGAAGCTGGCATGTTGAACAAAAGATAGAGCAAAATTGCAGCTCAATTTTCTTCTTGGTTCACATCCCAAATTTCACCATGTCTAGGTCCAGTCTATAAGATAGTGCCTATAGGATCATGGCACATTTCTTGAGGGTGTCTGTGTCTATTCCTATAATATCCACCGCTTTCTCGGAGTTCTGGAAAAAAATATTTTCTTGATTTTTTTTTTTAATTGAAGTCTGATCAGTTAGCAAAATGTTGTCATTGAAGGTCAAAGATTTTGTCAAATAGCAAATAGTTTCTTATGTTCATAGTATATCTTAAGCTGCACAAGAGATGTGAAATCCCTCTTACTTAGCCCTCCTCTTATACTGAAATTGCCCAAACTTATGAAGAATGAAGATCTCTTTATTTTTAAGGCACTAAAAATTGCTGTCTCTTGCACTTGGAGAAGTCTGTTTCTGTATGGCCTATCACTGACTTAGGGGAACTTCAGTGGCTGATTCAGTTACCTTCATTGATTTGTTGTTCTAAGCTACTTTATGCACAGATAGGCTAATCAGGACTGGACCTACAGTTTAAAGTGGGATCTGAACCATCACTGTGCAACATACCTCCACTGGGTGATGAACCTGAGACCCCTGCAGCAACATTACCACTATGCCATCGAGGAGGTTCTGATTCAGTTATATGAATTGCTTCAGGATAGCACTTCTTGGTCTCCAGAACCTGGTTATACAAAAGGTATATATGTTTTGCTGCAAGTTTGATTGAGCTGTTAAATACCATAAGCAACTTGTCTGTAAAATGTGTCATTCATCCATCCTAACATAAGATGGCTTCATCGTAACTTCAGCTTGTTCCAGTTGTTTTAATACTCTATGAAAATTATCAAAATGGAAATAAATCTGAGGCATTTAACACTAACTTGAGTTCCGGTTCATTAACAATTCAACACTTGATTAAACCAGACTACAAAACCATCTTAAAATTAAAGATTAACAGTTACAAAAACTAAGTTTCGAACTGTAATTGGCATCCAGTAAATGTTTATAAAAATGTAAAATTAATTACATGGAAAAGTCCTTACTATAAGATCACATCATTCCCACAATTCAAGAGTTTCTAGCTGACTGAAGGTGACACTTATCGTGTAACAGCTGGTAGTTTTCAATAGACTTGACCTTTTATTCTCCAATTACAAGGGTATCAAACTTATTTTCACAACTTCAAGTTTTAGGATTTTGACCAGGTTTCCATTCACTTGGACCACTGTCTCTCCAATAAATGTACTACATCTTCTGTCTTTGCAGTAAGTGTTCCATGAAAATATATAAATATGCTGACCAAGGCAGTAATTTATTTTATTAAAAACATAAACTAAACGTAACGTTTATTACTGCCTTGGTCAGCATATTTATATTTTTTCATAATCATGGAAACAAGGCTTAATGGTGTTATAAGTGTTCCAATATTCAAAGTCCCTATTCACAGTCCATACTGTTCCCAATGTCAGCGTGGATTGTTCCATTTGTCCCCAATTACATGTATTTTCAGCTGTCTGGTAAATGGGCTGTTACACTTAATATTCGAGTGATGGGGCTGCCACCACTGCGCTCTCTGGCACACCCTGGTTTCTATGACAGTTTTTTTTAACTCCTTTAGCCTCTCCAGTTCTATATGGCAGTGGGGGGCCAACACTTTTGTAGCAGTGTTTACTCGCCATTTACACAAAGCTGTCTGTAGGTACTCGTATCTGTGCACAATGCCATTGGACACCCTCCCGCCACCCTGCTAGCCTTGTCAGTCCAGGACTGACAGTCTTTCACAAAAAAATAGCACCACTGTGTTTGTGCTCCACTATGAATTATGTGATCTTCCAGCAACTGGATCATATAGAAAACATTTTTTTTATTATTCAGAGCCTGTGAACTGGACAAGAGCTAGTGTGGAGCCATGGTCACATACAGAGTGGATAAAAATCATGATTTTTATTAAATCACGCTAAACATGCAATTTTTAAGAATAGTGATGGACTGTGTTTGGGTTTTGCAGTTGCCCCTCATCTCTGAGAGGGTTTTGCTATTCAGCACCTGTGATGCATCTAGTAGCTAGTAGCAAGGCTCACCCTGTCTTGTCTAAGTAGATACTTGAAAATTAAAATGCACTGAATAGTGGTGAAGCTAGTGGTGACATATGAGGCTGAGACATGGACTCTTGCTCATACAGATGAAGAACTTCTGTGAAAATGAAACTAAATATGCTCCAGAAAATATACAGTGCAGTAAAGATGAGAATAGACAACAGAGTATAAAGTGTTTGTACACTCCTGTTCACATCAAGTGGCATGCTTTATAGGGTTCAAGAGTTGAAGAATGTGCGACTTTACCTGAACAGGAGTGTACATGTAAGTACAGTTAAGTACTCAATGAACAAACCACTTAGCTTGTTAATAATCCTGCAAAAAAGTATTCAATACAAAAAAACAAATATTAAAAAAATACTAAATAGGTTTAATTTTACCTTTTGTAGATTAGCGATAATTCTAACTACATAAAAAAGTCTGAACTACTGACTTCCACTACAACTGCTTCAAGTTATTTTGCATAGAATATAAAATCTAGTAGGATGCCTTTTATGTATCTTACTTCACAACTATACATACTATCATCCTCACGTACAAATACAAACATACACGCACACAAATGCTAATAAGGAAAGCTAACAGAAAAACTGGAAGAAACGATATGCAAGTTACAACACTATAATCTTACCAAGATCACCTAATTCATCTGTATAATCTTTCCCTCGTTTGCAACGATTAATGTTTACTCTCGGAGGTGAATCACAAGGTGCTGCTCCAACAGGAGATGGTACATCTTGATCCTCGGCAGAAAAGTATGGTGGAATAGGGCAAGATGCATTTTCATCATCATCCTCTTCCATGTGTGCTTTTAAGACAAAATGTTAGAAAGCAAACCATGAAGCAAAACCAAACATGCATGCACCAAAGTAATTACAATTGCTTGCCACAGTACTTACAACTAACGTGCAAAATACACAGTGTTTCGTAAGTTACTCTGGGGCTTTGAAGTTTGGTCATGCAGTAGCAAATCCACATAAAAGAGACGAAAGCATGCCAACAGGTAGGGGCAATGAACAAGTTTCTTTCACGGTAAATGCTGTGGCTTAGTTGCCCATTTCTCCACTAGGAGCCAGTAGTATGCAAACATGGCATTTTCAGTTGAACATATGTTTTTGTATCCTGCAAAATTCAAAACCCAAGTCAACGTGGTTTCTGAACCAAGTATCATGCAGAAACACCAAAGGACAAATCAATAAGAGACTGGTATAGAAAATTATAGGAAACTAGATGTTTATACATCGCAAAACGTATGTGTAGGCTGGGGCCAATGTCTGAGTCTGTGGACCACATACAGGCAAGATTACAGAATTTATGTCTGTCCAGTCACTAAGGAGGGACATATGGAACCATTTCTAAGGTGAGTTAAAAATTTCTATTTACTGTCTTCCCTGACAAGCTCTCATCCCCGTGAGTGAGTTGCCTCTCAGCAACCAACTTACAAAATCCCAGAGGGAATTATGAAACACCCTGTGTTTGTGTACAAATTACAGCATACTCCATCTTGCATCATATTCAAGTAGAACATAAATACAGTGAAATCAAAAATAAACTATAAAGATCCAAACTGCACAAGACTAACTCAACAATAAGTCCAATATAATAGTACAATAGAGAGAATCAGTGGCAGCGATTGGGTTCAGAAACTGACGGGGGGCCACGGGCAGTTTACTTTCATGGGTCCATAAGGTTCAGCATAGTGCAGGAGCAAAAGTGGCAAAAAGCAGGGGGGCACCCCATGCCACCCCCCCCCCTCCCCTGCCACCCCTAATCACCGCCACTGGAGGGAATGCTGCCAATACAAACTCTCAAACTGATGTCCGAATGTCCGTGTAAATGGTGCTTTATTATTAGAATGCAATCTTAATTGGACCTACTGTGAAACTTTTTTATCTACTATATATTCTATCACTATGTTTAGTAAAAGCACTTTTCTGTTATATTCAGGTGAACAATTTCTTCTTCCCATTGGTTGGGAACGAACCTGTAACAGATCTCAAATTTTACTACAAATCTGGTGTTACCCAACCATTCCACTATGCACCCTGGAATTCTTGCTACTTTATATACTACACTTAGGTTACCATTTCTATTTCCTGAAAAGAGGGTTCATTTAGCTTTACTTTAATTCTACAATGGACCTACAGTTTAAAGTGGGATCCGAACCCCTATGTGCCTGCACCGAGTATCGAACTCGGGACCCCTTGATTACAAGTTGACGACGCTAGCACTGCGCCATCGGGGAGGCAATTCTACAATGGTGTTTAGAGTTAGGGCATGAAGGCTGTTTCTTTGTTTTTTCTATGTTTCGATTTGATTCATGCACACACGACATGTGAAAGATTCAAATAGCTTGTACAAATTTCTAAATATGATTTTAAAGGAAAGGGCATGTGGATTCATTGGATGCAATGATGTATTGCAGCTGATGATTTGGACCCTCAAAATGCAAATATGAATAGGGCAACAAGGTACGTGACAATATTCACAAGACATTATAAATGAAAATTTCTCGGTTTCATTTGAATACTTTATAACAAGCAATTGTAATAAAACTTATATGAAAGTGCAACAAAAAACAGAAGCATTAACAAATGGCATGTGTTACAAACCAAAACCACGACATGCATTAGATTCACACATACATTCACCAATAATAACTACATATTTATTATCTCAATTTACCACCAATCCCCAAAAGAATAGCATGATTCTAATTGTTATATCATGCGTGTCTATGCTGCATAGATTTGTAACCAAGGATAGATCCTGAGAAGTTTTTCAATATCCTTTTTGTGTGCGAGTGTGTGTGTGCGAATGAGAGCTCTCTTATTTCCAAACAAGTATTCATAAACAAAATTAGATATATTATTATTCACTGCTGATTTATAAATAACACACTGAATGATGAATAAATTCTCTTGGGCTATTGACCAGGTCATATCTGGAACAGTTTCTGAGCATTTAAGAGCTAACGTCACTCTCATCTTCAGGGTAGAAGTGAAGATGAAGATGCATTTTCCTGCCATGTTTTGTCACGAAATGATGCAAAATGAACTGCAAAATGCTAAATAAACTCTTAAACATGAAATTTAGAATTTATTTGCCAATGCAACACTTTTTAAGTTAGAATTATCCTGGGAGTTATGCAAATCATGGAAAATGATGAATTTTGCTGTCAATATTTGAGAAGCAAAATTGGACTCCTTTACACAAGAATAAACTTAATACTCTGACAACTACATAAATGTGTTATTACAAGGGAAATGCTTGTTTTGTGTAGTAACTATAGATTTTTAATCAAATTTAGGGTTTTATTCACTATTTTAACACTGAAATGACATTTTATATACTGCTTTTGTTCCCAGTTTTTGTACCAAAATCTTGATCTTTTATTTACCGTATGTATGTGGCTCTAGTGATAGTGGCTAGAGTATATGACCAGTTAACAAGGCAAGCCACTTGACTCTGCAGTTCATGGAAGAAAAACTTCAAACAGTGAAGCACACAATATTGTATCATACCCAAAGCATTGGGTAGAAGTGACAAGTCTGCTATTATCCTTAACATAGCAGAAAGCAGAGAAAGGAATACTGAACAAGTAATTAGTAGGAGGTGCATTTTTGCATATTTGCATGATTTTTTTTCTTAACAAAAATTCACATGCTCTCAAAGGATTTATCCATTTCACTTGACGTCGATTACTCTGGTAAAGTTTTATAGTGCATATAAATGCATATTTGAGACGTTAGTTAAGTTAGCTTAATGTACATATTATTTGCATATATTGGGAGTAATTTTCATGTAATTGTTTCAATTCAAGTTCGTCTGCTTCATTTTTCCCATTCTTTGTGTCATCCTTAAAAAAAATAGCCTCCTTTTGACTGGTCATGGACATTCCAAAACTCGTCTCATAGCGTTGCAGGTGGTCTGGTTGCAAATATAGAGAAAACACAACCTTTCATCAACCAACAACCTTTCAGATGGAAATTTGCGAAATGTAAATTTACCATGCTCAAGCAGAGGTTTCATTTTTGGTAACAGAAAACATTTGTTGCCTGCGTAGGCCTGGACACTGTGATTTTTATAAACTTATGTTAATTTTTGCAAACAATGCTGCTGTATAATCTAGTCAAGGATCATTGTGTTATTTGTGTACAAAATAAGAAGACAGTAGAAATTAGAGAATGATGGACAGATGATGAAGATATGCACTATGAGCGTATTTTATTCTTAAATTAGACATAATGAAAATACAATAACTTTTTGCAATTATGTCAGTCGATGGATTGCAGCTAAATATTCAAACAACATACTGGTGAGGATTAAAAAAATATTTTTGGGCAATTTTCTTCATGAAAGTAGTAGTGAATTTTTGAAGATCTAATTTTACTATTAAAGTAATTGGAGGGAGAAACATGGCAGTTCTATAAAAACTGAGATAGCATCCGTGGGATTTGTGTACTTATTAATACATTTAATGCCATTTTTATGGGCATATAATAAAGTCCCTGGTTTTGATAAGGAAAATTGTCACAATTATATCTCGTATATAATCTGAAACACAATTAATGTTAAAAAAAATGCTTTTCTTATTCTTTGGTCTATCGTTGTGCATTATTTTCCATTATATCTCTTGCGACATGTTCGACTTCCTACGTTATGGTAGGTGCGAACCACAGATTCATAGTGCACACGGTTTGCTGCCCGAGTTCAATATCTGTCTACAATACATTTATCTCTGTGCAAATTCTATCACCACCAGAACCGCACATTAAATCTAGCAACCCAGCATTGCTTCCTTTAATTGACGGTTAACGTGATGGATTCACATTCGAAGTGTTTGCAGGTTGAATCCCCACACTAGGCCATCTGGACCATTGTGGTCTGTCTGTAGTTGTAAAATGTGCAATTTATGATTGTGTTGCTAATTTGAATCAAAATGCAGTTAATCTGAATCTTAAAAATATGGTAAAATTTTGTTAATAGTTTTGAATGGACAAAGATTTTTTTTTCTTTGTCTTTACAATCTCTTTTCGACATTGCTCAAAAGAAAATAGTACCAGAGAAGTTGAGAAAGCTGAATTGGAGAAGCAGTTAGCAATAGCTTCCAGAAACCCAGGTTTGCAGTTCCTGAGACGGGTGGATTCAGTGTTGCAGGGGAGACCTGTCCAGGATTTGCCTGGGTATTCCACAACTGAAATTTATTTATTTATTTGAAAATTCTGAATACAGAAAAATCTGTTTTACATCAGGATATCAACACAAGAAATGAAATGAACAAATACTGTCCAATGGCATCTTGTGAAATGGAAAGAAGATTTTCAAAATTCAAAGACTTACTTTCTGACAATCATAAGAGTCTGCTACCTTAAAACATCTAGTGCCTAGTGTATTGAAATGCTAATGTAAAAGAATGACATTGATTAATGCAACGAAATGAGCATAGTGTTTCCAACAACATTATTATACGTAATTGCAAGATTGCAGTTTTTAGAGCGAGCCTCCAGACAAAGAAATGCATCTAATGTAATAATTTTGTTGCATGAAACTAAAAACATTTGTAAATTAGTATTTTTTGGTGATCATAAATAGCGCAATTTATTACACTTTCATTTCTATAATTGCATTCAGTGAGTTACTGATAAATTTTCTTCCTGTGTAAGGCATACAGAACCTCAAAATGGGTTGTTTTGAAGATTTTTAGTGCATATTTTGGCCTTTTCTAGTGCATATTTGCATGCATATTTTGGCTTATTTTAGTGCATATAAATCCACCCTCTAGTAATTAGGCAAATGTTAGGTGATTCACTTGAGAGGCGGTTGTGGAATGAGAGGTGGAAATGAGAGAGAGCGAAGCTACTAGCTTGCGGGAGACGTACGTTATGGCTTGGGGTAACACCTTTGAGAAACGTAGGTAATATGTAAACAAGCAAAGGGGCTTGCCCCTGTGAAATAAGGAGAAAAGGAATAAATTTCTATTATTCTCACCACCCTGCCAGACCAGTCAACCGAAATGTTAAAATGTTTAGATGTTCTCCTTATTTCACAGGGCCGACCCCTTGTTCGGGTGTCCGTGTGACAAGTGATAAACATTTTCTATGTCAGCACCTGACATGGGACACTGCCCAGTAACAGTCAGTTGAGAATCATAGTACGCATGCCGTCGGTCTAGTGAATTGGAAAATGGTTCAGTATTTAATGCAGCATGTTTAGTGTTATTATGTGCATGGGTTTCGTGTTGTGTTTATTTTCTCTCTTGGTGTAAATAAATTGTCCTCTACAATTGACTGGACTGGCCAGGTACAAGTCACAAAAAAATTAACTTCCCTTCGCGAAATCAATTTTTTTGCCCCAGGCAGGTGTGTCGTATCACGCCGAAACACGTGACTCGAACCCGGGACCCCCGGCATCATAACTTGATAGACTAATCTCTTCGGCAAGGGGTCCGGCGGAAGCGCTGGAAGTAGCTTCTTAAAAGCATAATACACCAGCGACCTTCAGTGAATCTGTAAACTCCGCTGACACGGAAATCCACAGGAAATCGTTCAAATAATGCAACGTCAGCCTGATGCAAGAAAAGACAGTTAACGATAAAACGGAACTCACTCAACGGCTTTAGCGATCAGAAATTTTAATCTCCCTTAAATAGATCGAGAAACCATTTCTCAGCTCAGTTGTAATTAGAAAGTTATCGAACGAACAGTGTTGCTTCTAAGTTATGGGCTGATTATCGATTGATACGTAAAGAGCTATCGCAAGGAGTGATGCGCTATGGAAGTTTCATTTCAGGACCGTGCCTTGTCGACTAGATCAGCGAGATGAACATCTCTACAAGACACCAGAGGTAAACGAACATTCCTTTATTCCTTTTCTATTATTCTCAACAGCCTGCCAGACCAGTCAACCAAAGAGTTAAAATCGAATATTTAAGTGTTCTCCTTATTTCACAGGGGGAAGCCCCTTTGCTAGTTCATGCGTTACCTTCGTTTCTCAGGGGTGTTACCCCAAGCCATAACATACCTCTCCCGAAAGCGAGTAGCTTTAAACTGGCATAGCCTAGGTTAGATCCCAAAACCTGAGGGGTTTTATAAGGTAAGTACAGGTTGTGAATATTTCCACTGCAGACCTATGATCATGATTTTTTAACTTATGTGCTGAATTCCCTCATTCATTGTCAAGCATTGTGACAATGTCCTCATTCATGTTTAACACATTGACTGCCACAACAGAGGCAAAAATCTCCTGGGATCATGATGTTTTATTATGAGAATATAATAAAAACTTTCAAAGCAATATATTTCTTGATGATTACATGAAAAAAATTATATTTAATTATTTTAAATAAATAGGAAAGAACATCTATTCATCTGATCCACACTTTTTAAACTTTTTTGTATTAATTGTAACAATGACAGCATCACTAAATAAAATGTTCATGAATCATCTGCACAATTTTGTCAATGGGACCACTCTTCACGTAACATGTATGTTATAGCATGGTTGCATGGGTACCACAAGGCTCCATAGGTAAAGAGACGTGTGAGTTAAATACGCTTCACGAGGCCCCGGGTGAAAAACTAGCATGAGTTAAATACATCTCATGTGGCAGTTAACATGTTAAGCATTGTTCGTTTAGCATCAATTAGCCCAAGAACTGTGCAGAAACTTTATCATTCTCCTGAATGCAAGAAATATGAAACTCACTGACATTAATTATTGTATTTGTGAGGTCCATGGTCCAGTCATGGGTGTTGGAATGGGACGGCCAGTTACAAGGAAATCAAGAGAAGGGGGTGCTCTGCAGCATCTTGGGTTTTGCACATGGTCAATGCAAATGTTTCTAAGATCAGGCGGGTAAATAATTTAAACAATTTCCTTGCATTTCTTGGAATTTCAAGATCTGTTCTTTATTCTTGCATCTGAAGAAGTTTCTTTCCAGGCAGTATTTCTTCAAAGATAATAGCATCAAGAGTGCAGTACAGAAGTAGCAGTTTCAACATGCAGAGGATGAGTAGGGATACTTACTAAATATGGAGAAGATAATGAAAGTTATCTAATGAAAGGTAATTCTGGTAATAACATTCTCTGGAAGTATATCATTTGTTTTAAACAGCCTACAACATTACTTTCCAAACATATCTTGTGTAACTGAAAAATATAGAGATTAGAAACTTATTGAAGATGTCTCATATGTACCTAAAATGGCAAAACCAACGACCAAATTTACAAGAATTTAAAGAATTACAAGAATTACTAAAATTTAACATGCAGATACTGTAACTTCATTTGTGTATTTGTTGCAAATTTTTTCAGTCTTTGAAGAAATTCAAATCATGAGCAAACATTGTGCTAAGCAGTAGAATAGCACAATCTGGCAAGATAAAAAAATAGTTTTTCTTGTATGTACGCATTGCTTGCATGATACAATTATTTTCCTGTAGTTTACGGTTATTACAAGCATAAGAAAACAGTTTTTTCTTTGTGACGTTTCAGGAGAACACACGCTCCTTTCATCAGACATTTATTTTCATTTTGACTAAAGATACAGTTATAACAATGGTTAGTAATTTTTAAACAAAAAGAATCTGTTATATAATGGATGTTGTCAATGGTACATTGTTGTAATATAGCAACTTAACTGAAAAAAGCAGTCTATTTTTTTTTTAAATTATGAATGCCAAATATCATCAGGTAATTCAAATTCATCATTGTTTTCACAAAGTCTCTTGATGTTTTCTGTTACATTAAATTTTAAAGATGGTGGCTTACTCCATTTGTGAAAAAGAAAACTCCACACTGGATCTATGTTACCATTTTCATTATTTAATTTATTCCAGTGTTCTTCTGCAATGAACGAGGCTTCCCAGACATTCAACTCTGTGTTTCCCGTTAATCTTTTTAAAACCCTTCTCTTTTTAATCAAATGCTTCTCTTCGATGATATGAGTTGACAAACCTGTTCTTGGGTTTAGATTTATAATGTCCAAATCATGTTCGTGCCATCTTATTGCCATTTTCCTTGCTGTTTGTCCCACATAGTCTTTTGAACATGAACAACTTATATTATATATTCCTGTGGTTTCCACATCTGGTAGCGAGTTTCTCATTTTGAATTCATTAAATGTACATTCCAAACTTCTTGGTGATTTAATCCATTCCACAAGGGATTCTCACATAAAATTGCAAAAATTTTTAGAAGTTTTAATTTCAAAATTGTTTTTAAATCACCAAGAAGTTTGGAATGTACATTTAATGAATTCAAAATGAGAAACTCGCTACCAGATGTGGAAACCACAGGAATATATAATATAAGTTGTTCATGTTCAAAAGACTATGTGGGACAAACAGCAAGGAAAATGGCAATAAGATGGCAACGAACATGATTTGGACATTATAAATCTAAACCCAAGAACAGGTTTGTCAACTCATATCATCGAAGAGAAGCATTTGATTAAAAAGAGAAGGGTTTTAAAAAGATTAACGGGAAACACAGAGTTGAATGTCTGGGAAGCCTCGTTCATTGCAGAAGAACACTGGAATAAATTAAATAATGAAAATGGTAACATAGATCCAGTGTGGAGTTTTCTTTTTCACAAATGGAGTAAGCCACCATCTTTAAAATTTAATGTAACAGAAAACATCAAGAGACTTTGTGACAACAATGATGAATTTGAATTACCTGATGATATTTGGCATTCATAATTTAAAAAAAAAAAAAAAAAAAAAAAAAAAAAAAAAAAAGACTGCTTTTTTCAGTTAAGTTGCTATATTACAACAATGTACCATTGACAACATCCATTATATAACAGATTCTTTTTGTTTAAAAATTACTAACCATTGTTATAACTGTATCTTTAGTCAAAATGAAAATAAATGTCTGATGAAAGGAGCGTGTGTTCTCCTGAAACGTCACAAAGAAAAAACTGTTTTCTTATGCTTGTAATAACCGTAAACTACAGGAAAATAAAGATAAAAAAAACAAAGCACGTTAAGAAATTTAAAAATTACTATTTTTTCCATGCAATCACTTGTACACACACAACAAAACAAACATCTTCAAGTATTTTGTGCACATGTACATGAATGTGGAAATTAAAAAAGGCATATTTCACATTTTATCTGTAAAATATGATTTTGACATATTTCATGCCGGTGCAAAATTACCTGTGAAAAGGTGGTGCCGCATGATGAAACCGGAACATACCTAGAATGCAGAAAAACTCAATATGCTGACCAAGGCAGAAATTTATTTTATTATAAAACATAAACTAAACGTAACGTTTCAACCTTCTAGCAAGGTCATATTATGTTTTATAATAAAATAAATTTCTGCCTTGGTCAGCATATTGTGTTTTTCATATCATGGAAACAAGGCTTAATGGTGTTATAACTAGAATGCAGAAGATCCTGAGTTCAGGGCATAGGCATTAAAAAGTCAGTAACAGTAAAACACACAAACCAGCTTAATGTTAATTAATGAAATCTGAGGTCAAAAACTTACTTTGGAAAACTGGCATACTAATTGAAGGAGATTCCTCCGTCTGCACATCAGTAGGTGGTGCAGGTGCAGGGTGGAGTAGTGAGGATGCCATTGTAGGTTCTTGCTTTGAATCTTGCATTTTAGAAGTGGAGCTTTTCCTTTACAGAAACAAAGAAATAATGTTAGACATTCTAAATAAATTGCAATCAAAATTTTGATAACATACTGTGAAAGTGTTTACAGAGGAACCCTGGTTATGCATTCTTGCATTTCACAATTCCCTGCTTTATACATTTTCCTCCTTTACAAATTTTTTAGCTGCAGTTCCCAGAAGAAAAAACAGGTTCCACTCTATTACTTATTATTAAGAGCTTAGCAATAATAATATTCATGTATTAATTAATAAGCCTGAGAAGACAGAAATCAAATATTACTCTTTCACACCATCTGACTGTTTACAAATAGCTAGGTTTATTACATTTATTATTGCTACATTAAATATTAACTGTACAAAATTATATAAAGAAAGTTCTATTTGAGAGTAAAAATTACTTCAAAATCCTTTTAAATCTTTAACATGTTTCAATGAATAAAAGTTTTTATTTTACCTAAATAGTTTTCACACAGAACAAAACTAATTCTATTTCATCCTAGCAGCAAATGAACAGAGAATTAGAGTTTGTCATGAAAGCTTAGAGTTTCCTGAATCATAAATATGTGGATTAAGGATTAAGAAATAAATTTTTGTTTACCATTACAAAAAGGGTCAGCCCTTCAAACTGGTTTTAGAATCATAAAAGAATCTTCAATCTTTCATAACACTGCAAATATTCTTCTGATAGAGTAAATCATTTTTGCCAGAATAGAAATCTTAAAACTCTTACCAACAGTCTACTGAAATATATTTCATCCTTGTCCACCCCGTCCCCAACACATACAAAAGTTTTTCAATTACCTTCAGTTAGCACGTGAAGTTCAAAGGAAGAAGTAGGCCTAATTGCTTCGAAGTAAATGTAAAAACATAGAAAAAATTCAAGAGATGGAAGATAGCAAGACGAATTGTTATGGCATAGTGATAATGTCATCAGCTTGTATTCAAGTGAGTCCTGGGTTTGATGCCCAGTGGAGGCACATTCCACAGTGGTTCGGAGCCCACTTTAAACTGTAGGTACAGTCCTGATTAGCCTACATATGAATAAAATGGACTTAAAACAAAAACTCAAAGCAGTATTAACAGCCATTTCATTTACTGCACATAATTTACTTAATTGTAACTTTTCTAAGCAAATGCTTAGAGCATTGCTAACTGCACTGACATATATATATTTCATTTGTACATGGAACTTCGGATTGCTTACATGTATGAGAAATAAATTGCCATTAACCTTTACACGGTGGAACCTCAAGAGCCTGTATTCTCGTTAAAGCTGCCCTTTCAAGCATGCTTTTCAAACTTCCCGCAAAATACAAAAACATCGTAGCTCAAGAACTAGTTATTGTAGAGATGAAATTGGTTTTGTTTTCTTTCTGAGACAAGGCTTTAAGAGAAGGTAAAATTTATGCATTGTGCCTCCCAATATTAGTGTTAAAGAAAGAAGAAGAAAAACAAAAATATATCCATTTAAAAAAACTGTGCCCCCATCTGTGCTCTCTGCCCTCCCACACACACACACACATAAGACCGAATTGATGGACAAAAATGATGTATGTAGTGGTGGCACATTCCCACAACAAAACAAAATTTCGTTGAAATCAGACTGATACTTCTTAGCAACAAAATAATAATGTTGTATAAAGTGGCAGTGTTGCCAGCTTACAGAACAATATATGGAATTTCGCTTCAAGCATTGGTGCTATAAATGCTGGATGAGCCAAATTTGGAGGGAAGCCCGACATAGATATCTATAAGGATATCTATCTATAAGGATATGTAATTCTCATAAAAAAATGGAAATTATATTGTTTGTAACTTTTGGTAGAGAAATTTTAAGTTTGGGGCCATTGTCCTCACTTCCCCTCTAGATCCTTAATTATCAGACATTACTTAAAATGTTGCTTTTTACTCATTCTCACATGTAGAATTTCAATTTTTCAAAAAGATGCAGTGGTTGATGTAAGCCTTGTTGTGTTTGTGTGTGTGATTTCTTATCTCTTCATGCACAAGTCATACAAAAATACGTAGGTTCCAATTAACAACATAACTTTAATTCATGGAAGCCATTCACGTGCATCTTACACACGGTTACTATAACAACCAATCAATAACATGCTATAGAATACAAATTCTTCTTCTTTCTCTATCATGCATCTATCATCTCCTCCTGGATTCTCTTTTTTATTGTTTTAAGTGCTGGTCTCACCGTATCTATCAGGAGGTCCTCTAAGTCTATTCGATTTTCTGATTGGTGTGTGCCCAGTGTCTGTATTTGGTTGAATTTGTTTATCTCTTCCCTCTGCATCCTCCGGCTGTCCTTCTGGTATCGATTCAAGGTTTCGATCAGGTAGATCTGTTGATGAGGGGTTTAGTTCACACTCACGTTTTCGTAGCCACCTGATGTGTACCGTTCGTCTCGATCCGTCGAACAACTGCACATTATATATTAGGCTGTTGCCAACTCTAGACAATACCATTCCTGGTACATGCTTGGGCAAATTTACCTTCAGGGTCTGCACCCAGACTGTATCATTCGGGAAATATGTAAGATAAGTTTTGTCAAGTCTCTTCCTCTCTACTCGGCCCCGCCGTGATCCAAGAAATGGTGAGCGATCCACTCGCCTTTCCCGTTCAGTCAAATATTTATGTCTCTTGTATCGCAGTTGGTCACTTTCCCTTGATTCATCATCCTTATCTGCCATTGCCTGTGTTCGAATTCCAGCTCTCTCTTCTCTCGCCTTCTGAGCCAACTGCCTCAGATGCTCTTCTTTCTTCTCCTTTCCTTTCTGGTCCCTTTCAGCTCTTTCTGAGAGCTGTACTCTCAAACCTTCACTTTTCGGTATTTTAGTATTAATATCTGCGTTATCATTTCTTTCGGATCCCGTATTTGTGAACAATGTGTAACATTGTGCTAACAGTTTTCTCCAACTCGGATGAATACTGTCCAGCCATGAACGTCCAATCAACAGATAACGCAGTTCTTCTTCACACAATATAACTGGCAATTTATACAATACATCATTCAATGATAAATCCACTAAGGTTTGACCTTTCAACTTTAACGTATCGTTATTCACGCCTCGTAACGTTAGTGAAGTAAATTGTGTTCTCCTATGTGGAAACAATTGTTTGAAAGACTTGTTATTAAACAAAGTAACTGTAGATCCAGTATCTAGTTCACATTGTACAATTCGCTTATCAATACACAAATCAACTACGCACGGTTCTGCTGATACAAGAATATTAGTGCCATCTATAGCTTGTGCTCTTGGCTTGAAACTAACACTCCTTGCTTTTGAACGAGTTAGTGTTGCATTTTCCACTTGCGTATTTTCTGTGTTCGATGAGATAGTGCAAGTACTATCTTCTGGCGGATGAGAATCACTAACCCCAACGTGCAATAAAGACAAACCATGAAATTCGTTAAGTATGTTTTGTTCAACAATAGTGTCTAAAGGTTTAATATTAGACGTAGATATTTGATCACTTGTAATTGTCTTACTCGCAACTCCACCATTATTTTTCCTAAACTTGCATTTTACATGCCAATGACCTTTCTTTTTGCAAAATGAACATATCGAATATTTTGCTGGACAATGTCCAAGATCATGCCTTCTGGAGCATCTATCACATTCTTCAGTGCTTTTGTAACTTCTATCCTGAGGATTAACGAAGTTCTTTTTGTGTGCTTGCAAGGACTGGAAACATGGTTTAAATTTCTGTGTCCCAGCAACTGCAACTACATTAGAACTACATTCCTTTTTACGATGTGCGAACATTTGTGTTTCCCGTTCAATTAATTCCATTTGAAGCACAATATCTTGACATTTTGCTGGAGTCAATGTAGGTTCAGACAGTAATTTCTTTCTAATGGCATCAGACCGAACGCCTACAATTATTTGCTCTACAATGGCTTCCTGTAAGTACTGGCCAAAACTACATTTAAGTGTTTGTTGCTGAACACGTACCATAAATCGTGTTGCATCCTCGCCGCTTTCCTGCATGCATTGCCTGAACTTAAAACGTTCCACATATTTGTTTGTTCTCTGGCCATAATGTTTAAGCAGATTGTCCTTGAGGGTCGAATACGTTTGCCGTTCGACTGGTTCAGGTGCAAGGATGTTCTTCAGCACTTTGAAAGCTTCAGACCCTATAACTGCAATCAGTATGGGTACCTTCCTGGCTTCATTAACATCATGAGCCAAGCAAGACTGTTCAAACCTCGTTAAATAATTTTCTATTTCTTCCGAATCTGGCCGGAACTCAGAGAATAAATTCAAACCGAACATATTCATAATTGTGGTCAACTAAATATCACAATATCGCAGACACAATCCGTATCACACTGATTTAAACTTTGTCCTTGTACAATTATTGTAATCTACGCCATAGACACAATTTGTATCGCAGTGATTTGAATTTGCCCTTGTACAATTATTGTAAATAATACACAAACCGTGCAATCTTGGTTTCTTACGGTAGAAATTGATCAAGCCGACACAATTTCTCCTTGCATAAACCTATGCTGGAATGATGATCGTCGCGTAATCTTTTGACGTCTTCATCGATACTCACGAAGAATCACCAAGAATATCCTGTACGACTCCGCCATAGATGTAAGCCTTGTTTTGGTGTGTGTGTGATTTCTTATCTCTTCATGCACAAGACATCCAAAAATACGTAGGTTCCAATTAACAACATAACTTTAATTCATGGAAGCCATTCACGTACATCTTACACACGGTTACTATAACAACCAATCAATAACATGCTATAGAATACAAATTCTTCTTCTTCCTCTATCATGCTTCTATCAGTTGACAAGTTATAGACCTTTATCTTCAATTTATCCCATAGTAAAAAAAAAAGGAAAACAATGGACTTTGTCACATCACTTATTAACAAAAATACGTTAGAGCAATCAAATTGGTCTACTTACGCAAGTGAGTATTTTTGTTTATAGATAGTGAGTAACACGCACGTAACCAATATGTTATCACTTATTAATAGTAACAATGGACATATTGTTTTGCAATTTAAGAATGTAATACCTTTAGAGGTATACTAATGAACAAAAAAGACAGAATTAAAATATAGTGTATAGTTTTCAAGATATGGCATGTTAATTCTGCCATGTGGTTCGAGTAAATTTCAAATATCGGGCCTTTGCCCCTACGTGTCCTTAATTGTTGCATGTTGATTAAAATGTTGCCTATTACTCATTCTCACATATGGAATTTAGATTTTTCAAAAAGATGCAGTAGTTTAGAAGTTATAGCTATTTTTAATCTATCCCATAATATTATGAGGGTAACAAAGGAAAACAAACGACTTTTTCGAACTTCGCTTGTTAATAATAGTAACAATATGTAGATGTATTGTTTTGAAATTCGGCTATGTCACACCTTCATATGTATACTAAAGATAAAAATAGACAGAACTTAAATATCTTGTGTAGTTTTCAAGAAATTGCACGTTAATTGCTGCCAATTGAAGGTCGATATATTGACCATCCAGATGCTAAATGTTAAACATTTTTGTACAGTTCTTCTAAAGTATGCTATGTACTGTATAGCAGGGATTGGCATGACCATGAACTATCATTAGCTCGCGGATTTATTTTCAGTGACTCTTGAATTGTTGGCACACACTGCCAGTGCTGCCAGAGATCTTCAGAGGTACTTCATGAATGTCGTGTTTCCATGCTGATAGGAGACACTGACGAGTCTGACAAACATTCGCATATCAGCAACAATAACGGATTTCAGAGTGCAAATCATTAAAGCTGAAAAGAAGGGACCATTATGGGATGTTCATGTCCCTCTGTCAGTGTCCATGATACTATTGCTATTTTTATTTAACTACCAAGGCAACATAAATTAACTCGATTTACCTGTCTGGCTGTGGAATCTAAAATTTATTTCTAAACTTGAAGATCTTCCTTTGAGTTTTTATTTGAGTTTTGAATTTTGTTTTAAGTCAACTTTTATACACAAATAGGCTAATTGATACTGGACATAAAATATGAAGTGGTATTTGAACCACTATGTGCTTCCACCAGGTACTGAACCTTGGACCCCTTGACTGATTGACTGAATTTGAAATTTTGAGTGCATCAGCACTTAGGCTATTTTGCACCCATCACATTATACGGGGTCCAACCCCTTACCATAACTAAAATATAATTAATACGAGGGAGAATCAAATGAAAACCGCAATTAATTTTTTTCCACTATTTTAATGCAGGGATAATGTTTGATTCTACATTATTTTTCCATATAGTCCCTTCCCAGTTCAATGCACTTACGCCATCGGATAGGTACTGTTTCGATACCACGTGAGAAAAATTATTTTGGATGACTGTGTAGCCACTCGTGTACTGCCGATTGGACATCTTCATCCAACTTGAACCTCTGCCCTCCAAGGTGCTCCTTTAATGGACCAAAGATGGGGAAATCAGATGGTGCCAAATCTGGTGAGTATGGCGGATGTGGTAGGCACTTGAAGCGTAGGTCATCGATGGTTTTCATGGTTGCACGAGCAGAATGAGGACAGGCGCTATCATGTTGAAGCAAAACACCTGCATTCAGCAATCCCCTTCTCATTGTGCGTATCGCTGGCCTCAAATGGTTCTTGAGAAGGTCGGTGTAGGTGGCACTAGTCACTGTCATACGTGGGGGCATGTAGTGTTCCAGAATAGGACCTTTCTTATCCCAGAATAAAGTCAACATGACTTTCCCTGCAGAGGGCTGGCTGCGAAACTTCTTTCGTTTCGACGAAGACAAATGTCGCCATTCTTTGCTTGCACGTTTCGTCTCCGGTTGAAAATGGTGCACCCAACTTTCATCTCCGGTGACAATGTGAGCTAGAAAATCCTCACCCTCCTCTTCATAATGCCTCAGCAGCTCTTGACATGCTCCTGAATAAGCCTATCTGCTGTGGCTATGGACTTCTCTGTCACAACTCACTGAGCCTGACCCGGACGGGGAGCATCAGTCAATGAAGTCGTACCTTCTGCAAATTTCTTGCACCAATCGTATACTTGCCGCTGTGACAGACAGGCGTCCCCATATTTAATCTGCATTCTCCGATGAATATCAACCGGTTTCACACCTTCACTCCATAAAAATCGTATAACTCCACTCTGTTCCTGCTTGGTGCAACTGCGTAGTGGTGCCGCCATCTTGCATCAGCTGTTACTCACATCCAACCCCACCTACCGGCACTGCTTCGTACTACCAGCTCAGAAAGACATCAAGGACTGTGTCTGCAAATTTCCAAACACTTAGAAAGAAGAAAAGATTTTTAATGGCACTTTTGCGGTTTTCATTTGATTCTCCCTCATATAACATAACTGTAATGTCAGTTGACTAAAATATTCTTACCTGGGTTAAAAGCTGAGGCTGTAAAGGGGCAGTCAGCACATACAAGGATAAAACACAGGAAAACTCGCACACAGTCCTACAGAGGATTATACTAGCTGTAGGTCCAGATGCCAAAGCCTCATTAGTCTGTAAAATGCAGTCCAGGATTGACAATTAGGTGTATTATGTGGAAGTGTCAGCCTTTTACACCCCGGAACCCTTTGATTACAAGGCGACATCATTACCACTATGCCATCAGGAAGACACCAACAAAGATCTTGCAAACAGTGGTATAACAACTTTCATTACTGCAGCATTTTTCTTATTGAAAATAATAATTTTGTTACATCTGAAAGGATTATGAAGGAAGAAATTAACATGAAAAATTAAATCCATCAAATGTTGAAAGTAGCTCCTTTGCTAAGGGAGTTGTGCGATTTCTGGAATACAGTATCATGCTTACTCTGGGAAAAAATGTTGAACAGTATCAAGCAATTGTAATGTTTAGTGTTTCCAAATACTTACAATGGTATCATGTCTTTCACTCCTTTAGTAAAACTTTCTATTTTCTCCTTTCCTCCTTTGACACTTTCACTGCCTTCAAGTAACTTTAGCAGCGTATCAGACAAAGGCACATTTCCTTCCAACCACTTCCGGAATTCAGGATCAAACAATGCATATGCTACTGTCCCTCCAGCTGCTAATGTGAGTGTACCTACACCCAAAATTAGTATTCGGCCACCGCCTCCACTGCAAACAAAGAACACAAAAGATTTAAGTAAGAACAAAAACATTTATGTACTGATCACACAGTAGCAAATGAAAAACAACATAATTATTATAAATACATAAAGAAGAGAAACTGATTGAATTTGTATGGTGTGGGCTGCTGCTTATCAAAATTAATTGATTTGCTTTATTTTACTTTGCTTTTCAGCCACTTTTGGCTAATCATGAAGATGAGGATGAGTGATTATATGATGAAATTGATGAAGAGAGACTCATAAAGAACACACATGTCCAGGCTAGGATTCGAACCCAGGACCCCTGACATTGTAGCACGTTGTGCTAACCACTCCAAAGTGGAAATCGGCCTGCTTGTGAAAAATGGTGTCTTTTGTATTATTAGGGCCTAAATTTTGAGAAAAACATTTTTCTTTCTGCAAATACCATATTTACTCATGTACAGTGCTCACTTTTTTTTCCAAAAATAGAGGTGCGTATTATGCATTGAATAATTGAACAGCCAAAATTAAAATCACGCATGTTTTCAATATGGCCATGGTGGCTCAGTTGGTAATGCATCTGACTACCATGCTAAAGGTCCCGGGTTCGATCCCCGGCCGGTTCAAATCCGGGAACTTTTCTAACGTTGGAAGCGGCCCCGGCACCCACCCAGCATCGAATGATATGGGTGCCTGGTGGAAACCCTGGGGGTAAAGGCAGTAAGGGGCGTGATGCTGATCACATCACCCCCACTCACAACCGGATCAAGAAAGTGTGGGGCGTTACCCCACACCCCCTATACGGCTTTATGGTGTGGTAGCGCGATGTGCTAACCATGTTCACCTTGTTCCGATGTTCAACAAGTCCATGACGGAGGTCAGCATCGGGACAAGGAACACAAACCAGTGATCAAAATAGCCAGTGGCCTAAACAAACACAAACTATATTTCGTCTCACACCTTGACAACCCAGGAGTACATGGTGCCCAGAGCAAGTGCAATTCACAATACATTGGCAGATCAATCAGAGCCATCAATGAACGGATACAACAGCACTTACTGGATGCAAAAAAAATTTCAAGCCACTACCAGACTAGTAAAGTACCTCCAGTTCAACAAACACATGGTCAAAAAAGTTTCAGTCAGGCATACATCATACATGGTGACTGACACCAAATTCAAAGACACACATGCAATTGTGCAGTTTCCTCATGAATTGAACATTGACAACAGTATTTGGTTACCGCTCTTGCAGCAACTGAAACAAAGCACACGCAGAAAACGTAGCAAACGAACTGGCTACAGCAGCGCTCCTAGCGACACGCAGGGAAACTTAAGGAACCAGAAGCCAGCACAGCAGTGAAGCAAATGGATGGTGGGGGAGGCCATTGTAATTAAAAGAAGCTCTACAAGCAAGTTTTGCAGAAAAAGTAGTAATTTGCTTACATGTATTTATTAAAATGAAGTTCTTATGGGAATATGTCAAATTAAATACGTATGAAGATGTTGAAAACAGATAAATAGAAAACATTGCAATGTAAGAGAGATAAAAAAAAAATATACGGCAATGCATCAATCTTGATGTTGTATTAATTAGATTTTCATATTTTTAGTTTAAAAAATAACATTGTGTTTATGAGAAATAAATAAGAGCTCACCCGCCACTACTGGAACTAGACTGAAATCTGGAGGGTGAATTCGTCCTGCATGTTACTCTCTTTGGCACCTAGAAAATTACAAGCAAAGTTAGATAATATTTTACAGTAGGCATTAAAATGAAATAGAAGTTAAGTTTATTCTAAATACAAGATGAAAAATTTGATTTGTCCTTTTATTTGTTCAATTGCACTAAATTTAAAACACATCAAACAAAAAATTAGACCCTTCCAGGTGAACACACAATGGTTATCTTTGCACTGCCAACGCCCAAAATTAACAAATAAGTCTTATACACGATAAGCATACTTTGATAAGCATGAAATTATTCATACCAGACTTAATTTTTTAAAGAAGCCAGGAAATTGATGTGTATTTTTGTGTCAACTTTCTTGATTTAAACGCAGCTATCATCGAATTGTTGTCATAAGGTTAACAAGGGGTTCGAATATGGAAATAACTTCAATCCCTAACAAGATTTCGGTAAGGCCAGCCGCATGCTGGATTCCACACGTCATGGCACAACGAGTCATTCTTGTTGCATACCGACTTACAGAAGGTTTAACATGAGGTTATTATGGGTAGCCGCACACAAGATGTAACATTTGACCGAATCACAATGCGACAAAACAATAAAGGTCTAGAGAATTTGGTCTTGCGAGGAGTGCCAAGTGACAAAATGCACTCCACATGCATGAATTCACTCTCTTCAGTGCACCGACGGCATGTCACTCATCACTGTATCCCTTGACAGCATGTATGTAAAGGTTCAAGGTCAAAAATGAAACTTGATCCCCAGAAGCTAATCACTTTGCTACAAGCAAGGCCTCCATCGAACAATTATTCCTCGACTGAGCACCATGATAAGGACAAAATAAATGTGCTATGGAATGAAGTGTCACAATTACATTACCTGAAAAAATAGGTCTATTGGAAATTATCTTGTATTTGGACAGAGAATGTAATGTACAAAATGTATCATAAATTGCACAAGAAAAACAATCTTCAGGCCAGTTTGATATTTATTGCTTGAATAAGTATATGTTGCAGTACGCGAATTAAAACTTTTTCCTTCTTTGGAGGGAGTCCATCTATAGCTAGATTTGTGTGTCAACAGGAAATGTATTTACAAGGACATCTACTCTCTTTTGAAAGGAGATAAATTAACATTATAATGAAAAATAATTATCATATTTACATATAAAGTGCCAAAAAAGGGTAGGGGATAGAAATATCCTTGGTAGTAATGAAAACTTACTTTTGTTGCCAGGAATAATTGGCTGCCTGATCCCCCCTTCCATGTTACCTCACACACACTGTTGTTTTACACCCTTTCCAACTTCATTTTTCTTAATTTGTAAAGTAATGTTATGGAACACTGCCGTGCCTGGAATTAAAGTAATCAGCACCTCTTTTTGCCTTCTTGTTCTTCTATGAAGAACACAACAAGACTCGTCTTGCCTCGTTGTGTTGTGTTGCATCATGTCCTGTTAGATCTGGTGTGTGGCTGGTCTAATGTAGTAAATTTCATCAGTTTATTAAAACCCCATTATGCAGATTGACTAACAGAGACTGGATTGACAGCTCAAAGTGGGATCCAAACCAATGTGCAATATTCCTCCACCAAGGATCGATCATGGGACTCCATAGTTAGAGGTTTGTAGTTTGCTGCAAGGTCTTGCCATCTGTGAGAGGGATTCCACTTACCAACAGGAGTGCTGAAAACAGCATGTGCTCTGTCCGTTCTCCGTCAACCACAACTCATCGTTCTCTTTATGATGGGAACATTCATTGCCACATTCATAGCAGAAATGAGGGGAAGGCACATAAAAGCAAGTGGAGAAGAATTTGCCCTTTCAAAAGACTCATGCAACAGCGTGGCCAATCACCATGTTGGAACCAAGCATATGTTTGGCGACAACAACCTCCATCTGACAATATTTGGCAGCAGCTTTACTGGGATAAACCTTCTGGCTTATGATAGGTGGCAGCATTACTACTATGCCATTGGGAACACCAGTAAATTTTATTTATTTATTGAGAAAATTCGAGATACAGCACAGTTGGCCATTTTACATTGAAATTGTCAACAATGAAAATGCAAAGATAATAATAATAATAATAAGCCAAAAAATATTTAAAAAATAATAAAAGTAACAAAATAACACAAAAGTGAATAGGAAATTAACAAAAAATAAGTATTTGATATTTTTTAGAAACATTTCTTCTAATAGATGACCGAAAGGCAACCTCAGAGGAAAATATATAGATTCTTGATGATAGATCATCGTATTGTGCGGCAAGTCTGTAAAAGATAGATCTTTTTTGAATTTCAAGTCTAGGTTTTTCTGTATAAAATAATCTTGTATTGCGAGTTGAGCGGATAGATACTCTTAAAGTGGAATTCCTCAAGAAGTGTGTTGCAGCGGATTTTGCCATTCACAATTTTGTATAAATAACTGAAATCATTCTGCAAGCGTCGCTGATAAGCAGTTTGTAAGTTTAGAAAAGACAAGAGATGTGGAGATGAAAAATTGCGTAATGAGGGAACCCTGTATCGAACTATAGCTAGGAAGAAGTGTAAGACTGAATCGATTCTAGAGAGATGAGTGGGACATGCCATGGACCAGATGGGAGAGCAGTATTCTATTATTGGGGAAATGAATGATTTGAAGTACAAGGTGAGGGCTGAGATGTCACTAATTTCAGTGAAACGGTACAGTAAACCTAAGAGAGGCATGGCCCTTTTAGTGGTGCCTAAAATTTGTTCCTCAAATGTGAGCTTTTGGTCGAAAACAATGCCTAGGTCTTTGTAGGGGGATACTGCTTGAATATTATTGCCAGAGACGGAATAAGATGACTTTAACAGGTTCTTCTTGAGAGAGATGGTGAGAGCAGAACACTTTTCAGGATGTAATGTAAGGCCCCATGTCAGACACCAGGAAGTAAGTGTTGTTATGTCATTCTGAAGAAGATGAGTATCGTCGGAAGTGGATATTTCTCTGAAAATTTTACAGTCATCTGCAAAAAGAAGATAGTTACTAGAGGGAGCTGTGAGATGGTCGATGAATAGTATGAATAAGAGATGTCCTAGAACATTGCCCTGTGGAACTCCAGAGAGGACAGGAAGGAAGTTAGATAAGGTCCCTGGAAGAACGACATGTTGTTGGCGATCACTAAGGTAACCTGTGAGAAGGGTTAGAAATTTGCCATGAATGTTGAATCTATTGCATAATTTGTGAATCAGAAGGCGGTGACTAACAGTATCAAAGGCTTTGGCTAGATCGAAGTATATTACATCTAATTGTGAATTATTTGAAATAAATTTCATAGCATGCACGAGAAAAACAGACAGGTTTGTAAGACAGGAGCTACCAGGAAGAAAGGCATGTTGGTTTGAGCTTAATTATGGTGAAACAAATTTGTAGTCTGTCTTTGATTACTTTTTCACAGATGATGGACAGAGGAGAGAGTAGGGAGATTGGTCTGTAAGAAGAAACAAGATTTTTGTTACCACTTTTGTGAATCGGTGTGATGTTAGCTTGTTTCCAAACGTGAGGAAAGACGCCTTCCGAGAAACATCTGTTCAAGAGAATGAGAGGGGATAACACAAGGATTGCACCATTTTCCTGAGGAACACGGAGTTGATTTCATCCGGACCTAGGGCACGGTGAGCTGAAAGAGACAACAATAGATTTTTCACCTCATTGGGTGTAGTGGCAAGCATCCTTAGAGAGGAGGGGCAGACTGGCCTTACGTTTGGCAACGCTGTAAGGGAGGACGGTGGGCAGAAGTTACCGTGAAAATAAGCATTGAAGAGTTCTGCCCTTCGGTCATGTGTGGCACTTTCACTATCATGTGTAATTTCAGCTGGAATCCTATTATTATTTTTTCTTGAGATTATTAAGATTATTAGATTAAAAAAGTTTTTAATGATTCACTTAACTCACATGCTAACTAGCAGTTCAGTACAAATGCCGTGATTTCTTGGAAAGTTATTTTCCTCCTATACGTTGCAAAACATTTTTAAATGTTAATTCAATACTTAAGAAACACTCATAATAATCATTTTGAACACTAGACCAAGTGACTGATTATAAGAAGAAGGTTAGTTTTATATATTTCTTTGTCCATATTTTCTGTAAATTTGAAGAAATGATGTACAATTATTGAGTTGATATCAAGTAGATAATGTTATTTAGTAATCCAATTTCCCCATTTATTATTTTATAATTCTGTGTAATTCTATTTCACATGATTTTGTGATGGACATGAAGAATAATGAAGAGACAAGGGAAGCAACAAATGCTTCAGACTAAGATGACAGAGACAGGGCTTTGATCAGGCACTCAATACAAGTGTTTAGAAACATCAGAGATTAAGTAGAAGCTTTCAACATAACCAGACAATGCAGTTATAGAAATAAACATTCTGTCACAAAATGTCCATGGGGAGTTCATATTATACCTGAGGAAGTACGGTATAGTATTACCTCAAGGTTAAACATTTATTCAGAAAGATTTGAGTAAAGGGTAGAATTTTTCCATGTAAAAAGCAAAGACATTGTTCCTGTGGTTAGCTGTCTTAATCCAGAGCAAAACAAAAACAGAAGAATTACTGTGACTTTAACATAACCAACTTCGATGAATTATTCATATTCAGATTGCTTTCTCAACATATTGTATGTACAGTATGCTTGTATGTCACAGTAATTCTTCTCTTCAGGGTGTCTACAATTTCATAAAAACAAAATTCCCTGATTTTTCAGGGTTTACCAGACAAAGAACCAAAATTTTCCAGACCAAGTCATTAGGGCCATTCATATATTTAAACATGTATGTACGAATGATGGTACATTTTAGCTCAACACAACACTTACAATCCCACTTAAAAAAGTGTTTTAGAATATTCACTTCTTTCTTCTTCTTTTTCTTTCCTGGCACTACAGTCCATCTCAGACCCTGGCCTCCTTCAGAATCTACCGCCATCCATCTCCATTCACAACCTTCCTTCTCCAACTCCTAATTCCCAGCACACTCAGGTCCTGTTCCACCGGATCAACCCAGGTGGTCTTCCTACTTTTCTTCTCGCATCCATATTCGTAAATGTGATCTTTTTACACACCATGTTGTCTGGCATTCAGTATATATGCCCCAACCACCTTAGCCATGTTAGATTAATTTTCTTCACAATTTCTATATCCTGATAAAGCTAACATAGTTCCATATTATATCTTCTCCATAATCCATTTTCATATATCGGCCCATAGATCCTCCTCAGAATATTCCTTTCAAAGCTTCCGATCATTGACTCAGCCTTCTTGGTTATTATCCATGATTCACATCCATACATTAAAATAGGTCTTATTAACGTTTTTTACAGTTTAACTTTTGTTTTCCTTCTTATGTACTGAGACTTTATATGTTTCCCCGAGTCCAAAATAGCTTCTATACTTATCCTGTGTTTAATCTCTGTCAGAGAATCTCTTCTCAGTTATATATGCGCCAAGATATTTAAATCCCTGAACTCTCCTAAAAGAGAGTCTGTTAACTTCAAAGGTTGCAGTATTAGTAGGCACTTTAGTTATTTCCATATATTTTGTTTTAGCTGCATTTACTGTGAGCCCCATTTCTTATGCTGCAGTGAGAAGGTTAGCTACCGTTTCACGTAATGCTCTTGTTGTTCTGGCTATTATTACTATATCATCTGCATATGCCATAATTTGCACCAATTTGTTTATTATGGTTCCACTAGTTTCTATGCCTGCTTCCCTGACAGCCTTTTCTAATGCAACATTGAATAGTACACATGACAAGGCATCCCATTGGAGTTGGCAGTATTTTTTCTGTTCCATGGTTTTTGTTTATCTTTATTTCTAAATATAAAATACAATTTACAATATGCAAGTCGTAGCTAGACATAAACAGTGTTTTCAAGAAAGCTGACTTTTTTGAATAGGCGGTTCTTTCCGAGTGTTATCTACATATTTTGGTAGGCTTATTAAATATATTGATGTAGTATAAACATATTCACATAACTAGAGTAGTTTTGTATGTGTTTTTAATGGAACCTAATAGTATGATATCATGTTTGAATTTGTTATAAGAAATATCAACTGGTCTGTGGTCTCACAAAGGTTGAGAACCACTGCAACAATCAGCCAAAATACATCACTAGTTGGTCCATGACCAGCTTCATCGGCCATTTAACCAAATTATGCATCATGTACCTGAAAGGCAGAATACAAATATATTTTACTGAACACAAAATTTAATGTAAAGAGATCTGACACTAGATTTTCAAAAGGTAGAGCAGGTTTTTTTAAATTTTTTGCTTCATATATGTGTTCGTACAACAAATTCAAACATTGAAAAACGTATCATACTATGTTCTATTAAAAACACATACAAAACTACTCTAATTATGTGAATGTGTTTCTACTTCATAGATATCTACTAAGCCTAATGAAATATGAACATAACACTCGAAAAGAATTGCCCATTCAAAAATGCCAGCTTTCTTGAAAACACTGTTTGTCTAGATATGAATTTTATATTGTAAATTGTATTTTATATTTAGGAATGAGTGTGTATTTTACAGGAGGGAGATACACAAAAACCATGGAACAGAAAAAATACGGTACTAGTTAGATATACCGAAAACACATTTAACTCGTTTATTTTCAAATTAATTTCATTTGTACTTACATCATATGCATAGCGGAACATTTTTCAACTTGGGATTGCTTTTTTTCAATGAAAAAGCGTAATTTTTAACATTGTAAGTATTTATTGGTCGTTGCTAATTGGCGGCCAAAACATGACTCACGTTGTCTACCGTCAGCTGATATACTGTGTCGTCAGCTGAGCAGTGTTTCCAAACTTATGAACCGATAAATGCCGCACAAACTATTCACAAAAGGTCTTTAAGCGAAAATTAATCCACAAAACATTCACGAAAGGTTAGGTTAAGCAAACATAGAAAATTGAATTTTAAAAAAAAATGCTCACACGTCATCTTGTAAAACTACCGCGTGGTTGCTACACTAACACTTATTAAACGAAAAATGATGGTTTTTAATCCACAAACCATTCACGGAAGGTTAGGTTAGGCAAACAGAAAATTAAATTGGAAAAAAAAAAAGCTTACACGTCATCTTGTAAAACTACCGCATGGTTGCTACACTGACAGGGGGTTACATAATAGAATGCACGGAACATTTGATTCACGTAGTCGACGGTAATGGTGGCACGAGCTATCGTGCAACGGAGATACATGAATGTCAAAAATTACATTATTTACCGGCCGAATAAGTTGCACGAATGGAATAAACACTATTTCCAGCTTCCAAAAGTACACAGGAACTCAAGGTAACACTTTACTATACCGGAGATGGATTTCTTCAAATTTACAGGAGAAAGTACTTACGCAAATCGTTTTCTGTAGCATTGTTGATCTTCGGGAATGTAGTTTTGATCCATTTTAATGCGAATGCATGTGGTTTTCTACGAAAATTTATTTCCAACATGCTATTGCTGCTGCAGCCATTTGCTTTCTGCACGAGAGCACAATACACGCTATTGCTGCTGCTACAAGCCGATGTTGTTCGTATATGCTAAATTGAACGAAAGGAGTGCTAATGGAACCGGTACTACTTTACTATACCTGAGACACCTGGGAATCATTTCTTTCACACTTTTTTACATTGCTAACATACTATTCTGCATTCCGGAACACTTATTTAGGTGAAATAATTGAATTTGTTAGGAAAGTAATGTATATTTCTTACATTTACGAGTACTTACTGTTCTTGTTTATTTCCACACACAACATGGCGATAGCTTACCGTTGATCGTTCCTTGAGCCAGAAAAACCATTGACGTTAGCCCAAAAATTCACGATAGCCCCACAAACCATCATGGGGACGAGGTATGCCTACTAGGTTAGGTTAGGCCTGTTAGGTTTGGTTCCATTAGCACTCCTTTCATTCAATTTAGCATATACGGACAATACGAGAGTGTATTGTGCTCTCATGCAGGAAGCAAATGGCGGCAGCAGCAATAGCGCGTCGGAAATAGATTTTCGTACAAAACCACATGCATTCGCATTAAAATGAATCAAAATTACATTCCCGAACATCAACAACGCTACAGAAAATGATTTGCGTAAGTACTTTCTCCTGTAAATTTGAAGAAATCTGTCTCAGGTATAGTAAAGTGTTACCGTTTTTTGGGGCTACCCGTGGATGGTTTGTGGGAAATAAGGAACAACAGTAAGTACTCGTTAATGTAAGAAACATACATTATTTTCATTAGAAATTCATTATTTCTCCTAAAGAAATGTTCCACCATGCAGAATAGTACGTTAGCAATGTAAAAAATTGCGAAATAAATAATTGATAGGTGTCTCCGGTATAGTAAAGTAGTACCGAACTCAATTCCGTAAGTACTTTCCCGTCTGTTCTCCTGTAAATTTGAAGAAATGTGTTTTCGCTACATCTAACTGTTACCAAAAACACTGCCAACTCCTGTATTTTCATTGATTTGAGACACTTTTGTGAAAAAAGCCCAACCCAAAAAGCTGTTCTTTTTTCCGACCACTTCCAACTCTATTGTTACACCTGATGTAATATTGAAAACATAGCTTAGAACGAATCTTTTCCTAAAGTGTGTGAAACCTAACTTTCTTTCAAGAAAAACAAAATCAAATCTGGGTATTATTGTAGGTTTTCACGGAAGATCTGTGTGTACGATCAATTTGATGAGTAACTGTATCTCTCAAAATCAACCTTGTACAAAAGTGAAAACCACGATACCGGTACGTATCGTTTGATATATTAGGAAAGGTAATTACATGTGTAAGAACTGTTTATTGTGTTAGACCAGTTGGTTCTATATAAAGTACTCTCAAATGCATGGCATAGCAAAGCGTGAGTGTACACATACAGTAAATGTACAACTAAATTCTAGGAATGAATAACATTGGGCAAACCCACATAAACGATTGTCGTATGTTTCTTACAGCCAGTGGAAAGTGACTCAAACAAAAGGTGTTGGGAACTATTATAAACTATACTGCAGTCAAAGGTGTACAAAACAAGCGATATACTCACTCGTGCGAGCCAAAAACATGGTAATTTTGCAGGAAGTCGTAGCATTTTTCTAACTTCTATCTAGCAGCCGAGAACAACCCTTTACAAGGAACAGATGAACATCGTAAAAGACATGGCGTAATGCGCAATAAACAAAGCACCATCGATGGTCGATTCGATTAGGTTGAGCGGCGAAGTGGTCAGTGGAGAAATTATATGAGAAAGTTGAACTAAAGTTTAACCAGCCTGAGGATCATGTGTAATTGAACAAAATGCTACGACGCATTGCCGGCTTAGGTATTTCAAATTGTATACATTTTATTTAAGCTGCTGCTTGATTTGTAACTTCCATTATGCTATCCTTATTAACCAGGCTTGCACATAATGTTGTTTCCTTTTCGTAGGCGAAACCCACGGTAATATGACGACAAATATATAATATTCATGTTCCGCCAGAAATGGTGACATGTACGTTACGGTGGGTTTTCTCCATGTTGCTGCTTACGTAAGTAAGTTAGCCTTAAGTGTGATGTTTTCTTAATTCTTTCGTTAGGAAGGGTAGGATATGCAGTTAGGTTGGGTCCCTTGAACGACTGTACTCCCCACGAGAATTACGTTCATCGATTTTTTGTATGGATTTAAATGTTTTGTAAGTAACATAAAGTTTATTTCAGTGCGTGGAAAGCACAGATCACAGATATTATATCCCAAATCATGTCCCTCTTAAGTAATAAAAAAATACGTTATCGAGGGTAAGACTGCAGAATATGGGCTGCTTAGGAGGAACACGGTTCATAATTTTTTGGTAACGTTTTGTAGTTAGTAATCGGGAAAAGTAAGTTTTAAGGTGCGGAAAAAAATTTTCTTTAAAAAAAGCAGAAAAACGTGTCCAGGTTGGGCGGTATTGAAATCGTAGCAACGAAGGAAAAGGCATATTCCTGCACAAATCTAGTGAAAGCAAAAAATGCCTATGTTAGGTAGCCTAAATAATAATTAGTCATTGTATTTATGCTAATGAAACCTAACCTAACATGCCTAACCTAACCTAGTAGGCATTCCTCGAAGAAATAATGAAAGAAACTGTGCGTAAACAATATGGACACAAACGAATGGAGAAATGCATTGCTTGTAGTAGCAGGAAAAACATTTTTCATTGTATTTATGCTATTGGAACCCAACCTAACAGGCCTAACCTAACCTTGTAAGCATTCCTCGTCTGAAATAATAAAAGAAACTGTGCGTCTGTGGGTGGAATCCGGAGTGACAAATCAACTCGAATGCCACGAAACAAAGGGTCTCGCTTATCGCACAACACTTGAGCACGTAAACAATATGGACGCGAACAAATGGAGAAATGCATTGCTTTTAGTAGCAGGAAAAACATTTTTTACGTGCAATAATATAATAGTAATCGTAAAAGGAACACCGGAAAATGGAAGTAGAAGGTACGTACTTTCAGGGGAAATAAATTTTGTTCGTCTCTTTAGAGGAAAAAAGCAGCCCATGTTCTGCAGTGAGACCGTGGCGAGAAACCACATATATATTTTTTTTATACCTGTTTGATATAGGGAAAACACATTTCACTCGTTCATTTCGTCATTTTTTACATTCGTACTTACCTATTATGCATTCCGAAACATTCCTTAAGGTGGGATTTCGCTTTTTTCATGAAAATATCTTCAGTTTTCCACATACCGAGTAATTATTGTTCGTTCCTCTTTTGCTTGTGTTACACACAATATGACGGGCAAATCTTGATTAGCATTGTCTATCATCAGTGCATATGCAGTGTTTCCAACTCTTCACTGAAAAATTCCTACTTTCCTGTTACTGATTTTGTATTTTTTCCAGGTTCGAAAACCCCACGAACCATGCATGCATAGCCCCACAAACCATTCGAAGGTACTACTTTACTAGGTAAATGTTTACTGTCCTTCGGACACCTGTGGGTCTATGCGAGAATGGTGTGTGGGGCTACGAATTTTTATTCAGTGGAGTAAAGCTGTGCATGGAACATGGCAACACCACAAGCATTTACTCACAGCGCTAGCCTGCATTTACCACGATTCAACTGACATCGCTGCATACAGTGTTGCCATGTTCGAAATGTGAATTGACAATGTTAATGGATTGTAAAAAACAGATGCAAAGAGCTTCAAAACAAGACCAATATTGTATTCGTAGGACTACCCAATAATAAGAAAAAGTGGTAAATTTCTCGTAAGGAACAGACAGCTGAAATTTGCTAATTCATTTAATTTGAATATTCGTACTTACGTATTCTGCATTAAGAAACATTGCTGAAGGTGCCATTTCACTTATTTCACGGAAATAAGCTCTAATTGTGACATATCGAGTAAGTTTTATTCGTTTCTTGTTGCCTTCGGTATCACACAAAGTGGTGGTCACAGTTTCACCACCGTACTCGGCATGCAGTGTTTCCACCCCACTGCACCCAAAAATACCTACGTAGCCCCACAAACCATTAACGCATAGCCCCACGAACCATTTCCGGTAAGGTTTATGTTAGGTAGGGTCATGTATAGGTTACAATAGTTAAAAATTGGTTTCGAAAAAAATATGCGTAGCCCCACGAAACATACCTTCTTACTGACCGAGATTACGTCATAACACACAGTCTACATCCACCTGGAAGTAAATGGATGCAAGAGCTTTCGTGCATCGGTCACACATTTATATCGAAAAATAGATTATTTACTGGCAAAATTCAATGAACGATGCGAGAAAACACTTCCCCAAACTTCCAGAAGTATAAAGAAACTGCATTTGGTAAGTAATTTCTCCTGTAAATTTGATTAAATCCGTCTGTCCCTTATGAGAAATTTACCGAAAAAGTTGTTTTGGAAATTGAAAAGTGCTGGTTTTTGACAAATTTTGAAAACCTGAAAGTTAATAATTGTGTTTAAAACCTTGCTGCCTGCACCTTTCTAAAATTTCATAATAATTGGACAACCCATTTTTGATTTACAGATTTTCAAGGGTAGCGATCGTTTGCAAGACTGAAAAAGACAGACTCTTTTTTTGTTTGCACAGCAATAAAAAAAAATATAAAGCATATTCGAAATAAGATTTGGTTATTAAATTAGGCACACACAGGAGATGTACTATGTAGATTTTCTGCGAAAAATGCAGGCTCGACCAGGACTCGAACCCGGGTCTCTGGCAATCCGTGCCATTGCTCTACCGCTGAGCTACCGAGCCGGCCTGGCTTCCCCCACATTTTCGCTGGCGCTGTTTTACCTGTGTGAAATCGTCTCTGCAAGTGCTACTGCAACGGGATCTGTTGCCTTTGAAACACTATAGACGTCGACGTTGCCTGGTTCCTCCCAGCGTAGAGATATCAATCCATTAAATTAGGCACACACATTTTTCGCTGAAAATCTACATAGTACATCTCCTGTGTGTGCCCGGGTTCGAGTCCTGGTCGAGCCTGCATTTTTCGCTGAAAATCTACAAAGATTTGGTTAGCATAGATTAACGCAGAATTGTATAGGCTAAATTTTGATGTAACTCGTTTTTATGTAGGTCTCTTGGTTAATTTTTGATTGGAGTCCGAAGTCGAGTATCTATAATTTTTAATTAATTAGTAGTATTAGACTACTCACTATCTAGCCGTTATTTTACTGGAATTATTCAAGTATTGGTTTCGGCTCAGCCTTAATAAATATTTTGGAATCATGATGCCCTGTGCGGCGACATGCTTGGACACCCCTAATAGCAGCTATTCCTACATGGAATATAAAGTAAATCAAAATAATAATACATTTGTTATATTCTGTTTTTGCTTACCTTTACATTCCACACCAATACCTCTTGTGTGTGCAAATGAAGCTTGTAGGATATATATATATATGCACAAACTGGCAGGATTGTGTATTGAAGCAGCCATTTTAGCACCCTCTAACTCGTGCAATAACCAACAGCTGACTAGCAAAATATGATTTTTGTGTCACCAGTGGAGTAGTTGATGATACTGTGCAGATGTTGTCAGTCACTTTTTTATAAATAAATGTCCCTTGTACAAATAATTTTAATGAACTGCATATTTTTACAATTGTTCAATAAATAATACACAATTGTAACTATTATTGAGATATATTTTCATTGATTCTTGTATAGAGCGACCGCAAATAAAAGAACTTTCCACCAGTATCCTTTGCGCACCTTCCCCTTCATCTGTTCAACTCTGGCCATAAGGAAGCATCCTCCCCTCCACATGGATAGATAATGCACATGAGTCGCGGGTCTGCGTAGGCTATTTTGCTGGTGGTTCCGCTGTAGTACTTGGAAATAAATCATACCACTTAAATAAATCATCTGAACATATTATAATGATAATGTTTTTGAAGTGCACCCTCCCCCCTTCCTCGGTTTGTTGATATTTTTCGAAACAAACCCACCTTCTTGTTTTATTTACCTACTCCTTTTCTTTTCCAGTTACTTCGAGGTCTTTCTTGCATGCTCCAAAACACTTGATAGTGCAGCAGTCACCATGTTTTAAAATACCAGGAGTTCCCTCATCAAGTGTTACTAGATCCATCACATCTTGTGCACAACTACTTCTTATTAGGCAAACAGCACCATGTTGCATCTCTACATCCCAACTTTTATTTGCGAATGCACCCTTTTCTATATTGAGGTAAGTATAAAGGGATGTGTGAAGTCATTCATACAGTTTCCACACCTTTTGAGATAAATTTCATTCACGTAATGGGTAATTCCATGTCAAATCAACCAAGAAAAATAAAATTTTGGAATTTTATGTCATGGATTTGACTATTTTTTGGTATGCGCGTTTCTTATCATCTGAAATATAGAATTTTTATATATATATATTTTTCATGTTGCCGATTTTTGAGTTATTGAATTTTGAAAATTGACAAAATTGCCCAAAAACCGCTCACCGCTGAAGCTTTAAATACAATTTGCAAGAGACTTGTTTCATCTACTTGGCTGGGCATGGTCTCATTTTAAAGTTTATGGAGAGGGCTTTCATTTGATATACAACATGCTTGGTCTTTTGCGTAAAACAAAATTTGAAAGTGTTTTCAAAATTTTATTTTACAATTTCCAAAAATCCTAATTTTCAAAAATTTTAAACATATTGGTACACATCTACTGAAGGTTCAGTCAAAATATCAAGGTGGTGTCTCTTTGGTATCATATGAAAAGTGAATTCCTTTCAAGACCATGCAATGATATTTTACATACCTAACCACATTATAAATACAGAAGCATACATACCAAGATACTGCTTAGTGATACAGAAAGTCTTTCTTAGATAAAATGTGTGATGCTTGTGTCATCTCTACTTGCTTCAGCTGATATGTTGTACCATTGGCTGTTACAGGGTTCACTTTGCACAGGACTCGCGAGTCTGCGCAGGTTTCTTTACTTGTGGTTCCACTATAATAGTAATATAAAATTGTACACTCACCTCACTTAGTTCTCCGGCAGTTTGTTTCTTTATACATCATATTTGGAGAAGATACAATTCGATCTATAGGTGTTCTCTGTGTATAACACACCTTATTACTGACTTCCTTGACCCTGATTGTACAGGGTGAAGGAAAACAAAGAAATTAGCATAATTTTCTCTTCAGAGAAGATGTTGAACCTAAAGTGTCTTGGTTTTTAAGAATATGTGGTCGCTTTGGATAAGTATATGATTGTGCCCGACCACAAGGATCCAAGAAAGACAACTACACTTCATGCTCTACATCATCTTTCGAAATTACACATCCCACCCATCAATTGGCATCACATGCATATGCTACAAAACCTGTGATGTGCATGGTACATTTTCAACATCTGCATTAACTTTAACAGATGTAGAAAACACACTAGTCTCCACTTTTTCTGTGCTTACTGGTATGAATGCATGAAACCTCTTGAGTCCCTGTTAGAGCCATAAAAAATCTTAGACCAAAAAAATCTATTGGTTCCTATAAAATTCCGCCGTACATACTTAAAGGATGTGGTGATATACTCAAATATCCCCTGCACATGCTGTTCAATCTTGAGCTCTCCACCTCAACATTTCCAGATATTTGGAAATTAGCAAAAATTACCCCGATACCAAAAACAAATAAGCAAAATGATGAGCATTACAGGCCGAAAGCAGTCGTGACAGCACCTGCCAAGCTCTTAGAGCAAATTCTTTACAAGCATATTTCTTATCACATACGATCAGTGATCTCTACTTATCAACATGGTTTCTTGTGTAAAAAGTCTGTCTGTACCAACCTATCAGATGTAATATATACAGATTTTTTTGAAAGTGTTTGATACCGTAAACCATAGAATCTTAATAGAAAAACTGAAATCATACAATCTATCGAATTCAATGTTACAATTGTGTCAAATACTACTTAACAAACCGCAAACAGTTCGTCACGTTTCAGGGAAATACTTCCGATAAATTTGAAGCTACATCCGGAGTTCCCCAAGGCTCTAACCTTGGTCCCTTATTCTTTCTCATGTACATAAATGATCTTCACGAACATCTGAGTGAATTACTTTTTGTGGACGATTTAAAAATATACAAAAGAGTTTGCTGTTACAGTGACTGCACCAAGTTACAAGCGGACATAAACAGTCTTGTGGAATGGTGCGAAAACAACAAACTAATCTTAAATAACGAAAAATGTTATCAAATGTCATATACTCGAAACACTACATCAACAAAATACGAATATTGCATAAATAAACAAAAATTAAAACTGGTAGAAACAATCAAAGATCTAGGAGTTCTGTTTGATTCTAAACTTACATTTCACGGGCACGTTAACTTCATAACAAACTAGGCTTACAGACTTCTGGGATTTATAATGCGTACATGCAAAGAGTTCAAAAATCTCGGAAGCTTAATAATGTTCTATAATGCTTACATTAGAGCGCAAAATGAATATGTAAGCATAGTGTGGCACCCTCAAACCCAGCAAGATTTAAACAAAAGAGAACAAATTCTAAATTCTTAAGACACCTAAAGTCCAAACTAGATGGCATTTACCCTCAAATGGAATCCTGTGAGAGCCTTCTCAGATATTTTAACCTAACAGCTCTCAATAACAGATGCATCATGCATCAGCTCATTTTCCTCCACAAAATTTTAAATAATCTCATTGAATCTCCTTTCGCCCTGTTACAGTTCGACTTCTACGTTCCCTCAAGCAAATTATGACCAAGAAAGCAACTCTTCGCCCTCTTGTCGTAATAGAACCAATGCTCTGGCAATATCCCCAATTTGGTAAAACATTTAATGATACCATCAAAAGTAAAAACAGTGTGGACTTGTTTTGCCTAACCACAATTTTGAAAAGCAATATACTAGAATTACGAGAAAACCTAAGACTTGTATGTTTGTTAAATGTTTTTTGTCTATATACTACATTAATCTGTGCAATTTATCAATAATGTTATCACAAAATTATTGTATAATGAACACCATAAATGGGTAATATACCTGTTGCGTTCAATTTCTGAAATAAATAAATAAACAGCTTCACCAATCCATGTCTGTAAAAGTCTCTCTTCTTCCAAATATTCGTCATTTCTCACATAAAAGAAAGTTACTGATGGAATGTTCTCATTTCCCAACTCAAATAGCTGGAGTGGTGTCATGATTTGGTTTGAAAAAGGATTCTGGAGACTAGCTTTGACTGCCAGCCTCTTTACTGTCCCTCCAACACTATCACACACTCCCATACCATGTGCTGTTGCATAAAAATGCCATTCAGTCGCAATGCTATCAAAATCTGTTACATGAGAACAAAAAAATGGTTACACAAATTTCCAAAGTTTTTGTGGTTCTTATATTGTGCTGCTCAACCATCAGAGAAGTAATATAATTTCTATAAGTTTGGCAGACAGTCAATTTTCAAGAAATGTAAAAGCTTTCTTTGGAAAACATGGACAAGAACTGTGTTGTGAATCAAGCAGTCTGAAGTGGAGACATAACTCTTTATGTTTTAGAATATCTTCATTGTTCTTAAAATATACTACAAATGGATGAACTGTTGCCATTGAGTTGTTCCAGTGGAACCCTTGTACTTCATCCTGCAAAATAAATGAGTAATTCTCAGCAAAATCACATGTCACCACAGCTTCATGATGCACTAGAGAACTTTTATTTTGAGAAAAATATAATGATTGCTGTTTGGCTGTAAAATCGTGTCTCTTAAGGTTGGACAACTGATTTGAAAAATCTTGAACAAATTGCTCTGTGGATTTAGTAATTGTCTCAAAAGAACAGCGATCCACTGCTTGTAGGTTATATTTTCAATCATCTCTTCCTCAAAGCTTGTTAGCAAGGCTTCCTTGAAATCAATTATGGTGGGACAGGAATCACATTCATCTAGAAAACACTTCTGTTATGGTACCCTACACATTATTTTTGAAAGACAATCTTGGTATGTTTTTATTGAATTTTCATGTCCTGGGAGAGTTTTTTTATTTAAGTGAGTATTGCTACTTAATTGATGAGTGGTACAAACACATACAGTGTGGGTACCACTGGCTCCTGCTATTATGCAACTCTTTGCTCTTAATTCTACTAATTTTGAAAACCCAATCTTAAGTACATCAAAAACTATTTGACGTGGAGATCTCAAATTGGTGTCATTCTTGTCAGCTTTTAATGAGCTTTAATTTGAACATGACTGTTGTGACGTGAATATTGCTTCTGTATTTATAATGTGGTTAGGTATGTAAAATATGTTAACTTAAATCATCTTACGTTCTTGAAAGGAATTCACTTTTCATATGATACCAAAGTGATACCACCTTGAAATTTTGACTGAACCTTCAGTAGATGTGTACCAATATGTGTAAATTTTTTTGGAAATTGTAAAATAATATTTTGAAAACACTTTCAAAATTTGTTTTCCACAGAAAACCAAGCATGTTGTATATCACATGAGAGCCGTCTTCATAAGCTTTAAAATGAGACCATGCCCAACCCTGTAGTTGAAAAGGGTCTCTTGCAAGTGGTGAGCAGTTTTTGGGCAATTTTGTCAATTTTGAAATTTCAATAACTCAAAAACCGGCATCATGAATAATAATAATAATAATAAAAAAAATCTATATTTCAGGTGATAAGAAACATGTATACCAAAATTTAGCCAAATCCATGACATCAAAGGTTTATGTACTGGTTGATTTGACATGGAATTACCCTAATAAAGGTACTGCAGCATTTTTGTATACTATGATTATTTTGAGATTGACTGATACAATAATTGTGAAATTAAGTAGCTGCGTGTGTTGGGAATATTTATCGTGATTATGGTTTTGTGCACTGATCCTTGTCAAATTTCTTCTTTGCTTTGAAGATCTTAACAGTTCCAAATGTCATAAGGGGCCTCCCGATGGCGCAGTGGTAGCGCTGTTGCCTTGTAATCAAGGGGTCGCGGGTTCGATTCCCAGTGGAGGCACATAGTGGTTCGGATCCCACTTTAAACTGTAGGTCTAGTCCCAATTAGCCTTACTGTGCATAAAGTGGACTTAAAACACCAAATCAATCAATCAAAACAAAATGTCATAAAATTTCTCTGATTTCAATTCAGTGTTATGAATTTTGTGATATTTTTCATGGATTTTCAGTGGAATTATGTGTCTAAACTATGGGTATATTGTTTATCTTTATGGAATGCACAAGACTGTCAACATTTTGCCATAGTGTTCTTTCTTTGAGAAAGGAAACTGTAAATTTGCTACTCTCATGTGATACAGTTGCCACATTTTGTGCTTTGAAATGTTTTTTGGACACACACATACCAAGTAAGAAGTTGCAAACTGTGCATGCTGAGTTGATGTCAACAAGAAAGGAACAAAGAAATGAAGAATATGGTGAAGGACAAAGATATTGCCATTTATGCAGATGAAACAACAGATCGTAAAGGCCATTGTATATTTGCTGTTTTCTTGAAAGTGCTGTACTGCACAGGAGATTGCAAACTTGTTGTTGGTGAGGCGAAAGTTCTCCAAAATGCAAATGCAACAGAGTGCAGCAGAACAATTGTTGAAGTTCTGCAGAAGTATCAAATAAATTTTGATCGTGTTGTTGCTGCTGTTTCCGATTCTGCACCATATATGACAAAATGTGTTCAACCACTGAAAATTTTGTTTGGAGACATGTTAATACATATTCAATGTTGGGCACACAAGCTCAAACCTGTAGGTAATCAATGGGCAGCAAAATTGAAGGAGCTAAATGGGTGTGTTTCTCAGTAGAAACATGCTTTTTTAAATACAAGAAAACCCAAGCACTTGTATCTACAATTTGTAGAAGAGAGATTTACTAATGGGAGCATGCCTAGACTGCCAAAATTTTTCCCCTCCCCAACACTAACAAGGTGGAATTCATGGTGTTAAGCTGTTGAATATGTTAGTGAATACTTGATCGATGCTGTAGATTTTTCAAATCCATAGATGACAGTAAATATATATATATATATGTATTTTCTTTTAGTGGCCGCGGTGGCTCAGTCGGTAACGCGTCTGACTACCATGCTCAAGGTCCTGGGTTCGATCCCCGGCCGGTTCAAATCCGGGAACTTTTCTAACGATGGAAGCGGCCCCGGCGCCCACCCAGCGTCGAATAACATGGGTACCTGGGGGAAACCCTGGGGGGTAAAGGCGGTCAGGGGCGTGATGCTGATCACATCATCCCCACTCATGACCGGATCAAGAAAGTGTGGGGTGTTACCCCCACACCCCCTATATGCCTTCATGGCATGGTGCGAAGCACAGTCGAGCACTTTACCTTTTTTTTTATTTTCTTTTAGGATTAAAAGGAAGGAAAAAGAGAAATTGACTATGGAAAATCGAAAGTGGACAGAAAAGGACCTGGAGGAATTTTACAAGACTACGAGGGGTGTGTTTACGGACAGAAAATTTTGGGATGATGATGGAACCGAAGTACTTCAGACAATTAAGAAAGTTCAACAGGACATGAGAACTTTAATGGAAAGGTTGACTGTGTTTGCCCAAAAGGAAACGGGGTTAAAAGAGGTCAAGAAGGCGATGATGAGTGGATTTGACCAGTTAGAGTCAGTGGTCCAAGACTGGCGGAAGAAGGAAATTGAGAGACAAACCAGAACCCTGGGAAAAGTGTCCCAAGGTGAGGAAAAGGTGAGGCGAGCAAAGATGGCTTTATGGGAAAATAAGGTTGAACAGACAGTGTCAGATTTTAGGGAAGAACATGATAGATTCTTGAGAGCTCAGAAAGGCCAGTTCAAAATATTGCAGAGCGTCACTGCAAAGCCGTTGAGGATGAAGCAAGATGAAGACAAGCCAAGGTTGAGTTAGTGTCTGTGGGAGTCCAAAACGAACCAGTGACCCCTTCAACCGGAAGGAACTGTGCAAGGATTTAGTGAAGTGCCGTGGAGAAATCTTAAGTGAAGGAGAAGATAGTGAAATAGGATCACCCGACCACCCAACCTCTTGCACGCATGGCATCAACAACATACCAGAAGACAATTTGGAGGGCTGGAAGTTCGCTTTTGTGAGAGAAGAAGAAGAGGTAATAAAGGTATATCACAACCTATTTGAGGGTGGGGGAATGGCGGTCGACACTCTTATGAAAGAACTTTAGTGCCGTGTGATTACCAAATCCACTTGTGTGAACTTTTTTAAATTGAAAAGCTAATTGTGGTGAAAAATAGTATGGCTTTCCCTAAAGCTTAAGTAGTAGTTTTAGTGTATTTACATATATATATATTCGTAGTGTTGGTATTATGTAGAGTAATTACTTGATTCTTCTTTTGAGAATTTTTCTCAAAAATTTAATTTAAATTTTCTGATAAAAAATTCTCCAAAAAAAAAGGAAAGGCCATATTGTTACGATTGAGAAATTTTGGTAAATTTTCTTGATTTTCTATTTATTTTTAGACAGCCCTCGTATAAGTACTTTAAGAGTTCTAATTTTTCTTGAATGCATATTTCGTTCTTAGTTAAATTGTAACGCAGTTTCTGCTGGGTGAAAAAAAAAAATACAGAGCAAGTAGAAGCTGACATTCTTTTCTTTCTTGTCAACAATGCATTCTTTTTCGGTTGGCGCTGTGCGGGTTTGTCAGTAAATTTTGCTGCATTGTGTTTCTTGCTATGCCCTTTTGGAAGGAGTAATTGTTGAGGGTTAAAAATAACTTTCCGTTGTCCAAATCTTTTGTTCAGGGAAAAGAATTGCATAATCCCGCGACTATAAATACCAGCATTTTCGCTGGCAGAAGAAGTTAGTATATTCCGGAATTTTTAGGTGATTAAATCGCATGTCGAGGTCCAGGGCTGGGAGAATATGGGCTTTATGTGGGGAGTGGCTGGTCAGCTCTCCCTTCCACAATGTCTGAGGTTTTCCGAAAGCCGCCTTTGAGGATTAGTGCTGGTCAGCATGGTCCTTAAAGGGGATTTAGCGGGCTTATAAATAATTGATTCTTATATAAATATTTAATCTTAATAATTTAAAATTTGAAATCATTCATAAATTGTAAATTCTGTTGGAGTTAGCACTGGTCAGTGTGACTCCAATATTAATTCAAGATAAATAAATTAGGTTCATCAAAGATATACAACCTTGTCCTCGAGTTAAATTATTATTATTATTTTTTAATAATCCTTCGGAATTCTTCTGGTCAGAAGGCTCCTAAATAAAAATTTGATTCTTTAATGACATTAATCCAAGAGCATACCTCTGGTCAGAGGGTGCATTTTAAATCTCATAGCCTGTATAGTTTTCATGTTCATTTAAAGTCTGAGTATCCGGAACGCTGAGGAAAGTTTTTAGTTTCTTTTATTTGGGTTGATGTTAGATGTAATTTTGAAACAGCCATAATAGGTGACAGGTCGAGTATATGTTTTTCTAGAAATCATTTATGTAATATTCTATTGTATTGCTTTTGTGATGTGGGTAGCCAGCAGCGTTGATAAGGGTAGACATAGATTCCCCTATTTATTAAAGGAATTCCATGTGGACATTTGTAATTTGTGGCCGAGATATGGCGTTGATAAAGGGTAGAGAAAGGTTCCCCTGATATTTTATTATGAATGTTTTAGAGGTCGACCCTGAAGATTGTGGTATACCTCATGAATTCTATAGAACATAATGTAGATGTGAAATGATGATGAAGGCATGAATAGGAATTTGCGATGGATGTTATGCAAATTTTCTTTGGATTTGGTTACGTGTTATATTGTCGACCATTAGTAAGTGAATAAATTGTCACCCGTTTATTGAAATCAAGTTACAGCTGTATTAGATCTTTGATGGGCTTTGGACATGTAATAGATGAGGGTGCTCTTGGTTTTATGTTTTTTCATTAGCAAGTTTCTGACTATATTACGGAAGTCGTTATGATATAAATTTATTTGTCGTTTTTTTTTTTTTTTTTGATCAGAAGTTTGTATATTTTCTTTTATTCTAACTATGTTGAAAACTGTGAGAAAATTTGATTAATGTTTATACAGGGAACTTTCTCTCATGTTTTTTTTTTTTTTTTTGGAAATGTTTATTTGAAATCTGAGGAGTAAATAAATACTGTAAGTGTTAATAGTTATTTCCTTGAGGGTAAATTAGGATTATAAGTACATATTAACTGGCATCCTTTTTGTTTGATGAGGTGCGTCACGTGCCTGACGATGGGCAGATGGCCGTGTTTCGTTGCACTATACGACGCACGTTTTTAGAAGCGATATCGGGCGGAGCTACGGAGATCATGTCCTTGGCGACCAGACAATGACAGAGTGCAATGTTGTACAGTTAGGAAACTGTGGCACGCAAGTTAAACGCAGTGTTCTGTATTTTTCTTGCGCACAAGAAGTTTTCATAAAACTTGCCACTGTAAAGTTCATCATGAAATGGGGCACGACATTTTGAACCTGACTGTCCAAGTCCCATTAATTTCCATCGCCTACAGCCGGAGTTATCGTTTCTCGAAGAAACACGGGAAACAACACGTCTCTACACACACACACAATGACCCCTTTCATTTTCCTTCGGTGTTCAGTCAGTTTCTTTCGTTGCCACCGTGTTGACCCCGCTGAGTTCTTGTTTTTTGGTAAAGCTATGGGTGTCAAATTTGGCTGAATATACACAATGACCCTTCATTGTTGTGGGCGTTCATGAACATTGCGAGTCAGTTTGAGTTCAGCATTTTCGGAACAAGGACGGTATGAGATAATTTTACTCGTACGCCATGAAGAACAGTTATGAGAGGATTCAATACAGCCCTTATTGATTGATTTGATTTATTTTACATCGCTTTCTACCACTTTTGGCTAATTGCGAAGATGAGGATGGGTGATGATGATATGAAATTGATGAAGGGACACTTAAAAAACACCTTTGCCCGGGCTGGGATTAGAACCTGGGAACCATGGAATCGTAGCGCACTGTGCAATACAGCCCTTATGTTTGATAGTTGTGCAATAGTGTGTGTTCCGTGAGTGTTATTAAATAATGTCGCACCGGCCACCATGGTGCAGTGATTAGCATATCGCGCTATAAAGCTAGGGGTCCCGTGTTCGAATACCGGCCTGGACATGCATGTTTATGAATGTTCATTCATCAATTTCATTATATCATCACTCATTACCATCTTCGTAATTAACCAAAGGTGACAGAAAAGTGAAGTAAAATAAATCAAATCAAATTAATAATGTCGCCCTCGAAACTTAGTACCAGTAGTACAGGCACCAATTGTAAAATAATGCGTTCACAAGACAGAAATCTTAGTTTTAAAGTGTATTCTTACTTTGCGGAATTGCCATCGGAAGAAGTGCATGCTGAAACAGTGTTTTCTCAGAGTCTGGAACTTACAGTTAAAGCATGTGGTGTATGTGTGCATACTGTGTTGCATATTATAAAACAGGGTAAAGTGTTTCTACCACAGAATTCGGTGAACCCCTATTCAGATCTGTGAAACATGCCAGAAAACAGAAACGAGAGCGATGATGATGGCCTTGCAGTTCCTCTATAATAAATATCTTCGAACTTGTGTTCAGTGATATGATACAATCCTGTACAGAATTCTTCACTTTATATATTTCATTGTACTTAAATATCACGAGCATGCATTATGTATAAGAAGTTTAATATTGGACACAACGAGTTCTCTGTTCCCCTTCTGCTAGAAGTTGGTTTGGCAACTGGGCAAGGGTGCTGGCTGCAAATTGGTTAAACTCATGTTCCTTCTAAAAGCGTACACCATATAGCTGTGTAATATTTTAAAGTTATTTTATTTATTCATTGAGAAAATATCACAAACTGTTGCTGTGATACACTGCCAAGCTATATTCGCAGTTGAACATTGCAGAGCCATAATAGAACTTATAAAGACATTAAAAGGCTCAAAATATCCACTCTGCCACAAACTGAATGGCAAATTACTTGACAAGACCTTCATACCAGTTTTGAACTTGTGAAGGATGGCTGCTTTGGAGAGAAAAATAGTGATGACAACATTAAAAAAAAGCGGGTGTCACTACTCAGTTGTTTTTACGTGGAACAAAATCTATGAACAAACTTTCTTCCCCGATAAGTAGACTCAGGAAGGAAACTTGCAAAGGCAATGGGGCAAATTTTTGATGAAAGGTTCATTCATGTTTCGGGAATAAAAGATGCGGTTGATGATAATTAGACATAAGGGAGTGGTGGCAGAGGCTACCAAAATTAATAGAACCTCTACAATTAAGTTTCGCAGAAAAACTTAATAACTCCCTTACAGCTAACTAAAGGTTCATTGTTATAAACGATGAAAACAGAAAACTTCATTAAGTGGCTCAAAGTGTTCCATTTATATCTGAATTATCTCAAGCTGAATTTTGTCTCATCTATGCAACAAGTTCTCAAAACATTACTTAATGAAAAGAGGAGTTTGAAACCATTGGACATCGTACTAGGATTAGAGCAGGAGCATGGAAGGTTTAGTGTTGTAAGCATAAAGGCTGTATGGGTGCCAGTTTCAAATGTGGACTGTGAAAGATTGTTTTCTGTTTATGGTAATGTGCTGACAGAGCTCAGAACAAACCTTGGTGAATAAAATTTGGAAACAATGATGTCATTTCTGTTCAGTGATGAACAAATGTTTGTTACCCTGTTATTTTCAACAAGTTATTTTTGGGGTAACAAAGTTATATTTAAATATATATATACGATGAATAAACCTCTAATGACATGCAATTTAGAAATGAAGTGATTTTGTCTTGTTTGAAGTGGAGTTTTGTGTTGGACAACTAATTACTTGTGTTTGTGTACAGTATAAAAGAAATGAAGGAATGAATCATTTGTACCTTTTTTGTAAAAGCGTGTGTCAAAAATATGTTTCGTATCATTCTACAGAATGATGGGGATCAGAACCAGTCACTTCCACAATTAATTGCTGGGTGATGTAACTTATTCATCCTTCATCCTCGATGATGAGAGCACTTGTCATTAACATGACAAGTTAAATGCTTGCAGTGTGAAAGGCACAACTAAAACTAACAACTAGAAAAGACAATGATCACTCATTGGGTTCTATCAACCTTTGAACCTAAATCATGGCTGGGTTAGGATAATTACCTGTCTATCTGAAGAATGAAGATAAATTCGAAGAATAAAATAAACCAAGTCCTCTCTACGCTTCGTTGCAGGTTGACCAGGACTCCTCACTTTCCCTCAACTCCTTTCTTTAAGCTCCTCTCTCTCCTCAATCGAAATGAAAAGTCATTCCCCTCTCAGTCTGCCTCACCTCTATATCACCCAAGCCAGGGAGACCTTCCTCCATGCCGAATCGTGATTTTTACTGCCTCTATTGCAAACAGCTGACTAAATAGGCTGATGGAACTTCCTATATCCTGAATACCTCAGGAAGTTTGCATAGCACAACACTGTGCATTATTTACATACCACAGAGGTTGAGACAACTGAGATAAACAAGTGAATGCCCTGGTCAACATGAAGCATCAGAGAAGCTTTAAATAAAATATAATCTTATGGATTGATATGGTTTCTCACTACCTCCAATCTAACATTGTTTTTATCGCTCTCCTCAGTTTTTATTTACCATTAATTTGTGTCCCTATCAATTACTCAATCTGGTGGAAGTTGTTTTTTTTTAAAAAAAAGAGAATGGGACTAGTAGTTCTTGAAGTACACATTCACAAATTATTGTTTCATTCCTTGAGGGCAAGTTCTTTTATTTCCGTAAACATTTTTATTTTTATTGTTTTTAAATGTTTGTGAATGCATATATACATATTTCACCAACAAAAGTTATTGGAATCTGAAACCTATATGCTTCACAGACAAATTAAGTCAAATTTTGCTACATTTATAGTGTCGCGCTCGTAACACATTTTTGTTAATGCCTTTCATGCATTCAGGCTATTTCATTGTATTCAAGTTTTTCATTCGTTAGCAGTTACTACAAAGTACTTAATAATTCTATGAAATCAGTTGCTTAATCCACTCTCATGACTAGACCCTTACATTTTGTGCACATATTTATGCTGAATAAAATATAAAGATTTCGGTACCAAAATTGGGTACATTTCAGGATCAAAGGTGGTATAAAATATCATTTCGGTGTTAAAATGTTGAATATAACCTTAAATTTGATTTTTAAAACCAGTAAAGATTTTTCCCTTTGAATAATACGTTTCTGTAGTTATCAGATAATTAAGTTTATTTCAGTGTAAAGTAGTCAGTTTTTGCTTCTCAAGTATTTACAGCATAATTAATTAATTTTCTGGTCTTTGCATAATACAGAGGATAATTCAGACTTCAGAAAATATCACATCAGTAGATAAATTCTAAATTGCATGTTTAACAGTCTATTTAACATTTTGCAGTTCATTTCGTGACAAAATTTGGCAGGAAAATTCACCTCACACCTTTCAAAAACATGAAAAATGAAGTTTATAGTGTGTTTCCGTCAAAAACAAAATATGCGTGCCTCTATCTATACTTAACCAAATGCCATTTTCTGTCCAAATCATGTTGCATTCTTTGTAGAGAGCCTGACCCTTTTGTGAAGACCCACAAATGTCAGCCTCTCTTCCACGTAGTTTGTGTGTGTGTGTGTGTACTGTACATGTGTATTTGTCCTTCCATCAATTTCATCTTCTCGCCATTAATTCACATTTTCACAATTAGCCAAAAGTAGCAGGGAAGCAAATAAAAGTAAAAGAATTCATTCATTCTACAGAGAGTGTAAATGTACTGATAAAGAATTCAGGTAGAATTAGAAAATAGTACTTCTGGTTAGATAACTTGTTGCACAGAAGTGTACATGGTAAAAATTGTTTCAAGATATTTAAAATCAAATTATAGATAATGAATGGGTAGACTTTGTGTTTTAGCAATATGTGTGGAATATTAATATTTTAAAGATTGTACCCGAAATGTAGAGTTATTTTCTTTTCATTTTTTTTAGGTGTGCAGTTGGGCCATCAACTCCTGTTCCAACTACAACTCAAACAAGAACCATAACGAAATTCTCACTCTCAAAAGGAAAAAGAGCAACAGTAAAAACTGTATTAAAACGTTTTTACAGGTTGGATTGGTACGTTCTGACTTACTGTTCAATTAATTTTCAGTAGTTTTTCATTACCTTCTCCTACTGTTTGGTAAATATTTAAAAAAAAAAAAAAAAAGTTTTTGGTGATCATAATGTGAGTTAACCTCTCTATTATTTCCATAGATTACAGTTATTAAAAATATGAGGTATGATCAAAAAGGTATTGAGAATGATTTATATTGCGAGTGTGTGTAATTTGAAGTATTTTTTTCCCTGGCATCTATACACTTTTACCATCAAGTTTCCCATTGGTTTGAAACATTTTTGAACAAACTCTGTATTTTCTAGGCACTTGTGTTTAGGACCTCTCTGATGGTGCAGTTCTACAATCAAGGAGTCCCGGGCTCAATACCTGATGGAGGCACATAGTGGTTCAGATTTCACTTTAAACTGTAGGTCCAGTTCCGATTAACCTTACTGTTCATAAAGTGGACTTAAAACACCAAATCAATGTAGGCAATTGTCATCACATTGTCTGCATGTCTCCTTTTTTACTCAGCTTCAAGAAACAGCACACATTCTGTGGTATTCTTGTTTTATGTTGACTAATTACATAACTTCAGTGCCTTGTTCAGATATGTCATCAGTCTACATTTTAAAAACTACCACAGAAGCAAAGGTATAGGTGAGTAGAGACCAGACCCTGCCCCCTTTCCTTCACAAAAGAGTCACCAAGTGCATAATTTAAAAAGGTAAAATGCTTTATGCACTCCATTTTAGTACAAAAAGTTTTCTAGACTTCAAGTCATCACTTTTCGTCAGATGGAACTAACAACCTTTCTGTTTTCCTACAAATGTTAAATTTTTCTTTTTATCATGAAATTACCATATACCAGTGTACAATATAAGATGCACCCCTTTTTATTGTACACACTTTTTAGAAAAAAGCACTTAATTTATAATGAATTTACGGTATTTCAAATATAAATTATATAACAGGTAATATGTAGGTCTATTTTCAACAAATAAATAGGCCGCGGTGGCTCAGTCGGTAACGCGTCTGACTACCATGCTCAAGGTCCCGGGTTCGATCCCCGGCCGGTTCAAATCCGGGAACTTTTCTAACGGTGGAAGCGGCCCCGGCACCTACCCAGCGTCGAATAACATGGGTACCTGGGGGAAACCCTGGGGGGTAAAGGCGGTCAGGGGCGTGATGCTGATCACATCACCCCCACTCACGACCGGATCAAGAAAGTGTGGGGCGTTACCCCCACACCCCCTATACGCCTTCATGGCGTGGTGCTATGCACAGGGGAACACTTTACCTTTACCTTTATTTTCAACAAATAACTAATTTTACTAGGAAAAAATACATATTAACCCGTAACTGGCATGGTGCCAGATTGTAACGTAAAGGGCGTGGCTTGGTCCCGTGGACCACCAACTTGAATTCACTATTTCCACAAGTTATCGAAACGGTAGCAAACTTTTTCACAAATTTACATCTATTTTATATCTTCTTTATGGAATTATGATAAACGTTTGTCTACTATTTCCGTTATTGCAGTTTTTATTACTCAATTTACCTAACGCTACAAAAATTGTCCATTTTTCGAAACGGCTCTTTAAATACATTTTCATGTGACTGTAAGATACAAAAGATCGTTTAGTTGTTCAATTATCACACAACATATACAGGTGGTAGACAAATTAATATGAACACCCATATGAAAACAGGTTGCAATTCATTATTGCAGTACAGACATGCCACCTGGTACAGAAGTCTTCCACTTTGTGACCATGAAGATAGAGGTATCACTTTATCAGCAGCAGTCGTATGGGTTGTATATAAACATTCTGCTACCAGTAAAATTTGAAGCTCACCAACAGAGATAGGCGTCTGTTGAAGCACAAGACAACGGTGTCTCAGATATCCTCCGAGATGAACTCCTTATATCCAAGAACCTGTACAACGAAAGCTATCCAACGAGAACTGTATAATGGTAACATTCATGTCAGAGCGGCTATTCCAAAACCATTGGTGTCACCACGTAATGCTTTGAAGCATCGAAAATGTAACAGAGGGCACAAATGGTGGACCATTGAATTATATATAACATGGAAGGACTGCTTTATGGCGCAAAAGTGAAGCTATTCTCTCACTTACTTATGCCAGGAAACAGGGGAAGAAAAACTGAAGCAGACAAATTTTTCTATGGGGGCAAATGAATTTTTACGACAGATTATTTACGAAATAAGAGCTATAGTTCATGAGAAAACATTGTAATGAGCCACCTATGTTCAAACCCTGCGGGATTTAAGATTAAAATAACAATATCAATGTATTTTTAAGAATTAAAAGTTGATTAATATTGAGAACTCCACAGCTGCTGTCCGCATCGTGTTATAACTTGCAACAATATTACTGTTGATTGATTTAGTTTTACTTCGCTTTTCTGCCACTTTTGGCTAATTGCAAACATGGGGATGAATAATGATATGATGAAATTGATGAATAGACACTGGACTAAAGTTTGGTTTCGTTAGAAATGCATATATTTTTGGACACGTTAATTATTCCTCTTATTTTGTGACCGCAATAGATTATTATATAAATTTAACACTTAATATCTTAATTGAATTTCATAAAATGAGAAAAGATGAAGGATACGGCAAGTGCGTGCAAGGAAGCTACATCTAAAAGAAAACGTAAAACAAAATCTAGACTTTAACCCGACAGGATGCTAGTTTTTCTACTAGAATGTAACAATGCATGCTGGATACAAAATTAATGCACAGTTAACACTTTCAGTAAAAGAAAAAGTTCGACAAATGTCAAACAATACTTAACACTCATTTCGAAGCTTCGACACAATTTTTTTTCTTCCTGTACGTCTTGCGAAAAACATTCATTGAATGGAAGTTGGGCCATAATATCAAGGCACTCTTTTGTGCACTATTAAAATTTCGGAACTACTGCTTGACATGCCAACAATACACAAATTGCTCGTAAGTATGGCATGTAGATAAAAATAATATTTTACGACCATCTATCCAGAGATGAAATGTTTAATTTGCTTTGTTACTTCTGGTTAGCTTCTCTGCATGACTCAGTTAATTTCATATATTTATAAGTTATGATTGATTGATTCCACCCTCTAAATCATACATACTACAATAGGTACAATCAAGGATAATACGTATATATGGGTACAATGGTATTGGTTATTACCAAGTTTTATCTCTTGCAACAGTGTATGAAAAACTTGGGTGTAAACACATTCGAAAGTTTTCGCTATAGCATTTAATTACAGTCATCAACTTTTAACCAAGACATTTAGGCATATACACATATTGTAAGAATAATACTTACTGTTAAAAGTGGACACTAAACTATTGGTACATCCAAAGTCGAACATGACCGTACCATGTTCAACCCACTGAAGACTGGATAAATTATTCGAAGAAACACATGTCAACTATTAATGTAGCGAGGAAACACTTAATAAGACCTGCACTTACAGCGCTGAATGCATAAATATTATTTTAATATGTTTCTTTTGTGATATACGAAAGTAAATACACGTTAGCTTATTGGATCTCCAAGTTTTCTTCTACCGTTCCCTGGAGAAACTAATCACGGAAGTGGCTTCAGTTTTCGCGGCCGATCAGCATTGCATCTAGCGTTCCAGTTCTCTATAGTTCAATGAGCTGGACCCAATACCAGTGGAGACAGGTCATCTGGTCTGACAAATCTACATTCATATTATTCTAGACCACCAGACGTGTTTCGGTGTGAAGAATGGCTGCGAAAGCCTTTAATGTTGACAACCTCCTTCTTACTGTTAAACATGGAAGGGGTTCTGTGATGCTGTGGGGAGCCATATTTTGATGTTGTCTTTGACCACTTGTAGTCCTCTATGGGAGAATCATAGCAGAGGAATATCACAGAATTCTGGGCACTCCATCCTGTGATCCGGACAGTGTTCTCTGGCGAACGATCTGTGTTTCAGTGCATCAAAGCATGGTTCAATGAACACAAAGATGAAGTGGAACATCTCATCTGAGTTCCTCAGTTGCCTGATCTTAACATAATCGAACATTTGTGAAGTATTTTGGAGGGCAAAGTGCATACTAGGTTTCCACCGCCAGCCACACTTACTGAAATAGAGACAGTTTTGCGTGAGGAATGGATACGTATTCAACATTGTGCATGACCCGCATTTGTACACCCCACATCGGATACATGCTGTAATTTCATCTAAGGGTGGGTCAACTTCCTACGAATAAAGATTTTTGTGTCATATCAGGGTGTTCATATTTTTTTGCCCACCACCTGTATGTAATTACCAAAAGGTAACAAAATCACATACAAAAATTCACACAAAAAAAGTTCTGCACAATGTCGAAATGATTGATTGATTTGCTTTATTTTACTTCGCTTTTTGTGCCACTTTTGGCTAATTTGCGAAGATGTGGATGAGTGGTGATATGATGAAATTGATGAATGGACACTCACAAACATCCATGCCCACGCCAGGATTCGAACACGGGACCCCTGACGTCGTAGCATGATGTAATGTCAAAATGAGGGAGAAAAACTAAGTGATCGTAGCGATAGTCATTGGAGATAAGTTCTTCATTATCACTTTTATCAGACTCCAGATCTGATAATTCACTTCCCCTTCCAACTTATTCAAGTGTGTCAAGGATATTTTCACTAATAAAACTGATCGTCAACTCTGATTCTCGCATAGGGTCCCTTGCCGAAAGACTTACTCAAACAGCGTCATGTGGTCCGTGGGACCCACGAGTGTCTGTTGCTCCAAAACTAAAATGCAGGTGCCGGCAGGTATGTGATATTCCAAAATAAGTTGCTACTGAAAAAGAGAGGGATGTGCCTGTTATTGCCTCCGAGAGCAAAGCATTGTTCTAGGCCTGGTCCCATGGACCACACCATGCCAGTTACGGGTTAATCATCTTTGTCACACACTGCAGGGAAGCAAGAAAGAAATCGTTTAAATCAGAACAGAGATAATTTCCAAAAATGAAGATAATCTGATGGTTTTGTGTTTGCTATTAATTAGGTGCTGTGTGCTACCACTCTTAACCATGAAGCAGTGGAACACTATGCATCACATGTTTTCAGTGGATACTTTTTTTTAATGTAACAGGTCTGTAGTGAATACTCATTGAAGATTCAGATGACATTTCATTGTTGGTCAACATGGCCAAGTTCCTAATTGCAATGAATGTTGTTGTGCCTTCAAAACTTTCTGTCTACATGATCAGTGTTGTAACGGACATCAACCTGAAGACCAAGAAGTGCTCAAACTATTGAGAATATTTAATCTCTGAGGCTTTCAATTCAACCAAGCCCTCAGTGGTCAGTGGCCTGTCATCAGAGCCCTGCACGAGATCCAGAATAAATCTGTCCACAAGGAGGCACACCTTCAATAATATGCAACACACACATCAAGCCAGGTGTTTGACACCCTGAACAAGAATCCGCAGGCCTCGATCCCTGCCAGGTTTCTCTCTTTACCCGGGTACTAAGAAGTCACGTGAGACCGAGTGTAGTTCCTGCAGGTAGACACGACAAGCACTGTCAGTGTTTGCCAACAGCCATTATATTTCACTATGCGTGGAGATATTTGAATTGCTTGCACATTTTTATCCATTTATTCTTATCTTGAATAAAAAGCGCCTTGTCTTTTCTTCTGTCTCTTGAACTTGTTTACCCGATTTTAATACGTTAACAATAAAACAGCTCAAAACTGCCACGGAGTAAGGTGTGGGGCATTTAAATGCAGGGTGGCTACTCACCGGGAATTCCTTGAATTTTGGGAAGTATGCGTAAATTATTCGCTCCGGGAATTATACGTGAATTCTGCATGAATGTTTCTCCCTAAATGTAATAAATGTCAGACTTTTATTAATCGAAATCCCATTGACTTTATACATATTTATAAATGCCTTGAGGAAAGTTTAGAATTTATTTTTATCACGGAAGGAAAAGAAAGCTGTGTGGGAAATAAAACAGAAATATGTTAATCCATTTACTTTGTTAGTGCCCTTTTCAAAACATTCTATCTGGCACATGGAAGATTATTGTAAGAAAATACATCTAGAAGTTGATTAGGCAAATTAGAGTTTGAAATTCTTATACAATTAACGATTTTTCGTAGATTAGTATATCCTGTAACATTTCTGACTTGTGTTTGTAGATGTATTTGGAGTCTGAGTACGTGAAATGGCAAAAGAAAACTCTGCACCTAAAATTAAATATTTTAAATATATATACACCATTTAATGGATTGAATTAGATTTTTTGGTTACATTGGTATCACACTGACCCTTCATATTGTTAATATATTTGTGTGTAGGTGGTGAGAGATGATAATACGTAAGGCTGAAATAGAGAAAACACTTGCTTGTACCCTTGAATTTTTTGTAAAATTAGCCTTGAAACTGGAAATTTACTTGAATTTTATCATAGTCCTAGAGTGGCCAACCTGAAATGCTTCCGTTGTTTTCAAATGAAGAAGGACATGGATAATATTAGCAATTCTTCTTTCCTTCCTACAACTTCAGATGCAGCGATTGCCCTCTGTAACGGGTACGAAAATGATTTTTCCTCCGAATTTCTATGTTTCGGGAATGTGCTTACATCTGAAATCAAGTGCTCTGGCAAAGTTTCTTCTCCTTGATAACTCTACACTAGCTTCCAGTATATCCTGTACCGTCATCTGTTTGTTTCTTATTTTTCAAGTATCAACCAGGAAACAAGAACTACCTTTTTCAAAATTAGAAGGTAGTGTAGAATGGTATGATTCAGGCCAATCAGTAATCTCACTTTTGAATGTGAAAGGTTAAGATCTATTGATGTTGTGTCTTAACAGCTTTGTGTTAAGCAAGGTGGTTTGATTTAAATCACGAATTAAATCAAGATTTAATTCTTGTTGAGGGGAATAAACAATGCGGTTGATAAGATAATATAAGACGTAAACGAGTTACTAAAAATATATCCACGAAACTTACTTGTAAATGTTCTATTAATTTCGGTGGCCTCTGACACCATCCACTTGGGAACTCAATGCTTCACTGTTAGGTTGACTTCTGGTTCCTGTTGTTGTTTCCTTGACTACCGCTAGGTGCGCTGGTGTAGCCATTTTGTCTGTTGCACGTGATGGGTTTGAGCTGTTGTAATAGCAGGAGCCAAACATGATGAGCCTGATTGCTGTCGATATTCAGCTCGTGCAGAAAGTGCATAATCGCATGCGTCTCTTTGATTTTGGTGTCGATTAGGGTGTGAGATGTGTGCTTAACTGAAACTTTTTGGATCCTGTGTTTATTGAACTTGAGGTGTCTTGCTAGCCTGGTAGTGAGTTGGGATTTTTTTGCGTCCGCTAAGTGCTGTTGACAGATCTGATGGTTCTGCAAATGTAGTGTGAGTTGCACTCACACCGGGCATCATATACACGTGGGTTGTCTAGTGGGGAAAGGAATGATCTCTTGTGTTTGCTTATTGCACTGGCTATTTGGTTATTGGTTTATGTGCAAATTTTATGTCATATTGTTTCAAGGTCTTGGCTAGGTGGTTGGATGTAGTCTGGTGGTAAGGGAAGGCAATCCATTTAGCTTTATCACTGCTGGCTGGGTGGAGTAGGTTAGGTTGTCGTACTTGCATTTCTGCTTTGCTGTACCATGTAGAGAGTTGATGTACTGTGTATCCATTTTGAAATCCTATGTCCGTCACTATGGTAACTTCTTCCTTCAAATCTTCTTCACTTGAACAGTGCGAGAAAGCTCTTCTGTAGAAGTTAAGCCATACATTGGCTTTATGTTGGGGTGGGTGGTTGGAAAGGGAGTGGTGCAGCAAAGCAGAAATGCAAGTACGACAACCCTAAGCTAACACAAGAGATCATTCCTTTCCCCACTAGACAACCCAGGTGTATATGACGCCCAGTGTGATTGCAACTCACACTACATTTGCAGATCCATCAGATCTGTCAACGAGCATATACAACAGCATTTAGTGGATGCAAAAAAATCCCAACCCACTACCGGGCTAGCAAGACACCTCAAGTTCAATAAACACAGGATCCAAAAAGTTTCAGTTAGGCACACATCTCACACCCTAATCGACACCAAAATCAAAGAGATGCGTGCAATTATGCACTTTCCGCACGAACTGAATATCGACAGCGGTCAGACTCATCATGTTTGGCTTCCGCTATTACAACAGCTCAAACCCATCAACCGCAGCAGACAAAATGGCTACATCAGCGACCCTAGCGGTAGTGAAGGAAACAACAACAGGAACCGGAAGTCAACCTAACAGTGAAGCATCGAGTTTCCCAAGTGAATGGTGGCAGAGGCCACCGAAATTGAGAACATTTACAAGTAAGTTTCGCGGATATATTTTTAGTAACTCATTTATGTCTTACATCAAGATTTAAGTTGAGGAATTCTTTTTAAAAATCACTTATTGAAATCACTTTAAATGAAATTACAGAATAATGTACAACAGAAATTTGTAGATATCAGAATCACTTTTTGTGAAAGTACATTAATATCGTAGTCACTTAATGTGTTTATTAGGCTCTAAGAAAGGAAATAAAGGAAACAAAATATATGTAATGATGGAGTGAAGCTCATACAAAAGAAAATGTAATATATAGAGCTAGGAATTTTAGGTGCAAAAATTTGCCAAAAAAGGTGCTAAAATAGGTCCTGATTTTCAGATGTAAAATTTATTGTGAGCAGTGCATGCATATATGATTCAACTTGTCTGGATAAACACACACAGTATTCTCTGGTTTTAAATCGTTTAATATAACTAAGCAAAGAAAATTCTCTGATACATTAGAAAGCGACATAAAGGAAAACATGCTTCTTCTTATTTGCTTAGAATTAGTCATCTAGAAAACTGTTAAAATAGATTACATTCAAAATTACTATGTTCTTCTGAGTGAGGCTACATCTGCGATCACTAAGCATATACTTGTAAGTTGAAAAAGAACGTTCAACGTCAACAGACACAAGTGGTGCGTATTTTCTTTACAACCGGTAATCCACATCCTTGTTGGTTGCGACTTCTTGAACATCAGAGTTTTTGGCTAAACTGTGTTCTACCTTCTCTGTCCCGACCCTTTGCAGCTCTCATTGCACATCCATCAAAACAGCCCACTGTGCTTCCTTTTCAGGACACTGCTCCTCCAGTTTTGTGATTGCAGTAGTAAGGAAGGAGAAGCCATGTACAATATAGAGTTCATCTTGCAATTCCTGTTTAAGTGCAAGTTTTTTGGCTTTTTCTACAGCTGAGGAATCACTAGGCAAAGCATCTAAAAATTTCGATATTGTATGGAAATTATTGCAAATAAACACTGCAGCTTTTAACCATGTACCCCATCTAGTGAGGATGGGAGAGGGTGGTAGTAGAAGTTTCGTAATTTCTACGTACTTCTGTATTCTAGAAGGAGCCTTTTTCAGTATTTTCTTAATGCTAGAAACAAATTCGTTCACATATGTATATTCATCCTTAAGAGCTTCACAAACTCGATGCAAAGCATGAACAATGCAGGTCACATGTTTTAAGTTGGGATACATATTCTTCAGATTAGGAAATGCAGCTAACATGTAAGATGCTTGGTCTGTAAGAACTAACCACACACTATCATATTTTACGCCCTCCGGCCACAATACAAAACATGCATCATTAAAACTTTGCATTATCTGTTTTGCCGAGAAAATAAGTTTTTAAAAGCATGGGTTTCACTTGATGTCCATTGAGAGGTGCTACTAAAATGTTCAAAATGCACCTGTTTTGCCTATCTGTGGTTTCATCTAGTATGAAATAGACTGGATGGTCAGCTACTACTTGCCTGATCTGCAAGATTTTAGCTTCATAAAGAGGTTGAAGGTAAGATTTCCTTAAGGTGGTCTCATCTGGAACTGACTTCCCAGTATATTTTTGCAAATATGATTTCATGACAGGATTGTTAAGTTTCGAGAGAGGTACCGTATTCCACACACTATAAATGTCCTTGCTGTCTCACTGAAAAATTCATTTTTATTTCTGGAACTCGAAGATGCAAACGCCTCTCCAATGAATTGCTGTTCGCTTCCCATCTTTACCATCTCGTAGTTCTTTATTCTTGACATGCTTCCCACTTTGTAGATGCTGCACAACCCGAGTGCGTTGGTGTTTTGTCATCAACAGCAATAGAAATATCACACACATCACACTTCAGAACAGATCCATCACTCTGAATGCCGTCACCGCTAAACTGTTTAACAATGTCCTGCAGTTTCCCAACATTTACTGTATGTTTTGACATGATGAACAAGCAAATTCGATGCATCGATCAGTCGATCACAGACTGCAGTTACCTTGCTCGCTGAGACTGGAGAAGGAAACGAAAACAAAACAGCTTTCCTACAACAGTTCATAAACAATACAGCAGAGGACAAAAAGAGCACAACTTCTAGCAATTGTAACGCGTCATTGTTGGCACTGTTTAAAGTCCGCGGGCTTACTACATTAACGTCCAAGAACTGAAGAAAGCCGATTCATTGTTGTGCGGTAAACAAGAATCGCGTGCCAAGAAGTCGTGCCTCGAATGTGGGTGGGGTTGAACAGCGCGCGAGTTGTATTAAAAAAAAGAAATGATAAAGATGCAAAAAGGGCGAAAAGGTGCAAAAGGTTCTGAGATTGTGAAAAAGGTGGAAAAGGTGCAAAAAGGTGCAACCGAAACACCATGAGTAAAGTTCAATACATGCTTATTTTGGGGATGAGTCACTTTTTTACCCATTTTCACACAAAAAAATTTAAGGTGCAGCACCTAAAATTCCTAGCTCTAGTAATATGTCATCTGTAAAAATACTTAAATTTTCCATGAATTAAAATTCTATAATTTTTATAGGCCGAAATAGCAAACTTATTTGTAGAATAATATACAAAATACTAATCATGTTAAAGTCCTCCTCCGTAGCCGAGCGGGTTAAGGCGTTCACTCATCTTGAGATCGTTCGCTGCGGGACGGCGTAGGTTCGAATCCTGCTCTGGTCGGAATTTTTCGGCCTACGTATAGGGCCGGTGGCAACCCACCATCGTGAGGAAATTGGGAAGCTCCGAATGAGTGAGCGGTAACCTGGTCGAGAAGACCTACAATGGCTGGGGGTTCGACGGGCTGACCACCCGTCACCCCAATACTGGTCTAAGATCTCCACGCTACAACAGGTGACGGAGGAACAGTGTGGGAGGGAGACCAGCAGTCGGTAGGTAAGCCAAGGCCCTCACGGGCTTTAGAGCTGCGGGTTATTATTAATCATGTTAAATCATAAATAGTGTCACTGTCATTAAACTGTAAATTAATATAGCAGCTGATATTTTGCTATCATTAAAAAAACTAAAATTCAACTACAAAGACTGCAAAAATATTTTAAGTTATAATTATAGAGTACATCCAGAATGTTTTATTTTCACTGGAAGAAAAGTTACAGAAATTTTTATAGTTTCATTAACACACTCAACAAACACTTTCATGTTACTTACGTGAAATTTAAAAGATTTCGTAATTCCGCGTTGCACAATTTAATGGTTCAATCCTATTAATTTCGAAGATCCACTGTCTTCATTCACAAAAGGGTACGGCGTTTGAAGCGGAGATGGTACCGCGTCAGTACATTGTTTGTTCCCGGGCGGCGGTGGTTGCGATTTTTCCCGTTCGGCAGCACTGGCGCGCGCATCTTGGTTTGCGTCGTCTGCTTCCTGTTGTCCGGTGGCGTTGCAAGTTGGGGGTTGGGGGGCTGGGCCGTGTTGCTCGGTAATGTGCCGTTCCTGTTCCCCGCGTGGCTGGAGGGGGGTCGAGTATGCGCATAGCATATTTTCTTTTTCAGGTCGGGGATCTTTCTGAGGTCTTTCTAATAGGATTGAACCATTAAATTGTGCAACGCGGAATTACGAAATCTTTTAAATTTCACGTAAGTAATTTTAAACCACGTTTACCGCAACCACCATGACTTTCATGTTAGGTTCATTATGTGCAGTATCAGAAACAGAGAAATGCATATTTACATGTATTTTTTTTTATTTGCTTTAATCAGACTGTTCAAATATTTTACAGGGCCGTTTATCAGCAAAAGTCTTTCTATAAAAAAGATATATCTATGTGTACGGTGCCATTCCAAAAAAACATGCAAGCAATTTTAAGCATGTTTTTTAAATAAAAAAATATAAGATTTAAATAAAAAATATCAAAAATTATTTTTTAAATTAAAATAGTGATTTTTATCCACCCAGCTGTTAAGAGGGGTGGGGGAGGGGATAAGTAATTATTTGTCTGTTCTTCTTTTGAATACACAAATGTGAAAGAAAGATAAGTTCAAAATTCACTGGTAGAGGTTCAATTTGTATAATTATTAATATAAGTGTAGCCACAACCAGGGGCGCCGACATGTCAAAATTATTTGGGGGGGGGGCTCTGATCACTAAAATAAATGAACACATTAAATGACTCACTCCCTCCCTTTTTTAAAAATAAAAATTATGTCTTCGTATAGCAGTTTTTAAGCAGCTATTATATTCCTCATGCAAATGAAATGTAAAATTCAAAACGTTTAGAAAATGTTTCAAAGTCTTTTTATGTCTGTTGTGTCTGCTCATTTGATTTTTAGATAACAATTAACATTTTTATTGAAAAGTAAACTATGTATTTACATTAAGAGGCCAACTTAACAGTTTCATGCCGGCCGAGCGTGTTTGGTTCGTCGACTCAACTCGCTTTGATCCAGAGGGCTCGGTTTCGAGTCCCGGCGAGGGCATGGGTGTGTTTTAATGTCCGCAACAGACTTGTAAAGAAAGTACATGTGACAGTTGCAAATAACCTTAGTGTTGACGTACCCATAAAAATAACGAATATTTTCAATATTTAACAGTTTTATTTAATTATTTACATAAATGCTAACACAAATCGCAGGAAAAAAGTTTAACTTTTTTGTTCATGCTACAATATTTTACTTCTTAATTTTAATTTTGCAATTATAAAAAAACACATAGCATGCCGTAATTTAGCAATAATGCATTTGCTCATCGCCGTTCCCACTTTTTCAATTCAGACTTTTCATAAGCTTTTCTTGTGTACTTTACTGCGAGCCAGTGTTAAATAAACTCAAAGACTTTAGAGTTATTTTTCCCTTATTCTTTGGACTAGAGGAAGAGATTTCAAGGATAACTAAATGTCGTACATATCAATATTACCTGAAAGTTGTGTTTACCGCCTCAAATTGTTCAGAAGTCACTAAACAACATATTGGTGTAATTGTCGTATCACCACAATATTTAGAAACTCTTTTTAGTAAAAATGTTAAAATACTCATAATTATATACTTAGTATATAGTAATAAGTCATGTGTTTTGCTGTCTCTGGTCAGAGACCCCCAAAGTTGATGGTTTTGGTTTAGCATCTCAGCCCCCCAAACTTGGTCTGGAACATTTCAAATGTGTATTTAAAGTTAAGTTCATGTGCCACAATACGGAGTAAACTTTACAAGAGAAGCAAAATAATATATTAGATCCTCTTAAGCAAAATTATTTGAGGAGCTCTGTCCCAACATCATTAACATTGGGGGGCTCAAGCCCCATGGTGTCGGCGCCTATGGCCACAACCAGCCATTCTAAGTATACTTAAATTTCCTGGAAGAATGAGGGTCCCAAATTTGTTTCTTGCGGACACGTACTTTACGATTTTACACCACTGCGTCAAATATTTCATACTACAAGAACGTTCAGACATAACAACAAAGTGAGATTCACAATTATCATCTAAGCCTTAAAATTCCAAATTAACTGGTAAAATTAATGTGCAACTAAGTAAAAAAAGAAAAGTCAAATTAGCTGTAACAATTGATTACACCAAAGATTTCACACTTATGGAGCAAATAAATCGTTTGAAGATTTGTTGATGTTGAAACCGATTGTGTCAAAGAGCTAGCAGGTAGATATTTTGGGCACCTAGATAGGATTTTGATTTAGCGCACCACCTCCCCCCCCTCCTCCCTCTATCAAGCACCGACATTTTATGTCCATCCTTCTATATTTTCTACTTAAGAAATGGTTTGTGACATTTATATCCAACAAATTTTCAAATGAGGAGACAAAGAACGACTCACTAAATAATATATAGGTTATATTTCAAGATTCTTAGTTTGTATTTCTTGATTGATTGATTTGCTTTATTTTACTTCACTTTTGGCTAATTTGCGAAGATGGGGATGAGTGATGTATGATAAAATTGATAAATGGACATTCTCAAACATCCATGCCCAGCTTGGTATTCGAACCTGGGATCCCTGGTGTTGTAGTGCGATGTACTAACCTCTCTGCCACGTGTGCCGGTTAGTTTTTATTTCTGATTAATGTTTAAGGATATTTCAGTTGGGTCTTAGTGCCTGTAGCACTCCCCGTGATGGAGTGGTTATCACATTGTGCTACAATGCCAGGGGTCCCGGGTTCAAATCCTGGCATGGGGATGGGTGTTTGTGAGTGTCCATTCGTCATATCATCACTCATCCCCATCTTCGCAAATTAGCCAAAAGTCGCACAAAATGCAAAGTAAAATAAAGCAAATTAATGAATCAATCAATCATGTAGCTCTGCCAAATGTAAATTTCTCTGTCGCTTACTATTAAATATAATTTTCGTCAGAAATTTATTATTATTATTACTATTATTATTATTATAATTTGTATTATGCTATTATTAAAATATGATAATTTGGTGACTTATTTCTTAAGACTGTGTATCAATTGATATTGGGATTTCAAGTGTAAAGAAAGAATGGGGGCCTCGCATTCTAATCTTGCCCAGAGCCTCGCGAGATGTTGCTACGCCACTGTAGTATAACTTTTAGCTTTTGTAACTTCTCAAATTAGTTTCATTATTATGTCAAACCGACTACCACATATTTTCCAAATTTGTTTTGAAGGTCTTGAAATAGGTTTGTGTGTTTTGTTCATTTTATGTCACTTTTCTGGTCTTCAAATCGTAAATCTTCTCTCAGTTTGAATTTTACGTCGATTGTTTGTTGAAATGTGTAAATAGCATTGCATTGTCTGCTATATTTCACCCATCTTAAAGATACAAGCTAACAATTATATTTTGCATCGTGTTACTATCAATGCAGTCTGTAGAACTAGATAATTCACAACAACATGAAGGAATGACGATTTGTTGAAAGAGATGACAAAAACCTTTTGTAATGTAAATGTCCCATTTTATGGACCATCTTGTTTTAATGTTCAGGGAAAATATATTGAGCAACTAATTCAGATATTGAATTGACAAAATTACACCAGAGAAAAAATCTGTTTAATTGATTGATTGATTTGGTGTTTTAAGTTCATTTTATGCACAGTAAGACTAAACCTACAGTTTAAAGGGATCCAAACCACCATGTGCCTCCACTGGGTATCGAGCCCGGGACCCCTTGATTTGCAAGGAGACAACATTGCCATTAAACCATAAGGGAGACCCCTCTCCCCAAAAAATAGTTTAATGTAGAACAACCACCAGTCACACAAAGTTCCAAAATATTTACGATGGCACTTTTTGCAAAACTTGGTTTGTACCCTTTACAGGTGTCAGCAGTGGTGGTTAATAGGGGTAGGGGTAGCTGAGGTAGTAGCACCCCCTTTTGTCCCTGCACCATGCTAACCTTATCTAGCAAGGGAAATTAAACTGTCCTTGCCCCCCCCTCCCCCACTTTTGGAACTCAATCGCCACCTCTGGGTGTGAGTGATACAAATGATTTCTATCACAGAATAAATCTCTGCAATTTCTAATTGATAAGTGTGATGAACATTTCAAGTGCTCCTTGAACAGTTTAGAATCTAAAAGTTAGCAACAGTGACTGCATGACTCATCTATCTGGAGACTGTGCAAAATCGGAATGAGCATTCACTGCAGATAAGCGAGCTGGGTCTTGCAAGGCCTGCCAGTTATCCATGGGCTTTTGCCTGGTGGGTCAAACTGCAGGCTTACAGTTTTACTTGCTCACTCGCCAGCTAGGTGGGCGTAGTAAGCAAATCTTGCTGTAGTGTAGCCGTCTGCCTGTCATGCACCTGCTTTCCATGTTTCTGAGAGATCAATGATGCACATTTTGCATCTTGACTGTGGCGTGAGAATTTTCACTCATAATGTTGACTGGTGACATCATTTTCCTTATGAGCAACGAGACACACTTTGATCTATCAGGTTGTGTGAACAAACAAAACTCTCGATATTGGTCTGCAACTAGCCCATGAGAGCTGCATGAACGACCTCTTCACAGTGAATATGTGATTGTGTGTTAACATTCATGGCTATTGGTGCATGAAAATGATCATACTGTTACCGTCAATTCACATACTACATTTCATTGTTTTGCAATTATCTGGCACCAGAACTCTGAAGACATCACATTCCCATATGCTGAGCATGGTTCCAACAGGATAGGGCAACATTCCATACAGCAAATACTCTAATGGCAGTTTTTAACATCATGGTTCCAGGATGATTTTATTTCCTGCGGTGGAGGGGAGGGGGAGGAACAGCCTCCTGTGACACCTGCAAGGTGGAAAACCCAGTTTGCCTAGGAGGAAATAAGAACAGGCGTTATGAATTCCTTAGAGGTGTAGAGTGATTAGCCATGTGAAGTTGTGTGCTAGTATGTGAATCTAGGGTAAGCTTGAAAACGTTCTGGGGAAACCAGGATGAAACGTCACAGATAATATAAAATCCACTAAAAATAACTGTGTTAGATTATTTTGCATCTACAAAAAGTGGTTATGCTGCGAGCCTTTAAGAAGAACATAGATTTCCTGCAGTTGTGACACTTTGTCACAATGGCGATCACCAGTCTCTGTGTCTACGACTTCCTCCTTTGCAGATACCTCAAATGTAAAGTTTACATTAAGAAACCAGGAACACTTGCTGATCTAAAATAATCATTTCATCCTGAAATTAACACCAAACTCCTAGAAATAATTCAGAGAGCTGTGCAGAGCTTCAGTGACAGACTAATGCAGTGTATCTGTAAACATCATTATTATTTGGACGATGTCATTATTCAGACCTTTGTTGTTTGCTGGCATCTCTTCTTTCACTTTTGTAAATGGCACAACTATCTGTATTCAAGGATACAATACAACACTTTCTAGCACTTTGCGCAACTGAATAGTTATATTCTATAACCGGTCGGATCTTTTTGCCAGACTCTCTACATGAATGAGTGCTATTTACCAATTTTAATGAAGTATATTTGTATCTTCATGTAATAATAACAACAATTACATTAGAGTGTAAAACCCCTTTCTAAAATATATTTCTAGATGTGTGCATGCATAGAAGATATGTTGTTTTTACTTCTCACGTCTAATGTGATTTGCTTGCCCATTTTGTAGAGCTTCATTTGTAAATTTGATAAGTCATTTTCTATCGAATGTATTTGTTTTAATATGCATGGTTATTCATTATTCTGTGAAACATTTTAGAAAATATCCATTGATGAATTTGATAACAAATATTACATTTGATTACACTGAAATAAAGGTAAAGGTAAACTTACTTTGTTAGGCATAATTCACAAATGCTCAACGCATCTACCTTTGCAATTGCGCAGACATCTACTGTCGGGTCAAAATTATATTTACTCCAGTTTAGACTCTAAAGATTAACCTAACCTACATAAAAATGAGTTACATCAAAATTTAGCTTATTCAATTCTGCGTTAATCTATGATAACAAAATGTTTTTTGAGTATGCCTTCTATTTTTTATCATCGAGAACAAAAAGTGATATTTTTTTTAGTTTTGCAAACAATCCCTTTCTTTGAAATTGTATCCACCACCGGGTAAAATGACTTTGGACCTCATAACAAAGCACAAAAAATACAGAACATTCATGTGAAAAGCTATTATTAAGCTATTAGATACAGCAAAAAATACATACATTAGTACGGAGTCATGTTGCCTTTACTTTTGAGAACCATTTGGATGCGCTTGGGCATGGAATCACTAAGACTTCGGAAGTAAGTTAAGTCCATGTCAATGCACCACATTTTCTTCAGTTCTGTTTGGAGAGTCTGTAGGTTCTGAATCATCTTCTTTCCCAGGAATTGCTTCAAACAATGCCAACAATTTTCAATTGGGTTGAGATCGGGGCTATTCCCAGGCTACTCTAACATCTTTAACTGTTGTTCCTCAAGTCAATTCCTTACCTTCTTAGCCGTGTGACAAGGAGCGTTATCATGCATGAAAAGATCACACTCGTGGATCTGAAGCATATCCACTCAATGGTCCTTAAGAACGTTGATATATCGGTCTGCGTTCATCGTCACGTTTTGCGGTAAGAAATATAAACCTGCCCTACCCTTTTCACCTGAAAAACACCCCCACACCATACAGACTGGGAGTGCGTAACAGTCGGAACCGTATACTCTGGGTCATATCGATCTGAAGATGATGGACGTCGAACCTTAGCAACTCCCATTCGGAACAGTTGGAATGAGCTTTCATCGGAAAACGTGACTTTCCTCCACTGTGCATATTTCTTTGCAAAAGTAAGATGGTCTTTCTTCATGTGGGCAGTGAATAGTGGCTTCTTAGCAGCAGTACAACACGGCAAATTCAAATCTTTCTGTAAACGGTGCTGGATGGTGCGAACACTAACGTTTTCCAGCAGACTCTGGTGCATTTTTAAGTTCTGATGCTGTCAGTCAAGGGTTTTTCTTTATTTCTCTCATTAGGAGAGTGCCTGTAGATTTGGTTGTTTTTCTTGGCCTCCCACCACCGAATTTGTGCTTTGGAATGATAGTCATGGGCAGTCCTCTGGTGGCTGCCAGTACCTTCATTATGGTTGATTTTGCACGACTTGTTTCTTTACATATCGTCTTTATCGGGACGTTTTCACTTTGTCATGCATCAATAATGCTGGCTTTTTCCACACTACTACAGTACTTTCCTGGCATATCACAAATGCACCTGTACAGTAGTCAAATATCAAACACAAATACAGTAGGAAAATATCCAACACAAAGTGCACCACACGAAAACACAGCAATTTATCAGACACACTACAGCAGAAAGTCACCCTTCCTGTGTCAACTAACAATACGAAATGAAATGAACTCGCTTATCAGCAGTAATACACTGTTGCCAGATACATTCATGCAGAAACAATTCTGTGTTCGAAACAAAACAACACTAGATGCAAGGCTACAAAGTGATATACTGCTTACTGCGGCAGATTTCACATGAGGTCTGAAGTCATTTTGCGGCGGGTGTAAATAGAAAACTGGTTATGAAATTTTAGTACAGTGCAGGCAGAAAGGTTTTAAACATATTTCTTAATAGTCAGATTTTTAAAATTTGTCTAAAAATGTATTTTATATTTATACAATTTCAAAGAGAGAGGAATTGTTTGCAAAACTAAAAAGAAAAACAACACTTTTTTTATTCTCTCGTCAATAAGAAATACAGTCACCGCAATGGAATTCTTTACATTTGAATGCAATTGAAATCTTTACATGGTTATCGCGTGCGCCAACTGTGCTGTTAAACAAAGTGGGAGGGGTCTATAATCTTGTGATTGTTCAGTGAACAACAGCCGACAGTGTTGTGGCTATGCTTTGGCTAACAGTCTTTACAAGGGAACCAGAGAAGAAGGAGTCCTGGTTGTGGTATCCAGTGCAAACAATTTCTCTGTGTTACAGAAGTGTGCAGTTTCGTCATTTTGTTGTTTCTGCCTAAGAAGACAATGGGGAGGAAGAAGTTGACGATGGAAGAGAAGACTCGTGCCTTGACTTTGCTTCAAAAAGGTATGTCTGTGATTCCTGTTGCAGCTCATATGCAAGTTTCAAGAAAGGCTATTTTCGATGTTAAAAAAGAAACTACATGTCTACCACTTGGGTGGTAACACCTAAACGGAAAGTAGGCTCTGGGGGTACCAGAAAAAGTCACCACAAACCAACAAGATTTTGAAACGTGGAGTTATATCAAATCCATCGATTACGGCCACACAGTTGAAGAAGCAGCATCCAGATCTGTTAAGTTGTTAAGTGATGTATCCATCCGCACCATACAACATCGACTACAGAAAGACCTTCACTTACCAGCTCGTCGCACTGTCAAGAAACCACTTGTAACCTCAACTATGAAGTTAAAAAGGCTAAATTTCTGCAGAAAATATCGACACTGGACATCAGAAGACTGGCGAAATGTAAAGTTTTCTGACGAAAGCATGTTTACACTTGTTAGATCAGTATCAAAAATTGTGAGAAGACCGAAAAATGTGTTGCGATATGATCCGAGGTACACTGTTATAACTGTTAAACATCCAGCTAGTGTGATGGTATGGGGTGCATTCAGTGGTACTTATGGTAGAGGGGGCTATATTTTCTTCCCAAGAACGTAACCATGACAGGGGACCATTACATAAAAGTATTGAAAGAACTCATGTTGATATTCTGGCCAATTCATGAATGTCGGTACTTTATGCATGATGGTGCGCCAGCTCACAGGAAGAAATCGGTTACAAAGTGGTTGAATGACAATAACATACCAGTTCTTGAATGGCCTGGTAACTCACCTGACTTAAACCCAATTGAGAATGCATGGAATCAATTAAAGAAAGAGGTTCAAGAAAAACAACCATCGTAGAGTTACAAGAGCTGCTGAAGAAGTTGTGGTGACAATGGACAAAACTTATTTTGAAGATTTGGAAGATTCAATGCCCAGAAGATTACAAGTAGTTGTAGATGCTCGTGGAAATGACAAAATATAGATAGTAAAAAATTGTGAAATTTTGAACGTTATAAAACAAAGAAGAATCAGACTCCTTGTTTTTGTTGCTTTTTTTACTTATGTAAAGATTTCCATTGCGGCGACTGTAGAAGGCATACTCGAAAAAAAATAATTGGTAAGCATAGATTAATGCAGAATTGAATAAGCTGAATTTTGATGTAACTCGTTTTTATATAGGTCTACTGGTTAGTTTTTAATCTTACAGTAGAGGATGAGGATGTTCCATTTCATTCCACAAACATATAAGTATTACATGGTTAATCACGGTTTCAAATAGTACGAGGGTAATTTGGAAAGTAAAGAACATTTTCCCATACAAAGATATTTATTGATAATATTGTAGAAACAGAATATACATGTTTTGCCACGTACCTTTATCTACTTCTCCACATTTGCCTTGGACATTGAGGCACTTGTACCTTGACACCAGTTTAACTATTCCCTCGTATCATGTGGCAACCTGCCAATTCAAGCAGACCTGTAGGTCTTCATCACCTACAAAGCGTTTACCAGTAAGGTGTACTTGAATGATACAGTCCACCTTTTGTTTCAGTGCCTCTATGTTGGCAGAAGGTCACCCTGATCGCACCACTTCAGGACAATTGCCACATTCATAACATCGTCGTCATAGATTGCAACCAGTCTCCAATGAAATCACTGATTCAAATGTCTTCTGCATGCAAAAAATTAATGACACCTCCAAGTCGGCAGGATTTGCAATCGGCAAATTTTACTCATTGCACATACCACATGAATAGGTTGGTTGCATTAACTCAACAGACAACACCCTACATCACCCGGATTGCAGCTAAGGAATGACGGGGTACAACAAAATATCTGCATGGACTGTATGTGCAAACGTTCTGTACTTCCAAATGGTTATGATATGTGCTTGTAATTAATTATTTTACATTTCTTTTCCTGTTACTTTTGGCTAATTGTGACAATGATGATCAGTGGTAATTAAATGAAATTGTTAAAGGGATATTCACAAAGAACATATATGCCCAGGCTGGGATTTGAACCCAAGAACTTTGCTTGTGTGGTCAAAAACAGTAACAAACTGTTGAAGTTTATGTTAAAGCACCTGTCAGTGGATATTTTCCATTGTTTGCTGCAAGGAGACAGTAATAGCAAATATTTTTTGCAAAAAAAGTGGGGTGTGGCCATTGTCTAAAGTTTAAAAAAAACTGTGCTGCTTTTACTGTTACTTAAAGATATTTTATTACTAAACTGTTTTTGATGCAAAATTAGTATGAACAGAATACTAGTGAATATACAGTACATTAAAATTTAATAGTCCAAACAGACACACATCATTTCTTCGTGACAGTTTAGAAAACATTTTTCCGGTTTAAAAAAAGTTAACACATTAGTTGTTATTTATGTATGCATTATAGTCAAAATGTTGCATTTGAGAAAATGTACTACAGTATTGCACAGTATGGACTTAGAAAATTTAGCCTTCTGTGTCCAAAGATTCTGTGCTGCTTTCATTGATTTCATTATCTGACACGCCGATGTGACAATTACATGATGAAAAGTTATAAAACAATTTTTGGAATGGAAAAAACAAGGTACTGTGGCATGATTGGAAAGAATGAGGAACGAGGAAGTGTAAGCGCCAGCACGAGCTAGAATGCGGAATGGTGTGAGTGCAAGATGTGGTAAGGGTGTTGACGTAGAGGGGGAAATGATGTTCATCCTTGGCAAAAGGAACAAACTTACGCCTACAAATTTAAGTAGTCTAAGTACAAAATGCCAATTTATTCCCACATTTCTAATGACTGGTAGGACAACAGACAGATTCACATTTAGGTGCTAGGTTGGTATAATTTACCTGGGATGATTGAGAACCTTCTCCTGAATGGACGCTATTCCGTTGCCGGCTCTAATTCAACTGTCCACTCTCGTCTCTCCTTTTTCCTCCCAAACTCTTGATCATTTTCCTCTCTACGTCAACACCCTTACCACATCTTGCACTCACACCATTCCACATTCTAGCTCGTGCTGACGCTTACACTTCCTCGTTCCTCATTCTTTCCAATCATACCACAGTACAATAATCATGCAGTGGCATTGTGCACCAGTTGGATGCTGCACATTCTCAATCATGGCTGCAGTTTATGTGAATAGCACCATGCTCCAACTACCTTTACCACTGAGGGTTGCCCCCCAAGACCCCCTTGATAAAAGTGAGTGAGCTGCACAGTGCAGCACAAACATCAACAGAAAAGTTCCAGCATCAGATCACTCACTTTGATTTCCCACATCACATTTATTGCCCTACTACCTTGACAGATCAATCGTTTTACTAATAATAAGCACTCTTTCAATTATAGCATGACTCAGAATACATCGAAGGGTATTCTTTATGTAAATCATGTATGTTCTATCTTATCTTCCCTACTTTGTGTCCAAATGCTCAAAATCGCTATTTCAATGTGTGCATGTCTGGGTTTCACTGTCAAAGGTTGATATTAAAGTAACCATTGTTATGTAACTTATCATTTCAAATTGTGTCTCATTCAAGAAGAAAAATGGAAAAGTATGAGTTGTCTATTAAGAGTAACAATGCATCAGAAGTTCTACTATGTACAAAAAGTACCCAGAATTTGTGAATAAAACATAAAATACGTGGTCATGTGTTGAACTTTTGGCCAAAAACTTGCAAATATGAGTCGACGTGTGTGATAACGCATTATTGTGGTACAAAAACCCTAGAATTGTTTTTCCATAACTCTGTTTTTTTCCGGCAAACATTCTCACACAGAGGCCTCATAATGGTCACATAAACTCTTTATTCACAGTTTGTCCCGCTGGAAGGAATTCTGAGTGCACAACACTACGATAATCAAAGAAAAGAATGAGCATGTCCTTAATTTTTGAGCCACTTTGGCGTTTTTTTGGGGGGTTTTAGTTCATTTTCGAAGTGCCATTCCGAAGATTGTTGACTTGTTTGCATGTCATGCTCATACACCCATGTCTCATCGCCAGTTATGATGAGTTTCATGAAGGTTGAGTCACTAGAGGCTTGCAAAATCATGTCTTAAGCAACATTCCTGCGATGTGCTTTTTGCAGGAAATTCAGCTCCTTCGGAACAAGTCATTAGGCGTTTCATGCCTAACACATGAGTCAATATGTTGTGAACGGACATGTGTGATATGCCAAGCTCACGAGCCACCTCTCTCACACACGCACGCCGGTTTTGAAGCACCAGTGTCCTGATTTTGCCGACATATTTATCAGTCGTTGACGTGGAAGGTCGACCAGAATGAGGCAAATCAGCAATATCTTCTGTGCCTTCTTTGAAAGCCTTGTACCATGCATACGCTTGTGTTTTCGACAGACATGAATTACGAAAAGCCTTTTGTTGCATTTTCAACGATTCAGCAAACGACAGTCCATTGACAACACAAAATTTGAAACAAATTCTTTGCTCGATATTTGTCTCCATTCTGCAAATCGCAGGACACTCGTCAACACAACTAACGTAAATAGCTGCTGTGCACAAACTGATGGCTAGATTACTCTACCCCTCTGTCATTCAGTACAGAGCTGCCATCCTACGGACAAAATGAATTGTCGATACCTCCAATGTGGGACCTTTGCCAGACAAATTCCAGGTACTTTTTTTTACTGAAGGTATAAGGACTACAAACCTTAAGAAGTATGTTAAAGATTTGAATAAATTAGTGAGCATAAAGACAGGAAATTACATGTATTCAATCCACTTCAGGTTTCCATAGGATACAGGAAACCAATAATTTTTTCTCCACTAAAGGCGGGGCCATTAAAATAGCCAGCTGGGCAGAATTTGCGCTGGTGCCACATTTGGGAAAAGCAAAGCAAGAGTGGGACTAAAGTTGCTGGTTCCTGCACACTGTGTGGCAGTGTCAACCAGGCTGTGTTGCCTACTTCAAGCATCAGAACAACCTCTCTCCAGGGCACTTTCGAGTCCCATCTGATACAGAGCTGGTGATCGTGTGAACTGGAAGTTCATTACAGGCCCCAGAAATTCAACCCCATATCTACACGTCGGACTGCTCTTAAACCTCCGAACAGACTCCAATGTGGCAACAGCACGAACTTCTGCCCCCTGCCTAATTTCATGGCCGTGTGTTTATTCTTGGAAGAGGTCACTTAATATGACACAGACATTGAATGAAGTATTTACAATTTCTATTACAGGGGAATATGGATCCGAAGAAAAGCAGGATGGAAAAAAAAGCTGTGGAAGAAGAGTGAGCGTAGCAAATACAAACTAAGGCAGCATGTATTCTGCAATGCAACACAAAGCAAACTCCTGGACAAAATGGTCAGCAAATACTGGAAACGCAGACATTATTATGTTGATGATCCTTACGAGCCTTACCACAGTAGAGAAGAATTCTGGATAACAAGGAAACAACCTCGTTAAAGGAGGTAGTGCATAGTTATGTTAGTGAAGATCAGTTGTCTTACTTGTACAACCAGTATGATTGTGTATTTCATAGTAAAATATTGAATATTTAATGCTATGTTTCATTCAGTCCTAATTAGTAATTGATGTGTCAGTGTAATCAATAAAATATGTACAGTAGAGTCCCAACAATTTGAGGCAAACAGTGCCATAGCTACCTTGAATTACAAGAAACTGACTATATATTTCATTGACATGATATGACATTTCAGTCTAGAAAAAATCAGAAGAGACAAAATAAAAACAATATAACCAAAAACTATAGTGTGAAAAATGCTCAGTGCAGTAGGGGTGAAAAGTAAACAATATTGAACTTACACTTTAAAAAATGGTCAAGTGTCTTCTGCTTCATGACCTTGCATAATCTTCATTTGCACACTCACTCACGTGAGTACTTATTAGAAGAAAACTCTGATTTTTTTTCCTTTCCTTGGATTATCGAGACACTACCTTGTATATATTATTGTGTGTTCTTGAATTCCACAACTTTAATGTTTAAGAAAAAAACTACAATGGATATTACGTTCCGTGGTTTTACATTTTCCCACAATATACATTCAATCTCCATCGTCCCAATAGAGCAAAATGATACAAAATTTTCCCCGATTTTACATTTTCCTGCATTTTAAGTTTTTTTCAGCTTGGTCCCCTGAAAAACATAATATCAAGGTTTCACTGTAATTATAATTCCAGTGGTGTATTCTCCCATGTTACTTAGTTTACTGCCAGTAAACCAACTTTTTTCATGTATGTAGAAATTGCTGAAAAATTTGAAATTGTTGGACTTCTGTTTTGTTTTATTTGTGTGCCTCCATTAGTGTTTTATTTATATTATATCTAATTAATATATAATAAATGTATACAATAAACAAGAATTGTTGTGGTAAACCAGGCCAAATTTTCAGAATATGCCACTGGTTAATGCATTTAGTGAAGACCAAAGCATCTGAAGACACATGGTGCCAAATGCATGTTCCTGCCTTTCAAATTCTTAAACATTGTAACCAGTCACACAGATAACATAAATCCATTTTGTCATTTACAATGAAGACTTCTTCAGTGATAGGGAAGGGGCTGTGAAGGAGAAAATCTCTTCATACTGTTCCGTAGCCTTGTCACAAGTGTAGTATGGATGTCCAGGAGGTCAGCACGAAGGGAATAATAATCCAAGTATTGCAGAATGAATGCAACAGGAAGGTTTCAGTTCACATTTATTCGTTGAGCTACAGCTTGGTGCTCTTACCTTTGGTGTGAGTGGTCCTGGGTTTGATCATTGGTGGGAGCTCCAAAATTTTGGTGTTGACCCAGTACATGTTTCTCTTGTATGTAGGTATTGCTTGCATTTTACAATTATTCCTCATGTAGTTTACGGTTGTTTTAAGACATTAATAAAACTAAAAATAAATGTCTGATGATGAGATAGTGTATCCAGTATCCAGAGTGAACCAAGAAGAAGTGTCGCCGGACCCTGTGGCCGAGTGGTTAGCACATCGCGTTGTGATGCCAAGGGTCCCGGGTTCGAATCTCGCTCGGGCTTGGTTGTTTGTGAATGTCCATTCAATCAATTTCATCACTCATCCCCATCTTCGCAAACTAGCCAAGAGGCACAAAACGTGAAGTAAAATAAACTAAATCAATCAATCAATAAGAAGTGTCCATCCCATCACTGTCATATATATTTAACCTTATGCTGGTCTCCAATTCTACATTCCCTAATGATGAGAGCAGTGTATGCAATTAAAACGGAAGCTAATGCTGATTTAATCTGGCTTGTAACCCACGAACACTTGTTTGACAGTTGGGGAGTTACTTCAAAGCAATAGTAACGGATTTCATTGGACAGCAGGTTTTTCATCTTTGACACTTCAGTCTCACTAACTCATAGTTAGAGATGGGATTTTAAGGGTTCTTAAGGTTCTTACCATCCATTTCAATGAAAACTTCCTTGAAACAGTTTACAGCATTCCATAGCTTGCTGCCACTTTTACCTGGCTTTGCCATTTCACTGACACTCAATACTGTCTTCAGTGTCACATAGTAAAGTTAAAACTTCACAATAAAAGTCTAAATCTAGCAGATAAGTACACTTTCAACTCGAAGCATCTGAAGACACATGGTGCCAAATGCATGTTCCTGCCTTTCAAATTCTAATTTGTTACTTGTTACTGCTTAAGCCTAAATCGCATTGTTGCAAAAATTGCTGCAACGTCCTCCCAACATTCATGGAGGCAAGGAAAGGTAGAAGGCGTTTGTCCTTTCTTTCCTCTAAGCTGCACCAAATAAGACAATTGTTGAATGTTTTGTTTAGGGAAAATACAGTCATACAAAATATTTAATTTCTTGTCAATAAAAAACCAAGGAAGATTTTTTTAAAAAAGGGAATGTGGGCTGAAAATGGGAAATGAAAACCATGTAATTCTGTTGGTGGAAGATAATTATCTACACTGTTGTTGTTTATTCCATGATCAGTGTTGAAAAATTAAAAAAAAAATCCTTTTAAATCTGGTCCCTCCTCATAGCTAATACCAGTAACCAAATGCACAGTGACTGACAGATTGATTGAGAACTTTACATATGAACAACCATCTGAATTTACATATTCACCAAGAGTAAAATTTTACATGTTAGAAAGGAGACAACCCCATATCTTCCTGGAAAGAACAGTGCCAATGCATGCATTCTGTGTGTGTGGTGACCTGGTAAGGGACCCAAAAGTCAACCTCACACCCTCGTAACTGCTGCTTGCAGGCCAACTAGACCCATGGTAAGGATAATCCCTTGTGGAGTTCTGTCCTGTGTTTGTCAGTCCTCAGAGATAGAATAGCTTGTTATTGAATGAATTAGTTTCAAAAATTGTGCAAGGAAGTTTTTAAAAAGACATCTTTTATTTTCTTATTAGGTGCCTGTTCTCAATATTGTTTTATTTAAGGGGCTTATCCCCATACTGTGTGATAGGATAAAATAGCCTATGTGCTGATATGCCCATAACATCAAAATCAATCAATCAACCATGCATATTGTGATACCTGGATGTCGCATGACTGTAATGCTGCTGCTGTGGAATGTATGAAGCCCCTTCCTACCATTTGAGAAGATGTACAAGGTACATTGTAATTTATAAGTGCTTTCTCCCTTCTCCTCGTATCCTCTCCTCTCCCTGATTTATTCAGAGTGTAAGGGATGATTTTATTGGCGTTGACAAAGTGTCAGCATCTCTTCCTCATAGTAAGTCTTGGAAAATGCTTCTTGAAGGCCAACTAAACTGTGGCACCTGGATCATCCTCTGTTGGGATGTTTTGTTGTCACTGTGTGTGCTGAGAACCCTTCTACAGCCTAAGCTTTTATCACAGGTATGGAGATTTTAATCTTCAGATAAGTGTATTTGTTTTAGTTGTGATAAGGAGTAAATTTGAATCACGAGATTTTCCTTTAATCTACAAGACCTGTAGTACATGTTTTTCTTGATGAAAAGTATGTTCCCAAGCTGGTGTGAGTTGCCTAAGTACCAATACTTTAATTTCAATCAACTCCCACAGAACAGATTTTAATACTCTGTGAGACCAAACTGTGTTTTATTACAATATTTAAGAATTTTTATTCTAAAGCATATTTCACTCTAATGAACTTACTATTAATTTTTTCCACGTATTTTTCTGTTCGCGATCAGTGTACATGTACATGCCTGACAAAGCTATCAGACAGGTGGCAAAATCGATCGTGAACAAAAATTTTGCATACCTATCTCTGATTAGAGTGAACTAACTACCTCTCTCTCCAAGTAACCACCAAAAAGATTTCTTTAGATACAATCTAAAACATATGTACATATGGTCCCATTTTAGGAATATCTGAATATTTTTTGACATAGAAGTACATAAATAAGATATATGTAGACAGACTATAAATTATTTGAATTAAAGAAAATGAGTCAATTCTAATGATTAAAATTTTCCATTAATTTGTGAAAACATCCAATTAGTATCGATGTGAAAAATAATAAATCTATATACGTGGGCTGTAAATTTAAAAGTGGCAACACACTCAGTAAGAGCTGATAACTCCATGCATGGGCTATCAGGCATTGAGCATTGTTAGTTGGTGCCCATGTCGATACCCATGTAGAATACCAAAAGTGGCCAGTGCAGTGAGTACTGTTGTGTATATACGAGGTTGTGTTCACTGCCGTAAAGCATGTTTACAAACGTAGAACAGCAATGATGGATCAAAATCCAGGTGGCCCATGGAACAAATGCATGAGAATTCCATCAAGCCTTGTAGCATCAATACCTATGATGGTTGCACAATGGTAACATGCAGTGGCGTCGCATGAAGTAAATCGTTGGGTGTCTACATCAAGCTTAAATTAAGATAAAATTTTGTCCCCCCCCCCCACCAGACCGAGATGGGCTACAAACACACAGAAAAACAAGAAAATCAATTGTTCATCACAATCGCAGAGAAGAAAATACTAAATGTGAGTGACACTGATCAAGTGAGCATACAAAAAGTTAACAAATTGTAGAGTACAAGGAAAAAATAAAGTAAAATAAGAAATAACAATACATGTTTTATGAAGAATGCGAACCTTGGACCTTCTATTGTGCTAGCCACTCCCCCAGAGTGCCCAGCGAAAATCCATTTACAAAAAAACACAAGTCAATTTTCATTTATTTCGATTCAGTGGCGGCGATTGAGGGCCAAAGACAGTATATTTCTCTCCATATATAAGGTTTAGCATAGTGCGGGGGGAAAAGTACCCCCCCCCCCCCCTTTGCTGCCTCTGTTTCGATTTATCGTTTCCGCTTAACAACCCCCTCGCCTGTCAATATCCTCAAAAACAAGTAAAAATTACTAAGGTAAACAGTTTGAATTATTGAAATGCTTTCTTCTCTCCTTATTTAGTGTTAGAAATTATTTTACCTATTCCTAAGAATTAACCCCGCCACCATTTCCACTAACCATGATACCGACGAATTATTATTATTATTATTTTCAATTTCAATAGCAATTTGTAATTTCACAACCGCTTTCCTATATTTCATTGGTAGGTCTCTGGCAAAGCTCAAACTTCATGATGCAAATTGTAATTTGCGATACTTAAAATTGTTGTTTTCAAGTTTACCTGTAGGAGTTTATAACAATTATAATTTCTTTTCAATAAAAATATAATGAATATTTATCCATACTCGTTTACATGTGTACCAAGATAAATATTATTTTCTGCTAGCAGTATCTTCGTCGTCTTTCTTTTTGACTTGTCTACATTATCTAAAGGTTTAAGCAACACATTTAAAATGTCGATGTAAGTGTAAATCTGCTCATTATAGTGTTTGAAAACAAAACCTTCACCATGCAACTGCAAGGCTTTGGGTGCGCTACAACTTTTTGCAATGGAGTTGTTGTTGAAGTTTGCGGCCTTAATTTTTGGTGAAATGGATTGTAAAGGAAAGATATTAAGCAAAAGCATTGAAAATCTTAGGAATTACTATAACAATGCAAACAGTGCTTGCATTATATCTTAATACTGCTTACTTTTCTCCAATACAAAAGCTAAAGGAAACGAAAAATAAAATACTTGGAAATAGCAAAAAAAATCGTGCCTCCGCCGCTATCCACACCATCTGTTGAAAGTTTATTTTGGAAGGAGCATGTGCTCCGATTTCCAGCTTCCCCCTTTGGTATCTCTCGGCTTCTTCAGTGGTGCAGGAAGAATACAGCAGAGGGAGTTCATAGTGCCGATGTGCCCCGGGCTCCCGCTGCCTAACCTGCTGAGCTTTTCTTGTCAACAGTCGGAGGAAATTGGTAAATTTGAAGCATTGTGAAGACTTTAGGAATGATAAAAGCTGCTTTGTAAAATAAGTATCTTGAAATGTAGTGTTTTATAAAGCAGAAAAGAAAACAAATTGAGGTTTTTCATTTTGTGTTGGGGGTTCGTGTGCTCCGTGAACCCCCTTCAGGCAACGCCTCTGGTGACATGATACAATTTTCCTCATGTTGAGGTTGTTCTCAATGACACATCCTAACCTCCTTAAGAAATGCCATTTTCCCATTGAAATAGAAAAAACACTGAAAATCGTAATGAAATGTTCTTAACATTTCATTAAACATCACATTCATATGCTTTGTGATTTCTTCATATGTGAAGAATTTTTATCGTTTTCTAATTCCACTGGTGGGGGAAAGAAGAACTATGTTGCCCCCCAACAAGCCAGTACATGGCCTGTAGAAACTACCAGAAAGTTGCTCAAATTTCTTCATGGAAGAATGAGTAAGTTATGTAGAATAAATTATTGTCTTCCACTTACCTGCCAAACTGTTTTATTTACACTTTTTTTAAAAGAAAAAATAGCATCACTTCATTATTTTTAGTTTTCAGCATTTCACTTCTGCGTTCTCAGTTGCTTTATCGATTTCGTTCAACTACATTTATTTTCCTAACAATTAAATGAAATAACACATCTGTTCAATGTATATTTATCATTCAAGCAATGGTTAAGTATACAGGAGCACTTTGCAGAACTAATAACAAAATTAAAGTAAACATTACTTGTGGAACACACACGCACAAAAGCAATTTTTGGAAGTAGAATGAGTGAACATTGGCTTTACATGTATCATGATGTGTCAGTTTGTAATCATAGTATGTTAATACACACACCAGTACCCCTGGCCTTCCCAAGTGCTTCCAACCTTCGAAGCATGCTACGACTGAGAGTTTCAGAATAAGTTATGTCAATTTCATGAATCCAAGCATATACAATTGCTTCCATGAGTTCCTGTTGTGACCTTCATGGTACGATGCCAGGGATGCCGGGTTCGAATCCCAGCCTGGGCATGGATGTTTGTGAGTGTCCATTCATCAATTTCATATCATTATTCATCCCCATGTTCGCAAATTAGCCTAAGTTGCACACAAAGCGAAGTAAAATAAAGCAAATCAATCAATCCTGTTGTGACTTGTAGGTCTGGTTACTTGGTCTTTGAATATTCCTTTAATGAAACCAGTTATTCATCAGCTATGCACAGTGACATGTCATGTTATAATCATGAAAATAAAGCAGGCCAAAGTTTGTCAAGAAAAGAGATGATATGCAGTTTGTGGAACTTTCTGATCAGGATTTGCAGATATTTGCAAATATTTATCCCATCAATGGCCTTTTGCACAAAAGCACACCCATATCATGATCCACAATACTTATGAGTCTCTGAAATGCAAGAACTTTGAAAGTTTTCTCCTTTCTGCATCCACAGTTTCATTGAGCTGTCTTTCTTCAGTAATGTAAATAGTTTTCATCTGAAAATATGACATTGTCCCAGTCTGTACCATTCCATGAACTGTAATGTCTGACAAATTCACATCTAGCCATTTTATGTGCTTCAGGGTTTTTTTAATTTATTTATTTCTTTATTTAACTTTTGTAGAAATGCCCTGTTTCTTTAGTTGGGTCATTACACTAGTATGTACCTCATTTTGAAGTCTAATTGCAATTTGTCATGAACTCATCCCTCTTGTACTTCAGTGCCTCATCCTTATCTTGTGATCCACTCGAGGAGATGTATTTTCTTTTTTGGTCACATTGACTTTTCAGTTATGATTTTCCATGTTCTAGCTTTTTCGGGCAGCAGCTGAGAATGACCATCCTTGTGTAAAGCAAGGAATATTCTATGATTCACAAGGGAACAAATTTCAACGGTTTTTTTTCTGATTCCTGGATGAAATAACGTGTTCTTTACTAATTTCAGTGCGAGGAATTCAGAGAAAGTCTCAATTTGTGCATGACATCACATTTCCAACATATACAGAGTGTCCCAAAAGTCACACAACCAAGACTTTGAACGTACTTAACTTTTGTACAAAAAACTATAAAGACATGAACCAAGGATTACCTATTACGGGATGGGACACTGAGCATATTCTCTATTGACTTGTGCAAACTCTTTTCTAAGGCCTTATACACCACAGACTATACATACTCAGTACAAGTAGAACCATCTGGTGGGGGAAGATGTTACCATTCTGCCCCCCCCCCCCCCCACACACACACACACACTTTACCTCCACACTCGAGGTTCGGTGCACTTCGTACTCGGCTCAGATTTGTCTAGGGGTATCTTTCTTTGCACGTGGGTTGCTACAAGTCAACATAATTATATAATTAACTACAAGAGACAACGGATAATCTTTGCTTAACCTTATTGCTAAAGGGGATAAACTACCTTGCCAGCATCTGTGAAATTAAAAACAGAAATTTTGGATATTTTCTATAGTTTAATTAACGTAAAATTTGAAGTATATACAAGTCGTATCCGAACGTTCATTTCTCTAATTATCAGGCCAAAACTCTAATTTTGATGTTGGAAAATCTCTATTGTTTGTACCTGGATGCTTTACATTTAATGAATTACATGTGGAGTACGCTTGTCACAAGGTAGACTCGCGTTACTCCAAGAAACGTCTTAACAGGCGTGAGGTCGCCCGACGTGTACATTTCTCAACCTCCACGGTGACAAGGCACTAGGCTGCCCGGCGCACCGTAATTACTTCAAAATAACATCCAGTACAAACTACCTTTTTACCTGTAAACGACACCAAGGCACTAGCTTGCCCGGCAATCCAATCTCTTACAGCATCCGTTTTGGGAGACCTGTCCTCCGGTCCTAGCTGACCGAAGCAAAAACAGCCTCTCCCTTCCAAGTCTCAGTTCCAACAGCCGACCTCCCCCACTTTCATCTGGGAGTTTATATACGTTTTGTTGGCGTCTGTTGCCAACGGCCCTTCTTTCAAAATTTTTAAGCCCGCCTTTTTTTTGTACGTTCGAAACACGAAGAAAGAACAGAGAGCTACATGGTATTTATACATGGAATAATACGAACAATGCATAATAAATTGATTTACACTAATCACACATACATATGTTTATACACTTGATTATCCAATTAATTAACATATTAATAAATATTACAATAAGAAAAAACACTGTTGCCCTGACACGGGGGCAGGGTAACAGATTCCCCCTCCCCAGCATTACAATTCAATATGAAATTTAAATTTCAGTCTATGTGAATTGTCTTAAAGTCACTGAGAAAAGTTAAGCACTGTAACTGAAAAAAAAGAAAAAGTTCACTGATAACGTTATTTTTACTACACATCACAACCGTCTCTCTGAAAAGAAGAGTCTCGATTTCACTGCACTAAATATCCTATTTCCACATGGTATCTTCCTCAGGAATCCTGGAACCTCCTGGACATCTCGGTCATCTGGTCATCAGGACTGCTCCCAGGTGCAGACGGATTCAGCTCCTCCACCTTCCAACGAACATGTCCAGCTCCCGCTCTAGGGTCGACTCGGCCTCTCCTCGGTCCATCCGAAGATCCACCGGCTCCTTAGTCCCCTAGTCCTTGCGTCTGGGACTTCTGCAGTACTCGGTTCGACTCCTGCCAAATTTCAGCTTCAAATGCTTTCAAAAAGTTATATCGTTCGATTACACGACCCGACTTTAAAATGGCTTTCCCATTTTTCATCTATAAGGAAACTTTCCATTCCTTTTCCGGGCATCGAACTGCCATCCTTCAGCATTCTCTTAGCGATGAAAATCTCATGTCCTCGTGTGCAGAATATTCATCTACTTTTATCGGAAAAAGGTTTACATAACATAATATCCAACAGTTCGTAATTAGATCTTACATTCACATGAAATAAATTTACCAGAACTCAAATGTGTAGCGACAATAAATCAGGAACTTAATTACTACTGTACAAACAAGAAGTCGGTCACTCGGCTTCCCTTCCATCATTTTTCACAGCCCTTCTACCCCCTTCCCTTGAGATGGATTCTCAGGGTAGAATTTTAGGACGAGTGCTTTCCCTCACACTTCTCAAATTTCTTCTCGGAATGACCTTCAGCTGGTCAACGTTAGCCAGAACTCTCTTCCCCTCACCTTCCTTTTCCAAAACAACATTATTTGGAGTAGTGAAATTCAGAATTCTGTAGATCCCTTTGAATTTCGGGAAAAAGCACGCAGTTTGCTTGTTAAAAGCAGACGAAATCCTATGCTCTTGAACCAGTACTCGATCACAGACACGAAGATTAACCCTTCTTCTGCCCTTATTGTAGGCCCTTGACGCCTTTTGCCTTGTCTTTTCTTCTTTTTGTCTTGCAAATTCAAAAGCCGCGCCCATTCTTTCCTTTAACTCTATGACGTAATCCATCTGTCTCTCCGCCGTGACGTCCTCCCCGGTTCCATCTTCTCTCTGAAGCTCCATTTTCCGAGTGTCATGCGGCATGTACAATTCACGTCCAAAGAAAAAGAATGACGGTTTCAACCCAGTCATCGAATTCGTTGCATTATTGATGGCAAAACTTATCGCGTCCAAGTTTTCAGCCCACAACGAGTGTTCCTTGCAGAACTTCCCCAGTGCTTGCTTGATTATCTTAATCGCTGCTTCTGATTTGTTTCCCTTCGTAATGGGAATGGCGTAATATAGACAGGCTTGCAATTCACAGAATGCAACGTTTGTGAATACAGTTTGCTTCGAAATACACTCTGGTTGTCACTGACAACGTATTTCGGGAATCCTGACTGAAAACAATACTTCAAGAATGCTTGCGAGATCGTCCTCGCCGTTGTAGTTCTAAGCGGTGTCAAACTAATGTGCCTTGAGAACTCATCTTGAATGACTAAACAGTACTTGTATCTCCCCTTCGTACTTGTAGGCAGTGGTCCAAAATGTCCAGAAACACTTTGTATCCAGGCGGAGTAGCTTTCCTCGAATTCATGAAGCCCATCTTTCTGCTGTTGTCAGGATTATACTGAAAAGTGATACAACTTTTGCAATAGTTACTGACATCTTTGACTACTCCGTCCCAAGTATAATTCTCTAGGACCTTAAACAATGTCTTTCCATGTCCTAAGTGCGCAGATAATAAATCATCATGCGAAGATTTAAGTACTTCACTCTTCAACTTCTCTGGTACCCACAGCTTCAATCTGGAGCTAAACGGTGGATAAAGTCCAGTGTTTTCGTCAACAAAACGGTAAAGCAGTCCATCATCATCGAGACAGGAATGTTGCAGATAAAGTCAAATTTTCTCTTCTCTCGAGCATCCTTTATTTCAACTTCTTCTTCATTTAAACATCCAATTAATTTCGACAAATAAGGATCACTCTGTTGTTCTCTTTTCCACATTTTTTTATCGTTAAGATCTACGGGCGGCGAAGTTTCTTTCTGTCGGTCCGTCTTTTTTCCATTTACAGTGTTGCCAGCTGCATCTGTAAACATCGCTTCCGTTTTCCTTTTCTGCTTCCGGTCGAATTTCTGACACACTTTGCCTTCGACTTTAGGAATATCATGGTGTTCCATTATTGCTCCATCAGGCATCTCTAATCTGAAATATCCTTCAGGCTTGATGTCCTCTATCAGATAATTCTCTTCTGCATCCAAAGATCCAATGTAATTCTCCCTCTCAGAGAATCCCGCTTCGATCCTCGACAAGTAGTCAACCGCTGAGTTATTTCTACCGGCAATGTATTTTACTGTAACTGGAAACCTGGTCACCCTGTTTATCATTCTGTTTATGTGGCTCGGAATATGAGAATATTTCAAGATATCCACGAGCGCAGAATGGTCAGTGTAAGCTATCACTTCCGGTGCTTGCGGAAAGTAATATTCAAATTTCTCCAGACCCATGGTCAACGCAAATAACTCTTTCGCTGTGACAGAATAAAAACGCTGAGTTTCAGACAGCTTCTTACTCCCAAATGCAACAGTCTGCAATTTTCTGGTTTTATCATCCTCCTGAGCGACGATATAGCCAAGCGCTATGTCAGAGCAGTCTACAAACAAGTGAAACGGTTTCGAAACGTCAGGAATCTTGAGATCAGGACTATTTACAATTGCATCCTTCAACTTCTGCAAACTCTCTTCTTGTTCTTTTCCCCAAGAAAATTTCCTATTTCCTTGTAACAAGTCCGTGATCGGTTTGGATATCTTTGCTTGGTCCTTTATGAAATCTGAGAGAAAATTCAAGAAACCTACTAGTCTCCTAACTTGCTTGATATTTCTGGGACGCTGCAATTGCTCTGCCTGTTTCCTCTTACTTTCCGCACAAGATATCGTATTTTCTGTAATTGTAAACCCAAGAAAATCAATTTTCTTTCTGAAGAGACGTGACTTTTGATAACTAATCGTCAGTCCTTTGTCTTTCATCTTTCCCAGGACAGAATCCAACACTCTCAGTTGTTCTTCCTCGGTAGCGTTTGCAATAACTACGTCATCATAATAACATATTGCATCAGTTTGATAATGCTCTCCTAGCGTCTTCTGCATCAGTTCTGCAAGGTGAAAAGGTCCACTACGACAATCATAAAATAACCTTTTGTATCTAAACGTCCCCATTTCTGTCAAGAAACCTGCATATTTTCTTGTATCTCCAGAAATCTGCATATTTGCAAATGCAAACGGAATGTCCAGAACTGTAAATATAGTTCCCCCCGAAAGCTTACATATTGTCGACCTAATATCAGGTATTTCTCTACATCTAGCCTCCAATCTCTTATTCAAGCCTTTGCTGTCGATGATCACTTTACATGTGTTATCTCTCTTCACATGAAGGATAGGCGGCGAAAGGTAATCTGTATCACCCCTTTCAATGATCCCATCTTCAAGCATCTGCTCAATCGCCTGATTCATTAATTTCCTCTTTTGCTCAGAAAGTGGCCTAGGTTTCGCTCGGTAAAGCTTCTCGTTATTCACATCCAAACGAACCTCGTAATCCTTTGCTAATCCCGGTTTATCTTGAAAAACATCAATATGCATTCTCAGTATGGCAATCAATTTCGGCTTGTTTTCCTCTGAGATATCGGTACCCTCCATCAACATGGCAATCCTCTCTTCGTCAACCCCCTCCCCTTTGATGTCGCTGCTACGTGTCTCCGCTCCGCAAGCAGAAACGTTCTCTCGGACTCCTTCGACTCCATCCGTGGTCGAACCCAGTCCCCTAGAACCAACAGCATCAACGCTGTCACGTGTCGACGGCGCATCAAAAGGCACGATTTTCGAAAGATCAGGCTCAATTGCCCACCCGTTACGATGAATCATGGGTATAAGTCCCAGCTTAGCCATCAATGTCCTTCCCATTAACATTTCATGATTAGCATTAGATAACACAAATATCTGATCCTGAGCCTTGTGTCCGTGAAACTTAATATTCACGTAAGCGCTCCCCAAAGATTCCACATTTCCTTCCGCAAGTATTACTTTAGTTTTGCAACCCTTCAATTTCACTCCATTTGTCTTCATCTTCTCAAAGACCTCCAAAGACACAAAGTTATTGGACGACACCGTATCAATACATGCGTGTACTTCCACGTTAGCCACGTTGCATAAAACGATAGTTTCCCTTACGTCCTTTACATTTAAATTGTGAGGTGAAAAATTTTCCTTCTGTGTAAAATTTGCAGTTTCCACGCCACGAACTTGACAAATTCGTGGCGACTCTACGTGTTTTTTGTTACTTCTTTCCCACGTTCATTTATCTTGTTTTGATTTGATTTGTGATTTGAAGCTCTGCAACCTTTTTGTCCACAAGTGTAGCATAATTTATTTCTCCGGCAATCTTCCTTCGAAAAGCGGTTCTGTTTGTTTTCATCCCTCACCGCAAGCCGCGAGGGTGGAGGGGAGGTGAAACCACATGCTCAACCCTCAAGCGCTCGACTTTCGGGCGGTCAAAACCAATACTCAAAGGGTCCAAGAAAAATATCAGATTTCTTTCTTCCCCCCTCCTCTTCGCATTCCTGCCTCAGCGACCAGCTGCGAATTTCATCTTCCGAAATGAAAGATTTGAATCTCTGCCTTTCCAAAAACTCCGCTTGCAATTCCAGCGCGTACTCGCTCATTTCTCTCATAGAAGTGAAAACTTTGTTGTACAAATAATCTCTAAATACCGGATTGCAGTGCGACTTCACAAAGTCAATTCTCTCCTGTGCAGAAGCCGAATTCTTTATCCTGCTAAAATGCCTGTCAACTTTGCGAACGTATTCCGCCAATCCCTCGTTAGCAAGCTGAAACCTCTGAGACAAAAATAACTCTACTTCTCTCTGATAATCCAATCCGTGAAAAGCCTGCAAGAATTTATGCCTGAATTGTGAAAAATCACCGAACGGTTCCGTGAACAAAAACCACTCCCTCGCTTCATTTCTCAACGAAAGAGGAATAAACTGCTTCAGAAGATCATCTTCAGAAATTTTCAGCGTTCTCGCGTAATCTTGAATCCTATCCAGATACGAAAAAGCATCTTCCTTCCCTACATTTCCTTCAAATGTCGGAAGCGGCAAACGAATTTCCTCCATTGTCACTTTTGGAACGCACCTCTGTTCCTCAACAACAGAAAGTTCTGACGCGGTCCGGCTGGACCTGCTCGAGTTACCAAGCGACATTCTTGTAACTTCCCCTTTTCTGTTTCGCAAGATCATCGGTTCCATCCTCGTCCGTTTCTCTCCTTAACTTTCAAAGCAAAAAATCTCGTTCAACATCCTGCGATACGCCTTCAAAAAAATAAGTTCAATCGCGGACAGAGCCCCCAAATAAATATGTTACCATTCTGGCCCCCCCACACTTTACCTCCGCACTCGAGGTTCGGTGCACTTCGTACTCGGCTCAGATTTGTCTAGGGGTATCTTTCTTTGCACGTGGGTTGCTACAAGTCAACATAATTATATAATTAACTACAAGAGACAACGGATAATCTTTGCTTAACCTTATTGCTAAAGGGGATAAACTACCTTGCCAGCATCTGTGAAATTAAAAACAGAAATTTTGGATATTTTCTATAGTTTAATTAACGTAAAATTTGAAGTATATACAAGTCGTATCCGAACGTTCATTTCTCTAATTATCAGGCCAAAACTCTAATTTTGATGTTGGAAAATCTCTATTGTTTGTACCTGGATGCTTTACATTTAATGAATTACATGTGGAGTACGCTTGTCACAAGGTAGACTCGCGTTACTCCAAGAAACGTCTTAACAGGCATGAGGTCGCCCGACGTGTACATTTCTCAACCTCCACGGTGACAAGGCACTAGGCTGCCCGGCGCACCGTAATTACTTCAAAATAACATCCAGTACAAACTACCTTTTTACCTGTAAACTGGACACCAAGGCACTAGCTTGCCCGGCAATCCAATCTCTTACAGCATCCGTTTTGGGAGACCTGTCCTCCGGTCCTAGCTGACCGAAGCAAAAACAGCCTCTCCCTTCCAAGTCTCAGTTCCAACAGCCGACCTCCCCCACTTTCATCTGGGAGTTTATATACGTTTTGTTGGCGTCTGTTGCCAACGGCCCTTCTTTCAAAATTTTTAAGCCCACCTTTGTTTTGTACGTTCGAAACACGAAGAAAGAACAGAGAGCTACATGGTATTTATACATGGAATAATACGAACAATGCATAATAAATTGATTTACACTAATCACACATACATATGTTTATACACTTGATTACCCAATTAATTAACATATTAATAAATATTACAATAAGAAAAAAACACTGTTGCCCTGACACGGGGGCAGGGTAACAGATTCCCCCTCCCCAGCATTACAATTCAATATGAAATTTAAATTTCAGTCTATGTGAATTGTCTTAAAGTCACTGAGAAAAGTTAAGCACTGTAACTGTAAAAAAAGGAAAAGTTCACTGATAACGTTATTTTTACTACACATCACAACCGTCTCTCTGAAAAGAAGAGTCTCGATTTCACTGCACTAAATATCCTATTTCCACACGGTATCTTCCTCAGGAATCCTGGAACCTCCTGGACATCTCGGTCATCTGGTCATCAGGACTGCTCCCAGGTGCAGATGGATTCAGCTCCTCTACCTTCCAACGAACATGTCCAGCTCCCGCTCTAGGGTCGACTCGGCCTCTCCTTGGTCCATCCGAAGATCCACCGGCTCCTTAGTCCCCTAGTCCTTGCGTCTGGGACTTCTGCAGTACTCGGTTCGACTCCTACCGAATTTCAGCTTCAAATGCTTTCAAAAAGTTATATCGTTCGATTACACGACCCGACTTTAAAATGGCTTTCCCATTTTTCATCTATAAGGAAACTTTCCATTCCTTTTCCGGGCATCGAACTGCCATCCTTCAGCATTCTCTTAGCGATGAAAATCTCATGTCCTCGAACAGTGAGGAACTATCGATTAATATACATATTGATGTTTGAGCTTGATACTTGGAAAGCAAATCGACTTTTTTCATTGTAATCGGAATGTAATAATTAAAAAAAGAAATAATTAAAATTGTTCCACTTGTCTTGGATTGTGCAAAGGAAATACCTGGAAAATATTCTAATTTATTATATATTTACTAAATATATATGACACTGGGTCATTTTTTTAACGAAATTGAAACAAACAGCAAAAATAAAAATATCAGAGATTTATATAAAGGTGTAAATGAGTTTAGAAAGGGGTGGCAAACTAAAGTAAACTTGATAAAAGATAAAGACGGTGATTTTCTAGCTGACCCAAGCGATATTCTAAATAGAAGAACTACTTTAATGACCTTTTAAATGTCCATGTAGGAGATAAATCAGAAGTAAATGAAGTCCACACAGCAGAACCTTTAGTTCCAGAACCTAACTTGACTGAAGTTAAAGATGCTATTAAAAGGCTAAAGAATAACAAAGCACCTGGCATTGATTTAATACCAGCTGAGTTAATTAAATATGGTGGAAATTCATTAATATGTCAAATTCATAAATTAATTTGTTTAATATGGAATAAAGAAGAAATCCCTCAACAGTGGAAAGAATCCATAATTGTTCCTGTGTTTAAAAAAGGTGATAAAATGAACTGCAATAATTACCGTGGAATTTCTCTACTCTCAACAACATATAAAATATTGTCTAACATTCTTTTAACAAGACTAACCCCATATGCTAATGAAATTATAGGTGATTATCAATGTGGATTTAAACGTAACAGATCAACTACAGATCAAATTTTTCACATCAGACAGACACTTGAAAAAAGTGGGAATATAATCAAAATGTCCATCAGCTATTCATTGATTTCAAAAAAGCATATGATTCGGTCAAAAGAGATAAATTATATAATATATTAGTAGAGTTTGGAATACCTAAGAAGCTTGTTAGTATGATAAAAATATGCACCAGTGAAACAGAAAGTAAAATTCGTGTGGGTATTAATATGTCTGACAAATTTACAATTCATGATGGGTTAAAACAAGGAGATGCATTATCTCCATTGCTCTTTAATTTTGCCTTAGAATATGCTGTAAGGAAGGTAAAAGAAACTAAAGAAGGACTACAATTAAATGGTGTGACTCAGTTGTTAGCATATGCAGATGATGTAGACTTACTGGGGGATGATGTGAATACAATTAAGAATAATGCTAAAATATTTTTCAAAACTGCTAAAGAGATAGGTTTGGAAGTTAACAAGGAGAAAACTAAATATATGCTTACAGGCCGAAACCAAGTGTTAGGTAATAATCAAAACCCTAATTATTGATAACAACTCGTTTGAACCAGTTTCCAAATTCAAATACTTAGGAGTAATATTAACAAATGAAAATTATATTAAAGAGGAAATAAAAAGTAGGCTTAATTCAGGAAATGCATGTTACTTCTCTCTTCATAAAATTTTGTCTTCTCGTTTAATATCTAAGAAACTAAAAGTTAAAATATACAAAACAGTAATTTTGCCTGTAGTATTATATGGATGTGAAACTTGGTCCCTTACATTGAAAGCGGAACATAAATTGAGAGTATTTGAAAATAAGATCCTTAGGAAGATCTTTGGACCTAAAAGAGATGAGGAGACAGGTGAGTGGAGAAGGTTACATAATTTAGAACTACATAATTTGTATTCATGTCCAGATATTATTAGAATAATTAAATGAAGAAGACTTAGGTGGGCAGGCCATGTGGCACGAATGGGAGAGGAAAGAGGAGTTTACAGGATTCTTGTTGGGAAACCTGATGGTAAGAGACCTGTAGGAAGGCCAAGACGAAGATGGAGGGACAACGTTGAGATGGACCTAAGGGAAATCGGTAGGAATGGAAAAGAGTATATAGAACTTGCTCAAGATAGGGAAAGATGGAAGGCCTGTGTTGCTGCAGCCATGAACCTTTGGGTTTAAGAAGGCTAGGGAGTTAGTTAGTTTTGGGTCATTTTTTGGTTTTCGTAAAATTCAAGAGAAGAAACATTTCAATTCTAACACTAAAAATCTTTCTTAATACTTCATTATTGTAATTGATTATAGATTTGTTATTTACATTGGGGTTCATTAATTGCAATCCACGTGATATGCAATGAAATCAACAATAATAGGACCGAAATATCTTCCCCTTGCACTGAAATAACAAACTACCCGTAGTGCAGTACATTTATCACAGAAAAAATATTGTACTGTGAAGTTGCAATGAAAATTCGTCGTATCGCAAATACAGAGGAAGAACATACCCATAAAATATTAAACTAAGAATTTTTAACGTTGATCATACACATCTTTTTTTATTTGATTCATCATAAGTTTACCTTGTCTATCTGACATTAAAAATCATTTACTGTTCCAAAATGTTGTAAATGTTTTCCTTAAAAATAATAAATATTCACGTATGCAGCCAGAACTCATTTGTAGGATACAAGAAAGATTTATTTTCAAATTAAACTTAAATTTCATTCTACACAAATTTAAATTACAAACACACGTTGAGATGGACCTAAAGGAAATCGGTGAAGGTGGAAAAGATTGGATTGATCTTGCCCAGAATATGGACAGTTGGAAGGCTTTTGCTGCTGCTGCCATAAACCTTAGGGTTTAGGTATGCTAGGGAGTAAGTAAGTAAGTATAGGAGGTTAATTTTGGAAAGTTCTCATATATTTTGAAGATTCTTTTCTTTAAAAAATCCTCCTTTCCTCTAAAATTCCTCACAATTTACTTTTTCGAGCCGAAATTTTATTTTTCATCCTCAAACTTCCTCAAAACGTCTTTCCACCCTCAAGTTCTAAATAAAAGTGTCACCTCTTTCTTGATATGTACTTCAAATTTCTTGTTTATCCTCAAATTTTTAAGAAATGTGTCACATCTTTCTTGAAATGCACTCCAAATTTCTTGTTTATCCTCAAATTCTAAAAAAAAAGTGTTACATCTTTCTTCAAATGCACTCCAAATTTCTTGTTTATCCTTAAATTCTAAGAAAAAGTGTCACCTCTTTCTTTAAATGCACTCCAAATTTCTTGTTTATCCTCAAATTCTAAAACAAAAGTGTCACATCTTTCTTCAAATGCACTCCAAATTTCTTGTTTATCCTCAAATTCTAAGAAAAAGTGTCACATCTTTCTTCAAATGCACTCCAAATTTCTTGTTTATCCTCAAATTCTAAAAAAAAGTGTCACCTCTTTCTTTAAATGCACTCCGAATTTCTTGTTTATCCTTACAATCCCTTGAGACTTCCTGATTTCGACCCAAATTCTAACAAAATTTCCCTTTTCTTTGTAAGTTCCTTGGAAATTTCCCACGACCTACAATCACTGTCTCTTACAGTTGCAACCTCCAGCCTCCGCAGATGCTGTTGTCATATGACGACAACGGTTGGGGGCGGGAGGAAGCAAAACGTGAACGAGAAGAGTCTCGTTTCCCAGGCAACCGAAGTTTTCCCCCGAGAGGAGAGGCGCAGGAAGATATCCCCAAGCTCAACACGAGTTTAACGGCACATCAACTTCACTGCGAAATGGAAACGTGAGTTTTGCAAGAAGAAATCTTCGAAGCAGGAATTTTCTGTCTCTCTTTCTCCATCTTAGTCTTGTCTCTTCTGTAGGTCGCGTTGCAGTAGTTAAAGTGTAGCAGTTGATAAGGTTTAAATACTCTGTCTGAATTCCACTCAACCTGGTTTTGGTTTTGAGATGATTTCCTTTGCACGTCCCGCCATATTTCATCACCTTCTTTTTCAGATTATTAATCAGCAAATGTTCCAAAGGACTCCTTGACATGAAACGAATTGCGAATGGTCAGCAAGACACAGCATGGCTGTTCCACACATCGGCAAAATTGATTTTAAGGAAATCAAATGGGATCCATCTTCGAGGGATCAAACTCAACCTGTGTGCTTTGAGACTTCTTAGAGGATGGTATTTAATCAATATAGAAGGTAAAAGAGTATCTTACATGACACTCAGTCAACGATGCGTGTAAAAGTTTTTGTAATGAGATGTCTACGTTAAACACAAATACCCAATCCCTAGCTTATTCTATACTATGCTTGGCATAAGACATAAAACAAATCTTTCATAGCACAAGGCTTAATCATAAAACCAATCACCACTGAATTGCTAAACATTCCAGGAATAGCATAAGGGAAATCACAGAAGCTTTAAAATTCTCCACAATGAACCTACATTTTGGTTCAGGAAGTAAAATATAGCCACACTAAATCGAAATGTACTTATATCAAAAACTCAGTCCTTGATCCATGGTGCGTTACCACAGGTTAGTCAATAACGAACTTTGAGAATAGTGAAATGTGTCACAATCTTCCAGGAAAGTCTAAAATCTTTAGAACAGCTTTATTAAAAGTTTCAAGTGCTTGAATATGTATGAGGTAACGCAGTACTACATAAAATGTAATACAAATATATTTTATAATGTACATCACTTGAATTTATACGATTGTTTTATGAGTTAGCTTCTGATCATGGAGTAATGGCAACCGTGACAGGGCAGATCCCATTAATTGTCCATCATTCTAGGGCTGTTAGCTTTCGTCCAAGCCGTTATATGGCACTAGGCACTTCCGTCTCCAACGGAAATGTCATATAGCAAGTTCCGCATCCGCCTAATGATTTCCGTTGTCGGCCTGGCTTATGGGGCTGGGTTATCCTCATATATATTAGCCTTGCATGAATCTTGTATTAGTTATTATCTTTATCTATATGGATATTCTTTAAACATTAAACACTGAAATAATTCTCTCCATGAACATTCAGTATGGAATAAAAGCTTGTAAGGTGTAAAAAAATATTGTACGAAGGAAAGAAAAATATGCATAAAAGTGAGATATGGAGTCGCTTGCAATAATTTTTGATGTGTGTTGTTGGTCTCAATGGGTATTTATCGAATTGTTAAAAAAACAATACATTTTATGCAAATTTTCCCCATGCATATGTCATCGTGCCATAAAGGCACATTAGGGGATGTGGGAGTTATTCTATGCATTGTAGACGATTTATTGGGTTAATCATACCATCTTCATTAAAAAATGTTGTTTTTTTAGTTACGAAGTATACTGGCAACATTGGTGATGTCAGAGCTGCACTCTGACCAGGTGCTCCTACATCTGGCGATGTTATTCAATTAATTTGCAGATGAAATGAAAGATTTGAAATTTATCGTGCAAAGAAAGTAACCTACCTATATTTTTCTATCGAACACTATCTTCTATATTTGAAAGAACATTCCTGGTCCCACGCTATGTGGTACCGACCTTCAATGCAGATGGCATATGCATATGCTTTTATTCTTCGATGAATAGCCATGCATTACGGTACGGCAAAAATAACAATCTGTCATGTGGTCCCTTGGTTCAAGCCATATCATACACACATCAAAAGGCATTGAACAAATAGCATTCAACCATTCTCTTAGTGTTACAGCACAACTCTTGACATGTACCATGTGAAGCCCATGGGCAGTCTTGACATCCCAGCAACAACCAAAGTAGAGTCGGTACACTATCTTCTCACAATCTGTGATGCTTTTACATTGCAATTTTGGAGTGCATTGGTCAGAAATGTAACAGAATGTGTTAGGATGGTATATACAGCCAAGGGGTTCTTTCAGTTGATATAGTTTATCATAGCAGAGCAGTATTTAATCAACTTCCCTCACCCCTCGCAGTTCACAGTCACCCTGCCCTCCACTGCCCTCATCTTCCGAGATCACTCTCATCCTTACCCTACACCACTGGGTCACGCTTCGGAAGGTGAACGCTGTGTCACTGCAAAGCAAACGCTGTAAACTGCACATTTATTATTTATAAGAATATCCTTTATTGTAACAAACAGCGTTACAATACACCTCACATACCAACACATAAGGGACGACTGAAGGTATACATGATGATTTGGCTCTCAAACAGTTTGCAGTGTTGCCAGATTTCAAGAACACTGAAATTCAGTGGTGTATTAATTACCCATATGATGCCATATATAACATCACATGTATCTCGAAAATGGTTCGTGATGGAGAAAAATGAGTGGCAAATCTGAAATCAGCATGCTGAAATTAGTTAAGAACACCTATTTGCTAACAGAATGAAAAATGGCTGTTCCCTTGTATTACGTGGGGAAATATCACACCATTAAGAAAATCCATGCTAAATACACTACCATAACACTTCAAACTAATGATATTGTAACAAAGGTGTAGATAATAAACACATTTTGCAACATACAACCCATCACAAGCCCCACTAGTAACAACCATATTGTGGACTCCTGCATCTGTTGATTACAAACCCCTGTAGTGGAAATTCACAACACCGAAAACAAACAAATTAATAAAACTGCACAGCCATCTGACACCTGACGAATGCTTTAATGAATCAATTTGAAGTTGTGCAGGAAAGACAAATAGATGTGAATCCAAAACATTTAAACATTTTAATAAGAATACAGTGATGCTATTTTTCTTGACAGATATAATTCATCCACCAGTTAATATAATGTTTCATTCATACTACAAGTGGACTAATGTGAAATGTTCACCAGTATACCTGCAGAGTTTTGATTTACCAGTACCAATAACTAATAGTGCACTTATTCAAAATTCATGACGTGCAAGAAGTTTGTGTACCCCTGCAATAAATATGGAATTGGTATTGATATTGATAATGGATCCAAAACAGTATTCAAAGTGGAGCACTCCCCCAGCCAGGACGAAACTCTAGCTGGAATAAGTAATACGCGACACTGACTGTAGTTTTAGAAAAGTTCATTACTATAGACACTGAACATCCATAAAAATTTAGAAAGTCAACTCCATCTCTGTAGGACGTTTGAAATACAAACTCCACTAAGTTACTAGCCATGTAAGCTTGTGTGTTGTGTGTGTTTATCTTGGTGTAAGCCTGAGAAAGTTCTGGGAAACCAGGACAAAACGTCGCAGGAAAAATTAAAACCACTAAAAATAGCCATGTTATATTATTTTGCATCTGCAAGAAGTGGTTATCCGAAATTTTAAGAAGAACATAGATATGGCCATGTCATTCACAGTTTGCAAGAACAAGGGTTGCTTGGCTGCAGGTTTCTCGACATCAGAGACTACAAGGGTTTACATTGTCTCTTGAACATCTGGATAGATTAAAATCTGCATAAATCTCTGAACCGCAACTTAGCTGCCCTAATATATTTGCTCTTGTGGAATTTTGGAGACTTCAGGTATCACTTTACTTGTTTGGTTTTGAAGTGTGGGAAACATGGAAAGTATCTGAATACTTTGTGTGAAGGAATTTTCTTGGATTTTTCTTTTGGATTTATTGCTCACACTACTCTACATCTGTTTCTTGTAGCACTGGAACTGCCATGATAAACGTGATTACTTGATTTTCTGAATTATTCAGTTGCAAACTATCCTCTCGACTGTCTGTGTAGTATGTGGAAAATTTTGAGTGTTGTCTCGCCTTCCAGATTTATAGAATTCCTCTTTTCAGTTTGTTATCTTGGGAGTTTAAAAGTTTGTTTTGGACACAGCGATCGTTGTGGAAACAGAAATTCAATTTCTGTTTCCTGTAGAAAACCCATTCAGTCGCTCGTGAACCAGCTGCTTCTCGTCACTCAGGGTAATTATACTGACCGAAATTAAGGGATGGTCACGTCTGCCACATCACTTAGCACTATAGCGAGGGCAAAGTTAAAATAAAGAAGCCTTATGATGCAGTAGATAGCTTACCACCATAAGTAAGATCATTGACACCTGTACTAGAAAATATTTTTGTTGAGTCAGATATAGTTTTCATTTTTAACACCTAATTTATTATAAGAGAGTGCATTTGTCAACAATTATGATTTTTAAGTTACAACAAATATTTCATTACACAACTGTGCTTTATGTCTCTCTGTGTATGCATAAAAATGATTGCAGTAACAAACTAATTCTTTTTAATTTAAATACTTGTGTAGAGTATTTCCCCAGAAGTGTTTGTAGCTACATTATTGGAGACTAAGTGGTCGAGCTGGTTCCTTTGCCTAGGCCCCTGATACTGTGTAAGCAAGAGACAAAAGAGCATGTGATCTGAGTGTTGCCAGGTGTATGGTCAAGTTGTTTACTGTAATGTAACATACAAGGGGGTGATAACAGATTTACCAAGTCCAAAATGAAGTAAGCAAAATACTTGTGTGCTCCTGTATAATATTTAACATGTTCTCTGCCACGTTGGTCATAATGACTGAAACTGGAACACACCAATCACCATGCTGGGCATTATGAGCGAAACATGTGGCTTACACTTTGTTGTTCCTAAGGTGCCATCAGTCAAAAGTATAAAAATGATGCACATAAGGCATGACCAACAAAGCGTGGGGAGTTGAGTGTGCATAAAAGTGTTTTGGGTGTTCCATTTTTTAAAGGAAAGAAAGCAAAATTTGCAAAATAAAGTCCAATAACCACTTTGGTGCTGGATGAAGGAATTGATGAAATCACCTTGGCAGTGAACGTGTTAACATGAAGTTGATTTAGAGTCACAGAACTTACATAATGATTAGATTGGGATTGTACAGCTTTGTATTGACAGTGGCTGTGAATAGTTATTCATACCACTACTAATGATAATACATGAAAGTAATAGGGATTTTACTTTTTATCAGCTAAACATAACAACCTTTTGGTATTCAATAAATACCTTTAAATTTTCTGTGGCATTAAATTCTTTGGTAGGACTATTATTATACACATTTTAGTGATCTTAACTAGACATACACTAGATAATGAATACATGCTGTTTTGTCTCTGTTCTTTTGTGATTTTTTACATGTTTGTGTAATAATAGCAATAATATTTATTTTTGGTTCATCTATTTTAATAATAATAATAATATGAATAATATACATGTTAATCTTATTAATTCTCTGAATGTTAGGGACAATGGTTCTACATTACCATTCAATGTTAATTGGACATTATCCACTATCTAGTGTTTTAAACTACAACCTTGGTGACAATGAAGTTCGACCAGAAAGGAATACGTGATTAAATGCACAGAGGCATAGGCAGTGGAATGGGTGACCCGCAGAAGTGACACATGTGTGTAAGAGGAGGTGTGTGAGCAGGCAAGAATCGTGATCCCAGCATGTTGCACCCAAGGTCACGTAAAGAACGAAAACGGGGAACTATACGCGTGACATTGAACTTCGCTCAGGCACCAGACCCATACGGGAAATTCCAGATAGTGGCGCATTCGACGGAAGCATGACGTCACGGACACAATAAGGGAGTCCGCCGTATATAAGCGCGTGCTGTGCACCGAGGAACCGCAGTGCATCATCACCATGGCCAGGGGCAAACCTATTGACAACACCGTGAGGAGAAGAGTGGTGGAGTTTCAACGGGATGGACTCAGTGAACGGGAAATAGGGCGCCAACTGAACTTACCCAAGTCAACCGTCCACTGCATCATCAAACACCACCAAAATACGGGTACTACAGAGCCAGGTAAGGCCCCCCGGTCGAAAACGCCTGCTGAGCGTGCGTGACCTACGGATATTTAGGCGCTATATCCAGACCAACAATCATGTTTCTGTGGCCGAATTACGACTGTGGATTCGAGAACGCTTTCACATTGAAGTGTCAACCAGAACCATTCGCCGTTACCTACAGCAATGCGGTTACCGAGTGTACAAGGCGAAACGTAAACCCTTCCTTTCCATGTTGAACAAAGGCAATCGACTACGGTGGGCACGAATGTACCGGGGATGGACATTTCGGCAGTGGAACAGGGTTTTGTGGACGGACGAATCCATTTTCAATGTTGTGTACGGGAAAATACGAAAAACAGTCATTTGTCGGAAGGAGGAACAGAATGAAGCAAAATGTTATACACGTCGGGTACAGAAACCAGCGTCAGTGATGGTATGGGGATGCATGACGACATCTGGGGTTGGCCCACTACACGTCTGTGAGGGCATTGTGAATGCACACGCCTATACACGCATACTGGAGCGGCTTCTTCCCACAGTGCGAAGGCAACTGTTCCACAGGCGGCGTCTCATCTTCCAACACGACAATGCCAGGCCTCATACAGCGCGGCTGACAAGAGAATGGTTGACTCGCCATCACGTGCGAACTCTGCCATGGCCACCATCGAGTCCCGACCTCTCGCCCATTGAGAATGTGTGGAGTGTTCTTAAGCGACGTGTGCAACAGAGGGGACCCACGACAGTTGCTGCTCTTATCGCCTGCCTGCAGGAGGAATGGCAAGGCATCGATGTGGAATACCTTGAACGACTCGTCCGCAGCATGCCCCGATGCATTGCCACAGTTATTCGCCGACGGGGCGGCGTCACACCATGGTAAACAGGATCCCCTCTAACAGTGGTTGAACTTCAATGTCACGTGTAGATGGACGAAAATGTTTTATTTTGCATGGACACCATACATTGCTGTGTTGCAGCAGAAATTTATGTTTTCCTTTGTTCCATGTAGCCTGCTGAATAAAATATGTTCAGCATATGCATGTGTTCTCCTTCTTTCACAACGCACTCCTATATTTGTGACTGGTCGAACTTCATTGTCACTAAGGTTGTATAAAACTATACTTATTCAAACACTATGTTTTGAGAGAGCATCTCTTCTCTTGTCTTCAGGTGAACATTATTTTCCTACAGAATTCAGTGGAACAACACTGTGAAGTAGTTGGTTAGAACATCAGATTTGTAGTAAAATGACAGGTCTGTCATTCCCCAACACCAGTTAAAAGAAATTTGTTCACCTGAAGACAAGAGAAGAGGTGGTCTCTCAAAATATAGTGTTAGAATAAGTATAGTTAAAAACACTAGACAATGGTTAATGTGTAATTAACACTGCATGTTAATTAATATAATTAACCTATTAATTTAAAACTTTATTACTGTTATGATTATTGTATGTAGGACATTTGTTTCAGACCCCTCTCAAAATATAGTTTTTGGATACATGCCTGCATAGACATGGTATTGATTGATTGATTTGCTTTATTTTACTTCGCTCTTGTGCCACTTTTGGCTAATTACGAAGATGGGGATGAGTGGTGATATGATGAAATTGATGAATGGACACTCACAAACATCCATGCTCAAGCTGGGATTCGAATCCGGAACCCCTGGTATTCTAACATGCATAGACATGATATAAAGAAACGTAGTAGGAAACATGGCCCTCAGGTATTACAATCAGAAGGATTTCAGTACTCAAGAAATATTTTCATCACTGGCATAAAAATGGTGAAAATAAAATGTCTAACCTTCGGTCAAAAAAATGCTCACAACTTAATTTTTTTTCAAAATAATCATCTCACTGGGACATTGCAATGGGTTAATAAAATGTTTAAAAATCACAAATTTGAGATATACAAACAAAAATTTACTGACTTTACTGTTTAAAATACTGACAAATTTCTAAGATGAAAAAACTGACTTTTACTGATTTTACTGTCCATTTCCCACCCTTGTTGTATGCAACATCGATCCTACTCTGAAAGAGAAGTTGCATTTACTTTCCTGTGGTGGCAACATTCTCTACAAAGATCAACGGCTGCTGTCTTTCTTTCATCAGCATTGTTCCTTCTTTTGTTTATATTCAGGTGGTCTCTTCATAGATTTCTGCAATTTTCTCAGGGTTAGTACTTTTTCATTTCACTATAAAGTTCAATAAGACAGTAACTCATGTTTGTATGTTTCCACTCTATGACCACTATGAGTGTAAGATACAACATTTGTCATTGGCCAGCATTGAACAGCTTTTTTGTTTCAAATCATGTGGTTGTTGTGGTAAAATCTAGGAAAAATTAAGCAAGTTACTGGTATTCTTCAGCCTTATTAGCATATCATCATAGATACCTACTAAAAGTTGATTGATGTTTGATGTAGTGGCTTATGTATGCATGCATGTTTCATGTTTTATTTGTTTTAGGGCTGAGCCGATGTATCAGTATCGGTATAGGAAAGTATCAGATGGAATTTATTTTCCGATACCAACTGATACTTTATCGGCATTTTGATATTTCACGGGCTCTGCAAAAATGCTGTAGGACAAGGAGTTGTTACAAACAGTATTTGTTTTTTTGTTTCTTTTTTGTGTTTGTGTATGATTCTGTATGCTTGGGTTTCTTCCATGGTTCTGTGTAGTTTAAAAGAGCCAGTAAGGTTTGGACTTTCAGCCCTCCCCCATGCGACGTGGGAGGAAGTATAAATATGGCCTCTGGCAGAGGACAGGGAGAGTGTGTTTAGGAACTGGATAGCAGAAGGGAGAGCGATCTTCGGGCTCCAGTGGCCTCCATGAGAAAAAGCATCCCGAGGCAGTTCTGCAGATGCTCAGCTTCCACTTGGCAGTTCCGCCGTGGGGCTCAAGTTAGAGGAATGTAAATAATGTAAATTAGAGAATTATTGGAAGAATCCGAGCCTTGTTTTGTTAAATTGTAAATAAATGTATAAAGCCCATTTCTGCGAGTTTTCAGCAATCACCCTGCAACATTAATTCAGTAAGTTCTTGCCTGTGATTGATTCTTTGGTTCGGAGCACTCTGGTGAGGAATGGGATGGGAACTCAGGACTAACGAGCCTATTTAGTTGTTTATTTGGGTCTTTCCTGCCAGAAGCGGCCCGGTAAGGGTGGAGTGTTGCGGAACAGAGAATTATTGGGGGATCGTCCTTGGATTTTTTGTGTGAAAGGACACAGGCAAAGAAAGGGAAACTGAATAAAGGTTTGCTGTAAAAGGGTCGAAATGCTGACAAGGGCTTAGTCTGCGTTGTCCTCCGTTAATGGGGAAACGAGTTTGACCCGAACAATGGGTACAGAAAATAATGTTACAGTAACAAACAGGCCAAGGATTCTTCCAGACGACATTAGAGTACAGTTACCGACTTTTAATACGGAAACAAAAGGGATGGAAGTCTATAGCTTTTTGGATGAACTGGTTGCATACAGGGATCTTTTGGGCATAAATGAAGAGGAATTATTGCTGTATCACCTTCCGTTAGCGTTGAAAGGAGAAGTGAAGGAATTCTTTCATTTTTCAAGCCCGTTTGAAGGATATGTGCAATTCAGGGATTTGTTGCTCTAGAATTTTCATGGGTTGGATCACGAACGAGAATTAGAGCGATTCTTGGATTCTCGCTTTCAGCTAAAAAGCGAGTCATTGGCAGTCTATATTTGCAAGATAGATAGATGGTTCGAGAGGGCAAAATACACTGCTACAGTCGAAGAGAAGGTTAATTTTATTCGGCGTAAATGTAACCCTGTGTATCGTGAGAGATTAAGATGTCAGAATTTCAACAGCATGAAAGAGCTTCACGCGTATGCTTTGAATCTGCAGGGAGAGATGTTGGAAAACGCTACGTTTCGTCAGTATGAGACAGAACAGGAAATCATTAACTTTGCCTTGAGAGGCGCCACACCTCCTCAGTCCGAGGGATTGGTGGCCATTAGAGGGGCAAGTAGCGCCGCGGGGGAGAATCTATTACATGTTCTGGATCCTGCCAAATATTCTAGGTTAGGGAAGGAACCCCCTGCTGTTTCGAGGGAGACAAAAGCGACTACTGACCACCCAGGAATGTCTGGCAAGGAACGCAAGTGTTTGTCAATCAACTGCACATCTGGCAAGTTTTCACAGAGCTGCAAGGAAAGATAATGTTTCGAAGTCAAAAGAACGTCATGGACAGAGCGTGACAGTGAGACGCGCCTGTAATTCGACAAAAGTAAAGATGTCAAATAGTAAAATTCAGAAACCTTTCGTTTTTGGAGAAATAAATGGAATTCAGATCCCTATGTATATGGATACCGGGGCTAATATATCCTACATGAGTTTGTCTTTATTTCGGAAATTGGAAGAAAAGGGGGCGAAACTAAGTCATAGTAAGCTGAATGTACAGTTAGCTGAAGGGAAAACATCCACTGTGGGACATGTCTTTTTCAATGTTACTTTCTATGGTCAACGGGTTCGAGAGACCCAGAATGACCTGATCGCCGGTAGAAGTTTTATGGCAAGGGCAAAGATTTTAATTGCACCCGCGTTGAACGGTTGGGCTTTTTTGAATGAAAGGGACGATATTATTCCTTTTGATACAATTGGGAAGAAAGAGAAGAAAACTAGTAACTTCCTGTCTTCCACTGTCATTCACGTAGAAGAGAACCGCGACAAAGAAGTGTTGCAAACCCCCAGAGCCGAAAAAGTCAGGAAAAAGAAAAGGTTATTGGCGAGGAAAGTAAAAGAAGATCATATTCCGATTAGCGACCTGAAGGATGAAGGTTATCTCCATTTTGAATGCCCGGATGGTGGATATAAATACCACCACGAATTCGCGAAGGATGTGAATGAGAAATTCAGCAAGTTTCAGGAAAAGAGGAAGAGAAAGAAGCCTACTTGCCTGGTAAGAGAGGACTCTGGTTCGAGTCCCAGTCCTTCGGCTGCGCAGGGGACGGAACGAAAGGAAGTAATCTTAGTTGACATTGAGGAAGATGTGATGGCACTATCTAATTCGGATGATGATGGACGGAACAGCGAAGATGAAGAATTGTATTGCTCTGTTTTCTTTAAACGTCTTTTGAGAGACAACCCTGACACCGCTTCTGTTGAACTCCTTGGAGATATAACGCCTGAGCCTCGTGGCGAAATCAACAATTGCACTCAATCAGAAATAGAACCTAATGCAAAGAAGTTGGAAGTAAATGAAATAACAACCGGCAATATAAACTTGGAAGATAAGCAATTATGGGCAAGAGAGCAACAGAAGGACCCATATTTGTCTTTGTTAATTGCGTGCCTTAAGGGAAAGGAAGTTCAATTGGATGAGAAATTGAAAAGGAAAGTTTTCGATTTTCATCTAAGCACTTCTTACCGGATGAAGATTGGATACTCTACAGAAACATAGAAGAAGGGAAGGGGATGTTTCCCACGTTTGGACAGCAGCAAAAGATTTGGACACCGGATTCCTTGAAACCGGAAGTGCTGCAAATATCCAATGACGAAGTTCACGCCGCACATCCAGGAGCAGCTAAGACTCTGTTCAAGATTTTGGAACAGTTTACATGGAAAAATGTTTACTCTGATGTTAGAGATTACTGCAGATCATGCCTCACCTGTTTGAGATACAATCCAGATTCTTCTAAAAAGATGGGATTCATGGAAGTCGCAATCAGTCACGCCCAGGAGTGAAATTGTATGGAGATTTGTTTGGACCATTTCCGACCAGCTCTAGGGAGCGTTATCGCTACGTATTTCTCATTGAAGATTCTTTCACAAGACACATATTCTTGGCACCTTTGACTACAGTGACAGCTAGGACAATTTCCAACGCTTTATTGAAATATTGTCACCTTTACGGCTTCCCATCGATATTTACCAGTGACAATCAAAGTGTGTTTCGTAGCCGTCTTTTTCGTCAAGTACTGAAAACCATCAACTGCAAACCCGTTTACATTACTCCATACCGCCCACAAGCAGATCTCGCTGAAGCAGCAATTATGACAGTAAAGAGAGCGATAGCCAAGTTTTGCATGGAGCACAGCAAGTGGTCTAAAACTTGGTTTCGATCGCATTAGCAGTGAACAACCAGGTGAAAAGATGCCCGATGCGTGACGTACGGTTTCTGGTGGAAACGAAAGGTGCCAGGAAGAACGGTCAGCTGACCCAGAGACACCCCATGGAGTTTCAGGGGAAACAGCTGGGTAGACCATAACAAACCAGTCTTATCTCCTTTGCCACATCCCTTAGAAAATAGTTTCTTTAAAGGGACAGTTCTAATAGAAATCTCCATTAGTAAAAAGTTTCCTTTTATTCAGAGGCACATATTTACTCGCGAGTGTTTGCACTTTCTGTAGTAATTAAGCAGAGAAGTGCCACGAATCCACGTGCTGGATGTTACTCCTTCCCTAGGAGTAGATGGGAAGAGGTTCGATCCCAGAACCTTACAAGAAGGAAGCAGCCTGGAAGAGGACGTCCTTGCCATGGATGTCAAACTGCGCACACCTGGAAATAGACTTCACGATGATTAATTAGGATGTCACCGGTTCCAGAGATCACAGGAACATTCGGAGACTTATTCCGGAAAGTGTAAAGTGAGTGAAGTGAAGTGGACGGTGTTAGTGTTATTTTTAATTTCAGGCAAACCTCACCAGGACATTGGACACACAGACTTACCTGGGGTAAGCCTTTTTTTTTTTTTTCGGTGAGGGGAGTATAATACTGTTACAAACAGTATTTGTTTTTTGTTTCTTTTTTGTGTTTGTGTATGATTCTGTATGCTTGGGTTTCTTCCATGGTTCTGTGTAGTTTAAAAGAGCCAATAAGGTTTGGACTTTCAGCCCTCCCCCATGCGACGCGGGAGGAAGTATAAATATGGCCTCTGGCAGAGGACAGGGAGAGTGTGTTTAGGAACTGGATAGCAGAAGGGAGAGCGATCTTCGGGCTCCAGTGGCCTCCATGAGAAAAAGCATCCCGAGGCAGTTCTGCAGATGCTCAGCTTCCACTTGGCAGTTCCGCCGTGGGGCTCAAGTTAGAGGAATGTAAATAATGTAAATTAGAGAATTATTGGAAGAATCCGAGCCTTGTTTTGTTAAATTGTAAATAAATGTATAAAGCCCATTTCTGCGAGTTTTCAGCAATCACCCTGCAACAAAAATGCTGTAGGACACTTTCAAGTATTTGCACTCGTTTTAGGTAAAAATGAATTCTTGAATGTTTTAAAGCAAATCTCTTGGTAAAATGATTCATATAATTCAAGTGGAATACTTGCACACAAATATTAGTCAACATCTTTTAATTATTACAATTTTCAAGTATTGTTATCGGTTCAAAGTGGTATCGGCTCGGCCCTAAATTATTTTAAACATTGCACCCATGGACGTCAGTAGTATATTTCCACCAAGAAGGAACAAGCAACCTATTTTTCTGGGGTGGGTGGTGACAAGACACATTTCTCCCCATAATAGTGTTGACACCTCAAAAACACTCCTCTAGTGTGAAGTTATCGTTTTCTTGAAATGACCTTATAATAGTTAACATGAATTGCTTGACTGGAACGAAAATATATGTGTGAAATATACCACCTTTGGGTTCTTTCCAGAGAGGGGGACGTGCCCAGGGCCGGATTAAGATGAAATTGCATACTGTCGATTTTTTCTGTTCAACTAACTTTCAAGGTTTCAAAATTTACCCTGTATCTAGGCATCCAAAATTGGGGCTCCAAATTTAATTCTAAGATTTATTTTCAGGTTAATATAGCAAAAGGAAACTGTTCAGATTTTGGAAAATTCTCGTCTGTTTTCATCTGGGCCTATTTCAGGAATGGGCATAATGCTGCAGCATCAATAGCACCTACCTTAATCCGGCGCTGCACGTGCCTCTTCAGGACGTCCATGAATGATTAATCCTGGAATGCACACTTATTTTGTTTTTTAAAGCAATCCACTTGGTCTCAACAAATAATTATTATTATTATTTATTTATTATGATTCAAAGTGGATTATAACAAATAAATAATAATAATAATAACAGCAAATTATTGGATGGGCTCGGGCCCATATATGTTGGCATCACTGATAATCCCGTATACTAAATTCAATCTAACCTTAGTTTTATGTTTCCAGATTATATATGTTTCAGCATTACAGCCTTGTGTGTGGCTGCGGTGGCTCAGTCGGTAACGTGTCTGACTACCATGTTAAAGGTCCCGAGTTCAATCCCGGCTGGTTCAAATCCGGGAACTTTTCTAACATTTGAAGAGGTCCCAGTGCCCACGCAGCATCGAATGACATGGGCACCTGGGGGAAACCCTGGGGGGGGGGGGGGTAAAGGCAGTCAGGGGCATGATGCTGATCACATCACCTGCACTCACGACTGGATGAACAAAGTGTGGGGCGTTACCCCCACACCTCCTATATGCATTCATGGGGTGGTGTTAAGCACAGGAGAGCACTTTACTTTTTATTACAGCCTTGTGTTTGTGTTGTCCATCAGCTATTCATTGATGTCAAAAAAGCATATGATTCGGTCAAATGAGATAAATTATATAATATATTAGTTGGGTTTGGAATACCTAAGAGCTTGTTAATATAAAAGTATGCACCAATGAAACCAAAAGTAAAATTCGTGTGGGGTATTAATGTGTCTGACAAAGGAGATGCATTATCTCCATTACTCTTTAATTTTGCCTTAGAATATGTTGTTAGGAAGGTAAAAGAAATTAATGAAGGACTAAAATTATACAGCGTGACTCAGTTGTTGGCATATGCAGATGATATAGACTTATTATGGGATGATATAAATACAATTAAGAATAATGCTAAAATATTTTTCAAAACTGCTAAAGAGATAGGTTTGGAAGTTACCAAAGAGAAAACTAAATATATGCTTACAGGCTGGCACCAAATGTTAGGTAATAATCAAAATCTAATTATTGATAACAACTCGTTTGAACCAGTTTCCAAATTCAAGTACTTAGGAGTAATACTAACAAATAAAAATGATATTAAAGAGGAAATAAAAAGCAGGTTTAATTCAGGAAATGCATATTACTTCTCTCTTCATAAACTTTTGTCTTCTCGTTTAATATCTAAGAAACTAAAAGTTAAAATATACAAAACAGTAATTTTGCCTGTATTATTATATGGATGCGAAACTTGGTCCCTTAGATTGAAAGAGGTACATAAAATGAGAGTATTTGAAAATAAGATCCTTAGGAAAATATTTGGACCTAAAAGGGATGAGGGGACAGGTGAGTGGAGAAGGTTACATAATTTAGAACTACATAATTTGTATTCATGTCCAGATATTATTAGAATAATGAAATCAAGAAGACTTAGGTGGGCAGGCCATGTGGCACGAATGGGAGAGGAAAGAGGAGTTTACAGGATTCTTGTTGGGAAACCTGATGGTAAGAGACCTGTAGGAAGGCCAAGACGAAGATGGAGGGACAACGTTGAGATGGACCTAAAGGAAATCGGTAGGGGTGGAAAAGAGTATATAGATCTTGCTCAGGATAGGAACAGATGGAAGGCCTGTGTTGCTGCAGCCATGAACCTTCAGGTTTAAGAAGGCTAGAGAGTTAGATATTACAGCCTTGTGTCAATAATGCAACATCAATATTGATTAAACATTCTTTTCAAAAAGGTTTTTATTTTCACATCTATATACATTATAAAATAATACAACTTAAATTTAACAATAACATAGACAATGTAATGGTATACAGTGAAGGAAATTGCAAATTAATTATTGTTCAATATATAAGTCAATATACAGGGTGACTGGTAATTAGATGTATTCCCTGAAATGGGTTAAAGTAGAGACAATTTGCAATAAATTTGACCATATGATACCCCGTCCGAAAATTAGTAGTTTTCGAGATAATCGAGTTTCAAATGTTTTTTAAAAAAATTACAATTTTCCACATAAAAAGATGAATTGAGAAAAAACTGATAATTGTAGGGAACTTATTTAAGCGTTTTCTGATAGCTAACAAACAAGTGGTTCGTTTAAAAAAAAGTTTTTTCCAAATAACAATCACATGTAAGTACCGGGTGGGTCTAAACTTACAAGTGATGATAAAAAAATGCACTCTTAGTTTACTTGGCAACGTATTAATAAAAAAAATGGTATGACACGAACCGTACAAATTACTTAAATTACTTCCTTGAGTCATCAGCTATCCAACAAGGTACAAATGTTGCTAACATTTACATTTGTGTACAAGAAATAATACTTCATTCATCTTCATGTGTATGGAATCAATGAAAAATACAATTAAAGAACATTACACGTCTTGCTCAAAGTGGGCACCTCCGTTACGAATGCAGGCACGTACGTTTTTACGGGTCATTTGGTCTCTTAACTCGTGATGTGATGGTGTCCTTGACGTGTTGACCAGCTATTAAGATCCTCTCCCTGAGCTCTTCTTGCGAGTTTACCGGTGCCTTGTCATGTGGCTCCAAATGTAAAAGTCGCAAGGCGTCAAATCGATCGGGGGATCGACCTGGGCAGTCATCATGCTGATAAATCATGTCATGTCTTGTAGCTAGAGGCACATCCTCCAACAACATTGCCATCCCGTTCCGCAAAAAATGTTCATAAGTGATGCCATTTAAGATTTGGGGCAGGAAAAATGGCTCGATGAAATGATTGTTGATTACGCCCATCCATACTTCTGCCTGGGCGTGCGACAGTGGCTGGATGAAAAGTACCCAAAGAAATGGATTGGCCGAGGCGGACCGATTCCCTGTCCGGCCCGATCCCCCGATTTGACGCCTTGCGACTTTTACATTTGGAGCCACATGACAAGGCACCGGTAAACTCGCAAGAAGAGCTCAGGGAGAAGATCTTAACAGCTGGTCAACACATCAAGGACACCATCACATCACGAGTTAAGAGACCAAATGTCCGTAAAAACCTGCGTGCCTGCATTCGTAACGGAGGTGCCCACTTTGAGCCAGACGTGTAATGTTCTTTAATTGTATTGTTCATTGATTCCATACACATGAAGATGAATGAAGTATTATTTCTTGTACACAAATGTAAATGTTAGCAACATTTGTACCTTGTTGGATAGCTGATGACTCAAGGAAGTAATTTAAGTAAATTGTACGGTTCGTGTCATACCATTTTTGTTATTAATACGTTGCCAAGTAAACTAAGAGTGCATTTTTTTATCATCACTTGTAAGTTTAGACCCACCCGGTACTTACATGTGATTGTTATTTGGAAAAAACTTTTTTTTAAACGAACCACTTGTTTGTTAGCTATCAGAAAACGCTTAAATAAGTTCCCTACAATTATCAGTTTTTTCTCGATTCATCTTTTTATGTGGAAAATTGTAATTTTTTTAAAAAACAATTGAAACTCGATTATCTCGAAAACTACTAATTTTCGGACGGGGTATCATATGGTCAAATTTATTGCAAATTGTCTGTACTTTAACCCCTTTCAGGGAATACATCTAATTACCAGTCACCCTGTATATATATGGCAATTTTTTATGCAAATATGTGCTTTTTGCTTACACTACTGTATTTTTCAGTCTTCCAAATCCCGTGATTTCACTTTCAACTATATCTCCTGACTGAAAATAAAAAAAGATTCCTTCAATAAATATTTATTTACTAGTATACATTGCTGTTAACACTAACACTCACAATGCGTGTATTACATGCCATTAAAATAGCTAAGTTGTTCAAAATCAGATAATAGGATAATGATAATTAATTCAGAACTTCTCTCTGTTTTTTTAATGCACATTGTTTCTCACACATTGTCAATCATTTGTTTCACCCTCTTTTGTTAGGTCCCTCTTTCCTCACCATACATATACCGACACAGTTTATTTTTGTTGATGAGTGCAGGATGGTATGAAAGTATTATTCCATTAGCTCCTTTATATTTTCTTATTTATTTGAAGCTGGGGTTAACTATTCATTCTCATTTTGGGTTCCCAAGTAACCAAAAGTAGTTGGCACAACATTGGGTCAACCATACTGAAAATGGTTGGCCAAACATAAGAACATAACGTCGGGCAACGGTAATTTTGGGTGTGGTTCCAACATTAGCCCAACATACTGAAAACTAAAGTATAGATACATAGGTTTGTGTTGTGTACATAATTTATTGTGTATATGATTTGTGTAAAAAGTACACACTACTTTCTCATTCATATGGTGTCATTGTTTTTAAACATACCTTCAAGTGGTAGCACAAAAACTTTCTGGAGTTTACTTAGTTTTACACCTTTCATGGAATTTAGTCTGCACATAACATTATTTATTTTACATATATGGATCTTGAACCACCGTCATAAGAATCCTGTAAGAAGAAGAATCCTATAGCTAAGCAAACAAAGGACTCTTGAGTGACTACAAGTTAAAAATTGCTCCTACTTTCATTAACAAAATATTATATTTCCAGTATGTGCTATGACTGAAATATTCGGAAAGGAACACTCTAGAATTTACAGCATACTCTTGAAAGTTGTCTTAACAGGAGAAAATAGTTTTTAAAACTGATTTTGACTCACTTTTCCATGGTTGGGCAAGCATTGGCAAAACCGTTGGCCCAACATAAGACCAACTTGAATTTGCCAATCCAATGTAAACCCAACCTTTCCCATGTAAAAACTGCAGTTGTCCCAACTGTTGTGGTTACTTGGGTTATAAATATAGCTGAGCTGCTTCATTCAGATCCATCGTCAAGTCACCGAAAGGCAAGAAATGCAGGGCATTAAAATATCCAGAGAAATGCTTTCTCTCTCTGTGTGTGTGGGGGGGGGGGAGTGAGAGAGACACTGCCCCCCTCCATTTACTCCCTTTTCTTCTACCACTGGACGATGCAGCACACTGTTGCACTGCTGTATGTTCCCAATTTCTTCCTCATTCAACTGTACCCTGTTGCTTGCTTTAAATAATCCCCACCTAACTGAAGGGTAGTTTAATAGTCCATTAGGGTAGTCTATCCTTTAATCTAGTGTTGAGAGGCTAGTTGTTTACTTACAATTCAACACACACAGGAGATGTATTATGTAGAAATTTTAACGAAAAATGCAGGCCCGATCAGTCAGACACCCAGGTTTGAGTCCTGGTTGAGCCTGCAATTTTTTGCTAAAATGTATATTTACTTGGTGTTTAGTTGACAGAAACGGGTGAAATAATGGTAGAGATTAAATATTAGATAAGTATAATAAGTAGAAGCTACTTTGGATTTTTAGAAACAAATGAAGTTACAATGTATATTATGAAAATACATTTAAAACTGTATAAAACACTAACTAACAAAGAGGTCAGAGGCAATGATTGGAAACTTTGAGGGAAGACGAATATATGGACTTGTACAAGGTCGTCATAATTGAAGCTCCCCTACTCGGAGCCCTCTGGAGCTGGTTCAAAGCATCAGATTGCAGGGAAACTTGGTATTGAGACCCAATGCTGATGGAAAACAATAGATAAAAATTTTCTTCACCAGGTGGAAATGTGGCACCAAAATTTGGTACACAGTGAACAACATCCCGAGAAATGCTTCATCGGACCATTGATCTGACACTTCCAAAGAGTCATTCACATTGATGGCATGCATCTTGAACACTGCTGTACTGACATAAACTAAAAATAAAAGTTTTGCATGTCTGACTTCTGGCTGCTGTTACATCAGTGCCACATTTCTACCTGGTGGTGAAAATTTGAACTATTTTTAATTTCATCAGCATAACCACCTGATGTATAAAAAATTATTCTGAAGGATCAGATATAATAATGAGCTGTTTATCAATTGCAGAAATTTCATTAACCCCTTCCCTGCAGCGACGTTGAAGGGAAGTAAAAAGTAAAGTAAAAGGGAAGTAAAAAGTAAAATTAAAGTGCTCTCCTGTGCTTTGAATCATGCCATGGAGGCATATAAGGGGTTAATGCCCCACACTTTCTTGATCTCGGCCGAGCTAGGGGTGATGTGATCAGCACCATACCCCTGGCCACCTTTACCCCCCAGAGTTTCCTCCAGGTACCCACTTTATACAATGCTGGGTGGGCGTTGAAGCTACTTGAACAGGTTGAAAAAAATCCCGGTTCTCCCCCCGCTGAGATTGCACACGGGTCTCTCGCATGGTAGTCAGATGCCCCAACAACTGAGCTACCGTGGCTTTGACGTAGGGAAATGCTTCCAAAAAGAAATCATATGTGTGTATATATATATATATATATATATATATATATATATAGATGCAACCGTAAAATGGTTTATATATTCGTTCAACGTAAATAATAACTATAAAAAGACTTGCCCCATAATGAAGCTAAGGAAAGCAATCTCTATATATAGACTGTGCCAAATAAACATTCCATATTACATAAGGTAAAAAGGTGAAGTTCACCATGCCATGAAGACACATTTAGGGGATGTGGGGGGTAGGGCTCCACATATTCTCGAATTCGGCCATTTTGGAGGTGATGTGATCAGCATCATGCTCCACCTGCCTTTACCCCCAAGGGTTGCCCCCAGGTAACCATTGATTTGAAGCTGGGTGAGTGTGAGATGCTTTATGTGGGGACAAGGCCAGAAAAATTACAACCTTAGATCACCAACCCTGGGAATCGAACCCGAGTCTCCCATGAGCACCATGGCTCTAATTCCATATTACAAAAAAGTATTTTTCAGGAACCGACAAAGCATCTATAATAGGTTCTTTGATTGCCATATAGACTAATAAAAGCACGACAAAGTGGTGTCTATAAAAATTACTTGCCACAATACAACAACCACTTTTAGAGAGTCTATATATAGATCTGCTGCAGGTAATGGGTTAATATAACTTCGGTGGCATATTACAGAATGGTTGGTAATATAATAGGTAGAAACGTACTTTCAGAAGCATGGAAGGGATGAAAAAGAAGATGGATTGATTCAGTGAAAGATTGTCCAGAGGTCCAGATTAGGAGCTAGAGAAGAGGGCTGTGGTTAGAGAGAGGTGACAAATAATGTTTAATGAGGGCAAAATCTGTGGTGGACAGTAGTGGTAATTAAAAAAAAAAGTAAGCAGACTTAGTTTCACTGGCCTCCATGGTGGAGTGGTTAGCACAGCCAGAGGATTCGGGTTCGAATCTCAGTCTGAGCATGGTTCTTTTTGAGTGTCCTTTCATCAAATCATCACGATTAGACAAAAGTGACACAAAATAAGAAAAATCAAATTAAATCAAATAGACTTACTTTCAGGAACTGAGGAGGATTTCTAGCAAAACCAACTCCTCCAGGAGTACCAGTAAGAATCACATCTCCAGGCAAAAGTGTGAAGAATCTGGAATGAGTAAATAAAATTTTGTACAGGTTGCTATCAGTCAAAATATTTATTTTCACACACACACACACACACACAAGTCAATCTTGGCAGATATTTTGCAAATGGATTATTGCAGATTGCTCAATTTGAATTTTGAATTTGAATTTAAAATTTTGGGAGCGTCAGCACTTAGGATATTTTGCTCCCGTCACATTATACGAGGTCCAGCCCCTTACCATATCAAATAACAACTCTAACGTTGCATAACAAAAATTTTAAAACCTTAAAATGTTCTGACTTCTGTTAAAAGCTGAGGCTGTAAACGCGCACTCAGCACACACAAGGACATATAACAGGACAACACACACAAAATTATACTGGCCATAGTGCCAGTCGCCAGAGCCTCGTTAGTCTCTTGTCCAGGATGCACTACGTGGAAGTGAGGTTGACTTTTGGGCGCCTACGTGGAAGGTACCCCTTACACCCCGCAGATTGCTCAAGTGTAGAATTAGTATTAGTATTAGTATTAGCAGTAATACAGTTACAGACACATTTGGATTGTAAAATCCCTACTGACTCTCAATGGGGTTATTATAATGACAGTAAAAGCAGTGCCCATGACTACATGTGGTTAACAGTGACCAATAAAAATAATAAAGTCTATAAATTGGTCATTAATAAATTAACATTTTGATTTTTACCAACGGTTCTCCATATTCAAGTCTAGAACGAATTTTATGACATAAAAATCATCTATGTAAAATATGCACTTATACCTAAAATCTCCATTAATATGCCCTAAAACAAACATGCTTTAATAATAATAATATAATTTTCAAATTAATAAATTATATTAAGTATGCTATCTTATAGCATACTTAAAGGATGAAACAAAGAATAGAAACAAGTAAAAAGTATGAAGTATTAAATTATGTAAACATATTTATTTTTTCAAATTTCAATACCATATGCTGGAATACTGTCACATATTTTTTGATATTGATTGATATGAGTGTAACATATTTTTCTGGCACTTTTTCTAATAGTGAATATAAGGATGGATGGTGACAAGATAAAATGGATAAAGGGACAATCACAAACACACATGGGTAGAACACAACCAACCCCACATAGGGTAATACTGCACATAGTCTGCAAAATATGAAGTCCAGCATGTACTATGTGAAAAGGAGGTGGTGTCTTCACAAAGGGTCACACCTTACACCCCCCCCCCCCCACACACACACACACTTCTTCATATTATTTTATTTGTTCATCATAGTATCAAAATCCCACTTACAATGAACATTTAACATATACAAGAAGATACTATACACAGGTAATGTACGATGTTTATGTTAATTGTAAAATAATATTATATCGGACATACAGTGCTTATGCACAGTCATGGGCAGATTTAGAATTTTTCTCAGGATATTCTAAAGCATTATGAGATATCACAGCAGAAATATAATGTGCAGGGTTTTTTTTGTAGATATTAAGAAGAGATACACTAATCAGGCTTGACCTTCAAAGTGGAATCCGAATTACCCTACAATGTACCTCTGACAAAAAACAAACCTTGGATCCATTGCTTATAAGGTGATGGCATTAGTAGATTCTTGTGAAATAGAAGTAGCTCTACATAATTTTTATTACCAATGATTACAGAAAGCAATAGATAAGCTTGAGAGTTCATCAGTTAAAAAAGTTAACAAGAAGAAATCCTGAGTGGAGGTACATAAATGTTCATTAATTGATTAATTGATTTGGTGTTTTAAGTCCGTTTTATGCACAGTAAGGCTAATCGGGACTGGACCTACAGTTTAAAGTGGAATCCGAACCACTACGTGCCTCCACCGGGTATTGAACAAGAAACCCCTTGATCGATGCAACCACTATGTGGGAAGCACATAATGGTTCAGATCCCACTTTAAACTGTAGATCCAGTCCCTGTTAACCAATCTGTACATCAAGTGGATTTAAAAACAAACTCAAACTCAAAAACTTAAAAAGTGTCTAGTAAATCTAGTCCTGATTAATGTATTTGTGCTCGACTTTGTTTAATTCTTTTACTATGTGGAAAACATTGCTCGAACATTTTTTATCATTGTAATATAATGCCTTCCTGATGGCATAGTAGTAACATCATTGTCTTGTGATCAGAGGGTCTAGGGTTCGATACTTGGTGGGGGCACATAGTGGTTCGGATATGACATTAAACTATAGGTCCAGTCCCAATTATCTTATCTGCGCATAAAATGGACTTGAAAGAAAACAAACTTATTCGTTTTGGGAGGGACACGTTTCTCCCGTGCTCCTCCCACTAAATTTGTCAATGTGCAAGTTGGTGAAGCACTCAGTTTAAACTTGAATGCCAGTAAGTGTGTTGTGGTCATCAAACCAGCACCCGAAAGACAAGCAATTACCATGTATGAATCAACAAAAGTAATTCCTGTGTATTACAATGTTTGCAAGGTAAAGTGTTCCCCTGTGCTATGCACCACACCATGAAGGTATATACAGGGTGTGGGGTAGGGCCCACACTTTCTTGATCACGGCCGAAGGTGGGGGTGATGTGATGAGCACCATGGCCCTGGCCGCCTTTACCCCCCAGAGTTTCCTCCAGGTACCGAAACAATGTTTGCAAGGCATATGCAAATTGTAAAGTGCTCATGTTTTTATCAATAAACCATCAAAGCTATAAACAGCTAAAATTAATAATTAAAAATGTTGTAATTATAACAAACAGGTTAGGGTGATTCCCTCGCTAGAGGTCCCAAACTTTTGTCCATAAAACTGCCATTTACTTAAAGTTTGTATTGAAAGTTTGAATGCACATACCTTGAACAATGTAAAATAGGATCTGCTCATATTCGATGCTGAAAATGGTCCCCTTCCACATGCAACCACTCTTGTACACGTCTCTCCAAATTCTGGAATACTTTTCTTAAAGTGGCATCGGTAATGGCTTCAATCTCTTGACGTATAGCTTCTTTCAGCGCTGCGATTGTGCGATAGTTTTTTTTTTGTTTTTTTTTTTGACACGTGGAGTATGGGAGATTAGTTTCTTGGGAAAGTCTTCGCAATGATTTTAATGGTGATGCCAGTAATCACTCCTTTACATCCTGCTTTGTCTCTTCAGACATTTTCTGGCCTCCTGAATGCTGTGTGACAAGACTTCCCATTGTCTCTAACTTTCTTACCAATTTCTGGATACAACACTTTGAAGGTACACGTCTCACATGAAATTCAGTCTGAAATGCCCTTTGACATGCTTTAAATGAACCAGTTTGCCAGTATTTACGAACGAGGAGAACACGCTCTTCAATTATGTACATTGTAATCCCTATACATTCGAGCCAACACTACCGAGATGCATTGCCACGGAACACAACAAGTGAAGGTCACTGGAATAGTCCAAACCTATTGCGAGGGGTTAGATCCTGTTTTACATTGTTGAAGGTATGAGCATACAAAATTTCAAGACAAACTTTAAGTAAATGTCAGTTTTATAACATGCTTCCAAACGTTAAGAACGCAACGGTAAAATCAACAAAAATGGAAAAATAAAGCTTCGATTAACACAAAATTGCACATGAAGGTAGCAAATGTGTTTATGCATTAAAGAAAACAAGAATTGTGTACAAAGATGAAAAAAATATTTACTTTTCATAAGTTATATGATGACGTCACATTTGGGTCATTAACATAATGATGTTTAAAGGCAAACAAACCAAACAAAACTTACAGTAATATGGTATGTGACCAAAACAAAATTTACATTAATATGGTATGTGACCATCCCGGAGCTTCACACAAACTTTACAACGATTTTCCATGCTTTCAATGAGGTGATCAACTATCACAGATGCGAGCAATGGCCAATCCTCCATTAGGGCAGTTTCCAACTCTCTGAGACTGGCTGGAGTAGGTAAACGTGCAGAGACAGCATGCCCGAGGGCATCCCAAAGGTTTTCAATGGGATTAAGGTCGGGGTAATATGCCGGCCACACTCCATAAGAGAAATGCCCTCACTTTCCAGGTACTCGTCAACAATGTTGGCTTGATGGGAACGGTCACTGTCATCCATAAGGAGGAAATCAGGGCCAACTGCTGCAGCGTAGAGTCTAAGACTTCATTCCGATACTGCGCAGCCATCACTGAACCACCTTTAAAGATGTGTAGCTCGGTGCGATATCCCATTGAAATTCCAGCCCATACCATGACGCTGCCACCTCTGAATGCATAATGTTCAATGATGTTCTTGGCCTGATTGCATGTGCCTCGTTCTCTCCAGACCCTTACACGCTTATCGTCTGATCCAGGGCAAATCTGGACTCATCTGTGAACAGGATTTTGCACCAATCTGAGACAGTCCAATTGACATGTTGACGACACCACTTTAATCTTGCCCTCTCTGGCTTGGACAGTTAGTGCAACACAAACACGTGGTACTTGGGCATACAATCCCTTCATGTGAACCCTTCGGTTAACAGTACTAGCAGATATTGTCTTACCAAGTGCCGCTTGGCTACTATTGCAATATATCGATCATCAGAGGAGGCGGTAATCCTTGGACAACCGGGCACAGGTCTCCAAACAACTGTTTGACTTGTTTGGAATTATTTCCATAATCGAGAAATTACCGAATGATCAACGCAAGAGAAAATAGCGACATCTTTGATTGGCTGTCCTGCTTCAATGCATCCAACAGCACGCCAGTGCTCACTATCTGTCATTCATCTTCTTTCAGCCATAGGAACACGAATATTATCAAAAATAATCCTACAAAAGTTATAAACACTTCGTATCAGCTTTTAAATGCACCTCAAACCCTTCAGAATGCTAGCATCTTCAACGAAAGTGTGATGATTCTTGCAGGAATTTCTTCTTCTTCTTCTTCTTTTTTTTTGTCCCTGTCAGCATTATCTTGTCGACTTTGGACATCGTTATTGTTTTTTTTTTATTTCTTTTAATGTTTTCTTCTAAAGTTGGCAGTTAGTCTCACAAATTAATCGGAATCACAAATATATAACAATTATTATAAATAACTCACTTTTTTTTGTCCATTTTGCTGTTTCTTAAAAATCACTTTATATTTCAAGTCTACATTTTCGAGAATATGCATACAGCATCCATATTAATGAAGGGGATAAATCTGTTAAAATGGATGATAGTGATATTGGAAATGGAATTTTTAAATGTTGAAAACCTTTGTAGAGTATGATTTGTTGATCTGAATAGATTGGACATTCTAGAATTAAATGTTGAGCATCAGGATTATTATTGCCACATTTACAATTTTCTTGAGTTTTAATTTTTATTTTTGCTAAATGTGCTGGTGTACGTACGTGTCCTGTTCTTAATCTATTAATAAAAACTATGACTTGCCGTGGGAGTGTGTATGAATTGAACCAAGGGACTTTAGATTTAAATTCTGCAATCCATCTATATGTGTTGCCCACAAACTTAAATTGATCTTTGCACCATTTATTCCATTGTTCCATAAGTTTGATTTTTACTCGTGGTAATAATTCAGTATACATTAACCTATTGAAACTTATGAGTTGTAAATCTCTGGCCTGTTTAGCGTATATGTCCACTCTATCATTTCCTACATTAATATCATGTGCTTTGACATAACTGAATTGTATGTCAATGTTTCTTTTGCAAGCAAGTTGAATTTGTTGAATAATTAAAATAATAAGATATGATTGGTGACATAATTTGGGATAGGATGTAGATAATGCTTGAAGAACACTCAGCGAATCTGTAAGGAGAAGAATTTTTTTAAAGTCTTCCGCTATTCCATATTGTAAGGCTTTGTATAGGGCGTAACTTTCCGCAGTAAAAATAGATGAATCTATAGGTAATCTAAATTGTTGATAAATGTTTTTCTCTGGGATGTAATAGGCACATCCTACACTATTGTTATTCTTAGAACCATCGGTGTAAATCATTACATGCATTGGCCATTTTTCTCTGTACAATGCATGTAAACCTAGATCTCTGAAGTGGATTGAACATTGAGTATATAATGGAATATCTAGTTGATAGATCAAAGGATGTAAGAGAGTGAAAGTATTAGATCGAAGTTCTGTAAATAAGTAATGACAGTATACAAGGAAATATGAGGTGGTATGAGGATTTATTACACCGGCTTCAGCCCATTGTTTTTGTATTTCAAACAATTTATTAAATGGATGAGGATGATTTTCCCATGATTTAAGGAGGAATTTTATTGTTAATTGAATCCGCCTGTGACTCAAAGAAGTCTCTTTACTCTCCATATAAACACTTACATTGGGGCTTGATTGCATAAGACCTAGACAAATTCTCAATGCTTTTCTTTGTAATATATCTATTTTGTCGAGTAGATTGGATTTTGCTCCCCCGTAGCTGAAAGCTGCATAGTCGAAAAATGAACGAAAGCAATTTCTATAAAAGAGAAGTAAAATTTTTGGGTGGCCTCCCCATTTTGTTGTTGTCATGCTACGAATTATGTTTAAAATCTTTTGACCTTTGTTTAATAAATATAAAATGTGTGTATTCCATGTAAAACGTCTATCAAAATGTACACCTAAATATTTGTGAGAATCTGTCACTGGGATGTCAGAAATTTGTAAAATATTATTGGGATAACTATCTTTGCGTTTGTTATTAAAGCAAATGATTTTGGATTTATTTTCACTAAGGGTTAATCCTGCATTATGAAACCATTCTCTAATGGTGTTAATTAATCTCTGTGTTTTAATTATACCTTGGGTTGCATCATCTGTAGTACAGTAAAAACAGAAATCATCTGCGTATTGTACTAACTGGAACGGATAAAGAGGTAAGGAGTGAATTTCATTTGTGTAAATATTAAATAATAAAGGACTTAAAGGTGCACCTTGAGGAATTCCTATGCTAGTGAAACGAGGGTCACTAATTGTTTCTGAGAACCATCCATATATCTTTCTATTGGAATATAGGTTCCATATGATTAACGATAATTGAGGATGAATGAAAAGATTTTCTAATTTGTTACAAAGCATATGTAAATTGATAGAATCATATGCTTTTTCCACATCTATAAAAAGACTAAAACAGTGTGAACGACTAATTTTGCTATTTTGAATTGCAGTGCTTAGGATAGCTATTGCATCTTGACTGCCATAATTGATTCTAAAGCCAAGTTGAGTAGGATAAAAGAAACGTTGACGTTCTAGTGTCCAGGTAATTCTGAGGTATATCGTTCGTTCGAATATTTTTTCCAAAACTGAAATTAACATTATGGGTCTGTAAGATGTAGCACAATGTGGTGATTTATTTGCTTTTAAAACTGGGAGAACTATATAATCTTTCCACTCCCTCGGTACTATACCGGTACGGAATATGTTATTGTAAAAAGATACAAGAATATCTAAACCTGCTTTAGGTAGATATTTTATGGCTTGGTATGGTATTCCATCTAGACCTGGTGCAGTGGGTTTAATATTATTTATTATGTTTTTTAATTCCTCTGTAGAAATGGGAGGGAATTCAAGTGAAAAGTTAGAAATATTTTCCTCTATTTTTTTATATGGAAGGTGTACTGATGGTGGAGCCAAAAGCATTAAAAATTGGTCTTGCCAACTATTATCTATAGGTTTTCTACGAGGTGGACATGGTTTACGTAAGGAATTAAATTTATGCCACACATTTCGGGATGATTCCTGCATGTCTATTGAATTGCAATATTTAATCCACGCTTCACGTTTTGCTTGTAGAAATATTTTTTTTCCTTGTGCTATTGATTTTTTCCATAATATTCGATTTTCAAGGGTAGGATATGAAGCAAAATGATTCTCACTCCTTTTTCGGTTGACTTTTGCTGTCTCGCACTCCGAAGTCCACCAATGAATTTTTGGAAAAATTAGTCGTGAAAAATTTACTCTTTTTCGTGAACTGAGAATGTCTAAAACTTCTGTGATATATTGGAGTAGTGTATAGTATGAAACCGATTGAGAGGAATTTATTTGTTCTTTAAGTATATAAGAATCTATTAAAATTGTATATGATTCCCATGATATATTATTAATTTTCCAGCGATTTATGGGAAATAAGATATGTTGAATTGGTTGTGAGGATATAAAATGTGAATGAATATAAATGGGATAATGATCACTACCATACATTTCTTCCGCTGTGGTCCACTGAAATTTTGGTAATAATGATTCTGATATTATAGTGAGGTCTATTGATGAGGGATTATTTCCGTTGCGTGGGACGTGGGTGGGCGATCCATCATTTAGAACAATAAATGAGTTGTTTTCTATCCAGTCGGCAATGCTGGACCCAAGTCTGTCTGATGATTGTGAGCCCCAAATGTTATGATGACCATTAAAATCTCCAATAATGATGTATGGGCTAGGGGTATTTTTTGTCAATGCTTCTAAATCTGACGGTTTTATATTCTGAGAATTGTAATTTGATGGGATATAAATATTGATTATTGTTATTTTTTCCCCCTCTATGAAGATTTGGATAGCACGTGCTTCTACTTTATAATCGCGGAAGAGTTTATGGTGTTTGGATATCTGAATTTCCTGATATGATATTGATTCGTGGAGAAATCCTCGCTTTTATGCTATTTCAAGAGCACAGGTTAAGCACCTAGGTACAGATGATTCACTCTCTACTTACACAAAGGAAGCTACACATAAAAAGTGACATCTACATCCGAAGCGATTTTCAGCCACTCAAATTCACATATGCTTTCAAAAATTTGCATTGCGTTCTTAACTTTTGGAAGGCAGTGTAGATAACAGTTTGGGGCCTCTAGCCAGGGATTCACCCAATATTATAAATACACTTTAATAAACATAGTTTGAAGTTAGATTCAATATAAAAACCAAATTTAACGAAATTTTGTGCCTGAGAATATTGTATGTAAAAATTATGTCCAAATCATATAATAATGATAATTCATTAAAATGTTCTTGCATTCTTACGCATGGAGAGTTTCTGTGTACATTCAACATGGAGAAGAGGGAAAAGTATGCTGAATATGATCGAAAAACTGTTAAAATATGCTACATGATGTACAAATGGTGGAAAATGGACAAATATGCCATAGCAAAAGCACCTGCACTACAGTAGGGTTTTCATATTATGAATTTCTATAACTAAAAGTATGTAAGTTATTATCAGTGGCGTCGCCTGAAATTTTGCTTAGGGTGGGCTCAAGGGTGGCCCCAAGAACTTTTTCAAGGTGGAGTGATGTTTCATGAGGTTGCCCCCCTCCCCCAATCAATCTTCTGTTGTACTGGAGTATTCTTGTTCGTGGCTTAAATTTATACCTGTGCAATTTTTATTAGTGTTAAAAAAATTTGGCATATAAATTTAGTGTATTTTGTAAGAAAAAATAAGATTATTACAAAAATAAAGCAAATATGCTTACATCAGTTAAAGAAAAGCTTCTCTATGCTTATGCAAGACAAACGAATCTAGTAAATGAGAAATGCAATGATTGCATGATAATATTCAAAGAAAGATTTAATTAACAAAACTCATTTAGTTACAAAACTCATTTAGTTACAGTTACTGGAATAGTAAATAGAATTCTGGGATAAGAAATTTAATCAAATTTATTCAATATTTTTTCTTATTTAGGTAGGTTTTCTCATTGTTTTTATGCGGGTTAAAAATTTAATTTTATCATTTTGGAGCCCCAGATGACACCTCCCACCATGGTTGCTCCGCTTGCTCCATCCAAGGGCAGTGTTAAAAATACGATCAAAGTAGGCAAAGAATTTAGGATTGTGGAAATGCGAACGCTCAATATTGGTCGATTTACTACCAAACATGGGAACACACGCGCACTAAAGAATGAAAAACGAAAAGTATGGTGAAGACTAAATTATGATAATTTAAGAATGATAAACATAACTGCACATAAATACAGATGGGGGACAAAATAATACGAACACTTGTGAAAAAGTATGCCACATTTCACACCGGCAGTACAGCAGCACCACCTGGCACTGAAGTCTGCCACCTAGTGGCTGTGAAGGGGAAGGTATTAGTTTGCCAACAGCAGTCATTGGTGGTGCATTCGTCTATCATACACTCTCAAGAGACACTGCAATGTCAGACCTGACAGAGTTCCAAAGCGGCATGATTGTTGGAGCACGTTCAGCTGGAGCCACGGTGACTGAAACCTCAAAGCTTGTTGGGTGTGCAAGGAGCACAGTATCAGCCGTTATGACAGCGTACACAACACAAGGTAAGATGGCGTCTTCAAAGCACAACGGTGGACGAAAGACAAAGCTTGCTGCTCGGGATAGGAGGGTGTTGAAGCGCATAGTGGCCCGAAAGCACAAGCAATCGTTATCCGAGATAACATCTGAAATGAACAGGCATCTCCAGGACCCCATTTCAACCAAAACTGTCAAAAGGGAACTCCATGCTGCAAACATTCATGGCCGAGTGGCAATTCGTAAGCCATTGGTGACATCACGTAATGCTGTCAAGCGATGCCAATGGTGCAGAGCTCAAAGAAGTTGGTCCCCACAGCAGTGGCAACAAGTCATCTGGTCTGATGAATCAACATTCACGTTATTTCAGACCACGGGGTGCGTTTATGTGTGGAGAATGCCTCGAGATGCATTTCATCCTGACTGCCTTTTGCCGACTGTGAAGCATGGAGGTGGGTCCATTATGGTATGGGGCGCGATATCTTGGCATGGTGTGGGACCACTTGTTTTTCTACATGGGAAGATCAATGCCAGTCACTATCGCAGCATTCTGGGGGATCATCTCCATCCTTTTGTCCAGACTTTATTTCCTGGGGACCGACCGCTTTTTCAAGACGACAACGCTCCTATCCACACTGCTGGGTCTGTCCAAACATGGTTTGAAGAACATGACGATGAAGTAGGACATCTTGAATGGCCCCCACAGTGCGAAACTGACCTGACCTGACCTGAACATTATAGAACATTTGTGGGGATATTTGGAGTCCAAACTTTGTGCTCGAAGTCCGCCTCCAGCCACACTTTCGGAATTGGAGACTGCTCTGGAGGAAGAATGGCTCCATATTCCCTTAAACATTGTGCATGACCTCTATGCGTCCATCCCACGTCGCATACAAAGTGTACTTCAGTCACAGGGTGGTCCAACCCCCTATTAATAAAGATTTTCTCTACATTCACAGGTGTTCGTATTATTTTGTCCCCCATCTGTATTAGTGTATGCAATGCACATAAATTAAGCACTTCTTGTCTGAAAATATCTTGAACACAATTGCAATTTCCGCTCATTATGCAAGCACCATCGTATGTTTATGCTATGCAGTTTTCCATATTCATTCCATGTGACATGTCAATATTTCCTTTATATACTGAAATAAAGATTTTGCATTCAAGTACGAACTTTTCTAAAGCCAATTAATCTTCCATACACAGTACCATTCTGATAGCACTTTACAACTACTGACAACTGTTCGGATTTGCTGACATTTTTTGATTCGTCTACTATGAGAGCGAAGTATCGAGCCAAGTTCTTGAATAAATATATATATTTATGACTAATTTTCCAATGATTTTTAACAATTCGTTTTGAATAGAAGGGTGGACATATTCTTCATTTTGACTACCTTCGTCGTAAAGTCTTCTTCTCAAGATGGGGTTGGTTTTCGAAATGAGGTCAAGCAATTCAAAGAAAATTTCTTTATGAACTTTGGTCGGACTCATGATGCCTTCTTGGCGCTATTCCCTGAACAGCAGTGTACCGTGATATATCTATAATTTGTGCCAAATATGCTGTTTTCTCTTACTTGAGCCGCATTCGCTTCACTTTCTAGACTATAAACTGATACTTCTTTAACTTGTTCTTTCATTTTAATGTAGGACTCCTACGTTATCTGAGCAGCTTTATGAGCCTGAGTGTTGTCATGTTTTCGAAAACCACATTCTTTATCCAGAGCTTTTTTTTGTGAATGTATCTATCCCATGTTTGCTTTCAGTTCCAAAGAATCTGCATGGGAAACAAAAGGCTGAATCAGCTTGAATGCTGTAGCTATTCCAACCATTTAAAATACTTATATCAATCAGCCTGGAAACTTCTCTTTATATTGCCAAATCTTTTCTGACGAAAATGTGTTATTGTGGAATATCATTTATAGTTTCAGCAATATCACTGGGAACAGAGTTTGAAACAGCAGAATCACTTACTGATACGCACCCTTCGGTTGTGTCTTCAGAATCACTTTCACTTCAACTGGTGAAATTCAAATTCCTCTACACTGGCATCAGAATTACTTTTATGGATGACATTATCAAGTTCAGACTTTTTACTATCTTGTCTAAAATAATAGGATATACTAACTTGTTTGCCTGACACGTTAAACCTACTTGATCTGCTTGCACTATGCCAGACTAATTAAAAATTCATATTCACACAGACGCAATCACAAAAAGGTGTTGATTTACACACGATTTTTCTAAAAGCAAAAAAATATACATGGGTATAATATGTTGAGTTGAATTGAGTTGGTGATTTAAGTCCACTTTATGCACAGTAAGGCTAAACGGGACTGGACCTATAGTTTAAAGTGGGGTTTGAACCACTATGTGTGTCTCCACTGGGTATTGAACTTGGGACCCCTTGGATATAATACGTAAATGCACAACATCATGCCATGAACTCCGCCAACTCATCGTGGATGAACCATTCTTGTTAGAATCGATTTGTTCAATAGTAAATTAAGTCCAACAAAGAAAACAAATGATCAAATATGCCACTGCTACAAGAGAGACAAGAGAGCAAAACAACAATGGTCAAGAAGCGAAACATATTGATGAAAAGCATTACAGCATCTCTTAAACGCAGAGCAATGAAGCTCTGTTCACATGTTTATATTGCGCACCTTAATGAAAGGAGACCAACTGAGATAGAGAATCTAGAAACGTTCTTCATTTTCAAAATGAAACTAAGTTCTGTTAATCAAGTGTTAAGGCTGCTTTGTGTGTTTTATACTATTACTAGCTGATTGCCTGGCATTGCCCGGGTATTTATTTATCCCAATCTTCTATTAGACAGGAAATGAATGAATTCTAACTATAGTGTAAAATGAACTTGGAGTTGAACGGCATTGGGAGTGTCACTATTCATCTTAGCGACCCTGAAAACTATGGATTGCACACTAATATCAGTCGTATTACATGTCACCCACCACCCATAGGGGTAGCAGGTGTGTTTGAAGTTGAACGGCATTGGTAGTGTCACTATTCATCTTAACAACCCCGAAAACTATGAATTCCACACTAATATCGGTTGTTTTACATGTCACCTCCTTCCCACCCTCACCCCTAGGGGTTCCAGAGATTTCTTGGAGTTGAACGGTAGGGGTGTGCGGGATCCCGAAAAGTCGGGACCGAAATCGGGAAAAAAATTTCCCATCCTGATTCCGACTTTGGGAAATGAATTCCCAACTTTTCGGGATCCCGAGCAGTCGGAAAAATACAGAATGGTCATTTTAAAAAGTTGTTAATTCTCGACGTTTTCTGCATTGTAAATGTCTGGAACTTATCGAAAATTGTTACTTTTTGTACCAGAAATGCAAACACAATCACTTAAAGTGAAAATGATGTGTAGAATTCGAGATTTCCAGAGCTTCGGAAAATGTTGAACATTTTCCGTCCCGAAAATTTCCCGACTTTGTTGGGAATTCATAATTGGGAAAAGAGAGACGCGGTAGTATATAAATACGGAGAAACTAGTACTCACTTTTATCCGCGAAGCTGTTCCAACGAGGATGGTGGCAGTGGCCACTGAAATTAATCGAAAAAGAAGAAAAAACAGCTTCACGGATAAAAGTGAGTACTAGTTTCTCCGTATTTATATTTGTTGGGAAGTTGCGAATTTCTCCCATCCCGAATGTTGGAATTTTAAAAATTTCCCATCCCGCACACCCCTATTGAACGGCATTGGGAGTGTCACTATTCATCTTAGCGATCCCGAAAACTATTGGATTCCACACTAATATTGGTCGTTTTCGATTATTTTACATTGAACCCTCTTCCACCTCCACCCCTAGCAGTGCCAGAGGTGTCTTGAAGTTGAACTGCATTGGGATTGTCACTATTCATCTTAGCGACCCCGTAAACTATGGATTCCACACTAATATCGGTCGTTTAACTCGTCACACACATCCCACCCCCACCCCCCCTAAGGGTGCCAGTGGTGTCTTGGAGTTAGATGGCATTGGGAGTGTCACTATTCATCTTAGCGAGCCCGAAAACTATGGATTGCACACTAATATTGGTCGTTTTACATGTCACTCCCTTCCCACCCCCACTCCTAGGGGTTCCAGGGGTGTTTTGGAGTTGAACGGCATTGGGTGTGTCACTATTCACCTTTGCGACCCCGATAACTATGGATTCCACACTAATATCGGTCATTTTCGATTATTTTTACACTCCTTCCGATCTCCACCCCTAGTGGTGTCTTACCCCCACAGTATTTCTATCCAGATTGTAAGTCATATGTGTACCAAGTTTGGTCATCGTGAATGTCAACAATTAGCTCAGCGACTCCGAAAACTATGTATTCGACACTAATCAAGGTCATTCTTGACATTTTATTTTTCACCCCCTCTCACCCCCGATGCCGATAGGTGATGAACTTGGAGTTGAACGTCGTTGGGAGTGTCACTATTAATTTTAGCGACCCTGAAAACTATGGATTCTACACTAATATAGGTTGTTTTTTATTATTTTTATGTGTCACCCCATCCCTACGGTTGCCAGGGGTGTCTTACCCCCAAAGTATTTCTTTCCAGATTGCAAGTGATATGTGTACCAAGTTTGGTTGAAATCGCTCCAGGCGTTCGAGAGTTATGCCAGAACAAACATACATACATACATTTTTATATATATAGATTCTTTACCAGCTTGTTAATTTGCGTTATCTAAATAATATATACCATGTATTTATCCTATTTGGGTTGGTAGATGGGTGGGATGTGACTATTTTAGGGTGGGCTCTAGCCCACCCAGTGGCGACGCCTCTGGTTATTCGGAATCTTTTGTTAAATAAATAAAATAATTTACGGTAAGTCAATAATTATCCAAAATGTTGTTGTATTTGTGTTTCTAATGACAATATTGTTGTTTTTTTTCACATGCATCATGATCAGTAGTTCCTGCCACTCTCTGCTGTACAGGTTTGAAGTTGCTCAGTCACTTCCATTATTAACAATAGCTGCTCTGCTCTCAGTTTACACCAAACACCATTAGCATTCAGTGATTCATTTTTGTGGTCTGAAGATATATCTAACTAACTCCCTAGCCTTCTTAAACCCGAAGGTTCATGGCTGCAGCAACACAGGCCTTCCATCTTTCCCTATCTTGAGCAAGTTCTATATACTCTTTTCCATCCCTACCGATTTGCCTTAGGTCCATCTCAACGTTGTCCCTCCATCTTCGTCTTGGCCTTCCTACAGGTCTCTTACCATCAGGTTTCCCAACAAGAATCCGGTAGACTCCTCTTTCCTCTCCCATTCGTGCCATATGGCCTGCCCACCTAAGTCTTCTTGATTTAATTATTGTAATAATATCTGGACGTGAATACAAATTATGTAGTTCTAAATTATGTAACCTTCTCCACTCACCTGTCTCCTCATCCCTTTTAGGTCCAAAGATTTTCCTAAGGATCTTATTTTCAAATACTCTCAATTTATGTTCCTCTTTCAATGTAAGGGACCAAGTTTCACTCCCATATAATACTACAGGCAAAATTACTGTTTTGTATATTTTAACTTTTAGTTTCTTAGATATTAAACGAGAAGACAAAAGTTTATGAAGAGAGAAGTAACATGCATTTCCTGAATTAAACCTACTTTTTATTTCCTCTTTAATATCATTTTCATTTGTTAATATTACTCCTAAGTATTTGAATTTGGAAACTGGTTCAAACGAGTTGTTATCAATAATTAGATTTTGATTATTACCTAACACTTGGTTTCGGCCTGTAAGCATATATTTAGTTTTATCTTTGTTAACTTCCAAACCTATCTCTTTAGCAGTTTTGAAAAATATTTTAGCATTATTCTTAATTGTATTCACATCATCCCCCAGTAAGTCTACATCATCTGCATATGCTAACAACTGAGTCACACCATTTAATTGTAGTCCTTCTTTAGTTTCTTTTACCTTCCTAACAGCATATTCTAAGGCAAAATTAAAGAGCAATGGAGATAATGCATCTCCTTGTTTTAACCCATCATGAATTGTAAATTTGTCAGACATATTAATACCCACACGAATTTTACTTTCTGTTTCACTGGTGCATATTTTTATCATACTAACAAGCTTCTTAGGTATTCCAAACTCTACTAATATATTATATAATTTATCTCTTTTGACCGAATCATATGCTTTTTTGAAATCAATGAATAGCTGATGGACATTTTGATTATATTCCCACTTTTTTTCAAGTGTCTGTCTGATGTGAAAAATTTGATCTGTAGTTGACCTGTTACGTTTAAATCCACATTGATAATCACCTATAATTTCATTAGCATATGGGGTTAGTCTTGTTAAAAGAATGTTAGACAATATTTTATATGTTGTTGAGAGTAGAGAAATTCCACGGTAATTATTGCAGTTCATTTTATCACCTTTTTTAAACACAGGAACAATTATGGATTCTTTCCACTGTTGAGGGATTTCTTCTTTATTCCATATTACACAAATTAATTTATGAATTTGACATATTAATGAATTTCCACCATATTTAATTAACTCAGCTGGTATTAAATCAATGCCAGGTGCTTTGTTATTCTTTAGCCTTTTAATAGCATCTTTAACTTCAGTCAAGTTAGGTTCTGGAACTAAAGGGTCTGCTGTGTGGATTTCATTTACTTCTGATTTATCTCCTACATGAACATTTAAAAGGTCATTAAAGTAGTTCTTCCATCTATTTAGAATATCGCTTGGGTCAGCTAGAAAATCACCGTCTTTATCTTTTATCAAGTTTACTTTAGGTTGCCACCCCTTTCTAAACTCATTTACACCTTTATATAAATCTCTGATATTTTTATTTTTGCTGTTTGTTTCAATTTCGTTAATTTGGTTTTTGAAGTAACCTCTTTTTTTACTTCTAAACGTGCGGTTAACTTCTCGCTTTATTCTATTATAATTGTTTAGATTTGTATTATCAGAGTTATTTAACCACCTAAGTCTAGCCTGATTTCTTATTTCTATTAGATTATGACATTCATTATCAAACCATGGCTTACTTATTCTCGGTTTATGGTATCCTATACTTTCTTTAGCTGCTGATTCTATTGCATTACGTATGTGCTCCCAATTCTTATTTACGTCTGTTTCATTTATATTTTCATCATCATTTAAATCTTGCAAAACATCAAATCTATTGGACAGTTTAATTTGGTAATCTTTCTTAATTCTTTCATCAGTAAACTTTCCTGTATCAAATTTTAGAACTTTTAGATTTTGTTGCTTATGATTTATCACTGCGAGTCTTTCTCTTAATAGCCTGTTGGTCTGAGATTAGAACTACGAGTAGGATGAGCCAGTACCTCAAACTTGACTTTATGGAGGGTATATCAGGGGCTCAAATCCATCAAGACTTTCTACAAAAACAATATTTTGCCATGAATTTGTATACATGTTTGTAAATGTCATACATCCACAATTGCCACTCAAGAAAAAGTTGAACCATCAGTAGGAAAAGTGATACAGTTTTCTTTAGACATATAAGGTCCAGTACATTAATATTATGAGAAGTGGGCTCAAAATAAAATGTGCTTGGTAAAGTGAGATCTTCAGTGAAGGCCTACAATTTGAAGCAATGCCAAGGACTACTACTGTTCAAATGTATTGTGTTGTTGCATGGCAATGCCCACCCACACTGCTGCTCACGCTTTTGAAACCCTCCATAAAGTCAAGTTTGAGGTACTGGCTCATCCTACTCATAGTTCTAATCTCAGACCAACAGGCTATCACCTGTTTTGTGCACTTAAAGAGTCCTTAAGGTGTTGTTGATTCAAATCAGATGACGATAGTACATTTCTGGCTCACTACACAAATGAAAATTGTTTTTTCAGAGGGCGTACAAAAACTTGTGCAAGGATGGAACAGGGGAACTGTAGAAAAATGATATTATAAGCAGTCTATATTTATTGAAATAAAATTTATAGCTGCATTGCTGATAATTATTGACTGACCCTCATACTTCAAGAACGTTTCGCTCTTACCAAAAAAACTTGTGGAAATTCATGAATATCCTTGCCATAGTCATGACTAATCAAACATTTTCATAAACACAATTTTTTTTAGCATTATAGTATTACAGAGAATTTTAGTTCTAATTAAGTTCATACTTACTGTGAAAGATATGAAATGATGTAATCTATTTTATTTATCAGCTGTGAAGTTTCTCCTTCTTGTTTCAACATCCCATTCACCCAACATCTGAGTTTAAGTTTGGTAATATCTGGTACAATCTCCTTCATGATAACTGCAGGACCTAGAGGGCAGGAGGTGTCTATCGATTTCCCAAGCATCCATTGCCCACCATTCCTTTTCTGCCAATCCCTAGCTGTGATATCTTGAGCTATTGTGTAACCAAATACATAATCATAGGCATCTTTTCTCAGGATATATCTTCCTGATTTTCCTATGACAACTGCCAATTCAACTTCCCAATCCAATGCCTATAAATAGAAGAAAATTTAATTAGATTTATTATTCCTTTATTCACTTACAAATATTGTAATGTTTCTGACATCAGTACATGAAAGCCACTACAGAATACACACCATCATACCCTGAGTGTTATAGTGGGATACCAACTGTTCATGAACTATGAGTACTTTCATATTAACTGTGTATGAACTCCACTATTGAATTTCTGAATTTGATACATGAGGTGTGGGTTAGATTTATATCTGTAATACGTTGGCAAAATTTAGAACTGACTTAAGGCATACTTATATATTCAGAAAATTGTGCGTAAGTACAATTCAATTAAACCTGCAAGGATGTACTTATGGGTAAAAATTACCCAGTCGATTTTTAAATATATTCTTTGGTCACTTCCAATGATTGTCTGAGGTCACCCTTCTTAGTACTTTTCCAGTGAACCCTTCCAAGCGTCGGGATCTTGAATTGACTGTTAGTTATTTCATCAGTTCCTCTTGCAGGGCCGTAGAAACATTGCCTGGGTAAATTTCACCCAATGCATGCTCATATGTTTCACTTTGGTATTTCAGCTTGTTATTTTCTGTCTCATAGTTATCAATTGTGTGATTCAATTCAAATGTTCAAAATTAATAAAATTATTCCGGATATTTACATACTTTAAAACAATTAAAATTCTGACTTAAGGAGTAATTTTTCTGCTGAGTGTTCAGTGTTCATCCTTATGTTATGGCAGAAAATGCTCCTGTTCTCTTTCTCCTCTTTTCTCAACTTTATCTTTGCATAATGAAATTAAAATGTTCGAACTTAATAAAATTATGTTAATCATTGAATGTATCATTATTTACATGCTTTGAAATAAGTAAAATTCGGACTTATGAAGCAATTTTGTCTGGGTATTTCTTATCCAGTGCACATTCTTACGTCCTAGCAGAGAGTGCACATCCTGCCAGGGTAAGTATATGCATCAAAAGAGAGGTCGAGAAACTTTATAGTACAAAGAAGTTAGCAATATCATTGACATATTAAGCAGTAGACTGAGTATAATGCAGTTTATGGAGAAGAATACCTTGCATAAAAAAATCATACAAGATATCTTCCTTTATGCACACAATGTATTAATTATTTCTGCATTCGAATACTGGGAAATCTAGTTGTGTCAGGCCCATGGCAAAGTGGTTATAGAATAGAATAGAATAGAAAAGTATTTTTATTTACTACAGAGCGAGATTCAGCCTTGGGCTGCTCTACAACCCTGGCTATGATGCCAGTAGTCCGAGGTTCGAATCCCAGCCTGGTCATGGATGTTCTTTGTGAGTGTCCTTTCATCATATCATCACTTATCCTCATCACCATTATTAGCTCTGTTTTAAAATTTCTTTAAAACAATGGCACTAATGATTACAATGCACATTGATTATTTGCAGCAACAATATCAAAACATGTTGAAAATATCATAAGCATGTTTTTCTTGGCCTATATGAATTGAAATTGGTTTATTTTGAGAATCTTCAACACACAATATAGTGATACAAATACAGATCTTTACAAGAAATAACTTTCTTTCAGCTAAAAGCTTTCTTTCATGCAAAAATATAGAATTTTTACAAACAACATATCCATATTCCATGAATTCTCTTAAAAAATAAAAAAAATAGTCACACAACTTGCCAAGACATGGACTGTTCCACTAAGAACAAAGGGGAGAGAAAAGTGCTGTTCCATTTTCTGATAGGGGAGGAATTGTGATCATTAACTTTAACTTTTATTAACTTTTTTAATGCTTTTTTGGGATAGGCCTAATTTTAAAGTTTTTTTGCATCTTTTGAATATTTTGCCATTTATATCTGCTAACAGCATCCATATCCTAGTAAAGTGCTATACCAATTATCTTATCCTAATGACGTGCTTCTATGCTCAATAAACAAAGTTTGGGTGTACTGTTGCTTAACCAAGATAATAAGGGCAGAAAACAGGTAAAAACTGCATTTTGGACAGCTTTGTTGCAGCATAACAATGGAAAGCAACTACTGCCCATGAAAACAAGTGAATGTTTATAAAGAAGCCGTGTTATACAAACAGTATATGGAACATAATTTTTGGATGTTGTTGCTTTCCAAAGACACACTACGAACTTACTCATTTAATTTGATTTGGTGTTTTAAGTCCACTTTTTGTACAGTAAGGCTAATCGAGACTGGACCTACAGTTTAAAGTGGGATCCGAACCACTTGTGCCTCCACTGGGTATCGAACCCGGGACCCCTTGATTACAAGGCAACGACGCTACCACTGCGCCATCAGGGAGGCCCATGTTTCACTTTTCATGAAAATGGAGAGCATGGCCTTAAACTTTGACATTTTCTACAGGGGAGGGGAATTTCAAAACAATGGCTCTCAAATGCTGGTATTTAAACTGTAAAAGAGAACTCAACATGAACTTCAAAATATTTTCTTAATCATGTTGAAAACAGAGTAATGGTTTGGAAATTTTTCCAAAGAATTTGGTCATATTCCACAATGCATTTAATTCCTGGGCATATATTATTGTTCAAAGGTGTTAATTAATATCATTGATTAAAATATACTCTTAATTTCAGAATAAATAAATAAATTACCTGTGACATACTAGGATAACTTATATTATCATGTGGGCCAACAATACAACTGCTGAACTTGCTAAAAAATATGGGTTCCTCTGGTGTTTGAGCTTTTTGTTCATCTATATGCTCCTGATAATTCCGACCAATGCACACAACTTTTGATGGTTTTGTGATTGGTGCATGAACAGTGGCTGATGACCAAGGAACAATGGCTCTTGCTTCAGCTACTATCCTGTAATAACAGATGTTCACACTTAATTTGCCAAAAAATAAAATTGCATTATTGTAAAAACATATTACATTATTCAAAATCCCACTCGTTATACAAGGTTCGTTTAAGGTAGACCTGGACTTTTATTTCTAGAAAAAATTGGGGTAATTTATTTGACTAGTTTGTATTGGGGAATATATTTTAAAATCGTACGAGAAGGGTTTCATTAGAATATGCAACTTCTATTGTAATATACGGGTAATGCAACTTTATGCTAGCATGTCCATAAAGTGAAATAACATATGTTATATACTCACGTTCACTGCCACAGGTTACATGTGCTATATTTTTCAACATGCCAATGTTATTCCCTTATTCTTTTAATAGAAAACATTATTTCCCTTATCTTCAGCAGTTATTAGCATCTAAACTTACGAAGTTTAATACACTAGCCTCTATACAAAGTTTCACCGAAATCAGGTGTTTCAAATGGGCTCCAGAGGGCTCTGAGTTGGGAAACTTTTGGGAAAATTCTGATCACCTGGTACAATATTAGATTTCGATTTCCACAATCATTTGTGAGTTTTGAATTTTTTTTCGTTTTCTGGATTACTTCCAATAACCACAATTTTTTGGCCAAAACTATACTAAATGGCAGATCTGCTGGCGGGTGACCTTGGAAGCTACTTCTATATCTGCCAATCATATTGGAAGGTTGTGTTCCAAAGTGGGTGGTCTCACTTGCAACGTGAACCTTCTAGGAACAACGTTCGCTGCATTCAGGCAATGTTGCTAAACTTTATTTGGCAATAGCTACGATCCTTCAACTACTATTCTATTTTCCGTCGCGATCACAAGAATCCACTCGTAGTCTTAAAAGGGCAACCTTCAAACATAGTTACATCTGCACGCATGGACATCCGGAAGGTGGGGGAGCACTCTCTGGAAAATGAATGTCAACCTAAAACTGTATATTTTAGACATATTTTCTTTTACTCACAGTAATTATAAACACATTGCGGGAACATGATAACTTCAGTTTCAAGTAGTGTTATTTGAGGAGGTAACACTATTATGGTTGAAAATATGCCTCATGGGAAAAATTATTGCTTGTCCTTCCCTGGAAAAAATCCCGTTCATGTCTTAGCGAGAGATGAAACTATGAACTTACAGCAGGTTGTTCAACATGGAGAGTCTCTGATCTTCGTTTGTTTTGTGCCGCAAGCAGTGCTCGGTACCTTGGAACACGACAGTAAACGATGACACCCAGTGTGTGAATTAAACTTTTTTTTTGTGGGGGGGATGCCTACTCAGTGCCGTATTTGATTTCATTTCCGGGGGAAAGGGGAAGATTTTTCTAGAAATGCAAATTTAGAAACGGTATATTTACATTATAAGAAAACCCACACCCTTACACAAAAATAGTTATTAAAGTAGTAACGCAGAGAGAACTTTACAAAATATGTATTGCACATTCAACTCAATGACGGCGTATGGCAAGAAGCATTATCTAAGCTCCAACAAATAAAGCTGACGAAATCAACTCTTCCTGCCATGGTGGGCTTTCGTAGTTTATTAAAACATTGGACAGAGCAACGGGGACACTCTGGGAGTTTTTTGGAAAACCTCTGCATCTGACGATAATAAACAAATGAACTATTAAAAAATAGAACTTCAGACACAAAGTAGGATGCAATTATTTTAAAGGTTAATTAACTGTTTTCCCGAATGATTTTCGTGTTTCTTCCATAGTTAAGAAATGATATACTATATGCTTTCAATTCCATTTTCTTTGGCAGGGATAAAAATCATCCCTGGCAGGGATTAAAAGTATCTTATTCTGCGGGGGATAAGCATTTTATGGGGGGGATACCCGGCATCCCCCACCCCATGTTAATTCGCACACTGATGAGATCCAAACGCAATTTAACCGATCGATGACTGTCACTTTGCAGCCACCAGTCCAAAGGGCGAGTTTCACCGAAGTCATTGAAATACACATTACCTGATTGACTGATTTCTTGTATGTCCACTTTAAGCACAAATAGGCTAATCGGAAGAGAACCTACAGTTTAAAGTGGGATCCAAACCACTGTGCCATGAGCTTCCGCCGGATATCGAATCTGGGCAACAACGTTACCATTAAGCCATCGGGGAGACCCTGGAGCAGCCATGATTGCGACCCTGCTAGATAAATCAATGCGACCCTGCTAGATAAATCAATGCGACCCTAACATTGGAGAGGAGGATATTTAAATGTATAGGTTGCTCAAATAGAAGCTCCCACTTGTCATTCAATTCTCTGATAATGAATATACCATTTTTATGCATGAAAACGATTATCTAAACTGGATGTATGAAGACTCAAAGACTTCTCGATGTGGTTTGCGGGAACAAAAATTACCGAGTGTACAATGAACATTATATCTCAGGCAACTACAATTGTTAAGTATTTCTCTGTACGTTTGAGGGTTATATTAACATGTTTAAAAAATGTTAAAATTTTATTTCTTATATCGAAGAACTAATAACCCTTATTTCATAAGGCAAAGAATGTATGATGAACGTAAAAATTACTGTGTTTCAAGAACAATGAATTGAGTGATAATAATAAAACCGTGGCAAGTGGAATCTTCTGCTTCTTAATTCCTGTTGTTCCCTGTGGAACATAGGGCGTCAACAAAGCATCTCCACCTGGTCCTACTAGCGGCAATTCTCTTCACTGCATTCCAGCTCTTTCCTTCCTCCAAGGCCTCAGCGTGAACACATCTTCACCACATCTGTCTAGGCCTCCCTCTTTTCCTTCTTCCCTGCAGGTTCCAGTCTAGTGCTTCTCTCTCGACAGCCTCATTTTCCTTCCTCAACATATGCCCTATACAATTCCATTTTCGCCGCTTTATTTGTATGGACACCTCGGTTTCTCCAGATTTTCTCCAAAGTTCTTGGTTTTAAATCAGATCTGGCCAAAAGATATTCAAAATTTTTCTCATTCAGTGATTGATGAAGGTCTGTAGTTTAGAGGTGATCGTTTTTGTTACCTTCCATGTTTCAGACCCATATAACAGTACAGACTTAACATTACTTCGAAAAATACAAAGTTTGGTCTTCATAGATGTCTTCTTCTTGTTTTTCCATACTGAATCAAGCCTCACAAAGGTGCCATTTGCTTTTCGGATACGTTTAGAAAAATCCTGTGGAACCCCTATGTCTTTTGCCACCACACTACCCAGGTAAGTAAAGCTATCCACATTTTCAATAATCTCTTCACCAATACTAAATGGGTCTGTTTTTGTGGAGTTAATCCTCAGTGCCTTGGTCTTCTTGGATTTAATCACAAGTCCTACTTTATTTGCACTTTCTCTCAGATCTGCTAGTTTTGTTTGCATATCACTATGTACTTCAGACAAGAAGCACAAATCGTCTGCAAAATCAAGGTCTTCTAGACTGTTATTCAATCCCCATTGGATACCATGTCTTTTCCCTCTTATTACATTTCACATCAATGCATCGATCACCATCAGGAACATTGTGGGTGATAACATACAACCTTGCCTCAATCCAGACTGCACATCTATTGGCTCAGATACACAGCCTTCATGTATAATCACGATAAGTTTCTCGGATAAGATCAAGAATTTTTGTGGGCACTCCATAACATTTCACATCCATCCACATTGAATTTCTGTTGGCTGAGTCAAATGCTTTCTCAAAGTCAACGAAAACTGTATAGAGACGAGATGACCATTCTATAGATTGCTCCAAAATTATTCACAAGGTGTTAATTTGTACAATAGAAGAGCGATTTGGTCGAAACCCTGCCTGTTCTCTTCTGAGTCTCAAGTTAACATGTTCCTTAATTCTGTTTAATATAACTCTAGTGAAGATGTTACTCGGAATGGAGAGAAGTGCTATACCTCTCCAGTTGTCACACTTTGATGTATCCGCCTTTTTTGGTAGCTTTACCAACGGGCCACTCCTCCAGTCCTTAGGCATCACTCCCACTAGCCATATCTTCTCAAAGAAGGGCTGCAACATATTTGCCGTGGTGCTTATGTCACTTTTCATCACTTCCGGTGGTGTGTTGTTGACACCAGCTGCTTTACCATCACGTACCTCTTTCAGAGCCTGTTTAATTTTCCCTACTGTTGGAACATCCATTCTAATTCCTTACAATGGGGTCAACATCACCATCATTATCGTCTTCCTCTTCCCCCTGGTTTATCTGAGCATCAACAGAGTGATTCAGGGTTCCAACGTTTCAATTGGTCCTCAATATTTGTAAGAAGGGTACCATCTTTACTTCTCACTGGTCGATTTCCCTGCATCTGTTTCCTTGACAGAACTTTTGTGATGTTGTATAGTTCTTTAAGATTTCTCTTTTTTGCTGCTTCCTCCACCTGTTGGGACAGATGCAATGTCTACCCAATTTCTTTGATCCATACGAACACTACTCTTTACTTCTTGATCCTTCTTTGTATACTTTGTTTGCAATTCTGCCTTCCTTGCCCTTATCCTGCTTAAGTTCATTGCCTCCTTAATTATTTTTCGTTTATTAATTTTTTCCCAGGTCTGCAGAAACATCCAATCTTTTTTCCTTCTATCCTTAAAGCCCAGAACCTTTTCACTTATTTCTGCAAAAGCAGATCTGATTTTTGTTCATTTTCTTTCATTGGTTTCATTCTCCTCATTTTCATTGGTCAATACTTGGAACCAATTTTTCAGTTCAATCCTGAAGGTTTCCTGGAGATTCTTATCCTTCAACTTACTAACATCATACCGCTTCCTTGTCTGTTCCCCTCTCTTCTTCTGCGCTTGAAATTTCATTTTAAAGTTAGCCACTACCAAATGATGATCACTCCCAATGTCTGCACCTCTCTTGTTTCTTACATCCTGTAGCGAACGTCGCCATCTCCGTCCAATTGCCATGTGGTCTATCTGATTTTCTGTTCTATGGTCTGGTGACACCCACATTACCTTATGGAATTTCTTGTGAGGAAATATAGTACCACCAATAACTAAGTCATGGCTAGCATAGAAGTCCACAAAAAGTTGACCATTCTCATTTTGTTCTCCTAAGCCATGTTTACCCATGGCATGCTCAATGCCTTTCATTCTCCTTCCCAACCTTTGCATTTAAATCTCCTCCAATTATTATGATATCCTTCCTTGTTTGCTTCTTTATTGTTTCATTGAGCTGCCTATAAAACTCTTTTTTATCTTCAGGCTCTGCTACTTCTGTGGGTGCATAACACTGTATCATAACGATGTTTCTGATATTGGTTTTGAAATGTGCCACAATTATTCTTGCTGACACTGTATGACATTGAATAAGGCTCCTTTTTGCTTCCTTGTCCATCAATATACCCACACCATCACGGCTCACACCTTCACCCTCAGGTCTTCCAGAATATATGAATGTAACTCCTTCATGGGTATATACCTCTCCAAACTCTGACCATCTCACTTCACTTATACCTAGGATCAGGGCCGGCCGGTCATAAGGACGATACGGACGCCGCACTGCCGTGTGCAACTACAAGTAAAAAAACATTGCATTAACATTTATATATTAGCTTTTACTTTGTCTGAATTGCAAATATTCCATTGCTTTTAGATCGTTGGTTAGTCGGTTCTGTATTCATTCTTCCGCAACAATTGCAAAGTTTGCACGCCACCGTGTGGGGGAATACGGAACTTCGAGAGAAATGTGGCGGGGTGCCGTCCTCCCACTTTACGAGACGTAGAGCATTCTCAGGCGCGGTCGCGAGGGGTAAGAGGTGAGGGAACTATGGGAATAACACGCGCGGGATCTCTGCCTGGGAGGACGGAGGGTTTGTCGTCCGAAACCCACCCCCTAAGCGAAACTGGCCCTCTCCCCAGAGAACGGTAAACAATGAAGAGTTGCCAGAAGCAATGAAGTTAACATAAGAAAGAAAATTACCAACCGTTGAAAAATATTATTCTGTATTCCATAATCTTATTCATTTATGACATAAGAGTAGAGCAATAAATAACGCAATTTCCAACGAGGAAAGAAAATGTCGATAACTGAAAAAGTACAGACCCTTGCATGATTTTTGTTATTTACCGTCGCTTTCTGCTACTTTTCGGTAATCACGACGATGAGGATGAGCGATGATATAATGAAATTGATGGAGGGGCACTCACAAAGGAAACACGTACCCATGCCGCGATTCGAACCCAGGAGCCCTGGCTTTGTAATACGGTATGCTAGTCACGGAAGTCGGCTATAGATTCTTGTTACACGTAAATTATCGTATATATGCGCTGTATTTTTTCTGAGTTTAGTGAAAAGTACATTTGGATTACAATGATGTGGAGTCCATCATGTAGATTTACATACATGTTTTGATTAGCACGTTTGAAAAAATTCCTGATAATGTGACAAAGTTCTCCAATTTATTTTCAAGGCGGATGTTAAATAAATTAGGAACTCGTCATCTAAACTCACCAAGAGCCGCTACAGGAACCTGTGAACTACAAATTTCTTAAAATTTGGCAACTTTGTCTGGCAACTCCTAAGCAATAAAACGACCGGATGGGAAGACGATAGTATTAACACTTGTTGTTTCTTCGTTTTCCATGGAAAAGTGAAGCTTTTTCGGTACTTGTGTGCTGTAGTTGTGCGTTTGTCGCGATGAACAGTGTGGAGAAATTGTTGGTGCGAAGTTTTTCTATCAGAAGTCTGAGAAGTCTGGATGAAAAAATAAACATAAAAAATCTAGTCCGGATTTTGAATATAGAACAAGTGTCAAAGAAGGGAGGTCGTGAGTTCACTCGCAAATTTCGCGTTGAAGGACAGAAGGATGAATTTCAGTTACAAGCATGTCTGAAGATTTCTGGTAAGTTTGAAGTTTTTACTAGAGCTTCTGGTAACGCAGATATCACCTTTCCAGTGAGATATATATTTTGATGCCCTATTTCACATAACAATTAGTCATGTTGGACAGGAGCCATTTTCTGTGCAACTTTTACTAGAAATTTTCATGATCAATGCACGTAAATATTCGTCATTGTGCTTATCAAGTTGTGTAAAAATTAATATCCCTTCTTCTGAATTTTCCCCTCTGTTAAACGACTAAATCTGTTAGAATTCTATTTCTTCTTCCATCTTCTTCGCATTACTGTTAAATAATTATTAATTTAAAACGTGTAAAACATGATATTCGGTAAACACGAACGTATCAATTTCTTATCACGTTGGCTGTTATACGAAATTCATAATTTAAACTCACATTACTAATAGAGCAAATTTGTGCCGGCCCCAGTGGCGGAGTGGTGCGGTCGACCTCTGTGGCGAAGTGGTTAGCAGAGCGCGCTACAACGCCAGGGGTTCTGGGTTCGAGTCCCGGGTAAGGCATGGGTATTTGTGTTCGTCCAGTTGATAAGAAACAAAGAAAAATGTAAGAATTGAAAAGTGTAAAAGTGAGAAAAAGAGTGAATGGTGGGGGATACCTCCGTGTAGGGGGTATTTCCTTTAAAAAAAAAAAGAGTGGTTAGCACATCGAGCTACGACGCCAGGGGTCCCGTGTTCGAATCCCGGCCTGGGCATGGATTTTGTGAGTGTCCATTCATCAATTTCATCATATCACTCATCCCCATTTTCGCAAATTAGCCAAATGTGGCACAAAAGGCGAAGTAAAATAAAGCAAATTTGTGAGCTATCGCCCCTCCACTTTGGATCACCACGAGCCGCCACTGCCTAGGATGCCTGCCGTAGTTTTCCACTCTCCCGCAGGGTTCTTACATTCCATATCCTAATTCTCGTTGTCCTTTTTAGGACAAATGTCGTCGTCTTAGAATCAGTTCGGCTTCCTCTTGTTGATGTTTCTTTAATAGTGAGATTTAAAGTGTAAGGGTTATTGGCCCACAGCAACCGATCTTGGTGATGGGGCTGCCACCTAAGCCTCCAAGCAGGCTAATTTTCTGTCGGGGTATTTTCCCCTAGTCTTTGAGAATCCCTCCTCTCCACAAGATAGTGGCCTTTTCTCATATTTATACTCGATGACAATGAGTGCCTCTTCCGCCAGCTATGCCAGAGAGGATTATAGAGAGTGATACCGAAGCATCGGCTCCTTTGATCTTTGTGTTGGCGGGCAACGTGATTGGTGGACGGATTTTGAGCGCAGCGTGCCTGCGCCACTGCTGGTTTCCCCAATGTTTGGCGTTTGCACTGTTCAAAGTGGCTGAGCTGAAACTGTTGTTTGAAGCAGCACAATGTGGAGAAGAGGGTGGACTTGGTGTTCTGCAATAAATTGCAAGAACAATGGAGGAAGAAAAGATGACCCAGGAAAACATCTAAGTTTTTCCGCTTCCCAAAATAACCAGAAAGGTGTTTTCTTTGTATATTCATGCACAGAACAGAATGTTTTGATAGTCGCACAACGCTTAATTTTGATCGTCAATAACATGGAAACTGTTAAAAACATCCTCACCTTCTTTTTATATTATAATGATTCGTCCACTGGGGTGTTTTAAAAATATATCCCTTACATGTTTGTCACTGTCATATAATGTCGTCAAGAAATTAATCAATATCGCATCCAGAAGTGTATATTGATATTTTATATTTTACAAGTCGAGGAAACGAGATCTACCAAACAGTTGCCGTGATGTGATATAATTAGGCAAATACCATGTCCACGTTTCCAGAAGGAACACCTTTTTAAACTCTTTGTACGAATGAGGATATATCATTCTATGAAAAGAATGAATAAAGAAACTTTTCGAAGACAGCTTGACACAAGAAGAAAGTTTCGTAAAAAAATATTGAAGGTTCTGCATTCATAACATATCCATTTCAGGTGATTATAAAGTTCTATTGTTACAAAATTGGAATATTCTGTATGAATAGTGTTATTTCATAATATAGACATCATATTTGACAACCATGAGCTGATTTATAGACTTGCTTTATTTACGACGTGTACATTTGAAAATATCTCATGATTTTTTCAAATCCAATGATAAATTTGTGGCCAAAATCGCTTGTGAAAACTAATGTAAGTAATGTACATTATTATTTTTTGTCGGCCGCGGTGGTCTAGTCGGTAGGGTGTCTGACTGCCACGCGGGAGTCGCGGGTTCGATTTCCGGGATGGGTGATCTAAGGTCGGAATTTTTCCTGCCTTGTACCCCTATAACGTGGCTCCAGGGCTCACCCAGCCTCAAATCAATGGGTACCTGGAGGCAGCCATGGTGGATAAAGGCGGTAGAACGTGGTGTTTATCACACCACCTTCAAAATGGCCGAGATCGAGAATGTGTGGGACCCTGTACGTACCAGGGGCGCCGACTTGTCAAAATTATTGGGGGCTCTGTTCACTGAAATAAATTAATGAATGACTCCCTCTCTCCCTTTTTTAAGTTTTGGCCTCAGTGTTCGGAATCTCGTAAAAGCTCATGAATTCCTCAAAAATTTTAAAATTTTCATTTACAGTTCGAATGCAAAATATCAATTGTTCACGGATGGATATGTCACAAGTTTCGTCAACCATAATAGCAAAATATTCCCGACTTTTAATATCTGCTACCACGGAGCGCAAAACAGATCTCCCTAATATATCAATGATCTCGTTCTGAATGTCATGTGAGAGCCATTTGTAGCCCGAACGTCCCGTCCACTCTCCTAGTTCATGCACATCTTATTTTGAAACTCTTTTTAGTAAAAATGTTAACAATGTTCATAATTATATACTTAGTATATAGTAATAAGTCATGTGTTTTGCTGTCTCTGGTCATAGCCCCCCCCCCCCCCAAAGTTGATGGTTTAGCGGTCTCAGCCCCCCAAAGTTGATGGTCTAGAACATTTCAAATGTGTATTTAAAGTTAAGTTCATGTGGCACAATTCAGAGTAAACTTTACAAGAGAAGCAAATAATACATTATATTCTCTTACGCAAAATTATTTGGGGGGACTCTACCCCCACATCAATAACATTGTGGGGGCTCCCCAAGCCCCATGAAGTCGGCGCCTATGCCCTGTACTCAAGTTCCCTAAACGTGCTTTCGCGGCTTGGTGAATATACACATACATTATTATTTGCATTGCAATTACTATTATTATTAACATTGTTATTAGTCTTTTTATTTCCATTATTAGAGCAAACTAGTTCACAAAAGCATCCGCATTGCGAGACGAGCAATTAAGGAAATTTTAAAATCTTGCAATGCCCCACGTTGCGGCACCACAAAATGCAACGCAACGCCCCACGTTGCGGGGTCACAAAATGCAACGCAACGTGCCACCCCTCGTAACTCCAGGGTATGGAGATTCGAATTGGCAACACACCGCTCCTTGCTCCGGCTGGTCAGTTGGGAGCACCAGTTCTCACCCAGGGATCGGGATTAAGACGATCCACCCTTCCTCCAGGAAGGAAACCACCGAATTGCGACACGTGACAGTAAATAAAATTCCAAATACTTTATAATTAAAATGTCCAAAATCTTTAATCACGAATCGCGCGCGTACATACTGATTCGCACAAGTTAAAAGTTATAATTTGTTGGGTCAGGCACGCTCGCAGGCAGTGATAAGCAATTTATTTAACACGAGAGTCCGCGCACCGCCTTCACAGTTAATAGCAAGACCTCAACTGCTACCTCAAGCGCGAGGCGCAGCATAACAGATTGTTCTAACTTACAATACAAACTCATAACCTAAAATAACACAAGAAAAACTGATAATTTATATAACACATCAATGTTAATTAGCGATAGTAAGCTAAAGTTCAGGTTGGCAACAATTAAAAATGCCAACGTGGAAGTTTTTACATCGCCAAGAACACGAAGCGTGGTTCCCCCACTCCTAACATAAACAGCCAATAGGAATACGATATTTTATTGAAAACGAGGGAGAAATACTTTGCTATAATATTACAATATTAAACTATATAGAAATAACTAAACTGATTTTATCAAATAAATCATATTTGCCCTTGCACATAAAAATGATTAAATAAAGATTTAGTTTATAACGAAGACAAATTACTTCAATCTTGTACATTGTTGAACAAAAATCGATATTAAGAAGAAATGTATTTAACTTGTGCTTGAAAAACAATGAAAACGTTGCATATATTATTTGGGATAATTATTAGCCTATGAATTCTGAATAAATGTTGCAAAAATACGCGAATAATATTATAACATAAGATAAATCGTGAATGTATACATGAATTATAAAAACAATTAAGTATAAATAATTTAATAAAACTTCTTAACTTGAAAGTATATGAATAAGGTAAATGCCATTATACAACTTAAATCTGCCTAACATGGCGGTCGTTACAATCTATTTTTGAAAAATGGTAAACATTATTTTAATAAGGAACACTATTTTCATTGTACCATGTAGAAATTCTGTTCTGGTCAAAATGAGCTACAAAATTGTTACTAGGCTATATATATTTCTGATTTTTTTAAATCGAAAACAATATCAATTTGACAGGTCTTGAACACTTCCAAAATATTATTAACTTTTAACATTGTGCAAATAATAAATACAAACATAAAAGGCAGGAGCGTAGCCTTTTAAATGGTTAACCGCTGCTCCATTATAATCTTTTTGTTTAAAAAAGCATTCCCCGGGCATATATCTTCTATAATTGTATCTTGAAGTGAACCTCTATCGCACCGATTTCGACATTATAAAACAAATTACCAAAATTTAGATAAAAATTGATAATTTAGACCGACTTATTAGCGTAAATTTTTAATTTGACGGGTGAATTCACCCTTTTTGTTCTCCCTGTGGATGCCATTGGGAGGACGAGTGCCCGTATCTGTAATAGCGGATAAAAATCAGTAAGCGTTCATACATAATTATATTTAAAGGCAGAAAATTGTAATGAAAAATCACGAATTGTCTACCAGAAAACGAAATACATATGGAACTACCACACACGTAGAAATTATATAAGAAATAGTAGATATCATATACAATTAAAACTATGAAGAGAAGACCAAATGCTTGTTTGAAATACAAAGCTTGTAGAGTATGAGTTTGCCTTCGTTCAGTGACTGGTGCAAATCAAGTTGCGCTTAGTCCTATGAACGAGACAGTCGTATGATTTCAAGACAACAGTCGATATTCGGCATCAGTTTTCCATAAAACTAATTTCATCTTGAATATCGTCTTTCATGAGGCTACTCTTAGATTTTTTTGTTAGTCCTACTTCTTATTTCATAGTTACACCTTGCCTGTTCTCCAGATAATTTATTTCAATCCAAGGGTAAGGGGAAATGCGCACTGACCCCACTGTGGTTGCGCCACTCATTCAATCATACTTTGCAATAAGCTGTAGATTTTATTCCGTCGAATGTCATATTTTTATTATTATTACTATTTTTCTTTCACTAAAAAATCATTTGTAGGAAATAAGTAGGACAGAATTTGCAAATGCAAATAATTACATTCGAGAATATTACTCATTATCATGGTCAAACAATAAAAATAACGAACTTCCTGCTTTTTTTGCAACTTGAAATGAAGGATGCCAATTTCCAGAAGGGGGAAGGAGGGGTCGACGGACCTCCCAACGCCCATGGAGAGAGCGCTTATCAACAACCAAAAGGCAAATGCGTTATAATATGATTATAAATAGTTCCAACTTTTAAATTTAATCAAGACATGTGCGTTAGAAAATTATAATTTTCGAAACACGTAAAATATTTTCATTTGATTTCATGAAGTGTCGACTGCAGAGGCTACTCCCTCGTGTTTGTATCCAATCTTCTCGCTTTACTGCCTAAATCCACTGATTTTTTCGTATCGGGTCTGTCTGAAAACGATGCATAGATACCTGAGAACAATTGTTTGTTCCCTATCTCATGTTGAAACCAAAAGCCACACAAATATTGTCGCCTTTTCAGAAGACACTGGCTTCACACCTTTGAATTCAATGTTATTATTTTCAAAAACGGAAGTGCAGTCCCCGCTAGCGCCAAGGAAGCACAGAAATGTAAACATCCGGTGAATAGCGCCCATAAGTGGAACTCGCACATCGGCACAAAACAACCTTGGTATCAATCTTTGAAAATGCCTCGGGCAGTGATTGTGTTCACCTTGAGAATGCGCACGGGTCACGTTCTGGTGAATCAACATTTGGCAAGAATACATGCGGTACCTATAATTCCTGTCAATGCAGAGAAACCAGCCAAACAATAACGCATCTGTTTCTCCAATGCCCCTTACGACAAGCCCATCGGGAAAAGTTGTATCAAACCCTATTTCGACTAGATGTTCCATTTTCGGTTTCAATCCCAACCCTCATAAGTCAGCCTTGAGCTCCCATCATCTGGATGCTATTCGCGATTAAAATTACCACCTGAGCGCTAGTGTCGCTTCCAATATGGCCGCTCTAAGTAGGACAAATCTTTGTTTACATTCAGCAGTAGTACAAAATAGCAGCGTGTTGTCATGACTGGTATGGTAGAAAACGTTTAAATTACGCATTATTTTTAAATATTGCGAATGCGATGTGAATTCCAGGTACTCCAACAAACGTGAAGCTGTACTGAGAACGAAGGATTTAATTATGATAGGCAAAAATAACACGGAAAATGAAGACGAAACTATGTATACGCACTGGTTGTCCAAAGCAGTGCTGCATCATCTGCACGTCATGTTGTAACTGGGGTTCTCGGAAATTATTTGAAAATAAGGGAATTGAAATTGGCCTGTACTTGAAAGGCTGGGACAGGAGAAAATTGCGAACATATCGTTGCAGTTCTTTCTCGAAAGAGAAAGGCTGGTTTAATAATAATATTCACGATTTCATGACCAGGCTATACTCACTGAAAAAGGACATCGTACTGAATGAAACATGAAAATTAGCATGTCCACTTTTTTTTCTGGTTACATTTGACATTAATTCGTTCTCAAACTATTTTCATCTTCTCTCTTAATCGACTTGCACCTGTTCCAAATTTCACACATACGTAATACCGGTAATACATGGACGCATTGGGTAAGACGCTTCATGATTTTTCGTGAAAAAAAGCTTTATTTATAAAGTACAATTTAAAACTTTACTTTCATGAATATATATATATCGAAAAAATAATGTAAGCAGACTTGTGCATTCTTCGTAATTTCCTTGCCGAATTACAGTGTTATATCCCCCATACCAATCTTCTGTCAATTACGTTTTCCTTGATTTATTAACAAATTTCATTTTGTTGATTCCACGGGGTGGAAACACATGAAAACTTTTAATTTGTTCTGACCCATAAAACGATTTAGAGCAAAAAAAACCTGAACAGTAGACCTTACTCTCTCGCATATTCCCCATGCTTTAAACGACTTCAACACAACGTATCCTACTTAGAGTACTTCCTGAAAATCCCACCAGATGGCACATCGGTTAATTTTAATCGCGAATATAGCTTCGCACGAAAACACATCATCTTAATGTAAACAAAAACAATAAGGAAGATCACAGTGTAACATACCCAACAGGATACTCTCCCATAGTGAAAATCACGAGTGAAAGTGTATTGTGCAAGTGCCATAAGGAATAACGACTGATGGAGACAAGAAGAAGTAGGATCAAATAAAGCAGTCCCGATGGCTAGAAACCGCAAGGGATAGGCGGTGTGAGCCACGATAAAGCAAGCAAGCAAGCCTTTTCTCTGTTTCTTTCCAAGCGGGGGAAAATGTAAGTAACACAATTTTCATGAAAATTTCCAAGTTTCTTTTTTATTGTTTTCAGTAATTGCATGATGTATACAGTTTCGAAACACACCTTTTGTGGCACTGACACACCAGCAGTGTTACCAATGCACAGTCTTAATTTCTAAAAACAACGATTTTCCTAGTTCCCCCTTAAAGACGCCTCATCCGATTGGCTATCGGTAGAAATGAACATTTATTTTTGCACTGCCATAGATGCCGAGCTAATCCACCTAACCAAACTGAAAATTACCGACGGCATGTCCGTACATGTGTGTTATGTGCCATTTTTCATGCTTTGTAAAACATTTCATTTACACTTCCCGTTACATCTAGCAACACTGCGTGGACACTAATGAAATCCAATAATTGTTCCCCGGTTTAAAAATATATGCATGAACAATGCTTCAATTTGGTATAAGGTACCACTCCGGTTCAAAATTTGTACTATCCCCAATTCCGGGTTGCGTTGTAAATGGAACACCCAGTATTAAAAAAACACTATTTTTCCGTTTTATAAAAGTCTAGGAGTTAGCTTGAAAACCAAGTATTTGAGAGACATTTCATGGCAAAATAGTGTTGATGGAATTATTGAACTAGCTTCATTGCAACAATGTGGCAAAACAGCTGAACTGCATTTCATGCCCTCCATAACAATAAAAAAAATACCATTGTTGTTGAGGGCCTTCTAGCAGAGAGCAGTTTACTGTTTAAGTTATCTTGCATCGCGGGTTGGACTGCTTTCTGTGTGTCCCGTTATTTGTAGAGCAGTGAATATGGACCTGCAAGGGGTGCCCAAGGGGGTTTGGTGTGGGTCATAACCCCCCCCACCCCTTTAGCGCTCAGTGTTTTTAAAAAAGAACGTCAAAGACAGGAAAAGGTTGCAAATTGAGGAATGACTCTTAAAAAAAAGTACACGTAACTCCCACCCCCTTTCCAAAATAAGAAAAAAGATTTGATTTGACAACTAAGCCAGAGATCCCGGGTTCGAATCCCGGCTAGGCCATGGGTGTTATTGTGTGTGTCCCTTCATCAATTTTATCGTATCTTCGAGATTAGCCAAAAGTGACAGGAAAGCGAAGTAAAATAAACCAAATCAAACAATCAATCAATGATTTGATTTTTGTTACTTAGCGTCCATTTTTGGTCACATTTGGTTAATCGGGAAGATGATAGATAAAATTAATGAAGGGACAAACACAAAGAACACCCATGCCCAGATCGGGGTTCGAACCCGGAACTGCTGGTGTCGTAGCGCGCTGTGATAACCACTCCCCCACAGTTGATTGATTTGGTGTTTTAAGTCCACATTATGCACAGGAAGGCTAATCGGGACTGGACCCACAGTCTACCGAATCACTATGTGCCTCCACCGGGTATCGATCCGGTGGAGCATAGTTGTCTCCTGCTAAAATGCCCATATAGCTATTGTTCATATAAAACAGTGCAATTGTAGGTTCGGTGAGGTACCTGACTCTGAAATTCGCCCCTCCCAACAGTAATTTCTAGATCCGCCACTGACTTTTGCCCCCCGTAATCAGAGGATCTGCGCACGCTTATGCTCAATTTAAGGTGAAATTTAGCACTTTTGTGCGCACCAGGTTTGGCAACACTGCCAGAATGGCCGTAGGAGGCAAGGAGAAATGCATTACACTTATGGAGGAATTACTTTATTCGTTTTCTTGAGAATATCAAACTTCCGATGGCGGAAAAGAACCTATGATCGGGTATAGGATCCATTGAAAATGATATTTCCTCTAGAAAGAGTCGAAACTCCCATTTGTTTAGCCGTAACTTCAATCTGAAGTTGTTTCTCCATAAGGAATACATGGGATTCTGTAAATACTTATTTATCATATTTTACAAACACTGTATCTAGCTTAATAATCAACTTTAAAAACTGTTTCCACTTGCAACGTGGGGAGAAATTCATACTCTCAAATTATGCGTGGAATTTCTTTAGTAGCAGTGCCCATTCAGACGATACTGAAATAAATGCATGACTAACTAACTCTCTAGCCTTCTTAAACCCGAAGGTTCATGGCTGCAGCAACACAGGCCTTCTATCTTTCCCCATTTTGAGCAAGATCTATATACTCTTTTCCATCCCTACCGATTTCCCTTAGGTCCATCTCAACGTTGTCCCTCCATCTTTGTCTTGGCCTTCCTACAGGTCTCTTACCATCAGGTTTCCCAACAAGAATCCTGTAAACTCCTCTTTCCTCTCCCATTCGTGCCACATGGCCTGCCCACCTAAGTCTTCTTGATTTCATTATTCTAATAATATCTGGACATGAATACAAATTATGTAGTTCTAAATTATGTAACCTTTTCCACTCACCTGTCTCCTCATCCCTAAGATTTTCCTAAGGATCTTATTTTCAAATACTCTCAATTTATATTCCTCTTTCAATGTAAGGGACCAAGTTTCACATCCATATAATACTACAGGCAAAATTACTGTTTTGTATATTTTAACTTTTAGTTTCTTAGATATTAAACGAGACGACAAAAGTTTATGAAGAGAGAAGTAACATGCATTTCCTGAATTAAGCCTACTTTTTATTTCCTCTTTAATATCATTTTTATTTGTTAATATTACTCCTAAGTATTTGAATTTGGAAACTGGTTCAAACGAGTTGTTATCAATAATTAGATTTTGATTAATGCATAACAATTGGTTTCGGCCTGTAAGCATATATTTAGTTTTATCTTTGTTAACTTCCAAACCTATCTCTTTAGCAGTTTTGAAAAATATTTTAGCATTATTCTTAATTATATTCACATCATCCCCCAGTAAATCTACGTCAACTGCATATGCTAACAACTGAGTCACACCATTTAGTTTTAGTTCTTCTTTAGTTTCTTTTACCTTCCTTACAGCATATTCTAAGGCAAAATTAAAGAGCAATGGAGATAATGCATCTCCTTGTTTTAACCCATCATGAATTGTAAATTTGTCAGACATATTAATACACACATGAATTTTACTTTCTGTTTCACTAGTGCATATTTTTATCATACTAACAAGCTTCTTAGGTATTCCCAACTCGACTAATATATTATATAATTTATCTCTTTTGACCGAATCATATGCTTTTTTGAAATCAATGAATAGCTGATGGACATTTTGATTATATTCCCACTTTTTCTCAAGTGTCTGTCTGATGTGAAAAATTTGATCTGTAGTTGGTCTGTTACGTTTAAATCCACATTGATAATCACCTATAATTTCATTAGCATTTGGTGTTAGTCTTGTTAAAAGAATGTAAACAACGCACCGCAGCCTCGAGTTATAGGCCTATTGCCTTAACTAGCTGTGTGTGCAAGTTGATGGAACGCATGATCAACAAGCGTCTCACCTGCTTTTTGGAGGAAAACTCATTGATAAGTAATTTTCAATGTGGTTTTCGCTCCAACCGTTCCACACTGGACCATCTGGTTCAGCTGGAAACACACATTCAGGATGCATTCCTCAACAAGGAACATTTAGTTGCAGTTTTCTTTGACCTCCAAAAAGCATATGACACAACGTGGCGCTTTAGCATCATCAAGCAGCTCCATTCTTGGGGCGTGCGTGGCCATATGGCGTACTTCATTCAAAACTTTTTATCAGATCGTTTTTTCCGCGTACGTGTTGGGAACTTCTTTTCGGATCTTCACGAACAAGAGAACGGTGTCCCGCAGGGCAGCGTATTAAGTGTGACTCTGTTTGCCATAGCAGTGAACAGTGTTATGGCAAGCATTGTTGCCCCTGTACATGGTCTTCTGTATGTAAACGACCTCACGATCTTTTGTCGCTCACGGAAACTCGCGTCAGCTTCTCGTCAACTCCAACTGACGATAAACCGTTTGGTTGAGTGGTCCTCCCAAACAGGTTTCACCTTCTCATCCGAGAAATCCGTGTGTGTTCACTTTTGTCGTCAACGTACATGTCATTTCGATCCTGACCTGTACATGGGGAAATCTCCCCTGTGCTTCGTGAATGAGGTCCGGTTCCTGGGCCTCATTTTCGATAAGAAATTGACATGGCTACCTCACCTTCGCCAGTTAAAGTTCTCTTGTCTTCGAGTTCTCAACCTTCTACGTGTTTTATCTCACACTTCCTGGGGTGCTGACAGGACGGTACTGCTTCGCCTGTACCGTGCACTGATTAGGTCGAAGCTTGATTATGGATGTGTTGTGTATTCTTCTGCCCGCCCATCTAGACTTCGCATCCTAGACACCGTCCACCATGCTGGTATACGTGTGTGCTCTGATGCCTTTCGTACCAGTCCAGTCGCCAGTTTGTACGTAGAGGCAGCTGAGCCGTCGCTGTCTCTGCGAAGACAGCGGCTGGTAGTGAACTACTTCCTCCATCTTCGCTCGATGCCTTCACATCCTTCATTTGACACCATCTCAGACGAGGATAGGCTGGAAAGGTATCGGCTCCACCCTAGTGTCACTAGACCATTTGGTGTTCGTGCAGACGAGATCCTGTCAGCACTTGGTGTTGACAGTGATCTTCCTGGCGTCTCTCCACTCATTCCGCAGCTCCCTACCTGGGAGTTTCCTGCACCTTCCATCGATTTTTCTCTAACTGCTCTTCCAAAAGCAGAAACACCAATGGTTGTATACCAGCAACGGTTTTTAGAACTTCGTGCGAAGCACCCCAATTTTAATGTGTTTTACACGGATGGGTCTAAGACAGTGGAATCAGTTGGTTGCGCCTTCGTCCTAGACTCTCAAAGTTCCAGTTACTCGCTTCATCCTGCGTGTTCCATCTTTACGGCAGAGTTATACGCCATTCTAAAGGCACTGGACTTTGCAGACGTCAATGGTCTGAAGAAAGTCCTTGTGTGCAGTGATTCGACCAGCGTGTTGCAGACCCTGGATTCGCCGTATTCCCGGCATCCGGTAGCGCAACGAATATTCAGACGGCTTGTGTCCTTATCTGCCAGTGCTGATGTACACTTCTGTTGGGTCCCTAGCCACGTGGGCATTCAGGGGAACGAAGCAGCTGACGCTGCCGCCAAGTCTGCTGATGCAGACGGCGATGTTCTCGTCCACCTTTTGCCAGCTAGCGACCTGCAGAACATGTTCCGTTGTCGCCTTCTTGACACTTGGCAGGCCGAGTGGGATACGGAAACGGGGAACAAGCTTCACGCTATTAAGCCCACCACAGGTGCTTGGCGTTCCTCGTCCCGTACCTCTCGGCGAGAAGAAGTCATTCTAACCCGCATGCGTCTAGGACACAGCCGTCTTACGCATAGTCACTTGCTACAAGGGCTGGACCCTCCGTTATGTCGTGTTTGTAATGTTATTTTAAGCATTCGACACATTCTCGTTGAATGTGTCGATCTTGCTTACCTCCGGCAGACTTTTAACCTTTCCGGCTGTTTGTCATCCCTCTTGGGTGATGACAGCAATATTTTATCAAATGTTTTTAGTTTTTTACGAAGAGCTGGACTCTTCCACCGTCTGTAAGGAGGTTTTTAGTTTGTTTGTTCTGACTTTTTAATGTGTTGTGTTTGTATCGTGCAGGTCTTTTTACAACCTGCACTTTTATTTTTTCCTAAGGGGCTATTTACACCCCTTTTTTAATTTTGAGTCAGAATTTTAGATAAGGGGCTATTTCCCCGTATACATCGAAGGGTGCAAAATGGCCTTAAGTGCCGACGCACCCAAACAATTTTAAATCAATCAATCAATCAAAAGAATGTTAGACAATATTTTGTATGTTGTTTAGAGTATTGAAATTCCACGGTAATTATTGCAGTTCATTTTATCAACTTTTTTAAACACAGGAACAATTATGGATTCTTTCCACTGTTGAGGGATTACTTCTTTATTCCATATTAAACAAATTAATTTATGAATTTGACATATTAATGAATTTCCACCATATTTAATTAACTCAGCTGGTATTAAATCAATGCCAGGTGCTTTGTTATTCTTTAGCCTTTAAATAGCATCTTTAACTTCAGTCAAGTGAGGTTCTGGAACTAAAGGTTCTGCTGTGTGCACTTCATTTACTTCTGATTTATCTCCTACATGGACATTTAAAAGGTCATTAAAGTAGTTCTTCCATCTATTTAGAATATCGCTTGGGTCAGCTAGAAAATCACCGTCTTTATCTTTTATCAAGTTTACTTTAGGTTGCCACCCCTTTCTAAACTCACTTACACCTTTATATAAATCTCTGATATTTGTATTTTTGCTGTTTGTTTCAATTTCGTTAATTTTGCTTTTCAAGTAATCTCTTTTTTTACTTCTAAACGTGCGGTTAACTTCTCGCTTTATTCTATTATAATTGTTTAGATTTGTATCATCAGAGTTATTTAACCAGCTAAGTCTAGCCTGATCTCTTATTTCTATTAGATTATGACATTCAATATCAAACCATGGCTTACTTTTTCTTGGTTTATGGTATCCTATACTTTCTTTAGCTGCTGATTCTATTGCATTACGTATGTGCTCCCAATTCTTATTTACGTCTGTCTCATTTATATTTTCATCATCATTTAAATCCTGCAAAACATCAAATCTATTTGACAGTTTAATTTGGTAATCTTTCTTAATTCTTTCATCAGTAAACTTTCCTGTATCAAATTTTATAACTTTTAGATTTTGTTGCTTATGATTTATCACTGAGAATCTTTCGCTTAATTTAGCAATTACTAAATAATGGTCACTGGCACAGTCAGCACTAGGGATGGCCAAACGGATCCGGATCCTAAATTTTCGGATCCGGATCCGGGTCTGAAAGTTTGGGATCTGGATCCGGATCCGAATGTTCCGGATCTGGATCCGGATCCGGGTCCGAGAGTTTCGTATCTCAATCCCATTATAATATTACCACACCTTAAAAGGTATTATGATCTTCGATTACAAAGAAATTTTTCATTAGTTAGTCCTACAAGAATTTTTTTCAAGTGTTGTTCCTAAAATTCTTTGCTACGCATCAGCTAACACACTCGTGCACAAAAATAATCTTACTTGTTTAACATAAAATGTCAGAGGTGATTTTGTAAATGCCATTGAAACGAATATGTATTCATTCGAATGTATTGGAAATGAAAACATACATAAATGTGAGACATTCAATTCCAGGATGAAACCTTTAACACATATAACAAGATAGAAATGTTATACAAAAATTATACAATTGTTCTACAGTTACAGTTTTACAAATTAAAATAAAACATTATAATATATGCAGTGTTATATAATTACAAAGTGTAAGACTAACAAGGGAGGTTATCTAAGTGTCCCCCTCCGATTTCCATGAAACTTGGCAGGCGAATAGTGGGACTCAAAGGAAGAAATACGCTTTTTTTTGTTTCGGCTAAAAAACGGTTTTAGGGGGCAAAATCCCCTCAAATGAAAAGATGAGGACAAATTGAAGTAAGGATCTGACTCCTGTGTCTCCCTCCGATTTTCATGAAACTTGGCAGGTGTATAGTGGGGCCCAATGGAAGAAATACGTGTTTTTTTTGTTTCAGCTAAAAAACTGTTTTACAGGGCAAAACCCACTCAATTGTGCCCGACCCTGTGGCCGAGCGGTTAGCACATCGCGCTGCGACGCCAAGGGTCCCGGGTTCGAATCCCGGTCGGGCTTGGTTGTTTGTGAATGTCCATTCATCAATTTCATCATTTCATCACTCATCCCCATCTTCGCAAATTAGCCAAGAGGCACAAAACGCGAAGTAAAATAAACTAAATCAATCAATCAATCAAACCCACTCAATTGTCAAGATCAGGACAAATTGAAGTGGGGATCTGACCCCTGTGTCCCCCTCCGATTTCCATGAAACTTGGCAGGTGTGTGTATAAACGGACCCAAATGAAGAAATACGTGTTTTTTTTGGTTTGGGCTAAAAATCTGTTCTAGGGGGCAACCTCCCTCAAATGTCAAGATGAGGACAAATTGAAGTGGGGATCTGACCCCTGTGTTCCCTTCCGATTTCCATGAAACGTGGTAGGTGTATAGAGGGGCCCAAAGAAAGAAATACGTGTTTTTTTGTTTCAGCTAAAAACTGTTTTAGGGGGCAAAATCCCCTCAAATGAAAAGATGAGGACAAATTGAAGTAAGGATCTGACTCCTGTGTCTCCCTCCGATTTTCATGAAACTTTGCAGGTGTATAGAGGGGTCCAAAGGAAGAAATACGTGTTTTTTTTGTTTCGACTAAAAAACTGTTTTAGGGGGCAAAACCCGCCTCAAATATCAAGATGAGTACAAATTGACGTGGGGATCATCTGACCCCTGTGTCCCCCTCCGAATTCCATGGAATTTGACAGGTGTATAGAGAGGCCCTATGCCCCCTGTTTCTTCCTATGCCATATTGACGTGGTTTCGGGGTCAGATCCCCACTTCAATTTCTCCTCATCTTGACATTTGAGGGGGGGGGCTCTATACACCTGGCAAGTTTCATGGAGAACGGAGGGGGAGACTTAGACCTCCCTTGTAAGTGTATTAATTAATTACAAATCGCGCACGCGGGTACACACACTATATATATATGTGTATGTATGAATATTATATATATATGTATATTAGCAGGTAACAATATGTTATAAGCACATTCTTACTTTCCAAAGAAGCGCATGTGGGATGGCAAAACGGATCCGGATCCGAAAATTCTGGATCCGGATCCGAAAGTACCGGATCCGGATCTGAAAATTCCGGATCCGCGCATGTGGGATGGCAAAACAGATCCGGATCCGGATCCGAAAGTACCGGATCCGGATCCGAAAGTTCTGGATCCGGATCCGAAAGTTCTGGATCCGGATCCGAAAATTCTGGATCCGGATCCGGATCCGCGGATCCGGATCCGAAAAATTTTAGGATCCGGATCCTTAGGATCCGGAACCAACCGGATCCGCTAGGATCCGGATCTGGCCATCCCTAGTCAGCACTTCCATGTGTACGAACGTCAATTATACTAGTATGCCTTCTCTTATCAATGAGAATATGATCTATCTGATTATGAGTTTTACCATCTGGAGAAGACCAGGTATATTCATTGTAGAGATATGGAGATTACAAATACGAGAAAACCTTGTCAAGAGAATATTTACGCTTGTTTATTTCCTGGAATTGTCAGACCAGCGGGCGATCCCAAGAATGCGCAAACTTTGTAACTTCCGTGAAGCAATTACTGAAAGGCAAATGCGTGGATCTAAACAAGATCCAGCGTGTTCGAAAGGTGTAACAACCTTTCGAAGCCAAAGATTATAAAAGGAAGCTCGCTCCCCGAGCTGGCTCTCAATTGTCTCATTTGACTCGCATTCGTCTCATTAGTCTCTGTTTACCCTTGGATTACTCTACGACACATTACCACTTACTGAACTACGACGACGGTACACGAAGTTACGGCTGTATAAGCATGCAGCCAGTCACGCGGAATTGCTCGGATCAGTGAGCCAAGGGTCACCGTATCGAACCTTGGCATCAGTCACAATTCGGTCTGCAAGAAGCATCTGGACAAGAACATCACTCGCCTACCAGGTATGAACAAGCGTAAATAACCTTTAAATTCAACCTTCCATATCTCTTCCATCTTAATCGGAGCAGGTTCAACTCACAAGTATAATTAAGCTCTACCTAAAATGTATTATTGAAGCATCCCTGTGACCTCAGATCCCAGGTAAGACGGGATTACAACATTATGGATATCTTTATGTTTAAAAGTTGTACTTTTCACAATTAAATTCTTTGAGGTTGCAAAAGTAATCAATCTTATACCATTATCATTACTTAATTCGTGAAGACTTTCTTTACCAATCGTGCGTTTAAATGTCTCTTCTTTGCCAATCTGTGCATTACAGTCACCTAACAGAATTTTCGTATCATACTGAGAAAATTTATCAAAGACCTGTTCTAACTCTGTATAAAAATCATCTTTAGTATTATCATCTTTATCTTCCGTTGGTGCATGTATGTTTATTAAAATAATTTTACACCACCTACCCTGTAAAACTGCATATAATATCTGGTGCGAAATTGTCACACCTCACCATAAAAGCTAAATAGCAAACCGCAAATGTAAATTACTTTTTCTCTACACGCTGAAACTAATAAAAATAAGAAATAATTTAATATTTCTTATCACAGAAATAGTTTATCCCTGAATTTGTGCTAGCAAAAATTTGGCACATTTTCACGTCCCGGCAGCAGTTTTAAAAAAGTCAGCTCAGGCGTTATAAAGGAAGGACTGTCTCGACTAAATAGGGACGTCTGGTTGCCTTACAAATGTGTATTTTTGCCCTCGGGAAATATTCTCACCTCCTCTGCTCCCGACTAATTTATTTCTGGCGCCGCCACTGTAAACATCTGCCATTGCAGCAATTGTGTGAAAGAAGCATCGAGTCTTTCTTGAACTGTTTTATTTGCTCAACAGAAAGCGAGCATAAACAATCTGAAAGCCGGATCATAAAAAAAGCTTCAGTTGTTGAAAGCAGTCAACAATTAAAACTGAAGTAAGATTGTTTTCTTAACTTGCTTGCCTTTATTTCATATCTCTTTTGTACCAACGCAAGTGTAATAAAAAATCATCATGTATGGTTTACAGCGATGGGATGGCTAAGTATATTTATTTATTATCATTATTGGCGTCTATTATTACTAGTTGTTGTTATTATTTTACCTATTTGAGAGCCTGAACACTTAACCTTTGTGGTTCAACATTGAAATCTGATCTTTTAAAAACGAAGAAACGTAAGCGTTTACACTGCTTATTTCAGTTGCCTTTCTAATTCTCTTGATTAATTGCGGCGACGAGGAAGAAATCTGACGTGATCACGTGACAAAACGGAGAAGAAAAAACACCGAGAATTCGAATCTGAGGACCATTAAAATCACAGTGCGATACGATAACCACTTTGCTACAAAAGTCAAGATTTTGTTTCGATTGTAAACGTGCCTCACCGTGATTAAAATGATAAATTGTAAATGAAAAAATGTCCTTAAATTTTGCTTCGCATTTGATTTCTTTAAATAAAGGGTTGCTTATTTATCAGCCTACATAATGGCTCGCATATTCGCATATTCTTTAATAATGCAATTGAAGGTGTATTAATTTGTTTGAGTTTCTTACCGGAATTTATTCAGTTTTCACTATCCCCTATAGTCCATAACACGCCTGCACGTATGGAGATATATCCTACCACAGAAAAATGAATTCTACTTCTAATACTCTCTCATCCTACACATGTGGGTACGTATGCATTCAGCAAACTTTGTAGTTGATCCTATCACCGACAGTTCCAGGTTCGAGTACTAGCATGGGCATTCCTTCATTAATTTCGTCTAATTATCATTCATCCTCGTCGTCATGATTAGCCTTAAGTGACAGTAAATCGACGTAAAATAAGAAAAATCATAAAACAAATTAAAAATTAACTTTGTGGCTTTGCATTACTTTGGAATATACAGTATGTGGCACGTTTTTCAAATCGTGTAAGGCCAGCTTTAGACGAAAGCATTTTCTTTAAAATTTTTGCTAGCATAAATGCTACGCAAATCCTTCCAAAAACCTTATAGCAGATAGTACTTTACACGGAAGCATTTCATGTAAAATTTCGGTAAGCTTGTGCGATTACAATGTATATAATATATAGGCTACAGCCAGTGGCGGCGATTGGGTTACAAATCTGTGGGGGCAAGGACAGTTTACTATCCCTTTACCAATGTAAAACATAAGGTTTAGCATAGTGCGGGGGCAAAAATAGCAAAAAAGTGGGGGGCAACCGTTCCCTCGCTGCCCCTAATCGCCGCCACTGACTAAAGCACGAAAGGTACGTCAAGTTACGCCAAACTTATCTCCTCCTACCTGAAAGACCGAAAACAGTATGTTAGATATGATAATAGCATGTCTACTGCATTTCAGACCTCCTCGGGTGTCCCGCAAGGATCGAACCTTGGACCACTGCTATTTCTTGTGATTGTTAACGATCTCCCGGAATGCCTGCTACATTCCAAGAAACTCTTGTACGCGGATGACCTGAAAATATTTAAGTCTATAACGAACGATAAAGATACCTTGGAACTGCAAAACGACATTGAAAATCTTGTACAATGGTGCGCTAAAAACAAACTAAAAATCAATTTTAACAAATGCAAAATTATGACTTTCACTCGAAAGAAACAACCCTACACGCACACTTATACAATCAGTGGCCACACGTTAGGCAGAGTGTCAAGTTATAAAGATCTTGGTGTTCAGTTTGAAGAAAATAACAGTTTCCGAAAACACATCGACCGCATTGTAGCAGAAGGGTACCGAAACCTAGGGTTTATAATGAGAATGGGAAACGACTTTAAGAAATTAGAAACATTCCAAACTCTATACAATACCTACGTAAGGTCGAAATTGGAATACGCGTCTATCGTCTGGTCCCCACAAAACCTAAATGAAACCAGCAGAATAGAGAATGTACAAAGCAAGTTCCTTCGATTCCTAGGACTGAAAAGAGACGGCGTTTACCCCAAATATACTCCTTATCATACCTTAAAAAAATACTTCAATGTACAATCCCTAGGCGATAGAAGAAACATACATCAGTTACTATACTTACATAAACTTTTAAACAACTCATTAGACTCCTCTCAGCTGCTTTCAGAAATCCCTTTTTATGTACCATATAATAAGGTAGGATATGTCCAAGAGATTGTAAAAGATACCAGATAGATTACATACTGGTACAAGAAAGATTTCGAAATTGTTTGAAAAATGCGAAGACATTGCCAGGAGCTGACATTAATTCAGACCACATCTTGCTAATAGGAGAAATCAATCTTACATTGAAGAAGATAACCCAAAACCAGGTGAGCAAGAAACCCCACTTAGAGAAGCTAAGGGAAGAAGACGAAAGACAAAAATTTGCAGAACATTTCCAAGGAAACTATAATAAGTTTAAAGCTAGTTGTAACAATAAGGATGAGATGTGGGATGGAATAAAAAGCTGCTTACAGAAGGCAGTGGATGAAACAATAGGCTACAGGGAAAGGAAAAGTGCAAAGAAACCATGGATTACTGAAAGTATGCTGGAAAAAATGGAGGAACGGAGAAAATGGAAGAATGTAAATACAGAAGAGGGAAGACATAATTACAAGATACTGAATAACCAGCTAAGAAGAGAAACTGACAGGGCAAAAGAACAATGGATGAAACACAAATGTGAAGAAATTGAAGAACTGGAAAAAAGAGGAAGGTATGACTTGATGTATCGTGAAGTAAACTGCTTGGGCTTCCAAAAGAAGAAATGGAAAACAATGTGGATGATAGAAGACGAGGAAGGATGTGAAATCACAGACAAAAAAGGAATATCGAATGTGTGGGGAAAGTACGTTGAAGAGCTCTACCAGAAAGAGAATCGCCCAGACAGTCTGAATGTAGAAAATGAAGACGACGTGCCTGACGATGAGAAAGGATACTATATCCTGAATGAAGAATTTGAGCAAGCACTCAAAGAAATGAGGAATGGGAAAGCAACGGGCACTGATGAAATTCCTGTTGAACTTATCAAATGCCTGGGAGATGGAAAAAGAGAAATACTGCACTTATGCAATGAAATCTATGAGAAAGGGGATTGGCCACAAGATTTCACGGAGACTGTTTTGGTACCTCTGCAGAAGAAAAGCAATGCCAGAAAATGTTCTGAGTACAGGACAATCAGTTTGATATCTCACTCGGCAAAAATTCTTCTAAGAATTCTGAACAGACGCCTATACTCGAAGGTCAGTGGCGAGTTAGAGGAAGAACAGTTTGGTTTCAGGAAAGGAAGAGGTACAAGGGATGCAATTGGTTTACTGAGGACCATTGGGGAAAGATATTTAGAGAAAGGAAAGGAGTGTTTGTAGTATTTGTAGACCTGGAGAAAGCCTTTGATAGAGTGAATTGGGTTAAACTTTTAGAAATTCTGAAGAAAATTGGTGTAGATTGGAAAGAGAGAAGACTTCTAAGCAACTTATACATTAATCAACGAGTTAAAGTGAGAACAGGAGACGAAATGACAGAAGGCTGTGAAATTGGAAGACGAGTACGACAAGGATGCTGCCTATCGCCTACTTTGTTTAATATTTATTTAGAAGATATAGTGAAAACTTGTTTCCAGGGCACAGGAGGTGTCAAATTAGGAGGAAGAAGAATAAACTGCATAAGATTTGCTGATGACATGGCATTATTCGCTGAGGATGAAATAACCATAAATAGTATGTTAGAAGAGTTAAACAGCAGCTGTGAGCAGTATGGGATGAAGATTAATGTAAAGAAGACAAAGGCAATGGTTATAGGACGGAAACTAAGGAATATTAATGTGAGAGCAAACAGTGAAAGAATCCAGCAAGTGGATAGCTTCAAGTACCTCGGATGCACTATAAGCAGTGACATGAGCTGCAACCAAGAAGTGAAAATGAGAATCGCAATAGCAAAAGAAGCTTTCAATAGAAGAAAAAATGTTTTTTGTGGACCCATGGACATAGGTCTAAGGAAGAGATTAGTGAAATGTTTTGTGTGGAGTGTAGCACTATATGGTGCAGAAACCTGGACGTTGAGAAGAAATGAAGAGAAACGACTCGAAGCTTTTGAAATGTGGACATGGCGAAAAATGGAGCGTGTAAAATGGACGGACAAGGTAAGAAACGAAGCCGTACTGAAAGAGTTGGTGAAAAAAGATCTATACTGGAGACCATCAAGAAGAGGAAAAGAAACTGGTTAGGACACTGTCTAAGAAGAAACTGCCTGCTAAGAGATGCCTTGGAGGGAATGGTTGAAGGAAGAAAAGTCCGTGGAAGAAAGAGATATCAGCTTATGGATGATATTAAATTAACTGGGTCGTATGCTATTACGAAGCGTAAGGCAGAGAACAGGGAAAGCTGGAGATTGCAGTGAAAAACCTGCCAATTAGGCAGAAAACAATGAATGAATGAATGAATGAATAATAAGGTAAGACCACGGAAAGAGCTGTTTCAAGTACCGAGAGCTCAAACAAAGTCAGCCAATGCAGCACCCACTCGGAGAATGTGTAGGTTATATAACGAAATTGCAAAGACATGTGATAAGATAGACATCTTCCAAAGTTTTCGAAAATTCAAAAGGGAAACAGAAACTTATTTCCAAAGCCAGACTTAACTTTGTTTATTAGTTCAGTCTCTTTATGTACAGGCGTAGAATCCATCCTATTTTTCTTTTTTCTTTTGTGTTATTTACTAATTACTGTCATTACATCTATATATCATAGTTTTTAAATGTAAGGTGAAGTACATATGTTTTTCCTTGGTTATTTTCTTGGTTATCATGTGTAAGTTCTAACCCAAACTGTCAGGTTAATACTTTATACTTCTCTTTCATATCTAATCTTATATTATTTTTTATATTACTGTAACACATATTATCATATTATTGTACTTTTTGAATTCTTCTGATTGCATATTTTGTGTACCAAACAGTGTTATAATTTCATACCAACAAGACACTGTAAATGGGCATTTTCCTGTAGTGTCATGTCTTTAAATAAATAAATAAATAAAATAAATAAATAAGATAACACAAATAACCGTATAAAAACTATATATTATGTCCGCGTATGAAAGTCACGGATTACTACGTCTACGTAAGCTACGGTCACGCAATTGATTAATGAAGTTAATCAAGATCAAATAAATCTATACAACAGTGGCCTATGCTGAATCGAGGATATGGACTATTTGCTATGACACCTGGTCCTAGGCTATGGAGCAAGAGAGAAGACTAAGACACCGTGTAAAAGTGCTTAAATACACAGGGGCGTAACTAGGTTGGGGCAGCCGCCCCCCCCAAAAAAAAAGGGAAAGGGGCCCCGAAAAGCCCGAAGACTGTAATCTCCTGACTTGTGTTTTTGTTAGACTTGCCCGCAGCAGGCAGATTATAGTGACGTGTGAAGCACAAAGCTGGTGGTTTCGTTCAGTTGCACGTCTGCAGTAATATGAATATGTTCTATATTATGAAATTTTGTATGTGGTTGAGTGTAAGAAAAGGCATGAGCCTTAATCTCCGCCACAAATAAATAAATAAAACCATTCCAGATAAAATTTGTTAAACGAAAGGCGTCCGGGTTATGCAGAAGTTCAACTAGTTGGCATAAAGCACATCCGCTGGGTGAATACTCTACACCTGTCAGCTGTGGAATTCACAGCATGGGTACAATCTTCGAACTCACCTATGGAGAAGCGTGATCTTCGATTGAAAGACACCTCTGCGGGTGGTCAACAGCGAAAGTTTGCCATTATATCTCGTTCACAAAGAAGCCACAGAAGCAGGGGATACGGGACCAACGCTCACCCTGCGTTTGGGACAATTTTCTCACATTTCTTTGCATAAACCAGGCTGGGATAAATGTGGCATATATAGGTCGATCATGACAAAAACCTGAATGGATATATACATACATAGTATATGTATACACACCATGGCCGTAGGCAGGAAAAATTTTTCGGTGGGTTCACTCATAATTGTTCCCATTATAACGGTCAAATATTGAGTGACAAGTAATTAATCTAATTGCCCGTTAGTAGGAATTAATTGCAATTGGTAATATTAATATCCGTCGCGAATACAGGTGTCTAGCGACTGTCTTAGCCAGCACTAGCTTGCTCAACCACCGTTTTTCGCCCGAATTCGGATTTACATGCATTCTTATGGGAATAGCAAGAAAAATGCAACTTCTAAACCAATGGACCGAATTGGATGAGAATTTAACCAGCGGAAGACCACATCATGAAAGTACTGATTCCAAGATTTGAGCCTTATCAGAACAGAACTACGGGAGTTATGAATTATTAAAGATTCATCGCTGAATTGAAAGGGAGACGCTACCCTACTGAGTTGGCCTTGCTTTCCGTGACTGATACAATAGCGGAAGATTTAGCCTAATCTCTGTGCGAAAGGCTGCTACCAGAGGTTAAGGACCCGAGTGAGCGTTGACCAGGATAGGAGGACAACGGTCAAAGCACCAGAAACAATAAACAAGCACCTGATCATAGAGGGTAGTGCGTCACCACGTTCAAATCTGGAATAAAAGGGATGATTTGGAATAGCGAGACACAGTTTGCCTACAATCGCCACCGGAGTGTGAGCTACGCGCGACCTAGCTGCGAGTTGCAAGCGGACCCGAGGTCTGGATTTGTTTTCCTCGAGTGAGTGTTTCAGAGCCATGGAGTAGAGCAGAATAGAACCAGTGGGTCGTTTTCCCCCTCGCCGTCAACGCATCCGTGCACATACGTGTGGTTATGTGAGAATATCGTCAGACACGTCCACCTGTGTCAATCGTCCGAAACAACGTCCTAAGTAGTAAAAGTTAATAACATTTGATATCCATGTGAAACCGCGAATGGCTCACCGCGTATGTTCGTCTCATCGCCCAAGCCACGTATCTGTACTTACGAGTGACCGCGAAGAACTGACCTATTTATGTTAACAGCAAACAATAGTTCATTGAAGTATATTTATACCTTCAGAAAAGATAGAAGGGGTTCGCACAAGGAACAATTATTCACTTTATACTTAAAATCCTAAACGATAAATTGTAGTAGGCAATGTAGCCAAGACATAGCAAGAGTATGGTCAAAGTATTAATTAATCTAACCTTTGTAATTGTCATATTGTCGCCATATGCCATGGAATGAGAGTATGAATGTGAGATCGAGTGAAAGAGGGCAAGATGTACTGTCTATTTATATGTGCTTTAATATATGTGTATATTCAGAACCACCGTAGTATTATGTAACGTCATTTCAGGTATTTAAAATCAAATCCTCCTAGGTTTATTCTCGGTAACTCCGACTGTAGGCACTTATCCTGACCGTATTATATTTCATGTAATGTTTAATTCGCCCAGCAGGTGAGGCGAGCGATTCTTCGTTGTTGCGTTGCTAAGCTCAGCTCAGTTGAGTTAGTTGAGTTAATTAGTTATTACATTAGCCCGTAACACCATGTGCGTCGCAAGAAATTTGAAAAATAGAAATAATAACAATAATAATTATAAAATAATAATAATAATAATTAAAAAATTCATAATAATAAACTATTTTTTTCCAAATGTATTATTATTATTATTATTGCTGTCCTTATATCCTTGAGGAAACTTTTCTACTTTATCCACCAGAAGTGTGAATATGCAGCACAACTGTTTGTATTATTATATTCTTGTACGTTTCATGCAGTGTGTACTGAAATGCACAGTTATTATATTTTGTTATTAAATTTTAGATACCTTCAGGAAATAGCTTTAAAAGTAAGAGAAATTTAAGTCATAAAATTTACGTTGTTTGACCATTCACAAAACTTAATTTTTGGAATTTTGAAAACTGTGGAACCAGTTATTCTCTGTATTAAATGGTAAAACATAACCTGGCGCCTGTATTGTAACCTCCATTTTTCGATCTAACGCTGTTTTTCTTTGGTTCTTCTGTTCGAATACTAACTGACTGGACTTTATTTTAGTTACAACAATAAAAATAACAAACTTTCTGCTATTTTGAAACTTGCAGTACGATGTCAATTCGGGGGAGGGGGGTTCTATGGACCAGTTCGATCCCACTTACCGACGCTGATATTGTTCCTATGTTTAACAAACAGCATTCATTATATAAAACCACAATGCACTATACAAGTAGCCTATGTGTTTTATAGGAACGCGTGACGAAGCTGGATATCCTAAGTTTGAACTCTTATCAAGGGGGATTTAAACCCATATCGAACACAGAATTAAAAAGTTGGAACGAGAATTTTGGTAAAAAAATAAAACATTCAAATGCTGACCAAGGCAATTTTTTTTATAAAAAAATATAAACTAAAAACGTAACGTTTCCACCCTCTAACAGGGTCTTCTTCAGACAAAGATTCACAATACATTGAAAGAGATCTTTATTTATTTATTTATTTAAATTTCCAGTACAGCAGAAACTATTTTAAACCGGAAAGAAACAACAGTAAAACAGTACACTAGTGTTAAATTGAACACACGAAACAAGATAAAATAAAATAAAATAAACAAAATATAAATATAAACATAAACAAGTCGAGACAGTTCCAAGGTAAACAGATGTGTTTCACAAAAGCATTACTTATATACAATTTTTTCTATGTTGGTGATAAAAGATGGATATGAACTGAATATATTGGTTTGGTTTGAGATTACATTGAACTGATTTGGTAGCCTATGAAATAGTGAACGTTGAATGAGTGAGAGTCTTGGAGTTGCAGTGTGGAAAGTTTCCTTGCTCCGTGTTTTGTGTCTAGGCACTCTGAGGGAGAGTTCGTGGAGTGGGATGCTGCATCTTAGGTTTCCATTAATTATCTTATGTAGTAAATTCATATCTGCAACGTATCTACGTGATTCTGGAGTATTTATGTTTAAGTTTATAAGCAGATCTCTCTTAATAGGTAGGTGTCTCAGGGCCGGCACTCTATATCGAACGATGGATAGGAAAAAGCTGAGAACATTGTCGATCTTGGAGGTATGAGAAGGGGCAGCTATGTTCCAGATGGGTGAACATTATTCTAGAATGGGGGACACAAAAGTTTTGAAGTAAATGGAAAGTGCTTTCGGGTTATGGATTTCGGTGAATCTGTAAAGTAAGCCTAGCATACGCATTGCCTTTTTTGTGATGGTTGATATGTGATTATCGAAAGTTAGTTTAGAATCTATGAGGATACCTAGATCTCGGTGTTGTGCTTCTTTTGTTAGAGTGATGTCGGTGAGTGTATAATTACCTTCAAGAATGTTTTGCTTCAATGAAATTGTTATGTAAGAGCATTTCGAAGGGTTTGTGGTCAGTTTCCATCGCTTACACCATTCAGAGAATCTATTTATGTCATTTTGGAGAAGTTGCATGTCTGATGGTTGTTTTATTTCTCTCATAATCTTGCAATCATCAGCGAACATTAGAATTGTGCTTGAGATGGGGGAATTAAAGAGGTCTGTGAGATCATCCAGATATAATACAAATAACAGAGGGCCAACAACGCTTCCTTGCGGCACACCAGATATAACAGGAAGCCAGTTAGAATTAGTTCCAGGAAGTATAACACGTTGTTGTCTATTTCTTAGATAGTCTTTCACTATTTTTAACGTGTTTCCAGTTATATTAAATCTGTTAGCTAATTTATGCAGTAAATAATGGTGATCCACTGAATCAAAAGCTGAACAAGACCCTGTTAGAGGGTGGAAACGTTACGTTTTTAGTTTATACTTTTTTATACAATAAATTTGCCTCGGTCAGCATTTGAATGTTTTATTAACATGGAAACAAGGCTTAACAGTGTTACCATTGGGAATTTTGGGACAATCACAAGGGAATTTTCATTCAGATCCAGGAACAGCACTGGAAAGAGGACAGCAGAAGTGAAAATGAAGGGGTTGCAGGTGAGCTGCAAGAATTAAACCGGTTTCCCTCAAATTTCATAATTCAAAATGTTTGAAAATTCTAGCTCGTTCATTTCAGCATTGTCTGTCTCCCTGTTGTATTTTAGTAAAACTGAGAATAATTTTTTAAAATGGGATACAAATTTTGGTTCTGAACTTCCATTAATCCAACATGCCAGAAGTTTCGGGGGGGGGGGTTGAACCCTAACCCCCCCTAAATACGGCCATGATACACACACATAGTACACACATACAGGTTTGTCGATGCAGACTGCTTTGACACAACTTTTGGTGGGGAATTTTGTGACTGAAGTTCAAGTACGTTATCACGTAAGCAACACTGCATTGTAAATTGCCAAATAAATAATTAGTAGTAAGTATTATTATCGGGGGAAATCCAGTTCTTACACAAGGTAGTAAAGGTAAGGTTCCCCGTGCCATGAATGCATATTTAGGGGGTGTGGGGGTAGGACCCCACATATTAAGATGAAATTAAAGTTACAATTTAATATAACAGCAACACATTCGCAGCATCAAATTTCCCATGTATTTAAAACACCTGTAACAATGATGTCCGTACCAACCACAATGTCATATTTTCTATGGTATTTTACCTTTTTTAAAACATTCATTCCAACTTTAACCTTAATTGATCATATCATTTTCATTAGTTATTGTCATTCCAAAATATTTGAATTTAGAAACTGAATAATTAGCTTTTGTTAATCTGTATTAATTTTATAGTGTTAGTTCAACTTTCCTGTCAAGATACATGTTGCAGGTACAAACAAAAAGAAGTAATTTTCGATTACTCATTACAAAACTAAAAACAATATTCAACCTTTGAATTCGATACTGGGAAGACCCCACGATGGCAGGTCTCTTCATTTCTACTTTAGCTGTAAAATACTACCACATAGTTACAAACAAACTTTTATAAAAATAACACCCTCTTAATATGTTTGTTTAAATAATGTCAGGGCGGTAAAAATACTTCAATTTTATTGCGATGAAGATATTTCTCTTCATTGTATATAATTACTAACAACGTTTTCTACATCTTTAGATTATTCATGACAATGAGGATTAATGGTGATATGATGAAAGAGATTAGAAAAACAAATTGGGATAAGGCTCGAACCTAGAACCTTTGGTGTAGAGATCATTATTCTTACACTCAACATGCTCAGCCACTGAACTTAGCCAGCGGCAAACACTTTATGGCACAGTGAAACAGATTTCGTAGAAAATATAATTCGTCTTTTGAATTTAGTGAATATGAAAGAGGAAAATGTTCACTCTGGAAAGATTTTTTCTCAATCTCTTTACCATAGGACCCGATGAACACTCGTCTGAGTGAGGCTTGTCAAGATCCATCAGCGGAGAATTGTGTTTCAAGTTATCTTTTAGGTGAAGTTACAAGAAAGAGCATCAGGTAGTCCCCCCTACCGTTCCTACCTGCTTTCTGCGAAAGGGCCCACAACCGGAGCTACTAGTGGTTGTACCTTGTGGTTCACAATAGCTGAGTCTTGACCGAGGGAACAGCAGGGCAATTATCTCCACTGAGAGTCTTCTTTACGGACGGGTATACGGTGGAAAGTTAAAGCCTCCTAAACTTTTGGGTGCGTACGGAAATTACGGTGCGTATCATCCGCAAATCCCCAAATACTGTCGGATTTCTACGTTGCGTGCAAACTTTAATGACTTCGACGTATTTTTACGGTTGGGTATGCCCGTCTTTAGAAATGACTGAACTTCGGGGATCATTTGAATCACTTGTTGAAATGATACAGATATGCTCCAAGTAGATTTTAAGTGAATTCTCTGAGAATCTAAAAGATAAAGATAAACTCTATCCAAAGACTTGCCAACCGAGAGAGCTGGTTAAATATATCAATATTTCACCCGATGATAGACACAATTTGCTCAAAACTGGACAATCGTTTTAAACGCATGAAACCAGTTGTAGACACATAGAAAGTAATATAACCTTCCAGTATTCAACCCTCACTTTGACATCATTTCCTGTATTTGATGTTTTTTCTTAGGAATACTGAGTCAAAAGGTGCTCATGACCCCAACTAACCACCCTACGGTCACACCACTGCAATCTTCTTTTTTGTCGAGATCTAGAGACACTAAGCTTCGCAAAGATCCTGAAAAATTTGCAAAAAACTTTCCCAAACCTTTATTTCAGTCACAAATATTATCAGAAGTTCTTTCAAACACAAGATAAAGGACATGAATGATGTGAAAGGGCTTGCTTGTGATACACGTAGTTCATTGACTTCCAGTTATCTTTATGTGTGAACGTCTTGTTTCATGTATAGTCACCGGCAATAAAAATGGGACAACTAGAGCCTGAAATAATGGCTTTCCTACAATGCGTTATTGATTGATTTGGTGTTTTAAGTCCACTTTATGCACATTAAGGCTAATCGGGACTGGACCTACAGTTTAAATTGAGATCCGAACCACTATGTGCCTCCACCGGGTATCGAACCCGGGACCCCTTAATTACAAGACGACGACGCTACCACTGCGTCATCGGGGGGTAGGCCCCTACAATGCGTTATGCGTGTTGCCTAATTCTACGGCGATGAGCAGACTTCACTAACAACTTTATAATTTATTCTATCGCCGTAGGGATTGGCAACACACATACTGTTCCTCTCACAGGAGCAAAAGCAGAGACTTTTCTAAATATAAAATTGTAAAAACCTATTTACATAATGCTATGAGTCAGGAACGTCTCAGTGATCTGGCTTTACATTCAACTGAAAATTGTAGAGCCCAAAAAATCAAGTTTAGCAAAGTAATCGATGCTCTTGCGTATTTACCGTATTTGCCGTCGTATAAGACGGACAGGCGCACTTTTTTGGACACATTTTACAACAAAAAGCTTTATCACTTTCAAATATAATGTAACATAGGTCTACTTTCGAAAAATAACTTACCTAATCTAACCAGGAAAGAATATCTACAGTCATGGACATACGTATTCATACAAAGGCATTGTCTGAATGAAACATGTTATTATACAAAGAAGACCGTAAAGGCAAGTCAAGTCTGTAGCACATATGCTCCATTGGAATGGCAAGTATAGAAACGCAAAGCAATTGTGTGCATACAATTGAAATTGTCATGAGAAATGTGGGTAATCCTTAGAGAAACTGCTTTCTGGATGGTCATAAGTATTCATACGCCAGGTTATAAACCCCAAAAAAAGTTCCTCAAACAACCGTTTCCATCATTCAGTGCCAGATATTTGTTTACTGCACTTGCACCTGGTGTTGGCGTGCTGCAGGAAGTCAAATGGGCCGCAAAGGGAAAGAAAATACGATCGAAGAGAGGAGAATTATGATATCATTATACCACAATAAGAAATTATATTCTGAAATCGCAGACATAGTTGCGTCTGCGACTGTGCAAAGTGTCATCAAACGATATAAAGACACAAAAGTGCTGATAAATAGGGAAAGGGTTGGGCGTCCTCAGAAACTTACTTCGAGAGAGAAACAAGGACTGTTGAGAATGATCAAGAAAATCACAAAATCAACATCGTCAGCAGTGTCGGCACATGTTCACGAACACCTGGGAAAACAAATGTTCTCGAGAAGTATTAGAAGGCTTTTCAACCGAGCAGGGTACAGAGCTAGGGTACCTAGAAGGAAGCCATACATCAGTAAGAAGAACAAGAAAGCCAGATTAACATTTGCAAAGGAGTGTGTTAGTAAAAGTTTGGACTTCTGGGATAAAGTGTTGTTTACGGACGAGAGTAAATTTAATATTATCCATAGTGATGGTAGAATTTTGGTGTGGAGAAAGCCCAATACTGAGCTTGAGCCTCGAAATCACTTGGCTACAGTTAAACATGGAGGTGGTGGCGTTATGGTCTGGGGCTGTATGTCAACTCAGGTGTTGGAGAACTCGTCTTTATTGAGGGAACTATGGATAGATTTGTCTATTTGGATATTCTGAAGATCAATTTGCAGCAGAGTATCGATCATTTGGGTCTTGGAAATGAATTTTACTTCCAGCAGGACAACGACCCTAAACATACAGCCGAGATTGTCCGCCTTTGGTTGTTATATAATACTCCCACACACTCAAAACTCCACCTCAGTCCCCCGACCTAACCCCATTGAACATGGAGCCATTTGGAAACCAGACTCCGAAAACATGACATAACAAGCAAGAATAGACTGAAAGAGGTCATTTTGCATGAGTGGCATAATATTACATCTGAAATAACCACGCCTCTTGTTCATTCTATGCAAAAGAGACTGACAGCTGTTCTCCATAACAGAGGAATGCATACTAAATTCTGACGACATGGTATTTGTTTCTTTCTTTTCTTCAAAGTGAACTTTTATGTTGGTGTATGAATACTTTTGTCCAGCCAAAGAAGCGGGTATTGGGAATGTATTGTATTTTATTTTTCTACAAGAAGCATCTGATATTTATTTTTGTTGCCAATATATCGTTTGGTGCATACATGGTAAGGCATTACCAGTTTTGACTTCCTTATTGTTTTCCTAGCTGCTGCAATTCGTCCTTTCTTCCTTTCAGTTCTACTGTATGATTACTTTTGTCCATCACTGTACATTTTACTCTTCTTCGCCACACACCGATAGGAAATGGTCTATCGTAGAACAGAGAAAATTTCCAGAAATGGAAGTAATCAAAAACTGAGTATCGGCGTGTAAGACGCACCCTGTTTTTCAGACTTATTTTTAAAGGAATAGTTATAATTATGTATTACAATAATTGTAATTATAAAATTATTATACGCCGGCAAATACGTAATCATTAATCTTAATTTCTTAGTGAGGTACGTTCTTACATCAAGTATGCTAAAATTAAGCATTTTTGTATTCGTAGATGCAGCCACTTTATAGCAGTAACCAGAGGCCCCATTAAAGTAGTTTGCTCCGGTGTCCCCCATTAGTCTCGTTACGCCCCTGTAAACACATCGATTTTGCTAGTTCTCTGTCTTCAAGGATTTGACATGCCATGCCATTGCCAACGACAGCCAAGGTTACAAATGACTAAAATATCGGGTTCCTAACACCGTTATCAATTTATCACCAATGAACAGTTTTGCAGATTCTAATCTCTGGGCTTCAGGCTTTTCAGATAACATGGCTTGACTCCTGCCACGATCTGTGTTCACAGCGAATATTAGTAAACCACTCACTTTCAATTTTCCAAGGTCTCGAATAATATCGTCATTAGAACCGCAAAATAATGATAATGAAATCAAATAACAATACTGAAGGCATATAGCCAACAATCAGACTGGCTTATATTGTCGAAGAAACCCGTATAATCTATCTAATGAAAGAAACAGTTTTACCTCAAAACTAGATTTCAATCGATATAACAACAATTAATTAGAGAAGAGAAGATTTTTAAAATCAATGAACGTACAGTTAAAAAAGGGGGCACTATGCTTTATCTTACTACCACGCATTGTTGGCGCCAAGGGGACTTGTTTTCATTATTTTACTTCGCCTTTTGTGTCACTTTTGACTATTTTGCGAAGATGGAGATGAGTGATGACATGATGAAATTGATGATTGGAACCCGGGACCCCTGGCGTCGTAGTGCGATGTGCTAACCACTCCGCCACGGGTGCTTGTGAAAGAGTCTTCCTTGTCGCACAACAGTTTTGCTACCTTGTGTTCTGACGTCAGACGAGGAATGCCTACGAGGTTAGGTTAGGTTAGGTTAGGTTCCATTAGCATAAATGCAATGAAAAATTATTATTTAGGCTGAGAACTAAACATAGCTAGCCTAACCTAACAACGTAGGCATTTAGCCTAAAATTAAAAAGCTTTCTTCCGTAACGTCAGAACACAAGGTTGCTCAAGTGTTGTGCGATAAGTGAGACCCTTTGTGAAGGACTGTCAAAGGATTTGAGTGGGCCATTTCTTCAAAGGAACAATGCATTTCGAAATTCACGGTATGGTTATCATTTGATGCAAACAAAGATTTCAGATCAAAAACTATTAAAGTTTAAATAATAGAAAAACAGATATTCAAATGTATGAATGAAACATTTGTTCAACTTTCGGTTCTTTAACTTCTCACGATATAGCAATAATTAAAAATTCTACACTAATTGACAGAATAATGTGTTAATGGGAAATATAGAAAAACCGTTAGTAGAGCGCCCTCCTAAAGGTTCCAATCATATTCATCTTTATCTACATAGCCTACATCGACGTCTGGAAGGAAATTAAATAACGACCTAAAATTATTATTTCACACATACGCTGATCACATCACCCCCACCTTCGGCCGTGATCAAGAAAGTGTGGGGCCCCAACTCCAAACCCGTATACGCCTTCATGGCGTGGTGCAAAGCACAGGGGAGCACTTTTACCTTTTTACACATACAATTCATTTCATTTACAGCCATTTATGTTAATTATTGTAAGTGCGTTTCAGGAACATTATAGCTACAATTTGAAGGACTATTTTTGAGGGGACAACGGTATTATGGGGAAAACTATGGCTTATTTGCAACCTCCCCTCTCTCCTTCCCCGGACAAAAATACCTTGCTTGCCCCTCCCTGGAAGAAACTCTGCGGACGGCCATTTCTATATACTTTCATTTTATTTTTGCCACGAAACTTGACAGGGTGGGTTAGCCTGAAGCCTGAGCATGGCCCACCCTTGGCGCCGCACCTGAGCATTAATGGTGTGAAGGGATCGCTCCATATACGTAGTTGCAAAATATGCTAAAGCAATTATGTACCCATAAGTGTATACTTACAAAAACAAGAAATAATAGAACGAGTCAATATGAATTAGACTAAATAAATATATATAGATAGTTCCTTTTTCGATGATATAAACATCACACTCCTCACAATAACCTCATAAGCAGCTCTACAGTAGATTCAGATCATTGAGGCGCCTATGCTACCACGGAGACAGATTTATGTTAGTACTTACCGTTTCGTCCTTGTTAAAATATCCTCAGTCTCATTTTTCTGCAAGAACTCCAATAAATTGTTTGGTATCGAATGGTCAACGCCACTAACATCTACGATATCTCCTTCTGGCTGCAATTGGATGCCTAGCTTCGGCTGGCCTTTTGAAACTGTAAACTGCACAAACCTCATTTGAAGCTTCGTAGACGTGGAGAACGAGAAACGTTGGTTTACACTTGGCACATTCACTCTCAGAATCGCGTACAAACAAGCACGCGACCTAGTAACGAGATAAGCATTATCTTTGCTGACACTACGCAAATACAAGCCCGTGCCACAAGAAAAACGACGAATTTTTTCTACCTGGAACTTGAACAAGCGTTTCATTGGCATTTTTCAAGAGATCCGATTGTGCGTTTGTGAATAATAAATACCGGCACACGATTTTCCTCCTTCCTTCGCTGTTATTACGTAAGCGTTACTGCTTGAACCAAACGCTCATGTGTCACCGTGTCACTCCCAACCGTAGCGCTTCTGCTAACTGCACGTGCTTGACAATATCGGCTTCTTATGTTTCTCTTTTCTCATTGGTCTCGCTACGAACTTTCCCAGCGGTGACACATAAAGTATGCGTAATCGCTTGCTTTCGTTTACGGTGTAGTTTGGATGATCGTCGTTTCACAAGGTCTGCGTTGAAGCAGAACCAGTCTAGCACTAAAAGTAGAAAGTTTCCGGAATACAGCGCGTGGTCCTCATGAGGAAGTAGATTCGCAGCCAGGAAAAGCAAGTTCGCGGTTTGTACGGGACTGTCCCTATCTCCACTCTGGATGGACTTAATCATCCTTACGTAGTACGGGAAGGGCCAGTCCTAGGTTGGTCGGGGCCTGGGGGCCATACATTATAGGTGGAGTGTATATAGGATGACCATAATATTTTGACTCAAAAAGCGGACGTTTCAAGGAAGTCAGTTTAGCCCTCGTAAAAAATCGCTAGTCATATCATTATATTATTATTTGTTATGATATTGATCACATAAATGATACATTATGAACAACAAATAAAATACTGCTCCCGATATCAAAAGGTTGCATGGGCGTATTTAGGTAGGGGCTAAGGGTGGCTAAGCCCCCCCTCCACAACCAGACATTAGGCTCCCCAAACGCATGCGACATATCTATAAAATAATAAGGAAAGAGGAAGTGCACATAAAAATTAGAAAATTCTCATGAGACTTCCATGTGTTAATCTTGTGATGTCAGTCACGCATTCAGAAAGAATTTCAAAGTATGTCCTGATGTAGAACACAATCAAATTTGAAGTGCATGCATCTTTATATGGGGACCAAATGTTCCGGACAAAATTTCGAACAAAATATATCACCGTTATTTCTTTTGATCTCCCACCGTTGGACAGCACGGCGTTGCATCCACTGTTTACATAAATGTAGCCTTTCAACAATGAGCTCCTACAATTGTGCTTTTTCGAACATGAAAAGAGATATCGTCATTGTAGAGACTTGAACAGAATAGCAATCTTGATAGGAAAAAGGCGTCAGTTCAAAGAAGTGAATTTAATTTTTGTGGATTTGTATTACCTGCGGGACATTTAAAGATGTAGGCTTAAATATCGCGTAAATGTATCGCAATCCTGTAGAAGCTATTCAATCGCGCGTAATTGCTTTATTAAGTGGTCACTACAGTTCATTGGAGAAATACTCTGTTCCAAGTCTTTGTGTACGTTGCACCGCGTCAGCAATATATATGCAGATGCGCGGGATTTATTTGAAATTTCATTGTACGAAGGTGGTGCAGTTGAAAGTTGTGTTCAACTCTCCTGGTAATGTGTGAATCTTGTGGATCGCTTCTAGGGATGCTTGGAATCTCAGGTAAAAAAAAGAAAAAAGAAAATGAGGACTAAAAGTGGTAAACGTTGTAAGTGCCAAAGTCGAAAGTGTTGTGAAATCGCATCGTTCCGCACATCAGCCCGTACGAACGTTCACACTAGTGACCTCTTTACACGCCCTTTGAACTACTTAGAGGGCTACCAGCCACTTTTCACGTTTACCACATTATAAAGCATGGCACATTTCACAGTTTAACGTGGAAAACTGTGTTTGAAATATTGTGGCACTTACAGCGTTCACCAATTTTAATCAAATATCTATCTCTTGGAGTCTCAGGATAAATGGATTACTGTGGAGGTTAGATGAAGATTATTTGTTGTTTCAAGTAACCCAGAGGAAGATTATCGTGGAGGGATACGTGCTTATGCTGGTTATATAACAAGAACAATTCTTAATCATCTTTTGGAGATTTGAAATTATCGGAAAATCATTCTTTGATGTATTGCTCATACTGATTGTGAAATTAAGGTACAGATGACAGAATGATCATTCCTTTTAATAGCGACTTTAGTAATAGTAAAATTCAGGAGTCGACAAACAGGATTAGACTATTGAATTTGAGAAAGAAAATTAAACAATTCACAGCGAAAGTGATCAAACGTGCTTCAAATGTCATATTTGGTGTTCTTTTTAATTTACCTGCCCAAGGTTATATGAAAGTTGTTTGGTCGACGATCCTCAGAAATAAAAATTAAATCAGAAATCGCACCATTGGTAGGTGATCATTTTCAGTTGACGTAGATTTATTACATACCTATAGAAGACTGCTAGTGTCTTCAGCTACAGATGAACTGTCTGTCTTTTCCCGCAACGAGATGTATTAAAACATGGCCAAGGTCAACTATGGGTAAGACAAATTTTCTTCCATATCACTATTGAACATAGAAAGGGGAATTGTAGTTGACAGAGATTTTTTCAGGAATTTATGCAGATGAGCAAGAAATAGAGCACTTCTATTGAAGTTTAAATAAGACAAATACGTAATTTGTGTAATATCTTATTAAAGTTTTTTTGACGAATCTAGTCGCAAGTGATTCTCAGTTGTAGTAAAATTAGGAATGCGAAGCTTCGTTGCATCGAAATGAAAGAAATTTAAATATTTAGTATTTCATTAACTATGTAGATTGTGCTTTTAAATGCCCTGCAGCATTATAATTTGCTCAGTATACCATGAAGACAGGATTGCCTGTTAAGACGTATTATACTAAAATATACCTTATTTATTCTAAAGAAGAAATCTGTTCTTTATTATAATAAATTTGCAACCATCTATAATAGGGCAATTCCATTGTGACGGGAGTGACATTCAGACAAATTTACATTCATTCTTTAATTGTTATCTTAGCACCTTCAAATATGTAACTCTATCAGTTCATATAATTTTATTTTCCGCGTTGAAAGTTAAGTTATTTAATTTGAGAACATTCCTCCCCATCTCAACATCTTAGTTACAATATTTTCTATAAATTCTGACGGTTGTGACAGTTCTGAGACATGACTTCAGGACTTTCCCCAGTCACAATTCCAGATTAATTTCATACATAATAAGTGATATATACTTTTAATAAAAGTAAAATTAACCTTGTTTGTCCACTTTCACATGGTTCAATAGTGTATTTATTCCATTTAGCACTTCCATTTCTTTTGAGTTAGATGGCTTGGGGATCAGCTGTCTGCCAAGGAGAATGCCTGTGATTGTTTTTGTAATGGATAAAAGTACGAATAAAGTTAGCCCCAGCTAGCCTCCCCCCCCCTCCCCCAAGCGGACGGACAAAACTACGCTTGATCAGCCAATCTCCTTGAGGACACAATTATTTTTTACAAACTGTTCATAACCTCCACCCCCACCCCCCAACTCTCGGCAAAGTTTAGTCCTACCAACAGGCCCGTACCCAGCATTTTTTTTTAGGGAGAGGCCAGATCCGAAATTATGGAACAAAGAGAAGATCCGAAATTCTGTTGGATTGATTTAATTAGGTTATTTTACGTCGCTTTCCTTCTTATTTTGGTTATTCGCGACAATGAGGATGGGTAATGATATGATAAAATTAATGAAAGGATATTTACAAAGAATCCCCAAGTAAGGCCGATATTCGTACACAGGACCCCTGAAGTCGTAGGGCGTTGTGCTAACCACTGTGCCATGCTGGTCGACGAAATACTGTTGGAGTATTAGATGTGACCACCAATGCTATGGTAGTATTGCTTGCAGCTAAAGTGTAGAGCTGAAATATTATAGTCTACAAGAAGAGTAACAATGTTTTCAAATTTCTCATAATTTTCTTATACCAGGACCAGTGAACAGCCATGATATTTGCATGTTTTAAAAATAATATATTTATAAATATAATTATACTTGCTAGCAATGATTATTAAAATAGAAGACATATTAACTAAAAAACGAATTTTTGCATCACGACAGAAGTTCGAAAAAGTCGGGGCAGGGATTAAAAGGAATAGACTGTCCTGACCAAATCGGGTCGTCTGGTTGCCTTGCATCAACAACGTATTTAGGGGGGTGTCCGGATCCTATCCGAAAGACTTATCAAGTACTAAAATTAAATATTGAAAATATAATTGTTTTTACCATTTGCTATATAATTCATGCTTATTTATTTTAACCGATCTTATTGGGAGGCAAGAAATTGGGATCTTACGGCTTTGAAGGACAGATCCAAAGATGTATGTGCCGCCCCCCGTGGCGGAGTGGTTAGCACATCACGCTACGAGGTCAGGGGTCCCGGGATCGAATCCCGGCCTGGGCATGTGAGTGTCCATTCATGAATTTCATCATGTCATCACTCATCCCCATCTTTGCAATTAGCCAAAAGTGGCACAAAAAGCGAAGTCAAATATGTAAATCAATCAATCAACCAAAGATTTATGCACATTACTACTTAAGTTATGATAATATGCATAAAATATTAGTCAGGAACGTTACTTTTCATCAATTGGATCTAACTACTTTATTTTCTTTATTCAATAAATATTCAATCTTAACTACACGTAAGCTAGATAGGGAATACATGCTGTTTTATTTCTATTCTTATGCCGTATTTTACATATTCATGTAATAACAGCACTATAGCATTAATTAATTTACTTATTTAATTAATATTATTTCAATTTAATGAAATATAATTATTCTATTATTACACTTAGTCGGTCCCTATAACCAACCAAAGGTTGGCTATACATCCCCAATACATACAAGCACCACTCCACTTCAACAAAAGTACAAGGCTATTTCACTCCATGTACAATTAACAGGAGTAGCCATTTCTCTATATACTAAAATTAGCAGGAATTAGGCCTAAGTTGGTAAAATTAGGCTAAAAAACCAAACTATCAAGTAAATAGATCCCTGACCCAAAATCATTTGTTATCAAAATGCTAACATTTTGTAAGTAGGCCTAATCCCATGAGCACATGTTGCATTTCAAGCAAATTTGTTAATAGTGAATAGATTTTCAGGATAACATTTGTGCAGCACAAAATAACCTGCTTTCCCTGAGAATAACCTCAATTCATATTTATTTGCACAAATAAACCTAAAAAACATTTAAAAATCGATGTTTTGGACAAAAAACAATCGATACCACAGCACCAGTACCACCTGTGGAGATCAATGTCGACGAAGCTACCCAGGGGTGCTGCTGACCAATGAGATGGGTTCCTGGGCTTGGCCCCCAGACAAGAGAGCTAGAATGATATATATGATCAGAGGACGCCATCTTGATCCCAGTTATTGTTAGTTCTTGAAGCACTGAACATCGGTCCATAAGTTTGAGCCATAGAAGGCCATAGGAGTGCAAAACATTGGTGCGTCCATTGTTTTCAAAGTGCGGGAAATTCATAGTATGCATAGAACTGTGTTAGTAGTGCATAAAATGGACAAAGTGGTTGTTATATAGTGTCCTACAAAGCAAGGAACTCCCAACCACGAAAAAACGGCAAAATTACAAAAAAATGCGAGAGCATGCATTTTTTGAGTGTGCTTTACAAACCACATGCTAGGGACAAAGGACTTTCCAGAGATCAATGTGGTGTACATCCAACTGCATCAATGTTTATTCTGCACATCCTCAGTTAAATACCTTCACAGAACAATGGATTCATACTTAAGAAACCAGCTGCATTTTGACCCATTCATATTTCGAGTGTTTGTTTATCCTCCAAAATCCCACCTTTTAATGTTGGAGTGTTAGGTAAAAGTGCAAAAGGCCCAGGTAAAGTGAAGTGGATCTGGATTATGTAAGTACTATGCTTTTATTTACCTAAATGTTGGTTTTATCTGTGTAAAAACATCCTTATAAGTTTGTCAAGTGCTTGTTTTGATTAAATTGTGTGAGACTCTAGAAAATTAAATGTGTCCTTTCAACGCCTTGATTTTCAATTCATATTTGGCCGGATAAGCCCAGAGCTGCGTTCTTTTCACTCCGATCTAGATAGGCTAAAAGTCCCTATGGTAAATCAGCAATCATTCCTAGGAATGAATGCTGGTCAGCTGGGGGCATCCTCCATGCACATGGTCATAGGAGGACAGCGTAAAGTTGCACGGGGATAAGTACGTCCAGGTTGCATAGCCAGGTGAATTTGTAAATTCAGTGAAGCCCGAAGTAGGTGATTAGGTTAGGCTCACCTAACCTAACGGCAACGTAATCTGGAAGCACGTATTCCCGGACCATCGCAAACCCCCTCCCCGAAATGTGTTTCTAGTTACGTGTCTGCCTTGTATCAATGGTTCTAAAACTAAAATTTTACAAGTATACGTATACGTAATTGTATCTGGACTGAATCATCTTCTTATGTAGATGTCACCCTTGTTTGAGGCACCTTTTCAAAACCAGGAGTGCATTCATCTGTGTGTGATCTGTGAGAAATATAATGTATTCATTCATTCATACTTTATTGGTTTTAACTGTTATACTAATCCGTGACTTCTATGAGTTGGGTTGATGGAAACTGAGCTGATTGTGTAATATTGTGGTAATATTAATAGTTGTTAATTAAGTGAGTACTGTTTATAAAGAGAGAATTTTGTGACTGGAATTGAGTTAAACCCATATACTTATTTAAGTTGAAGTTTAAAACTACGGTAAAAGGAATTATACTCATTAATGTGATTTTCGTAAGGCAGTTCTTGTTAACGTCATGGCGGATGCCATAGGTTATATGGAACTTAATAATCAAGTAGAAATTATAACGAACTTGGTAGAAGACAATGAAATTGTTATAGAAGATAATATTATAGAAGAAACATCTAGAAAACAAGCTAAGAGATCTTCTGAAGATGATCAAGTTCCAGCAAAAGCGGTAAGGATAGACAGGTTAGATAATAGAGATAAAGTAAACACGTTTGGAGAAGGTCGAAGAGAAAATAATGTAGACAAGTGTAAAATGTATTATGATACACATAATGGGCCATATTTAGTAATAATGACTAGTACAAAAGGTGCAGAAAAGAAATTTAACTCTATGAAAATAGGCAATGAATTGCGAAAGAAAGATATAAGGGTCAGATATATCCAACCAAGTGGTTTATATAGAGCAAAGATTTATTTTTACACCAGGAATGAAGCTAACAATTTCATGAAAAATATGCATTTTCATAAAGAAAATAATATTGATGTGTTCATCCCAGAATCCTTATTGGTGAAGGAAGGATTGATATATGGTGTACCCACTGAATTTGAAGAGGAGGAAATTAAGGAAAGTATTGAAGATCCGACAGTAATATCAGTGGAAAGAATGAAAAAGAGAATTCGAAAAGATCATGGTTCATATTATTTTGTTCCTACTAAGCTAATATCAATCACGTTTAGATCTCAAGAAATGCCTAAACAGATTATAGTGGTTAGTCACATTTTCGATGTTACTCCTAAAGTTAGAAATGTGATGCAATGTAAGAAATGTTACAGGTTCGCACATTCAGCAGCCATATGCAAGGATAAAGCTAAGTGTGCTAGATGTGGAAGAGAGGAACATGAAAATTGTAATGAAACTCCGAAGTGTTTAAATTGCGGAGGAGAACATGTTGCTACTGATAAGTCATGTGTAAAATGGGAAATGGAAAGAGAAATCATGAGAGTTATGGCATATGATAATTTATCCGGGCAAGATGCAAGAGAGAAAGTAATAACAGGTAATGTTCCAAGCAATTGTGTTGTTCAAGGCAACTCATATGCTGATCAAATAAAAAACCATATAAACAAAAGTCAAATAAGTGAAATTAACACAAGAAAGACTGGTGTTGTAGGAAATAGCATAACAATACAAAACAGATTTGAAGCCTTAAGTGATTGGGGTGAAAGAAAATCAGATACATACTTGGAAAATGTTTCATGGAAAAGAGTTCCTCCAGAACATCATAGAGACTATTCCAAATTTGAAAATAAATATGGAAAAAATTTCAGACTAAATTCCTATTCACAAACAAAGAATTTTAATGGAAATTCTGAAGGAGAATCAAGTAAAGGTTCTCTAAAGAAATTACAAAGTAATCAAAAACAATTAAATGGAAAGTCTGCAGGAACTGTTATTAAGACAAGGAATAATGAGGAAGACGTGGATAGTACAAATAGAAGCACGCAGGAGGTGAACATCGGAATCTACAACAATGAAGAACAGAAAAAAATCGTGTACTTTCCTCACATAACATCTCAGAAGGATCTTATGTATAATTTGTTACAATTAATGGCGAAACTTATGGCGACATTAACTAAAAATTCTGACTTATTAAGCATAAAAGAAATACTAACAGAATGCTCACAAATAAATGGCCAGGTGCAGAAAATTATTGAGGATTTGGAAATTTTTGGAGAGACACCTTAGGGTGTGGAAGGAAAAATAATGGAAAACATTCGTGGGGGTACACTGGAATGTAAGATCATTGAAAGCAAGAAAGCAAAATCTGGTGAAATTAATAGATGAATATAGACCTGAACTTTTATGTTTATCGGAAATCTCTGTGAACCCATCAAACATAAATTATTTTAAAGTAAATCATTATCACATAATTTATGAAAAGATTAAAGATGATAGTAAAGGAGTTGCAATTATGATTCATGAAAGCATTCCATTTGAACCTATATCTTTTGATTATACATTGTCTATATACGACACATACAAAATTGAAGTCGTAGGAATTAAAATTGCTTTTATGAATCAAAAAGTTAGTATTATATCTATATATATTCCTACAGGTGCAGAGTCACAGAAATTAACGACAAATACATTATCGCAAATGTTTCAATGCATAGAAAAGCCTTTTATTATAGCAGGGGATTTCAATTGCCATCACACAATATGGGGAGATCAGGATGAAGATAAGTTGGGGAAAGTGTTAGTAGAATGTATGGATTTGTGCAAGTTTACTGTAATTAATGACGGGTCTGCTACGTATATAGGAAGATTAGGTACTCGGCCAACAGCTATAGATTTAACGTTAATGTCAGATGATATATGTGGTCAATTTCAGTGGGAAACAGACAGTGATCAAAGAACCAGTGATCATTATCCATGTTTCTTTTATACTGATACTAATTCAGTGAGATCTTTCACTATTCCGCTCAGAAAATGGAAAGTTAACGAAGCTGATTGGAATAAATATTCTAAATTACTTACAATCTTATTTAAAAATACAGATTTAAATAATATTGATAAGAGTACATATGATTATTTTGTAGATTCTGTTAGTATTGTTATGGACAGATCATGTACAAGGGCAAAAGAGGAAGTTGTAAAAAAGTATCCAATAGTACACTGGTGGAATAAAGATTGCCAAAATATTAAAATACAGAGAATTGAAGCTACTAAAGTTTATAAAACAATACCAAATCAGGAAACTTGGATTAATTATAAGAAAGCAATAGCGCAGGCCAAGAAATGTTATATCAGTGCAAAGAGACAATCGTGGGCAAAGTATTGTGAAGACATAAATAACAAAGAGAGTATCAGTACCGTGTGGGCTAAATTTAAATCAATCCGCAAACCACATACCTCTCGATTAATACCACTCAAAGAAACCTGGAAAGATGAATTTATTATGAAGGTAACATGTAATAATAAACAAGAACCTGCAGATGCCCCTGATGAAATTTTCTCTTTCAGTCCTAAAGATAGACATTCACAAGGATTATACACAATATCATGATCGATGAAATAAGAGACATAATAATTAGAGCCAAGGACACAACTCCAGGAAAAGATGGAATAACATACTCGATGATTCAAAACTTGCCGGAATGTGGTATAATATATCTTTGTAACATCTACAACTATATAATGAATTCAGGAAATGTACCGCAATCGTGGTACACTCAAATGATTTTACCAATATTGAAACCTGGCAAAAGTCCACATAAAGGAGAATCTTATAGACCGATAGCTTTGTCTTCAGTACTGGGGAAAATTTTTGAAAAATTAATTCTAAAGAGAATAAGTTGGCATATAGAGGGACAGGAATTATTTTCAAGGCTTCAAGTTGTATTTAGGAAGGGAATGGGGTGTACAGATGCCTTGGCAATGTTATCATCAAAAATTTATGATACAATGAAAAGGAAAAGTAGTCTTATTGCTGCTTTCTTAGATATTAAAGGGGCATATGATAATGTAAATATAAATAAATTATTAAACATTCTACAAAATCTGAAAATACCTTATATGCATCTAAAAATAATTTGGAATCTATTAAAAAATCGTTGTTTATATTTTTACTTTCACAATAAAGTTGAGGGTCCTAGATGGATAACAAGAGGACTTCCACAGGGAAGCCCTTTAAGTCCTTTACTTTTTAATATATATTTAATGGATGTTCAAAGAATATGTCCTGAGCCATTTGGATTTATACAATATGCAGATGATTTATGTATATATGAGAGTGTCAAGCAAGTAGATAAAGGAGTCACCAACATGGAAGCGAAAATAATAGAGATAAAGAAATTTCTTGAGAATAGGTCTATGAATATATCGTCAGAAAAATCAAAGTTGATTATATTTAGTAAAAAAGGAGCTCCGAAAAATGTGAATCAATATACAAAAAAGTTACACATTCCCATAGAAAATTCAGTGAAATATTTAGGCGTTATATTTGATAATAAATTAACATGGAAACCTCATGTAAAAATGTTAGTGAAAAAGGCAGAAGTAATTTACAATGTATTTCGTTCTATGGCTACAACAAAATGGGGAAGTCATCCTAGTACCATGATGAATTTTTACAAAAACTATTACAAACCAACAATAGAATACGGGATTATAGTTTTTAATACAATTTCGGAACGTGTATTTCGACCTTTGGAAGTAATGCAGAGGAAAGTTCTACGAAAGTGTCTAGGACTGATGAAGAGTACTCCCAATGTTGCTGTATACATGGAAGCATGCGAATGGAACTTAAGTTATAGGAAAAGAGAAATGTCTATTAAATATCTGTTGAAAACAATGTCAGAAGTTAATCATCCGTTTAACGACATTCTATTCGACTTGGTTGAATTATATGATACAGGCAAAATTAATAACTGCGAAGATATAGGATGGGTGCAATTATATAATGAGTACTATGAGGATCATCAAAAATTATTGAAAGTAAGGAGTAAGGCCATATATACTCTAGATTTTCCTGTTTGTGAATATAGAGATATTTATTTTCCTGAACAATATACAAAATATGATTACATGGAAAGATGGAAAGATTATTACTTTATATATACAGATGGTTCAAAAAGTTGTCAAAATGTAGGATGTGCTGTTTATGATGTACAGAAGAAGGAATCAATTATAATACATTTACCGGAAGATTTTTCCATTTTTACAGCTGAAGCTTATGCAATTTACCAAGCACTAATTTATACATATAAATTGCAAGAAAAAATATATTAATATTAACGGATTCCAAAAGTGTATTATATTCAATTCAGTCCAATTATGATTTATTATTTAAATGCTCCCCGTACATTATAAACTGTGTAAAAACTTTACAAAATTTAAGGAGCAGGGGAAAGATAATTCATTTAACCTGGGTTAAAGCACATTGTCAAAATTTAGGAAATGATATGGCAGATTTGTATGCAAAACAAGCTAGGGTAATTCAACCTGTACTGGAGCTGAAAACCTGGTACACAGACCTTCTACCGAGGGTGAAGAAAAAGTTGAAGGAAAACTGGACGGAATGGTGCAAAGGTGAATTTCAAAATGCAGGCAGCTTTTATCAGAGGATAGCTAATTTCAATAGAATGAGGCCTTGGTTTACAAAAGTTCAAGGTTCACGGAATGTGATAGTATTACTAAATCGTATTAGGTCAGGACATACAACTACTAAAAGTCATTTACAAAAGATCCGGATTCTACAAAACCCAAACTGTACATGTGGCAACAAGGAAGATATACACCATATCCTATTAGGGCGTGTCATTTAAGGACGGAAAATTTTCTTGTGCGAATTTGCTCAATGAGGGGTTCTGAAAATATGTTATTGGACATGAGGAATCCAAATCTGCAATTATTTTTATGATTGGTTGATGATTAGCTTGGTAAATTGAGGTTTGTTTGAAATGCACCAAAACAAAAGCCCAAAACTCGCATTTTTAAGCGAAGTTGAAGTTTTTAATCATTTTATATAAGCGAAAATATAAAGAAATTTTGTTTCCAGCTGTAACAACATATCATTACTTTATCTTATAACGTCCAATTATAGTAAAAAAGAAAAATATTTATTAGAATTAATAACAAGTTTCATCAAGTCCCGTTTTGATTCATTTCTTGACAAAAGCCGACGACTTGCTTCTTGGCCTCTGATGTAGCCCTCACTTTTCTCCTGTGTATACACTTTTCCTGCAGCCTCCGTGACTTGTTTCACACATCTTTCAATCCCTTGACCATGACAAGGCCACTGAGGAACTTGCATTGGCTTGTCAATAAATTCCTTTATTTCTGTCATTTTGCATGTTAATGGAGGTTCATAAACTCCATAAAACCAGTCTATCAACTCCAATAAGTTTGAAGCAGAGGTGTTTATAGAAGGTGTCTTCCTTGGACGTACTGAAAGATCTCCAAATGTATCATCATTGCCACCTCTCAAATCGATGATCTTTTGAATTCCAGATCTCCTTTCTTCCTTATTATTTGAGCACAGCAGTATCTGAATTAACATTTCACTAAATGCATACCACGCTGAACGCTTAACAGTTGGCAAAACAGCATTTACTGCAGCCTTGTTTTGCAGTCTAAGCTGTTGCAATTGAAAAAAACAAATGACGTGGGCCATCTATCCACAAATGTTTTACTTCGATATTGAACCAACACGGATAGTACACACCAACGATGTATTCCACAATCAGCCTTAGATTCTCGAGATTTTTGCCTTTTAGGCCATGTTTGGAAACCTACAAGCGACAAAGTATGTTTGCTGTTGTAAGCCACCTTGATTGGCTAACTGGTCCAATTTCAAGAAGTGCCAGATTATTGGGAAGTTTACCTGCTCTTATGGCCTGTGTAATTCTATATCCATACGCTTGATCGGTTGACAGATCCTTCAAAATACTGTCACTGATTTCAATAACAGGTACTCCAATTGAAATGTTTGGAAATTTAGGATTAATATCAAGCTCTGTAGCTGCATCTAACATTTTACCAATGTCACCTGTCCACTTGTTCTTTGACAAAGTCTTCCCATCAAGGGCTGTGATTAAATGGCGAAGAGGTAACTCGTTGGTGTGAAGAGCACAAACTAGCCAGTTAAGTTTGCGCCCTAGTTTGACTTCTACCCAGTGCATGGTGCAACCTTCCCAGCCGGTATTAATATTTGTTGAATCACCTCCAATTGCTTGTATTGTTTTATCAATACCTTTCTCTGTCATGAAATTCAGTAAATTGTCAGCAATTATTTCAGCTGGATTTTAATTCTTTGAGCTTTTCTCTGGTGTAAAGTGGCTCACTACAAACTGAATAATGTTGTTCTTTCATAGTACTGGGAAACTGCTGCTCTGAATGTTCAGCCTTCAGCATAACTTTAGTTGAATCTTCACGACCATCGAAAAATATGCAATCAATTTGACCCTTCTCACAAATTTCTTCAAATTCATTGTCTAATGATGACATCAATTTCTCCTGCGCTCTCTTTACTTTTTTGTGGTCAACAAACAACCCCAGAGGAACATTCTTCATGTGATGGAAGTGAAGAAGTCTGCAAGCATTCCTTTTTATATTCAGCAAGTCTTGTTCTCTCAACTTCTCCTCGCTTTTGCTTCTTTATCAGTCTGTTATGTTCTGGAAAATCTGGAAAACCAATTTGGTGTGGTCCAATAGAACCAATCTTGTTTCTCTGGACTTTAATGAAAGCAAGTTCTTTCACTGGGATCTTCTTGTCAATTAATGTGAGCTTCTTTTGTGCAATCTGTAGCACAGACAAATTCAGAGCACATAATGATTTCACATTTGCAATTGAGAATGTCAAAGAGCTTGTCAAGTTTTGAAGCAAAGGCTTCTTTAATATCCAAGAGATATGTTTTTTGCTTGCTCCCAAATTTCCTGAATCTTTACTAATACTGTAACTCTTGAATTCACAACAGGGAAAACAAAAGAACAGTTTGCTCGTTCCCATTTTTCAAGTACATTAGGATATAGGCAATGTCTTTTGCAACACTGGCAGCTGCATAGTTTCTCATATCCTCACTACTTTGTTCTCTCAGCAACAGCCCATATCTTAATACGGCTCGCAAAGTTGGTAATTCAGAAGGCACTTCCAATAAGGTTGCTCATATGTTTTAATGTTCCCTGTCTTGTTCTCTTCTTTGTAGTCATAGTGAAGCAGTTATAACTGGTTGTAGAGCAAAAAAATATATCACATATCTGCCACGCCACAGCCACACTGTCATTGACACAGTTGACACCGATTGCAACTCTCAAAATGGAAATTCTTCAGTCTTTGTTGGAAAAAAGAAAGGAGTATAATGTTAATATTAATAGTACAAAATATAATTAATAATAGTAAAATATTAATAGTGCAGATAACTACAATACATATATAAGAGCACTACAATAACTTGTAATCAATTTTAGGCACTTATCAACATCTGTTTTCATGAAAATTTGGGAATAACCCATACGTTTAAATGACAGAAAAATTTAAAAAATGTTAAAAAGTAGGAACTTTTAACATAGATATTTACCAAGCAAGACCTAAATATTTACAAGTAAGCAAAATATATTTTAAATTACCTAATCATACCACAACTTTTTAACACCCCTCAAATCAGGATTTTTAAAGATGAAAAATTCAACACGCCCTAATATCCTATTTGAGTGTAATAGATACACACAAGAAAGAGAGACATTCTATAAAACTCTTATAAACTGTGAAATTCCTTTTCCTTAGTGTTTGGAATCTTTGATTTGTGAACCTAACCTTACAGTTGGATATATATTGTTATCTTTTTTTTTTTAGAAAATGTGGCTTAACTATTTAATAGAAAAAAAAATTGTTCATAGTATCTTTTAATAATAATGTACTAAAAAATGTATGTTTATGTACAGTACATATGTATATAGATATGGGAAAAACTGCTTAGCGGTAATCCCAAGTAAAATGTAAATAAAATAAAATAAATACTAATCTGTGGTTATACCAGCTCTACACCAAGTGTCCTAAAAATATGCCATGCATGACACTGTTACACAAATTACAAATTTTGAATATATACAGTTTTTTATACATAATTTATCTACATCATTATCATACAAATTTAAAATTAATAATAAATACAGTTGTTATATCTGGTGACTATATCAAGTTACACATTTTGAATATTTACAATTTTCATATGTCTATATTAATATCATGAAAAAATCTACAAATGATAAATACAATTGTTACATCTGGTGACGATATTAAACAGGATAAAGAAGTTGGAAGAGGTATTCCTTTCTTTATTAGATTCTTGAATAACATCTCCCTTTGAGTGGTATAAAGTGGACATTGAAATATAACTTGATGAGCATCTACCTGATCTAGATTGCACTTGCACATAGGTGAATTTACTAAATTAATTTTATACAGTATGTAACATTCTTATTCGTACACACGGATTTTTAAAGAAAATGCTTTAATATCTGAAAGGAAATACACTCTTTTGAAATTGTTTCTTTACAATTCAATAACTAATATCATTAGGAACATAAAATTTTACCCAAATTCTGTATAACAAATGACAATAATAAATTAAATGAAACTGAAAGAGAAACATGCCATTTTTTGTACAACTTTTCTATTCGTACACTTAATAATATAAAAGAGAAAAGTATATTCAGAGCAAATTGAGTGACAGTTCTAATACTTTGATGCGTATCCTTTGGCTTTAATTACTGCTTGACACCTGTTCTTCATAGAATTAACCAGTTTCCGACATGTTTCAGACCTTATTTTATTCCACTCGGCTTACACAACAGTTTTCAACTCTTGTTTGGACTTGACGCCTGCCTTATGGACTCGCCTCTTCAATATTGCCCATAAATGCTCAATGAGATTTAAGTCTGGACTTTGAGCTAGTGTTTGTAGTAGTTTGGGCACATTCCATATTAGCCAATTCATGTTAACTCGCGCCTTATGCTTACTGTCATTGTCTTGTTGGAATCTGTAGATAGGCGGCATGTCCATTTTTTGGGCACTCTGCTTTACATTGTTCATCAATATGTCCAAATAGACATATGTATCCATGATACCATCAATAAACTGGATGATACCAACACCTTTGGACGACATACAGCCCCAAATCATTAATGACCCACCACCGTGTTTAACTGTTGGAACTGTGTTAATGTGATCATTGTCTTTATTTGATTTTCTCCAGACCCTATTTATCCCATCTGACCCGTAAATATTAATCTTGGACTCGTCTGACCATAAGACACTATCCCAAAATTCCTGGTCCTTGTGGATGTGCTCTTTCGTGAATGAAAGTCTATTCCTGCGATTCACCTTATTTACATACGGCCTCTTCCGTGGTATTCTGACATGATATCCATGCTTCCACAAGGCACGTCGGACAGTTTGATCGGACATCATCTTGCCAGCAACATTTTCTACTAACGGTCGTAACTGAGGGACACTTATTCGGGGGGTTTCTCGCACTCTTTTTAAAATAAAGCGTTCATCACGTTTATTCAACCGTCTCTCTTTTGGTTTTCTCGGCACATTCTGTGTTGAACCTTCCTCTCTAAATTTGTTTACTACTGTATGTATTGAACTGTGGAGTGTGATTTATTGACTGTTTGTCCAATTTTTCTTAACAAATAACCTCTAAGGGCCAAATTTATAATAACATCCTTCAGATCGGAACTAAATTCCTTCACCTTGCCCATTTCGAACACGCTGATAGATAGACGATAGGCCTACAACAATACCTACGCCAGCATTCAGCTTGACGGGGACCGCGCCTGAATGTTCAAACTTGTTACGAAGTTGCAAACTGCACGAAATCACCCGAATAGCGGTGGCGCTGTGTGCGAGGAAGATTGATACTCTTGCCTGTACGAATAACAATGTTGCATGAAACAGCGTGTTTTTCTCTTTTCACACAAATTATATGCTCTGTTTACACACTTTGAACATACATTTTTATTGGCATTTGTTGGTAAAACCTTCATTAACATTAATTTCCAGGTACATATGAAAATGATTATATTTACTAGTAGATATGACATTTTTTCCTCGGAAATTCTATGTGTACGAATAACAATGCTACATACTGTATAAATGGTGATTTAAACGTATGTGACCTGATCTCAATCTTAGTATTAAAACTAAAAACTTTCTGGGTATATTAAATGTATAAAACCACGGAGTCTTATTGTTTAAATTTAGTACATTTTTATATGAATGACCCATATATGTAAATTTTTGTTTGACCCATATCTCCCAATCTTGTTGAATTTTGTTTTTAACTCTTGGTAACATATCTGTATATGATAATAATATATTCGTTCTGTGATCCATAATTCTTACTTCTTTAGCATTTTTATCTGCCACTTCATTATAATGAAACCCTGAATGTGCTGGTATATATGCAAAATGAATTGTCCTTCTCTCTGTAGTTAACTTACCATACAATCTTATTATGCAAAGTACCAATGCTGATGCCTTATATAACTTTTTATATGAAGATTGCACACTGTACAAAACACTTTTAGCATCTGTTAATATTAATATACTTTTATCTGGAATATTATTAATGTACATCAATGCACGATATATTCCATATGCTTCTGCCGAGAAAATAGAACACTCTCCAGGTAGTCTAAACTTTTTAATATTTCCATTTGAAGAGTCAATAAAAGCACATCCTACTTCTTCTTTATTTTTTGATGCATCTGTGTATATGAATCTATAATTCTCCCAATTTTGTAAATATATTTGAATATTTGCATAACTTGTTAATGAAACATTCCTTACCGGTATTTGATCATATAAATATAATGTAGCTAGACAATTAAGAATTGAAGGAAACAATGTGTGCTGCATAAAATGCCCATGGGAACGGTTGCTAAGAATGTGAAAAAAGGGCATTTTCACCCTTAAGAAAGGGCAAAGCGACTTCTTAATTTTCTCGGCCCTTTAGGACAATTTCATGGGGGGTCGTAATCGGGCATTTTATGGCCCCTGGTCTTTCTTCATTGAGAACATTTATGTCAGTCAAAGAGTGAGTGAGTGAGTGAATGGTGGGATTGGGGCTTTATAGATATTGGATGTGTAAGCTAGGAGAATAACACTTGTCTCACTCAAGAGCTGGGGCACCTAATTTGGGTGCAGAAATTTCTAACTGCATGCACTACTTGCAAGTGATAATTTGTAGGGTTTGAATTACGTGTTTTCAGTAATGAATGAAATTTGTACAACAAAAAATCTAAGGTCAAAATCACGATTTCATCCTGAAACAGAAATAATAATGAGATTTGGGTTTGCATTAAAGAAACATCAGTTTAATTATTTATGACAATAAATAATAAAGTCCAGTGCATCCAAAATTCCTAAGACGGAATAAAATTAGAGAGATGGGGGGAGGGGGGAGAAACTAGGAATATGAAAGTGCAGAGGGGGCCACTCCGCGACTTGCACGTTATTGGCTAGAGCTTGTGACGTCACCAAGAGGACACGAGCGGAAGAAAGCTATGCGTAGAATGTATTAGATGGCCCATGAAACGCTGTGCTTTCATGCAATTTTTGATATTATACACCAAAGCTGTTAATTTAATTTGACAATAAGAGATCAAATACGCTACAGAAGAATACACTTATTTCGAAACAATGCATAGTTTCTTTTTCAGACATTATTATGCGTGTCCCTGTAGGTTGTAGTCCACTGCCGGCTTTTCTTTCCAGCTAACCTATTGCATTTATATTAAATGTCTAAATCTAAGGAAAGTTCTTGTCCGGGCATATGCTGATATGAATTTACTGAATGTCCTGGAATTTCCCTTTAATATTTTTACGCTGCTTTTCAGATTCTCCAGTTGATCCCCACGATGCATGCACTACATGCATGTTTTTGTTATTTTGCGTCTTCTTCCACTTTCGGCTAATCGCGACGAACAGGATGAGTTTAATTTGATGAAGGGACACTCGCAGCAGGAACGTATCCAAAGGGGGGCTTAGGGGGCTCGAGCCCCCTCCGAAAGTTTTCGGTTTACAATAGATAAAATGAGGTTTTTGGTTTCTTGTGGTGTGAAATAAAATAATGTGACGATAATTTAAGGAGAGAAATAATTATCGAGTCAAGCACGTATCCAAGGTGGGAATCAGGGGGCTCCAGCACCCCCTTCAGGAAATTACGGTACATAAAATTAGGTTCATGGCTTCTTGAATAATGTGATGATAATTTGAGAGAAATAATTAGCGAGGCAAGACACAGAATATTCTGTAAACCTGTTATTGTTAATAGCGCGTATCCAAGGGGGGATCAGGGGTCTGGCGTCTCCCCTTAATTTTTTTCAGTTTACACTACATAAAATTAGGTTTTTGTTTTCTTGAATAGTGTGCCGATAATATAAGGAGAGAAATACTTACCAAGGCAACACGGAGAATGTTCTATAACCCTGTTGTTGATAATATTGCATTAAAACTTTTCTTGCGATTTGGGTGTTGTCCCAGCATCATGCAAAGACTTGTCAGCATTTGGAAACTGCAAACGTAGCGCCACACGTAGGGCGATTCATTGTAATTTTTTAATCTCTGGAAAACGTGAGAGGGAACGCTCTTGAATAGGAGAAGGAGTCGAACTACTGGCAACATTAACGAATCGTTTATATGCGGAACGTTCTAGAATGTAATGAGGTTAAAATACGCGGCTTCAATTTCCAAATTGATCTGTACAACAGAATCGGTTAATGAGAATTCAAAGGTAAGTGTGACAGTTCATACAGTCGATTAGTGATCAGTAAGTGTCCATTGGTGGCTTTATAAGATCTAGTGATTCGATAATGGTAAAAGGTAAATTGCTCCCCTGTGCTTAGCACCACACCATGAAGGCGTATAGGGGGGTGTGGGGGTAACTCCCCACACTTTCTTGATCCGGTCGTGAATGGGGGTGATGTGATCAGCATCACAAAAGGACTAAATACCGTAAAGTAACGAAGTCTACTACCAGTTCCAGTTGGGGTCCAAAGCTGAAGACATTAACGACAGCGAAATTTCCGGAGCCTCAGTGTAGTGCTAGTTCGGGTCGAGGGCCGAAGAGATCAAAGGTCTCTCTCTAAAGTGAATATTTAAGCAGTAACGGGTATTGGAGCGGTTAATTAAAAAAGAAATAAGCTGCACAGTATAATCCTCTACGTCTCTTGTTTCCCCTTTAATACCAAAGAAGTGAGACGAGGATTGTCTTATCGGCGCAGTGGATGATCATATATTAGGTACTTAAAGTATACAATTGGAACTTAATATTCGTTTACCAATATTTATTACAAAACATATTAGTACTTATACTTTCCAAATACAATTAATTCAACAGAAATGTCTATGGATTATCTCCCAGTTAACCTAGTTTCATTTGTCCCATTTGATAGTCAGCAGTCGGTAAGTAAAGGCTACACGAGTCAGAGCAAATCGCAACCCAGCCAAAAACCCCCCCACAGCCAACATGACCCGGAGCAATCCACCAAAAAATCTAAACTAAAACAATTTCCTTTTCTTGCACTTTTAAGAACTCAAAATAAATCAATAGACTTTAGGTAAATTACACCCGGCCATGAGGGCCTATAAAGGGCGATAGACTGTAATGCAATATACTCAGCCTGTCCAGCCAGTGTCCAGTACGTCAGAAGTCTCTCGTAGTCGGCAAGGATCTGCCACGCTAAACTTCTCGCTCGACCAGCGCAGAAGCTCAGCCAATGGGAGAACCTTCCAGAGTCACCTGTCTGTTGAGTCTCCATCCGTCATTCATGAGCAATATTACACTATGGGCTTACAAAACAACCTCTCCCCCAAAAATTACAAGTTTCTAGCACATAGTGTACTACTAGTTACACATATCTTTTTAGAATTCACATTTCAAACATACTCTTCTTACATAACCAAGTTTCAAGCTTTAGAGCGAGGTTTCGTAATAGTTATAGGGGTTTGCGCATGTCATCCCTCCAACTCCATCGCCTGTAAATATTCAAAAAGAAAAAGAAAACAAACTGGTACCAGTACAAGTTTACAAACATAAACCATTCATTCTTACTATAATACAGTCAACCTACACCAAATCTACAATAATTTACATTTATATAATGGCCGCGGTGGCTCAGTCGGTAACGCGTCTGACTACCATGCTAAAGGTCCCGGGTTCGATCCCCGGCCGGTTCAAATCCGGGAACTTTTCTAACGGTGGAAGCGGCCCCGGCGCCTACCCAGCGTCGAATAACATGGGTACCTGGGGGAAACCCTGGGGGGTAAAGGCGGTCAGGGGCGTGATGCTGATCACATCACCCCCACTCACGACCGGATCAAGAAAGTGTAGGGCGTTACCCCCACACCCCCTATACGCCTTCATGGCGTGGTGCTATGCACAGGGGAACACTTTACCTTTTACCTTTACCTTTTATATAATGGGAGAATCCTTAATTAACCTTACATAGTCAGAGATCTTGTCGATCCATGTATAAAATTACCTATTATTGCCTCTCCTGGGCTCCAAATATCTTTTCAATTTATGTACATGTACTTTGGAACATACCTTGTCATCATCAACTTTCTTAACCAGAACTGAATTCTCTGTTAGAAATTTACTTATATAATATGGACCCTCGTACATATTAGAAAGACTTTTAGTTGTCTTGTCCTCTAAGGAAGATTTAATCTTAGTCCTAACTAATACTTTGTCATTGACTTGAAACGTTATAGGTGCATATCGCTTCTTATATAATTGTTTTCTCTTTTCCCATTCCCTTTGCATATTTCTGATAGCATTTTTCCATTTATCTTGCAAATTACCATCTGCTACATTAAAATCCATATCAGATAATTGCCATTGGATTTCCAATGGATCCCACAATTGTCGTCCCAAAAACAATTCCGACGGAGTATACTTCAATGTATGATGGTATGAACAATTTAAACTATACTGTATCCTTTTCAAACCTTCATGCCATTTAGCTTGATCTGCTGAATAATAACATCTTAAGGCAGTTTTCAAAGTACGTATGTATCTTTCACTTAAATTGGCCTGAGGATTGCCAACAGATAATCTAATATGCTGAATTCCATGGTTAAATAAATAACTGGTGAATGCATCTGATACAAAATATGACGCATTGTCTGATACAAATTCATAACAATAGCCATAAGTCATAAAAATATGATCTAATTTATCAATCAATACCTTTGAACTCAATTTCCTAATAGGCTCAAATATACAAAATTTTGAGGCTCCATCTACCAGAACAAAAATATATTTATAACCATTAGAGACAGGTAATGGTCCACAAATATCTATGTACAACCTTTTCATAGGAATTGTTACAATTTCAGACGTTAATATATTTTCAGGGGTTGTGTTTTTACACTTAGCTCGTTGACATACATCACAAGATTGAACTAAATCCTTAACATCCTGAGACATATGTTCCCAAGTAACGTGTCTCTGTAGACGCTTAAGTGTTTTCAACCAATTACCATGAGATCCTGTTCGCATATTAGTGTGATAATATAATATTAAAGGATGTTTCAAATTATCTGGTACACATATCCTATAAGGAAAATTCTTGGCTTTAGTTCTTTTGTATAAGAAACCTCGATGCAATTTATAATTTGGGAAATTTATACCTTGCTCCATTTGTCTCATAATATTGGCCAATTCCTGATCTTTCAACATTTCTTTCTTCAAGGTATCGGCATGAAATGGGTTTACCAACATGGCCAAATTAACATTACTAACATAATCAGAATCTAATTCTTCCGTGTGATAATCTCTCCAATCATACATACGAGATAATAAATCAGAAGTCACATTTTGCTTAGAGGGTATGTGCACCACTTCAAACTTATAACAAGAGAGTTTCTCCATCCATCTCGCATATTTGGAATATTTCCGAGATTGTTTAACCATATAACTAAGGCTCATATTATCTAATTGAATAATAAAAGGCTGAATTTTCAAACAGTATTCAAAACGTGATATGGCTTGCATTAAACTTATAAGTTCAATCTCATAAATTGTTCGTTTTCTATCAACTTCTTTTAATCTTTTAGAAAAGAACGCCACTGGTCTCAGATTATTATTTTCATCAACTTGTAAAAGACAAGAGCCGAATCCTCTCAAGGACCCATCACATTGAATAACAAACGGTTTATTTAAGTCAGGCAATTTCAAAATTACATGTTCTCTAAATAGAGTTTTAATTCTTTCTAGTGCCTCTTGTTGCCTAGAACCCCAATAAAATTTTATTTTGGGTGTCCGGATTTCATTTAAGGGAGTTACCACAGTAGAATACTCTGGAATAAATTTAGAATAAAAATTTAAGGTACCCAATAATCTTAATAATCCTTTTAAATTTCTCGGCGAAGGGAGATTTTGAATAGCTTCAATTCTGTCTGGATCCATTTCACAATTTCCTTACCCCACAATAAATCCCAAGAATTTTATTCTCCTTTTCAAAAAACAACTTTTATTGGGGGAAATAGTTAACCCATATTCTCGTAATCTCTGCAGTACTAAACGTAAATGTTCCAGATGTTCTTTCTCATTAGCACTATGAACAATTATGTCATCACAAAATAAATGTAAAAACCTTCCCTTATAATCATGACAAACTTGGTTCATGACTCGTGACATGCAACTTGGCCCAATACTAATGCCAAAAGGAATGACCTTATATCTATACTGATTATTGGGAGTTACAAAGGCTGTTACATCTCTACTAGATTCATCCAAGTTTACCTGGTTGAACGCTCTTTTCAAATCAATAACAGAAAATACCTTCCCCTGACTCAATTGAGCCATAGTTTCTTCCATATTAGCCACTGGGTGCGCATCATAGATTATTTTCTTATTCACTGCAGAATAATCACAAATAAGTCTTTTAGTCCCCCCTGAAGAAGGAATTACAAAGCAAGGTGCTGCGTACGGTGACGAAGATGCTTCAATAATGTTTTGTTCTAATAATTCAGTAATCACTCCATCTAGTTCCTGTTGTTTAGATGGTGGAACAAAATATGGACTCCGATGTACAGGAACATTATCATATAATTTAATTTTATACGAAAAGTTCTTTAAACGTCCTAGCTTAGAAGTAATAACATCAGAAAATTCACTTTTCAACTTACATAACTGTTGTTCAGTGTCCTCTAATGCAAACTGTCCAAAAGATGCGCCAGAAACATCAGAAGCTCTGGATTCGAGTCCACGCCTTCTCTCTCGTGGCCTCCACGAAGTCCTGGACTGGCTCCGAAAGGAGTTCTCACCACTGTTTACATTTCTGACGAAGTTTTCCTGGTTCGCACCTGCTGCCTGCTGGAAAGCTACATGTTGACCTTGGTCAGTTCTCGTGCGCTGATAAGATCGAGCTCCGACACCTCGGCCTGTGCTGGCTGAACCCTGGGCAGGAGAACGTACAGGAAATGAAGGACGATCTTGTCTTTGTCTTTGACCTATATTCTGTAAAACACGAAAATTTTTGCATAAGCTTTCCGATGTCCATTTAATAGGGATTTTCTCATCACTTCCGGAAAAACCAACAATTTGTTCTAAATAGTTAATCACCATGTGGCACTGTTTCTGAAATCTCACACCAAGCACTAAGTCTAAAGGCATGTTTTTGCAAACATGAAAAGTTGTGGTCCACGATAAATTTCCAAGACCAACATTTAACATAACTCCTTTATTAATATTCATAAGGTTGTTGTTACCAATTATCACTTGCATATCCAAATCCCATTCTCGAACAGTTCCCCTAGTCTTTATTCGTTCTAAGAGACTTTCACTAATTAAACTATATGTTGACGCAGAATCTAAACAGGCCAATAAATTCAGATTATTGATTTTACAGTAAACAAACACAGCAGTCACTTTAGTTTCACCACCTTGTCTGGGTCCTATGTCACTACCCGATCCTTGCAAAGCAAATTGAGCACCTCTCACCTGCATCGGACACGATCGCTCAAAATGATCACTTGCTGAACATTTACGACAATATTTGGGCGTATATTCTTTGAATGCATGACCTTTAGCCTTGAATTGTCGTTCCATATTATTCAATCCCCAAAAATCCTTGGACAAATAAGAAAGTTTTTCTAAAACTTTCAACTCGTTCTGCAATTCATTTAAAGTATTAGGTATCCCCTTTAGATACAATTTTTGGGAATACTGAGGTTTAAGTCTATCCACAAGATAACTTACAAATGTACTTTCATCAATATCATACTGCAAAATCTTAGCAGCTCGAACTCTACTTTCTAAATACTCTAAGGGAGTTTCATTATCTCTTTGATTACCCAGTACATATTTATTACATAAATACTGTCTCCCAATAGAAGTTGCATACTTATTTAAGATCATTTGAAATACATCATTCCAAGGGATATTTTCAATTATACATTTCATCCATAATTTACCCATTTCAGTATTTAATTTTGGTAAAACTGCGAGCATAATCTCGTGAGAAGGAAACATTTTTCTGTCTTTAATACCCTGCAATACATACAGAAATCGATACAGGCTTTCAGCATTAATTTCCTTAACTATAGGTACAGTAGTTATTAATTGAGTCAAATTTTCTTTGGCCATTTCCATATTTAACTTTCTCAAATCGGACCTATTATATAATACTCGTTCGTCTTCATCAGACGACGAAGAACTTTCCAAAGGCTTACTTGGGCGTTTATTCACCCACCGGGGTTTACAAGGTACCTTTACGTACGTTTCTACATCTTCCCCCTCCCTTTGTCGTCCTTGGGCATTTTCTGGGGTGTGTGGTAAGGGTCCTACAAATTCATTTAACAACTGCGAAGCAGAATGTTCTCTACGAGTTGAAGAAAGTGGGGGAAAAGGCGGACCAAAATTCCTCCCATCCACTGTTCCCGTAATATCTACAGTATAATAATTCCGGGAGGTAGCCATAGTACCGCACCATTTACAGTCTAACCAAACTAGAAATATTGATATATTGATAGCCAAATGTACATAAGTACCAGAGATAGAACCAGCATGAAACCATGCTCTGCTCTTATAATCCTCTACGTCTCTTGTTTCCCCTTTAATACCAAAGAAGTGAGACGAGGATTGTCTTATCGGCGCAGTGGATGATCATATATTAGGTACTTAAAGTATACAATTGGAACTTAATATTCGTTTACCAATATTTATTACAAAACATATTAGTACTTATACTTTCCAAATACAATTAATTCAACAGAAATGTCTATGGATTATCTCCCAGTTAACCTAGTTTCATTTGTCCCATTTGATAGTCAGCAGTCGGTAAGTAAAGGTTACACGAGTCAGAGCAAATCGCAACCCAGCCAAAACCCCCCCCCCCACACCCAACATGACCCGGAGCAATCCACCAAAAAATCTAAACTAAAACAATTTCCTTTTCTTGCACTTTTAAGAACTCAAAATAAATCAATAGACTTTAGGTAAATTACACCCGGCCATGAGGGCCTATAAAGGGCGATAGACTGTAATGCAATATACTCAGCCTGTCCAGCCAGTGTCCAGTACGTCAGAAGTCTCTCGTAGTCGGCAAGGATCTGCCACGCTAAACTTCTCGCTCGACCAGCGCAGAAGCTCAGCCAATGGCAGAACCTTCCAGAGTCACCTGTCTGTTGAGTCTCCATCCGTCATTCATGAGCAATATTACACTATGGGCTTACAACAGATCAACTGAAAATCAAAGTTTTGAGTGATGAGTTAGTTGTGCCCGGACCAAATTTTCCCAGGATTTTAGAAGAGGAGGGTTATGCATACTATTTTTGGTGGTCAGTCCTAATTTTACCATCTTTTCCTCTCTTTGACGTTCTTCTTTCTAAGGAATACTTGGTCAAATTGGGTTATGACCTCACCAACCCTCCCTTTGGCACGTCACTGGAGATAAATAAGTAAGATTTTAATCATATTGGGAGAAGAAACATTAGATGCGTTGGGATCGGAAGGGTTTTTACTGTGAATTAATTGTTTCGAACTGTATTCGAGAAGACTTACTTTCGTGCCGATATATGACAAGACTGCGGAAGCTGTGACAGACAATTGTGAACACTTGCGAGTGCTTACGCCTCAATATGAATAATTTGGTGGGTTTCGGCTTTTATAAGAACTGCAAACATGGTAGGACAAGACACACTAGTGGTGTTCAGGCTCGAATCATAGAGAAATATTCGAGAACTTTCTGCGTCCAGTTCGCAGCCCACAGTTTGAATCTCGCTTTGTCGAGTGGACTGTCCATCCCGTGTGTGTGTAGTGTGTGTAACAGGTTCGTATAAACACTCAAAGACGCCATAGATGTTTTGATGCCTGATGAGAAGAAATGGACAAACACACATACTGAGATGGTTCCGGCACACAATGTTAATGCATGGAAACAGAGGAGTTGAGTGGTAAAAAAATTATGTTCCGATTTCACGTTCTGAATAATTTGGCAGCCTTGAACAGTGGCGACGATTTTGGGGATAGTTGCTCCCCATTTTTTTCTTCACACTATGGCCTCTTAATGCTAAGCCTTGTCTATCAATAGAAAGTAAACTTTTCTTCCAACCCCCACCCCCGTTTTGAACCCAATTGTCACCATTGGCCTTAAACATACAATTGTGAGGTTCTATCCCCTTAAAAATATGATGTTTAGTCCCCCACGAAAGGAATTCCTGGATACGTGCCTGACTCGCAGAGAACGCCTATGACCATGCTGGGCCTTGAACCGGGAACTTCGGAGGCGAAATCGAAAGTCGACCACTTAACGCCCTCGGCTACGGAGCCGGCGAATGAATTAGATGATGGCTATTGTATAAAGGGTGTCTTTTCGGGAAACATTCAAGTAGCAATATTTCTTCCAGGTAATATATCCTAGGAACTTCATTCTTGCGGGCTTACTAGGCTCTGGCATGTGGGCCAACAATCTGTGTATTACTCTGTACTGTTTGTGATACACATGGATTTATGATCATCCCTTCATCAATTTCATCTACTCACCATTCATTTTCATCTTTGCGATTAGCCAAGGGGTAAATTATACTTGAAATAAAACAAAAGCAATACAAATACAAAACAAAAATATTGGAACGATTATTATGCTGTTACGTTTTCCTGTATTTTAGGCACGTCACATTTATCAGCCAACAGTCAGAGATTGCTTTTCGATTGAATGATACTTCTAATAATGGAAGGTAAATGCAAGCTGAGAATTATAATTTGGTCTCTTATCCAGCTGAGTTAGTGTTGCCCACGGGACGAGACGGGACAGGCTTTTAAAAATTCGAGACGAGACGAGATTGATCATGTGTCCCGAGACTAACGAATATTTTCGAGACGAGACAGCATTTTACAGCATTTCCACGAGACGAGACAGGCCAAAGTCTCGTCTCGTGAGCAACACTAACCTGAGTTGAGGATCTAAATTTTTAAATTTTATTTGTAATAATATTTACTACTACCAGGAATAAAAAAAACTCTTACGGCTAATTTCGGCACTGACTTCCTAATTTGTAATAGTTACATTTGTTGTAAGAACATAACACATTAATTTACTTTGTATAAATATTACATTGTCCATGGCTTTTCCTAATTAAATCTCATACCATATCCAACACACACATAAAATGTGTCTTACTAATAATACTGTGCGCAATTAGAAAATAAGTCTTGTGAAGCAACACAAATATGGCCTCCCCGATGGCCTAGTGGCCGTCGCCTTGCAGTCAAGGGGTCCCGGGTTCGGACCCGGTGTAGGCACATAGTGGTTCGGATCCCACTTTAAACTGTAGGTCCAGTCCCAATTAGCCTTTCTGTGCAAAAAGCGGAATTAAAACACAAATTTAATCAAGTAACACAAATATGAAATATTAAATCTATTTTTTTGTTTGTTTATTTTACTTACTGAGGATGAGTAATGATGAAATTGATGAATGGACACTCACAAACATCAATACCCAGGCCAGCATTCGAACATGGGACCCTTGGTGTTGTACTGCGATGTGATAATCACTCTGCCCCGGATGCCGGCTATTAAATCTACATGGAAAGAGTTTCTGTAGTATGTTTGAGTTGAGTCAAACAAATTTCATAATGTGTATTCTCGCGGCATGTACTAAGGCTAATGTAGGCTAAGGCCTACCTACCGACTGCCGGCCTCACTTCCATCTGCCGAGGCGGGAGATCATCCAACCTGTTATGAGGTGGCGTGTGGTCAGCACGACGATCCCCCAGTCATTTTTGTAAGTTTCCATTACCGGATTACGCTACTCATTCGTAGCTCTCCAATTTCCTCACAATGCTGAGTAGCCACCGGCCCCATACACAGTCAGAAACCTCAGAAGGAAAGTTGTTACGCTTCCCCTAGGAGACTCGAACCTGCGCGTTCCGTAGCCAGAGCCCAAAGCATGACGTCTTAGACCGAACGGCCACGATGTGCGACTAAATATGCACAAAGTTTTAAAAGCAAAAGTACCTTCTGCGCGTTGTAACATGCCATGAATTAATGTAGGGATTATGATTCACAATCCCGGCTATTTATGAAGGTGGTGTTAACATCACGTTCCGGCCCCCAGAACACTATTTTTTAGACCCCTGGTGAACCTCAAAGCAGTTTTCATGCATGGACGTTGCTTAGAAAATCTCTCTCGAAACCAAACACCCTGGGAACAGAATCCTTGTCTTCAGCATGACAGTCAGATTATTTACCGACTGAACAAACGAGGTCCCCACCTAGTGGTTGCATGACCTTGTCGCTGGTGGTGGGGCTTGCGTGCTCTAAAGATCCTCTAGACCAGGCATGTCAAACTCAAAATCTGAACTGGGCCAAATAGTCAGTAGTGTTAGATAGGGCGGGCCGCAAGGAAAAAATTAAATTATCTATAATAGATAATTTATCTATTATACTATATTATCTATTATACAAGGTGGTTATAATTAAAGTGACGGTGTTCAGAGTGGTACAGCACGGGCTGTAATGAGAGTAGCAGTCTGAAACTTCGTAGATATGCTAATGAAGCAATGCGCTCTATAACACTACTATACTATAACACTTAATAAAGTATATTGAACATTCATTGAAACTTGATCATTGCTTCTTGCCTGACAGCTGGCATCTTTTTTCTGCCACCAACTTATCAATATCAGGAGACATCTTATTTAAAGCAGGTACTTTCAGAACACAGCTAAGATGAACGTCTGATAAATTGGATCTCGTTGGTGACTTGTTTCCTTTCACGAGTGAGAAAAGTTTTTCACACTGGTAAGTGTGGAAATTATTTCACACGCAAATTTGCAGGTTTCTGGAAAACGTGCAGGCAAGTACTTGTAAAAGTCAGGGATACCCACTTCGCTGTACTTTGTTTCAAAGTTGAGTCGCACTGAATTTCAATTACTTCCATCTGCAAATGTGCTGCCACTTTTTCTACGTCAGTCGTAAACAGGGCTGAAAACAAGGATATCTTGTCTTCGAAAGAACGAACATTGTGGAACCTTTTCCCGAATTCAGTATTTAAAAACTGAATTTTTTCGGCGTACTTTTTGTACAAAACAGGGTCCTTTGAACTTGATCTGTATTTAGAAAAAGTTGGAAAGTGCGTCAAGTGCCAATAATGCAACACGACCACCTTTTTTCACCTACCGACGCGTATATCCTGTCCAAGAGGAAAACGTGTGAAATTTCACATCGTGTTATATAATAACAGATATTTTAGCAACTACTACATCTGAAGGCTCTACTACTTAAAAACAGGTAATAGCAAAGGGGCCACACAAAAATATATATAGGGCCGCATGCGGCCCGCGGGCCGCGTGTTTGACATGCCTGCTCTAGACTATGCTGGCGGTAGCACAGCTACCGGTAGGGTCACCCATGCCAGACAGACTAGAGGGGAGGAGCCAGACAAATAAGCAACCAATCGGTCAACGGCTCTGACGACGGATGAAGATAGATAAACATCCCAACTGCGAAGGAGGCGCAAGAACCGAAAAATCCTCTGCCTTGAGGAAAGGGTGTTGACCCAAAGTCTAAGGGAGTAAACCCTGAAAGAAAATCCTGGTCCCCCAGGTTGCGGGTTGTGCGTGGGGCCAACACCCCCACCCTGGAAAAATTTATCTCCTTAAAAGTAATCAAAGAGCTATCCCCGGACGGAAACATCTGACGACGAACTGGCGAAAGAAAAGGACAATGATATATGGAACTTGGAATGTAAGGAGTTTAAATGGAAAAGAGGTAGAAATTGTCTCTGAAATGAAAAAGACAGGAGTGAAATACTTGACAGTAACAGAAACTAAGAAGAAAGGACAGGGATGTATAACATTAGAGGATGGATATATGCTAATATATAGTGGAGTACCAAGATCTGAGAGGGCAAGAGCAGGAGTAGGTTGTATCATTCACAAGGACAATATTAAAAACATAACCAACTGGACAGTTATTAACGAAAGAATTATGATAGTATCCATCAACGACGATAACCATGAAAGGAATTTAATAATAGTGTATGGACCTAACGAAGATGAAACAGTTGAGAAAAGAGAGACTTTTTATGAAGAACTCCAGAGTACCATAGATGATATCACAATAGGAAATATCATCATTCTGGGAGATCTTAATGCAAGAGTAGGCAACAATCCAGAAGAGGCTGAGATGGTTATTGGCAAATACGGCGAAGAACACTGTTCAGACAATGGACAAAGACTGATAAATCTTTGTATTGAAAATGACCTTATAATTACAAATACAAAATTCGACCATAAAAAGATACACCTATATACAAGAGCTGAACCCTCCAAGAACGAAAAATCAATAATAGATTACATAATCATAAACAGAGACCAAATGAAATATGTAAGAGATGAAAGAGTTTGGAGAGGCCCGGAAATTGGCAGTAACCACTATCTTCTTACAATGAAATTAGTAACACAAGTTAAAGAAAAGAATCTTAAGACAAAGAAAAACCATGTGTCAGAATCCCTCAAAAGTTATAAGTTGAAGGAGAAGAAATATCAGGATATCTATAAAGAGAAAGTCAAGGATAAAATAGAAAAGCTAGGGACAGGAAGGGATACAATAGATTTGGAAGAAAGTTGGATGAATTTCAAGAAAATAGTGCTAGATGCAATAAAGGAAGTATGTGGCACATACAGAATAGGAATAAAGAAGAAGTGGACCCCATGGTGGACAGAGGAAGTAAGAGAACAAGTGAAACAAAAGAAACAAGCATGGCATAAATATTTAACAACAAAAGACAAAGAAGACTACCAAAAATACAAATTGGAAAAGACAACGTACGAAAGAAATGGTAATTCTTGCAAAGAAAGAAGCATGGGAAGAATTTGGTAAATTTATGGAAAATAATTATAAAGAAAACAAGAAACTGTTTTATAAAGTGTTAAAAAATATGAGGAAAGATAAAGAATGTCCACTGAAATTCATCAAAGATAAAAATGGGAAAATGTTAACGGAAGAAACAGAAGTTATGAATAGGTGGAAGAAATATTTTATGGAATTGTTAGAAGGTACAAATATGGAGGAACAAGCTGATGAAACAACTCTAGAATTTATATTGGAAGAAGATGACACAATTAAGGAAGAAGAACTTAATAATGCCATAAAAAAGGTAAAAATCGGTAAAGCTGCAGGTCATGACAGGATTACACCAGAAATGGTTAAATATATAGGAAGTACAGGAAAGAAATTATTACTCCACACTATTAACCTTGCTTGGAAATACAAAAAGACACCAAAAGACTGGAGAATTGCAGTGATCACCAATATTCAAAAAAGGAGACAACCGATTATGTTCAAATCACAGAGGAATTTCATTGTTGAGTGTCCCAGGTAAAATCTATGCAAGAATATTGGAATACAGGCTCAGGAAAGAAATTGAACACCAACTAGAAGAAAGCCAAAGTGGATTTAGACCATATCGAAGCTGCCAGGACTTAATTTTTACACTAAGACAAATATCAGGAAAAGTGATAGAATATAATAAAGAAATTCATATGTGTTTCATAGATTTGGAAAAGGCATTTGATAGGGTACCTTGGATTAAATTATGGGAAGTGCTGCAAAGAAGAAAAGTGAATGATAACCTGATCGCTAGCATACAGAGCTCTTACAATAACTGTTGTAACTACATCCGTACAAGTAATATAAAATCTGATGAATTTTATACATCAACTGGAGTAAGACAAGGCTGCAATTTAAGTCCACTTCTGTTCATAATTTTAATTGATGAAATTACAAAAATTTGCAAAAGAAAGATTAAACCCTTTACTGTTGGGAATTGGCTCATGAGACCTGTACAAATATCAGAACTAGCTTTTGCAGACGATCTCGTTTTATTTGCTAAAACTGAAAAGGACTTACAATATAATTTAGATGTATGGAACAGAGAACTACACTAGGTAAATATGAGAATTAACACCAGTAAAACAAAAACAATGATAATAAGTTTTTTGATTTGATTTGATTTTGAATTTAAAATTTTGGGAGCGTCAGCACTTAGGCTATTTTGCTCCCGTCACATTATACGGGGGCCAGCCCCTTATCATTACAAATAACAACTCTAGCGTTGCATAACTAAAAATGTTAAAATGTTCTGACTTCTGTTAAAAGCTGAGGCCGTAAACGGGCACTCAGCACACACAACGACAACAAACAGGACAACACACATAAAATTATACTGGCCATAGTGCCAGTCGCCAGAGCCTCGTTAGTCTTTAGTCCAGGGTGCACTACGTGGAAGTGAGGTTGACTTTTGGGCGCCTACGTGGAAGGTCACCCCTTACACCCCAATGATAATAAGTAGAGAACATAGAACTCATACCATTAAGATAGAAGGCGAGAGCTTGGAACAAGTAACAAAGTTCAAGTATTTAGGGTCTATAATAAGCAGCAGTGGGAAAATAGATGAAGAAGTAAATAATAGAATTGCTGCAGCAGGAAGATTATATCATGCTCTAAGTATTGGGTTGGTGCGAATGAAATGTCCGGCCCAGGTGCGTCATTGCCAAAGTTAAAAAAAATCAAAACTACAATACCTGGTTAATCAAAATAGTCGCCGTCTGCAGCCACACACTTTTGTCATCGCTCTGCCAACAATTGGATTCCATGGCGAAAGAAGTCTGGAGTCTGCGACGCAAAAAACTTCTGAACGGCATGTTGCACCGCCCGATCATCAGCGAAGGTCTTCCCTGTCAGGAAGTGATCAAGATGCCGGAAGTGATGGTAGTCAGTGCGAGAGAAGTCGGGAGAATATGCTGGATGAGGAAGGGTTTCATATTGCAACTCATAGAGAGCCTGCACCGTCTTTTGCGCGACATGTGGGCGAGCATTGTCGTGCAACATGAGGACACCATGTCTGTGGACCATTGCTGGATGCTTGCGGAGAAGTTTGCGGTGCATTTCATGGAGTTCAGCACTGTAGCGATCTGCATTGATGGTTTCACCGCGCCTGAGAAAGACATGATGGATCACACCCACCATAGACCACCATACCAGCAACAACACCTTCCGTGGGTGGAGAGGTGGTTTCGTAAACCGCCCTGGACGTTGATCACGATCCAACCATTCTCCTGATCGTTTACGATTGCCATAGCAGATCCATTTTTCATCTGAAATGACAATCCGATGCAGGAAACCATCCCGGTTATTCCTTACACTCAAAGAACTGCACACCTCCAGACGGCGAGTCTTGTTGACCGATGTCAAATCATGTGGTGCCCATGAGTCCAACTTTTTCACTTTACCGATCACACGGAGCTGCCGAACGACAGTGGTATGGTGTATGCCTAACTCGTCTGCAATGGCACGAACACTTTTCCGAGAGTCCGCTTCAACGGCGTTCCTGAGGAGCTCATCCGAACATGATGTTGGTCGATGGCCAAGGGGGTCATTTTGCAATGCTGTGTCACCGGAACGAAATTTGACAAACCAGCGGCGAATGGTGCGTTCATTTACCATTCCTGGCCCAAATGCACTGTTATAGTTTTTGGTGGCTTGCTGATCATAATGTCCCAGTTTGAATTCGTAAAGACAAATCACTCGCAATTGTGTGTTCTCCATGGTGCACTTTCAGATTACCCTGTTCAGCAACACACTGCCTCCTGACTGTCTGCGTGCTCCAGCCTGTTTGCTGGACATATACAGAGTTTAAGACGTTAGGCCTGTGACCTCAGTCAATCCCTGTGTTGTGTTGTTGAGGTAAGTTTCCCACCAGACGCCAAAGCGGACATTTCATTCGCACCAACCCAATAGAAACTTCATAAATAAAAAGGAAATTACGAAGAAACAAAGTTGACAGTTTACAAAACAACGTATGCACCTACACTAATTTACGGGTGTGAATCATGGCCACTAACAACTAATTATTCTAGCAAAGTTCAAGCAACTGAAATGAGATACCTAAGAAGAATAGAAGGAAAAACAAAACGAGATAGAGTAAGGAATCAGACACTTCGAATGAGCCTTAAGACCCAACCTTTACAACAGCAAATAGAAGCGTCGCAGTTGAGGTGGTTTGGTCATGTTCACAGAATGAGTGAAGAAAGGATACCTAAAAAGATATGGCAAGCTAAAGTAGATGGAAAGAGGCCAAAGGGAAGACCAAGGCAGACCTGGGACGGCTGGATGGAAGAAGTTTTGAGGAGAAGAGGATTGGATACCAACAGGGCAAAAATGTTAGCCAGAGACCGAGAAGGATGGAGAGCTCTTTGCAAAACCTCTACACCTGACGTTAGAAGACGATCGACTAAGTAAGTAAGTAAGTAACAAACGATGCTTTTTAAAGCACATATAAAATAAATTAAAGCCAGAAAAATAGTATATTTATAAGATATCTTTAAATTATAATATAATAGACGTGTATACAACGTATTATATTGATAATACAAAAATCATTGATAAAATTTTCCTTGCTTTGATAAGTATGCTTTACATTGAATAGCTTCTTTGGGCATTATTTACATGACAGCTTTTCTCATTGATTGACGAGAAGATTGAATGGATGTGCAATAGCAAAAGGTCTGTCCTGTAAGTCATACATAATATTTTTAGCACAACTCCTCAACAAACGCACATAAAGTAAAGTAACACAGTGCAATTGTTAATTAGTGTTGGCTACCTACGAGATGTTCAAAGTATTATTTTCGCGGGCGATGTTTCAACTTCAAAGCTAATAAATCTTATCTTGCACTCAATATTCAATGAAGCAATACTTACAAACTGAGTTCCGATTGTGTAATGGTTTTTGAAAGTTGCATACGTGATGATACGGAAGGCGAGTGTGGTAGTAAGGCCAGAGGCGCAACCACGAATTTTTGTCTGCAGGGGGCAAGTACCAGGATAAACGTACCAATAATAATAATAGTAATAATAATAACATTAATAATGGTATTATTACTAGTGGCAGTAGTAGTATCAAAGACGTTATTATCCTCATAAATTACGAAAAAGGGAGGTAGATATCTGTGCTAAAGCATTTATTTGGAGCAAACGATTTGGAATATTTTTTCAACACCAGAAATTTTACATTAGCTAATAATTGAAAACAAACACACAAACTGTATTTTTGAATGGCAGAAAATGAATGATAAATGCATGCCGAAGATATTTTTTTTGTACATATAACATGTATACATATGTTTCACACATGTGCAACATGGAGCGACATAAAATAAGAAAATACATATGCAAGATGCTAACACTAAATTATGTACGTATTCAAAGTTTATTCAATACATATATAAAAAACATATTATTTAAATACATTACATTACAGAAAACAATTTTATTGCGAGCGAAGCGAGAAAGAAAATTTTTAGATCCAATTTTTGCAATTTAAAACCATATTGATTTAATAGGGAGCAAATAATATCACATGGCGCCAAGGCATTCTCTCTTTCACAACTTTTTTTTTTTTTAATTTAGATCATTTGGCGCCCATGGCCGACTCCCGCCGCACCCTAGCTACGGCTCTGAACTTGACGAGACTGAGAAAATTTTACGAAATGTATTTTTATTTCTATAAAATTTGAAATAGAAGGGGCAATTGCTACTCTGTGCCCCCCGCAGGTGTCCTTGGTCATCAATGTTTGATCCTCCTAGAATTGACTTCTGTCGAAGGTTGGGGGCAATGCCGTCTGCCCCCAACCCCCTGCGGTTGCACCACTGAGCAAGTCCGAAATTTGGAGGAACAAATTGAATCAATCCTGCTGCGACAACTTGTTTTTTGGCAAGCGATGATCACTTTATTCCAGGCGATTTTCTTCTATTATTATTGCACGTGGCAAGAGCACAAACAGGGTGATTTGTACTCATTCTACCGGCATTCAAGAAAAGGTGTGTATAAGTAAAAAATCGACCCATTTGTCTCATGCTTCCGTATACGCTAACGAAACATGTTCCATTCTGTCCTCTTAATGACGTCATAGCACGCACAGGATCATGGGGAAAAATCTCGGAACCTCAGGAATGGCCTACATAATAAAGGTACCTTGTTGAAAGTGAGTAAAGATTAGGGCTGAGCCGATACCACTTTGAACCGATACCGAAACCGATGCCGATACTCTCACCGATACCCACCGATACCGATACCGATACTTGTATTATTCCAAATTTAAAACAAATGTTATATTATATATATATTGCAACAATACTTTACACTGAATATATATTGTACGCGAAGGATGAGCAGACTAACACAATTTTAAAATTAAATTGCAAGTCCTCAGCGCTCAACTGGTTTTCATAATGTTATTATACTTACATTGCAAGAATTAAACAACACAACTCAACTTCCAAAATAGTATTTAACTTTATAACATTTGATATAAACTCTTTTTCGATTTCTGACACAAGCCATTTTAAGTCAATCTTGTTACATATTACAAAAAAAAAGGTAAAGTTCTCCCCTGTGCTTAGCACCACGCCATGAAGGCGTATAGGGGGTAACGCCCTACACTTTCTTGATCCGGTCGTGAGTGGGGGTGATGTGATCAGCATCACGCCCCTGACCGCCTTTACCCCCCAGGGTTTCCCCCAGGTACCCATGTTATTCGACGCTGGGTGGGCGCCGGGGCCGCTTCCATCGCTAGAAAAGTTCCAGGATTTGAACCGGCCGGGGATCGAACTACAAAAACGAATCGAAATCAACAACTTAAAACAAATATCGACATTGATACAGCGTTCTAAATCTCAATAGTTCCCTGTTAATTTTATAAACTTTTACGCAATATAAATCAAGTAAATATTAGTTATTTGTGAATGTAGAAGACAGTCACAATATATATATACATATACATACATACATACATATAATATACAGGGTGACGGGTAATTAGATGTATTCCCTGAAAGGGGTTAAAGTAGAGACAATTTGCAATAAATTTGACCATATGATACCCCGTCCGAAAATTAATAGTTTTCGAGATAATCGAGTTTCAATTGTTTTTGAAAAAAAATGACAATTTTCCACATAAAAAGTTGAATTGAGAAAAAACTGCTCGTTGTATGGAACTTATTTCAGCGTTTGCTGATAGCTAACAAATAAGTGGTTAGTTGAAAAAAAACTTTCTGCAGGAAAGTCAATAACTCGTACATACTTTATACAATATGATACAATATATTAAGGAAACTGTCGTGTAAACCCGAGTGTTCTAAACGTATTGTAATTTCAAAATATCTGAACAAATATTATCGCAAAAATAATTGTAATTCCAGAAACTATCATTCTTGTAACAATACTGACAATGATGAATGTTATTAACGTACTGAGCCATTTATTGCTGGTATAAGGGGATTGTTTTTGGGTGCTTTGTTTATATTATGTTGCTTTGCTTTAAAGTTGGTTTTACAAAAGGTTAACTTTAAATATATAATATATCAAAAACAGCAAAAACAAAAGGAGAACCACGCTTTACGCGGTCACACGCAGACCCTATTCCACGTGTGGTGTTCCGTATAGTAACAGATATCCCCTGAGATATCTGTTAAGCAACAGACGAACTTTAGCCTAACTTTAATAATCGGTAACTAGAGGAGGGCTTAATAGGCTTATGATTCACTAAAATGATAGAAGGTCAGACACCTTTAAACGACATATTTATTCATTGAAAAGAACATCGCTTGTGGCATAGCTGCCACCAAACATGAGCACTTCACTGTACAAGTCACAAAAAAGATATACAAAAGATTTTGTACTTACATATCAGCCGTTTTCACACTATATCAATCATACCTGGGGCCTTACACACACTCGCCACATCCCGACACATGGACAATTTTGTGGTACACCACACTAAAAATTTAATATTATGTGCTTCCTTGGTATAACAAAGGCTTTGGGGGGGTGATAAATGAGTTTTCCTGGCATTTCTTGGATGGATGGCTAAGAACAACTTGGATATTCTCTGATATCCTATGGATGCTTCTATGGCGTCAGTTCTGCCGACCATGTGGTCTGGATTTCCACATGGGATGAGGGACACAAAACTCGCTATTTTGCTGAATTTTCACTGGGATCCTTAAATGCACTTGTGGACACAATATCCCACTTGGTCACACACACTTAGGCCTGTGTTTACTGTAACAGGACCTTAGATCCATTTTCCCTTTATGTATCCTTTGTTGCTGGCACAGGTGGCCATTCACACACTGGATTTTACCAGCAACTTCCAAGCTGACCTGCTCTCAGGTGGGTCTGTAATACAAGTGAGCTTGACTAGCAAGCTCAGAACACAATAGGCCATCTGAAAGTCTCCTCTGTGACGTCACAGCCTTGACGGCTTCTCATTGGCCAGCTGGAGTCCTTTGAGATCTTTCCTTGTCTTTGGGAGAATTGCCACTTTCTCCCACCAGATGGCAGAGTTATCAATTGCTTAAAAAGCATAAACAAAAGTGTTTTTTCAGCTTTTCTGGCTTAGTTATGCCAGATAATTGCAAATGAGTTTACTTTTAATAAATTAGGCATTATTTTACCTATGGGTGAGTGTTATCTCTGATTTTCAGTAAAGAATAAAAGATTTAGTAAACATGTGATTTGGAGCACATGGTTTTTGTTCTCCAAAATGGCTACTGTTAACCTAACAATGGTTTGTTCTTTATAAATAAAGCATTTCTACCCCTCCCATGAGTGACAACTGGTTGGTAAACATGACCCATGATTCTAATTGGGGGTGGGGGGTATAAGTTTCTGGGAAAATAGCTCTCACAAGCTTTCCCTGATGCCAACCTAATGGCCCTTGTACTTAGGTTGGCCTGTGGTTATTTGTGTGTGGGCATGTATGCCCAATGCTGATTGGTCATACATATCCCGGCCCCTCGGGAAAAATAAAAAGGATTCGAGAAGCGATTCGTTTTTCTTTACCCTCACTAACCTTAAACACTATTATGCAAACACACACAAAAATAAATATTCACAGCTATATAAAATTAAATTACACATATGCTGTTAAAAGAAACACTTGAAATGATCTTGCATATTGACATTAATATACTCCTGTAATAGACATCTTGAAAATTACCATACTTGAAATATACATCTACATTGATGCACTCTTGGAAATATACATATAGGGTGTCCCATAAAGTGCGCAACTTTTAAAAAAGTAATAAAACAGTTACATATCAATGAATATGCATATATTCTTATATATTTACATTCAATAACATCTCCGATTTAATAGTGGAAAACAATGTCTGGCATATGACCACCTCCACTGAGTCAGCATGTGTTGATACGCTCGATGAAATTGGCAATAACCCGCTCACAGATGTCTGGCGTGACGTCGGCAATGACGCGTATGATTTCTGCCTTCAGTTGTTGAATGGTACGCAGTTTGTTAGCGTACACTTGAGACTTGACATGACCCCAAAAAAAAAAGTCACAGGGGGTAAGGTCGCAGGACCTGGTCACCTCGCAGTGATATCACTCGTCCGGGGAATTTTTCTGTAATAATGTCGAGTGTTTCACGCAAGGTGTGGCATGTTGCACCATCCTGTTGATACCATAGGTTTTGAATGTCAATATCTTGAAGGAGAGGCCATAACCTGCTGGTTAGCATGTGACGATAACGTTCTCCATTGACTGTAACCTCAACGCCTTCGTTGTCCTCAAAGAAAAATGGGCCTATTACTCCAGCGGCCCAAAAACCACACCATACGGTCGTCCTTTGCGGGTGCATTTGATGTTCGTGGGTCACTCGTGGATTTTCAGTCCCCCAAATCCTTTAGTGTTGTTTATTAACAAATCCACTGAGGTGGAAGTGGGCCTCGTCGCTGAAAATGATGTTTTTTGCGAAATTTTCATCAGCTGCCAGTCTCTCTTCAATCCATTCGCAAAATCGTCTTCATTTTTGATGATCCGCCGGCTTGAGTTCCTGCACCAGTTGGATTTTGTATGCTTGCATGTGAAGGTCTTTACTCAAAATTCTTTGCAATGAACTGCGTGGAATGTTCAACTGCTGTGACCATCGGCAAATTGATTTCCGTGGACTTACTGTTACACTTTGTTGCACAACCGCGATTTGTTGAGCATTGCGTTGAATGCGATTTTGCCCAGGTGATTTCACAGTAGCAACAGAACCAGTTGTTTCGAACTTCTTTATCAGCCGCAGAACTGTAGACTTGTTGGGTGCTTCATTTCTTCCGAAAACCGCACGCCTTACCGTCTCGGCCCCACTTTCAAGATTTTGATAATAAGTTTTCACGTTCAGAACGCGCTGTTCATTTATGAACCGCTCCATGGCAACACCTGCAACAATAAAGAAAACAACAACTGCTAATCAAATCGGAGTGATAGTAGATACTAGAAATGATAAGAACAGGGCTGCCAACAAAACATTTAAAAAATGGCGCCAGATTCAAAAGTTGCGCACTTTATGGGACACCCTTTATTAAAAATATTTGTAATACATTGAGGACAGAGTTTCTGCCTCCTGTTCCATTCCTATCCCTATGAAAGTTCTTGGGTGTCTCGAGTCATGACTACCCATTATGATAAAGAATTTATATAGATGTACATATATATATATATAAGATACTTTGGTCACCGTACGTAATTTGTAAGACTGTTTGTTCTCTTCGCCTTGAAGGGAATGGATTACTCTACCCTTTCAGCACTTAGTCCAAAGAGACACATTTATAAAAAGAAGCCCTTGAACACTGTACTTGTGTACCTAAGTCTGCATACACACATTGGACTTTCTTTATACGTAGGTTCGGATATCACTTGTCTATGCGCACTTACACAATACGCACTATGGGTATGTCCTGGTTTTCATGGTTGTTAATTTCCGCTCGGTAATCTTGGGGGGTGACAACCACTATTCGGACACTCCCCATGCTTCCTGTGCCTCAAGGGGCATGGTGGATAGTTCCCAACATCTTGCTTGCGATGTATCGCTCTTCACCCCCTAAGCCTGTGTGTTCTGGGATGGTGGCACACTTGTGATGGGTCACTGCACACTATCACTTTCCCCATTACTTACACAATTTGGCTGTGTTGGTGGTGAATTCCCATGTTTGGCTTTGGCTGTACCTTGGTTGTGTCCACATTTACCTTTGGCCTACTCAAACATGGTGGTAGTGGAGATATTTTACTAATTTTGTTTTGGCATTTTTTAGCTCTGAGATATATTTCTTACCATACCCTCAAATAGGACAACATAAATGTGAAATACTCTAAATATAGGATATATTAGAACATTGAAAGTATATAAAATGCACAAAAATGAAATATAGGTCCCATATACTATTTACAACTGTTGTTCTGTATTCAGACAGAGCTGAACCCCATCCACAACTTTGCTTAGCATTTTTGAGGCACTTTGGATGCTAAATCAGGATGTAATAGTTTGAGCTTGTCGATGTACAGGTTGTATACTTTGGGACTACATCACCATAGCTTCATGTTATTTACATGTTGATTACTTATATTTCTACCATTGACACAATCTATAACATTAAAAATATTACATGTTACTTGACTAATAGAAATTATTAATGGGTACTACACTGTTACAATTATCCCTAACCAGTTCCTTTTCTATAGACACACTGTCGTCCCTGTTACAGAATGGAACATTTACTAATCTGGAGGGTTTTACTTCACCTTCGCCACCATCACTTCCTACGAGAGCACCGTTGGCTAGTTTCCCGTGGGTGGGGTGTATGGCATTATGGCATCTACATCCTCCCATTGTTGAGGTGACTGACGTTTGTTGGTCTCTGGTTGTTGCTGGGTAAACCACCGTACCTCATCTAACGCCTTGAGAATCACGTCCATGCCCCTGGGACTGAGGTGAACCAGGTCAGGCCTTTTGTAACTGCCATACCCCATGGTTTCCTCAAATAAGGACATATTTAATTCTTGACCCTGGTGAGTAAACTTGGAAGAAACATCAAGCACTCTTATATTACCTTCGTTCTCCAGTGAGGTAATTTTACCTATGAGAGAATCATACCCTGCCCAGAACTTAGCTCTATTTTCCTTAGCTAGTCTGGGAATTGGTGGAGGTGTCAGAATGATTATCTTCTTGGCACCTTTCCTCTTAAGAACCCCTACTATGCACTCGAGGTTCCGCAGCACTCGGTCGCTGTCTTCCCCTCGGAGCATGTCATTTGTTGCAATCATCAACACTACTTTATCGTGCACACTTTTAGTACGACGGAGTTCACTGAGCAGCTGGCTAGAGGATTGTCCCGACTTACATAGCCCTACATGGTATCTACCGTCATAGTCCCTTTGGACTGGGTACCCAAACTTGTTTTGAGCTAGTCTAGACAACATTGAATCTCCAATGGCTTGATGGGCCTTAATGATTGGATGATGATTACACTGGGTTGAACATGGTGGGCTTAATCTAGGTTCGGCATCGCCCCTCCCCACTTCAGGACGTTGCCTATCTAGTTTCCCTGACTGTGGCTTTCGGAATGCACCTCAGCTATATGCTCTGTGGACCCGAGAGGTCTTAACGAACTCCTACCCTGGGGTCCTATACCTTTTCTTGGTCCTTTACCTTTTTTCCCGCTGATGGGTTCCTTAAACCTATTCTTATCCCTACGCCTGTACTGGTTACTGTATGCTTTATCGGGATCTGATGGACCACTTGTGTCATCCTTCCCACGACTCACGTACGTCTGGTTGACGTGAGGGGTGGTTCTCCCATATGGAAGTCGTGCATGCCTTGTGCTATCCCTCTCAGGGTTTTGTGGCGCCTGTACACGTTCATACCTTAGTATGGAATTGGCCACTGCCTGTAAAGAGGTAAAGGGGGCTAGGACCAGTTGATCCCTTAAGCTACGTGGCAGCTGTTGGATGACATGTGTAAAAATCTGGTGATCTGCAATTTCTGGTAAGGCCAGTCTAAACATCTTCACCTGTTTCCAAAAATATTTATGCATTGATCTATGTAGGTTAGGATTATATTTGCCATTAAGGGCTTTTGATAATGCGGAAGCCCTCCACCCATCACCTTGAAAATACTTCAGGAACTGTTTCTTAAAGTTCACATACGATCGGAACTTGTGTTCGTTCCTTTCGAACCACTGGCGTGCCTCGTCCCGTAGACTATACGACACTATTTTAAGGGCATCCTCTAGATCTATTTCTAGAAGATCAAGATCCCTCTCAAATTCTTGTAGGAAATCAGAGGTCAGATTATTTCCCTGACCGCTAAATGTGGGCAGTTGTTTTAGGTCTGAGAACCTAACCCTGGGTGCACTTTTACCCCTTCTTCGGTTTTTCCTTTTCCGTTGGCTTCGGAATTCTGTATCCTACATTTGTAGGTTAATCGCGAAAATTAGTGGTTCTCAAGTCTTTTCAGAGCGGGACCCACCTTGAAGGATATTATCCTTCACAATTGCAAATCGCTCACTTCCACGAGAGAGAGTGTGTGTGTGTGTGTTTGTTTGTTTGTTTGTTTGTTTATTTGTTTCTATATTGTGTAGTAGTTGTGGTGTGTGTGTGTTTATATTGTGTTATAGTTGTGATGTGTTTGTGTGTGTCTTGTGTAGTAGTTGTGATGTGTTTGTGTGTGTGTTGTGTAGTAGTTATGCTGTCTAATGTGTTTGTGTTCGTCTTGTGTAGTAGTTCCTCCATTCATATCGGGGGTTAGGCGTAGAGCTGACAACTCTGCACTGTAAAAAGACATGTCAAGAAACAGAAATATAAGGCCATGGATGTTCCCAAGGTAAAATATTCCGGAGGTAAAATAGTCCCCCGTTCGGATCTCCGGGTGGGGACTACTTTGGGAGGTCCCTGGACTAAGGATAAGATCTACGTTAGGAATAAGGATATTAAATTAGGCACCTGGAATGTTCTGAGCCTTTACCGGCCTGGGGCATTTCAGTGTACAGTTAATGAGATAGTCAAGTATAAATTAGATGTAGTAGCTGTCCAGGAAGTTAGGTGGCCAGGAGAAGGGAACTGTAAAACTAAAAATTATACTTTTTTCTATGGTGGTACTGAAAATCATAATTTTGGAACAGGCTTTTTCATAAATAATAGAATTATCGCGGCTCTTAAAACAGTAGAATTTATTAATGATAGGATATCATATGCAGTTTTACAGGGTAGGTGGTGTAAAATTATTTTAATAAACATACATGCACCAACGGAAGATAAAGATGATAATACTAAAGATGATTTTTATACAGAGTTAGAACAGGTCTTTGATAAATTTTCTCAGTATGATATGAAAATTCTGTTAGGTAACTGTAATGCACAGATTGGCAAAGAAGATACATTTAAACCCACGATTGGTAAAGAAAGTCTTCATGAATTAAGTAATGATAATGGTATAAGATTGATTACTTTTGCAACCTCAAAGAATTTAATTGTGAAAAAAGTACCACTTTTAAACATAAAGATATCCATAAATATACCTGGTCTTCTCCAGATGGTAAAACTCATAATCAGATAGATCATATTCTCATTGATAAGAGAAGGCATACTAGTATAATTGACGTTCGTACACATAGAGGTGCTGACTGTGCCAGTGACCATTATTTAGTAATTGCTAAATTAAGAGAAAGACTCTCAGTGATAAATCATAAGCAACAAAATCTAAAAGTTATAAAATTTGATACAGGAAAGTTTGCTGATGAAAGAATTAAGAAAGATTACCAAATTAAACTGTCAAATAGATTTGAGGTTTTGCAGGATTTAAATGATGATGAAAATATAAATGAAACAGACGTAAATAAGAATTGGGAGCACATACGTAATGCAATAGAATCAGCAGCTAAAGAAAGTATAGGATACCATAAACCAAGAAAAAGTAAGCCATGGTTTGATAATGAATGTCATAATCTAATAGAAATAAGAAATCAGGCTAGACTTAGGTGGTTAAATAACTCGGATGATACAAATCTAAGCAATTATAATAGAATAAAGCGAGAAGTTAACCGCACGTTTAGAAGTAAAAAAAGAGATTACTTGAAAAGCAAAATTAACGAAATTGAAACAAACAGCAAAAATAAAAATATCAGAGATTTATATAAAGGTGTAAATGAATTTAGAAAGGGGTGGCAACCTAAAGTAAACTTGATAAAAGATAAAGACGGTGATTTTCTAGCTGACCCAAGCGATATTCTAAATAGATGGAAGAACTACTTTAATGACCTTTTAAATGTCCATGTAGGAGATAAATCAGAAATAAATGAAGTACACACAGCAGAACCTTTAGTTCCAGAACCAAACTTGACTGAAGTTAAAGATGCTATTAAAAGGCTAAAGAATAACAAAGCACCTGGCATTGATTTAATACCAGCTGAGTTAATTAAATATGGTGGAAATTCATTAATATGTCAAATTCATAAATTAATTTGTTTAATATGGAATAAAGAAGAAATCCCTCAACAGTGGAAAGAATCCATAATTGTTCCTGTGTTTAAAAAAGTTGATAAAATGAACTGCAATAATTACCGCGGAATTTCTCTACTCTCAACAACATACAAAATATTGTCTAACATTCTTTTAACAAGACTAACCCCATATGCTAATGAAATTATAGGTGATTATCAATGTGGATTTAAACGTAACAGATCAACTACAGATCAAATTTTTCACATCAGACAGACACTTGAAAAAAAGTGGGAATATAATCAAAATGTCCATCAGCTATTCATTGATTTCAAAAAAGCATATGATTCGGTCAAAAGAGATAAATTATATAATATATTAGTAGAGTTTGGAATACCTAAGAAGCAAGTTAGTATGATAAAAATATGCACCAGTGAAACAGAAAGTAAAATTCGTGTGGGTAATAATATGTCTGACAAATTTACAATTCATGATGGGTTAAAACAAGGAGATGCATTATCTCCATTGCTCTTTAATTTTGCCTTAGAATATGCTGTAAGGAAGGTAAAAGAAACTAAAGAAGAACTAAAACTAAATGGTGTGACTCAGTTGTTAGCATATGCAGTTGACGTAGATTTACTGGGGGATGATGTGAATATAATTAAGAATAATGCTAAAATATTTTTCAAAACTGCTAAAGAGATAGGTTTGGAAGTTAACAAAGAGAAAACTAAATATATGCTTACAGGCCGAAACCAATTGTTATGTATTAATCAAAATCTAATTATTGATAACAACTCGTTTGAACCAGTTTCCAAATTCAAATACTTAGGAGTAATATTAACAAATAAAAATGATATTAAAGAGGAAATAAAAAGTAGGCTTAATTCAGGAAATGCATGTTACTTCTCTCTTCATAAACTTTTGTCGTCTCGTTTAATATCTAAGAAACTAAAAGTTAAAATATACAAAACCGTAATTTTGCCTGTAGTATTATATGGATGTGAAACTTGGTCCCTTACATTGAAAGAGGAACACAAATTGAGAGTATTTGAAAATAAGATCCTTAGGAAAATATTTGGACCTAAAAGGGATGAGGAGACAGGTGAGTGGAGAAGGTTACATAATTCAGAACTACATAATTTGTATTCATGTCCAGATATTATTAGAATAATTAAATCAAGAAGACTTAGGTGGGCAGGCCATGTGGCACGAATGGGAGAGGAAAGAGGAGTTTACAGGATTCTTGTTGGGAAACCAGATGGTAAGAGACCTGTAGGAAGGCCAAGACGAAGATGGAGGGACAACGTTGAGATGGACCTAAAGGAAATCGGTAGGGATGGAAGAGAGTATATAGATCTTGCTCAAGATAGGGACAGATGGAAGGCCTGTGTTGCTGCAGCCATGAACCTTCAGGTTTAAGAAGGCTAGAGAGTTAGTTAGTTTAGTTAGTTGAAAAAAAAGTTTTTCCCAAATAACAATCACATGTAAGTAACGGGTGGGTAAAAAATTGCACTCTTAGTTTACTTGGCAACGTATTAATAAAAAAAATGGTATGACACGAAGCGTACAAATTACCTAAATTACTTCCTTGATTCATCAGCTATCCAACAAGGTACAAATGTTGCTGACATTCACATTTGTGTACAAGAAATAACACTTGATTCATCTTCATGTGAATGGAATCAATGAACAATACAATTAAAGAACATTACACGTCTTGCTCAAAGTGGGCACCTCCGTTACGAATGCAGGCACGCAGGTTTTTACGGGTCATTTAGTCTCGTAACTCGTGATGTGATGGTGGCCTTGACGTGTTGACCAGCTGTTAAGATCCTCTCCCTGAGCTCTTCTTGCGAGTTTACCGGTGCCTTGTCATGTGGCTCCAAATGTAAAAGTCGCAAGGCGTCAAATTGATCGGGGGATCGAGCCGGCCAGGGAATCGGTCCGCCTCGGCCAATCCATTTCTTTGGGTAATTTTCATCCAGCCACTGTCGCACGCCCAGGCAGAAGTATGGATATGCGTAATCAACAATCATTTCATCGAGCCATTTTTCCTGCCCCAAATCTTAAATGGCATCACTTATGAACATTTTTTTGTGGAACGGGATGGCAATGTTGTTGGAGGATGTGCCTCTAGCTACAAGAAGTGACATGATTTACCAGTATGATGACTGCCCAGCTCGATCCCCCGATCAATTTGATGGGGGGCGTAATCAACAATCATTTCATCGAGCCATTTTTCCTGCCCCAAATCTTAAATGGCATCACTTATGAACATTTTTTTGTGGAACGGGATGGCAATGTTGTTGGAGGATGTGCCTCTAGCTACAAGACGTGACATGATTTACCAGCATGATGACTGCCCAGCTCGATCCCCCGATCAATTTGACACCTTGCGACTTTTACGTTTGGAGCCACATGACAAGGCACCGGTAAACTCGCAAGAAGAGCTCAGGGAGAGGATCTTAACAGCTGGTCAACACGTCAAGGCCACCATCACATCACGAGTTACGAGACCAAATGACCCGTAAAAACCTGCGTGCCTGCATTCGTAACGGAGGTGCCCACTTTGAGTAAGACGTGTAATGCTCATTAATTGTATTGTTCATTGATTCCATTCACATGAAGATGAATCAAGTGTTATTTCTTGTACGCAAATGTGAATGTCAGCAACATTTGTACCTTGTTGGATAGCTGATGAATCAAGGAAGTAATTTACGTAATTTGTACGCTTCGTGTCATACCATTTTTTTTATTAATACGTTGCCAAGTAAACTAAGAGTGCAATTTTTTATCATCACTTGTAAGTTTAGACCCACCCGTTACTTACATGTGATTATTATTTGGGAAAAACTTTTTTTTCCAACTAACCACTTATTTGTTAGCTATCAGCAAACGCTGAAATAAGTTCCATACAATGAGCAGTTTTTCTCAATTCATCTATTTATGTGGAAAATTGTCATTTTTAAAAAAAAAAAATGAAATTCGATTATCTCGAAAACTACTAATTTTCGGACGGGGTATCGTATGGTCAAATATATTGCAAATTGTCTCTACTTTAACCCCTTTCAGGGAATACATCTAATTACCAGTCACCCTGTATATGGGTCCTTCCATGTCAAATCAGGCAGGAGTTGACCCTCATAGTCACCGATTTTGATGATATTTGGTACACAGCTTTGCTTTGCTCCAACCGATACCTGTAAAAGTATTTTGCTGAAATATGGTTATTACGAATTATATGAGGCTTGTCCTATTTTGAGCAAATGCTCTTTTCAATTAAGTTAATCTCGGGAACGAATAAAGATACAGAAGCGTTCTTGAGCTCGTTGTAAAGAGGAAGGACGATTGCATATTATGAGATGATCTAATGTTGAAACTTAGTAAAATTTGAAAACTCCTGTTCAAATGTTCAAATTTCAAGTCTGAACAGCTGAAAACACCCCCCAAATCGATTTTCTCATTTTTGGATATTTTAAACTACCATCCTTCCTCTTCATACTGATAAATTTTTAATGGGGGTGTTTTTTGATATAAGGGAGAAAAATGAGATGGAAATTTGTTGTGCATCAGCAATGAAGTGATCTGCAGCGTCCGAATGATGAGACTTTACAGTGTGTCGCGTTAAAGGATGTACGTATATACTTACTGTTGAGGGACAGATGATATTCCACTTGATAATTGGCTTCATTTTGTGCTGTTATTGCTAATTTATACGTTACTGGTTCCATATTTTTAGCCGTGTTCGTGGGGACGAGATGTGGGTTTGTTGTGAAAACCCTCCTAATTGCCGCCACTGATCTGAGAATATGCTAAAAAGTTCTAAACTGAACCAAATATAGGAATCAATTAACATTCTGAATCAAAAAGACTTAGAATCAACCACTAACGTGTTTAGAATTGTATAATTTATTACCTAGGTATATTGTTAAGAAAAGACGGCCTTTTACATATTTACAACATGACATAACTTGCAATAAAGTAAACAATGTATTTGTTGGCAGCAGTGGCGTGCCCAGGGTTTTCGAAAGGGAGGGATTATGTACACTTTTTCTGGTAGTCAGTCCTCGTTTCGCCATTTTTTCCTACCTTTGATGTTCTTTTTTTAGGAATACTGGGCCAAAGGGGGGGGGGTTATAACCCTCACCAACCCCACCCCCTCTTGGGCACGCCACTGGTTGGCAGAATAAATTACAGTGATCACGCATGTTAATTTTGTGGCTGATTTTTTGTGATATTAGGAACTTAAAAAAGAAGCGAAATTTATGCTGATAAAATAGAGAGAACGAGGATCGATGTAGTATTACTTAAGAATTAAAAAAGAAAAGGATTGTATCAAAAGATAGGTGTGTGCATACGGTCATACGGGCAGTAATTTATTTCCAATTAGCCCACTGTAATACACTACAAGCATATGACCCTGATATGATTGAAGCAATTAAAAGGAGAGAGTCTATTTCTTTCATAATTTACATCACTTCTACCTCTTGAAATTAATCGCGACGAGAGTAAATATAGCTATATGAAGTTAATTAGTTGAAATTAGAGTAGACCAGGGCATTACGGATCGATATAAGGTTATCGGGACGTAACTCGAAAACTGTTGCAGTCAGCGGCGGCGCCAGGATTAATCGTCTAGGGGTGCTGAGGGGGTGCGGAATGGAATTTAGGGGATGCGATGTTGAAAATATAGAAAACATCAAACATGCATTCAAGGGCGCCCGGGGGAGAGGGTGGGCAGAGAGTAAGATCTCATATCTTTCCAGGAACTTACATTTTACCTTTATTATTGAAGTAAGACTTGAAATTTTCCTGGCGACGAATGATGAGCAGATTCTCTCGGGCTATCGACCAGGTGAGTTGTGGAAAAGATTCCAAGCTTTCGAGAGCTAACATCACTCTCATCTTCAGGGTGGAAGTGCAGTTCTGAGCACGTTCGTGGAGGGGGATTCCGGTGAGTCTGTTTCCGGTATACAATGAGTCGGTTTCCGGTGTACACTGTGTCCGACTCACACCGATCTAATATATCTCAATGCCAACAGTTTTCACCACCCATCTCAACGAGCTACAGTTCTCTCTACTTCATTTCACCGGGCCATCTCCATCAGCGACGCGGAGCATCTATCAGAAGAAATACAACATCTTCGCACAGCTTTCAAACAGAACGGCTACTCGGAACACAACATCAATATGACATTAAAACGAGTACTGTCCAAGAAGACCAGCACACCAGGGAATCCGGACACATCGGGGAATCCAGACACATCAGAGAATCCCAATACACCAGGGGACACGGACAAAGCTGACCAGAAGATAGCCATCCTTCCTTACACCGGAAATCTCTCCGGAGTTATCAGCCTAATTTTAAAGAAACATAGCATAAAAACCATTCACAAACCACCTCCGAAGATCAGAAGACTACTACGCAACCCCAAGTATGAGTTAGGATTCAAAACACCGGGAGTCTACCGTATTACCTGCAAATGCGGGAAAGCATACATTGGGCAAACGGGTAGGGCAATAGAACAGCGCTGTAAAGAACATCAAAGCTCCATCAAGTATTTCCACAAAAGTCGGGACTAGCAGAACATTCAATCAACGAGGGGCATAGACCAGATTTCAGCAACACAGACTTCAAACTACTGGGACCGTATCATCAAGGAGACAATAGACATTTTTGAAGAAAGAGACAATCTTAATCGCGACACGGGGATCGAAGTGGACCCAGCCTGGTTAGCGTTAGTTAACCAGATAGGCGCACGTAGCAGACACGCCACTCGATTTGTCCGCCATCTTCACCGGAATCCACCTCCGCGAACGTATATACAAGTACACCGGGATGACGCTCAGAACTGCACTTCCACCCTGAAGATGAGAGTGATGTTAGCTCTCGAAAGCTTGGAATCATTCCCACAACTCACCTGGTCGATAGCCCGAGAGAATCTGTTCACCTTTATTATTGTTGTCGATGTTATACAAATCATAAAATTGAAACTGAATTGAAAATACTTTGGCGTTGGTGCCAAGTTCAAGCTTGAGTCCACGGGGTAGCCACTCTTTGACCATGATGAAATTCAAGTGTGATTTACGATTTTCAAGGCGAAATTCCCAAAAATTCAAGGCTTGAAGCAGATGTTTTCTCTATTTCAACCTCATGTATTACTGCCTCTCACAATCCACACACACAGAGATATATAACAATTTAAAGGGTTTATGTGATTCTAATGCATCCAAAAATTCTAGTTCAATTCAATAAACGGTATATAAACTAGATAATTTAAATACAGTGCGGTCCAAAATAATATCCCCACTTGCTACTTCCCTTTGTAGATAAGGTTTAGCATAGTGGGGGGGTCTAATCGCCGCCACTGATTGTCAGAAATATGTTGACTCCAGCAATACATTAAAGTGCATATGCTGCTAACAGGGACGTTGCGAGACTCGTGCGTCCCACCCCCCGGGGGGCAGACATCAGTGCCCCTTCGTTACTGCATATAGGGTGCTCGTATAATTACCCTGATTATGAATCATAATCAGGGTAATTATACGAGCACCCTATATGCTAAACCTTAACCATTTCTTGTATTCTTAGTTCTAGCCAGTAATAGCAGTAACGAAGGGGCACTGATGTCTGCCCCCCCGGGGGGGCCCACGAGTCTCGCTACACCCCTGTTAGCAGCTTATGCACTTTAATGTATTGCTGGAGTCAACATATTTCTGACAAACAGTGGCAGTGCTTAGCCTCTCCCCCCCCCCCCACTATGCTAAACCTTATCTACAAAGGGAAGTAGCTAGTATCGATATTATTTTGGACCGCACTGTATTTTACTTAACGTGCGGATTTTACATTTGAATTTCACATAGTCAGACGCGAAATACGTCTGAAAACACAAGTCACAAATGTTACGGGATGTACTAATCTACGAAAAATTGCTATTGTACAAGAATTTAAAACTCAAATTTTCCTTATCAACTTCAACATATCTTATAATAATCTTCCGTCTGTCAGATAAATTGAAAAGTAACTAAATAACTAAGTTAACGGATTGAGAGAATTCTATTTCATTTTCCACGCACCTTTCTTTTCCTTCTTCGATAAAAATAAAAGCTGAACTTTGAAAAATTTGCCTTAGAGCATTTACAAAGATGTATAAATTCAATGGGATTTTGATTAATAAAGTTGCAACTTTTCACATCTACGGAGATAAATTCACGCAGAATGCACGCATAATTCCCGGAGCTCATAATTTACGCATAATTCCCGGAATTCAAGGAATTTCCGGTGAGTAGACACCCTGGTCCACTATTTAAAAAGAAACTGGATTCGCCTTATATCCTTTCCATAAACATCTAACATTTTGTTGACAAACAGTTCTTTGTCTTTTTGTACTTTTTCACGATCCACAGTTAACAGAGGCTACTGCTGCTGACTGTTCAATTTGCGTGCGTTGGGCAAAAGAAATTCGATTTGCAACCTGAAGTTCTAGCAAATAAAATCACACATGCAAAAATACGAAATCATGTAGTGAATTTCATGTAATTATCAGATCGCTTCCCTTGCATACAAGTGTGCATAAACAACAACAACAGCAATGAAAAATAACCAGCTCGATACAACTCGCATTAAATTATTTCCCGGGCACAACCCGATGATCTACTGAAAGAAATTATTTTTTTGTTGTAGTGTGATTTTGAGAATAGAGGCGAAAAAATAAAACTGTTTTTCTTTATAACAGCTAAAAAAAATTAAAAACATGAAACAACTCACACTGAGCTGTAGGCAATTATCGAAATCGCCACCGGAATAAACAAAAATACAAACAATTCTTAACAACAATTGTGGTGAAGGAAAGACAACAGCCGCTGACATTTGGTTAGATAGTCAAAACTACAGAAAAGTAAATGCGATTTCACCTTCAGGACCAGTGGATGCCTGTTGAATACAATAAAAGCGGTATCACTTCAATACCTAACATTCTACCATCAAGGTGACGACATTGTTTTAATAGCATAACGTAACATAACATTACATTAGGTTGAAAATATGTTTTGGAAAGGGGGTGCTGAAGAAAATTAAGGGGTACGGGAAGCACCCCTTCGCACCCCCTGGCGCCGCCCCTGGTTGCAGTTAAGAACGTGGAAACAACAGCAGATCACACTTTCATCTTTCCTCTTACCTGCGAACTGCCTATGTTCGCTGTGACAGTTGCAGTGCGTCTGTGAGAAGTGAATGTTGATGAAGACTGTGCGAAAAAAAAAAAGGAATTGTAAAACTTCTGAGACATTTGGTAACGGTTCATTTTAGAATGTAGTGGTGTAACTGTTCCATTATTTCACATGCCAGAAGGTAAGATGTGTCATTGTGTTGCGTTAGTGTTTGATATGCCTAACTCAACTTGTTCCTAATTACTTTGGCATATTTCAAAAGTAAGTCGGGGCATTACAGATCACCCAAAACGGTGCAAAACGGATAACGTAGTGTTACCTAACGGTATCTCTTCTAACACGACGCTTTTAACATTCCAGATGTATTCGAAGATAATAACATTGAATTGATATTGCTTCCTCCTCACATCACCCACATATTGCAACTTCTTGATGCCGATGTTTTAAAACCACTGATGTCGTATTATCTCCAGTATGCAAAGCAGTGACAACGCCAACATCGAACTCGTACTATTACTAAGTTTGTGTTTGGACAGATTTTCAACAGAGCGAGGAGAGAGGCCCGACAACATTGCACGCCACTTCGCCCCCACACACTGCAGAAACATAGGCAAAAGAAAACGCAACTACGCATCCAAAGCCAAGAAGAAAGCAGAAAGTTTCAAAGGCAGGACATAAGAAGAAATCTGATATCTATTGTAGACATTTGTTAGCAATTCCTGCAGATTTTGTTACATTTCATACGACGACCCAACAAGCACACAGATGGGAGACTGGATTCAGTGTCAGTCCTCCAGTAAATGGTATCACGAGCGTTGTGTAAGTTCTGTTGGGAGAAAACAGTTTGTGTGTGGCTTATGTCAGGTTCCACCACTTTAATCCAGCACTTGTTTTATTATCATATCTTGTAGTCATTTTATTTTATTATACTTATAATTACACTGATCCCTATTGTCCCGTTATTGATCCGGTTTACCCATGTTTTCGGGGCAAAACGAATCAACTGCAATGTCTAACAAAATATTTTCTAATAAATTGTGTCATTAACTTCTGGCTCATACGTTGCTGTGTAGGGGAAACTACATTTTTTTGGTAGAGTTTTGTATCGCTAACTTTATTTGATAGGCAATAAAACGGTGGTAAAGCATTGATCCGTAATTGCCTAGTCTACCATAATGAGAAGATACAGACAAGAATCGAACTCAGATACTTCGCTTTGCAACCAAGGCACTGAAAATACACATGAGAAATGTTCACAACTGATAATTATTAAAGTATGATTTTGAAATAAGGAATCCTAATATAGGCATTAGGTAATTGCTATGTTTGGCCAGTCATCACATACACGAATTAGGAACATGCTATTTTTTAGATTCAGACAAGTATACCCTGAATTCACTTAAGTTTACTGGAGATTCTCTCGCTACGAAACGCGAAGATTCCTCAATATTGTTTTAAATTTTTTGCATAGTTCCCTATGAATATTTACATGGAAGTCAAGCTTAGTTAATCGAAATAGAACCACCCCATCCCTCAACGAAATGGACAGTGTCTGTGACCTTGATACACGACTCACATTGTCAGTGTAGAGTGATTGCATGTGCCACAAATATTGTCTAATAGCGTCAGACCAGAAGCCTCCTGATTTATTCTTACTATAGGTAGTATACAGAAATAACCCACAAACAGTTTCTCAAAAATGGAATATCTGCCATTATCGATGTCACGGTAGAATATGTCTTCGCGAATTTGAAGTCTCAAATATAAGTGTGTTTAGATGGAGTAGATCTTGCCACACTTTCAGAAGAGGCGGCACCAACGGGGGAGGGGAGGCAGAGTATGTCACTGCTAATTGAAAATTATATTGGCACATATTCTGGTCCATCCTATAAAAATATATTAGGCAAATTTCGCGATAGAAATAACATAAATATGAATAGATGATAATAGATAGCCTACATTTTTTTCTTTGAAAATGTGACTCTCAAATCTTTCCACTTACTTTCAGCATGTCAGTTTTCATAGGGAAATTCAAAAATTAAAACGTTATCGAGTAATTTGAGAGATCGATTTATTTGGTTTAATTTATTTCCATTTTCTGCCACTTATAGATAATCGCGACGAGGATGAGTGATGATATGATGAAATTGATTAAGTGCGATTCACAAAGAACAGCCATGCCCAGGTCGGAATTCGAATTCGGGACCCCTGGTGTCGCAGCGCTTTGTGCTAACCATTCCTCCACAGAGGTCGAATTTTTCATGGAGAGAGACTCACACTGTGGAACTGTAAGAAACCCAACAAGCCGAACCTAATTATTGTGCTGCACTTCTGCCTTATTTACTATGGACATAACACAGTTAAATTACATACAAGTATAATTCATTGAGCGGTTTCAACAATGACTTATTAAATAGTATATACAGCGTCATAGCAACACTGTGAATTGTCTATTTGAATGCTATTGTGTTAAACCAGGTGGCGTTCTCTATATAAGTAATATATAATGCATTGTGGGAGTAGGGAAAATATTTCCGGGATACAAAATGTTTCAGTTCGGTTCACTGGTGCTCCGCAAACGCAGCACTTGGTGGTCTTGTATGAAGATACCTTTCAGTACGAAGTATCAAGCTACTCTTGTTACTTGGAAACAAACCTTCAGAAATTTCAACCGACGCGATAATGGGATTCCACACCGAAGTGACACGGCAAGCTGCACATGCTCCGTGAATTCTTTTCTACTGAATAGGCCCGTGTGGCTTCACGTTTATCACTTCGGTGTGAAACATCCATCCCACGTGTCGGTTACCATTTCAGTCTGAAAGCCCTCTAAGACTGCGAATATCCTGATCAATACCATTTTCGACAAAATGCCATGTCTAGAACCCTCGATTTTTCGGCGTTTTTTTGTTACCAAAAGGCTAAAGAATAACAAAGCACCTGGCATTGATTTAATACCAGCTGAGTTAATTAAATATGGTGGAAATTCATTAATATGTCAAATTCATAAATTAATTTGTTTAATATGGAATAAAGAGGAAATCCCTCAACAGTGGAAAGAATCCATAATTGTTCCTGTGTTTAAAAAAGGTGATAAAATGAACTGCAATAATTACCGTGGAATTTCTATACTCTCAACAACATACAAAATATTGTCTAACATTCTTTTAACAAGACTAACACCATATGCTAATGAAATTATAGGTGATTATCAATGTGGATTTAAACGTAACAGATCAACTACAGATCAAATTTTTCACATCAGACAGACACTTGAAAAAAAGTGGGAATATAATCAAAATGTCCATCAGCTATTCATTGATTTCAAAAAAGCATATGATTCGGTCAAAAGAGATAAATTATATAATATATTAGTAGAGTTTGGAATACCTAAGAAGCAAGTTAGTATGATAAAAATATGCACTAGTGAAACAGAAAGTAAAATTCGTGTGGGTATTAATATGTCTGACAAATTTACAATTCATGATGGGTTAAAACAAGGAGATGCATTATCTCCATTACTCTTTAATTTTGCCTTAGAATATGCTGTAAGGAAGGTAAAAGAAACTAAAGAAGGACTAAAATTAAATGGTGTGACTCAGTTGTTAGCATATGCAGATGATGTAGACTTACTGGGGGATGATGTGAATACAATTAAGAATAATGCTAAAATATTTTTCAAAACTGCTAAAGAGATAGGTTTGGAAGTTAACAAAGAGAAAACTAAATATATGCTTACAGGCCGAAACCAAGTGTTCAGTAATAATCAAAATCTAATTATTGATAACAACTCGTTTGAACCAGTTTCCAAATTCAAATACTTAGGAGTAATATTAACAAATGAAAATTATATTAAAGAGGAAATAAAATGTAGGCTTAATTCAGGAAATGCATGTTACTTCTCTCTTCATAAACTTTTGTCTTCTCGTTTAATATCTAAGAAACTAAAAGTTAAAATATACAAAACCGTAATTTTGCCTGTAGTATTATATGGATGTAAAACTTGGTTCCTTACATTGAAAGAGGAACATAATTTGAGAGTATTTGAGCATAAAATCCTTAGGAAAATCTTTGGACGTAAAAGGGATGAGGAGACAGGTGAGTGGAGGAAGTTACATAATTTAGAACTACATAATTTGTATTCATGTCCAGATATTATTAGAATAATTAAATCAAGAAGACTTAGGTGGGCAGGCCATGTGGCACGAATGGGAGAGGAAAGAGGAGTTTACAGGATTCTTGTTGGGAAACCTGATGGTAAGAGACCTGTAGGAAGGCCAAGACGAAGATGGAGGGACAACGTTGAGATGGACCTAAGGGAAATCGGTAGGGATGGAAAAGAGTATATAGAACTTGCTCAAGATAGGGAAAGATGGAAGGCCTGTGTTGCTGCAGCCATGAACCTTCGGGTTTAAGAAGGCTAGAGAGTTAGTTAGTTAGTAAAGTGGTGTTATTATCACCAAAATTCGTTTTCCTGCAAAATCTACCTAAAATTATACATTAATTGTGCTTTTAAGTATAATTGTAGTTCGCATGGCCTATAGCTTTTTGTGACAGTTTGATTGACTTGAAAAGATTTGAAGCAAGTTATTTTCCATTACTTGTTTATGACAAATACCGATGTTACGGCTCCCTTGTGACGGTAGGCGCGTACTCGATCTCCGCCAAAACTGTGCCAGTTTCGAAAACACGAAATGTTTCTCGCGGGACAAATAGCTATATAACGGCTTCCGTGTAACGAAAAGTGCGCAGCAAGAACCTAGCCACTGCGCTCGGTGATCCAAAACGTTCCGATGAAAGGTGAACAATCGTGGGAAAAATCTATTTACACGTAGTTTCAAGTAGTTGGAGGAATTGCATAACATGCCCCTCAGTTTTATTTTATTTTGGGGCGGGGGATAACATTTTCGAAAACGTGCACGTTATACACTCGTAAATATGGTGTAGTAATTTGTTTTCCTAAAGGGCAAGAAACGTTTAATTCTCGCAATTAGCGAAAAAGGCCACAATGGGCACTTTTTTGTGGCCATATTAGCGTTATTCCGTGCTTTCGAGTGCATGAAATTGAGCTGAGAACATTTCACTGCACGTACATTAATACTTTTTTCAACAATAAGATTTTTTTATTGAGAAAAAGTAATTGTAGGAATTATTTCATGCATAGTATTGGGGAGTTGTGGGGGGGGGGGAGAGTTCAAAGAAGGAAAAAAGTTGTACACACGTAGATATGTTCAGTATATTTTTAAATCCAAAACACAAGAAATGTTAAGGTTTCGCGGTATTTATCCCTTTTTCAAGCAAGAAATTTGCGAGAAAGAACACAATTGGCATTTTGTGCCAAATTTGCGTTATTTAAGGGTTTCGAATGCATAAAAATGTGTTGAGAACATGTCACTATACAGTCACCAGCAATAAAACTGGAACACCTGCATCCTGCAAGACGTTATGTGTGTTGCCTAATTCAACGACGGTGGTAAAAGTTGCCATTGAAACTTCGCTATTAAAATCCACGTATCGCCGTGGAGAAAGGCAACACACATGACTCCTTGCGGGGAAGCGAGGATTTCAAGATGTAAGTGTTCCATTTTTATTCCGGGTGACTGTACGTATATAAAAACTTCTTTTTCAACAATTAACCTTTTTCGGTGCTATTGCGTTTGCGAATAATCAAACTTGCTAGTTCTTATACGCTTAGTGCCTTGACGTTTCTGTCTGTCCACCTGCATTTTTTTTTGTTTTGTTTTTACTTAGGTTTCATTTTGAATTTATGATTTTCTAGTTACTGTTGCTTTGACTATTGACCTGATTCGGCTTACGAGCTCTAGATTTACAATACCAGCCAGACAGTCACTCGTAAGTCTTAAGTTAGTTAATAAACAGTAACTAATCAATAAACTTGGCAAAGGAGGAAATAAGCTACAAATAAGAACTATTACTATTTTTTACTCTTATATTAAGAAAATATCCTCGTATCCAACCATCACTACAGACTTTGCACGACAAGGGTGATCTTTACACGTCCTTACACTTCTAAAAATAAACTTTTCTTCTTACACTGTTTTCTTCTTCAGTTCCTCTTCATATCTCATATGTTGGGAGAAATCACATCCAATTACTACTAGGTTGAGTAAAGTTGCTGGTACTTATCAGTCCACTCGCGTTTTTATCTATGGTCTTACTGGAGCGTAACGTGTCTTTTTTGGCGTGCCACATCTTTTGACTGTCGTTTCGCGTCTCGATGGCGTCCTTGCCTGTCTGTCTGTCTGTCTGTCTTTCTCTCTCTCTGGCTTCTTTTATTTACCTTCTATCTCTCGTATTATCTTATACCGCTTTATATTTTTTCCATTTTCTTTCTCTCTCCTTTCACTTCTTTCCCCCCCCCCCTCTCCCTCTCTCCATTACTACGCTTTTACCTTCTCTCTTCTCTTTTTCCTTTCCCCTTCTTTCTACTTTCTCTCTATGGCTTCTGTGCATCTCTCTTTCCGTTTCTTCATTTACCTTCTATCTCTCCATCACTATGGTTTCATTTAGTTATCTCTCTCTTCATCGCTTGATTCCTTTATCCTCTCTCCGTTTATCTGCTTCCTTTCTTGTCTTCCTTCTTTGCGCCTCTTCTTCACGTTTCTTCTTCTCTCTCCTTCGCTGTGTGTCATAATTTAGTCTACTACCCTCTCAATCTCTTGCGGATAAGAACAGGGAATAAAATGCAACACTATGGTTGTAGGTAAAGTTTCCCGTTCCATGAAGGCACGTTTATGGAATAGGGTAGTAAGCCCCAAACTTTTGTCACATTTTTTAGGTGGTGTGATCAGCACCCCGCTCCGGTAGGTAAAGGAATTGCGTTCATTTGGACTGATGACATATTTTTCTTAGGATGCTATCAACATAACATACAACAATACTATTATACACACAGTAAAGTAGAACACGAATGCAAGAAGAATATAAGTATGAACATTTTAGAACCAAAAATTAAACAAATTAAATCTAATACCTAACAAAACCATCAAACATTCTGTAATTAACTGATATTTCTAAATGAGTAAAGGAATTTATTTGCTAGTCTTTACATTCTTCGCACTCTGGTCGATCCCATAATCCTAGACGCCCTTGACACAATGTATTCCCCTCATTCATGTGCCTGCTTATCACATAGGTTTTCTTTTGTCTGCGTTAGTTCATTTCTCTTCTGCACAAGACAAATACAACACATTTTACAAACTCGCACTTTAACCTTTCTCAAGGAGCTTTTTATACCCCTTGTTTTAAACTTTTAAGTGAGAATTTTCGATAAGGGAATATTTCCACGTATACACAATGGGCACGTGTCGACACACCCACCATTTTGAAATTACTCTGTTTGAAACACAAATATGTCACCTTAACCGATTTGGTTAACATGTATCTTAAAAAATACAAGAAACGGCCATTTGAATTCAAGTTCTCAGGACAAAGCACCCATACTTCTTGACCGAACCTCGTATATGAATCCAATTTTAAGTACCTACTATGAAGACACACTTGCATAAGTTTCGGGGTTTGCGCCGATGGCCATTTGCAGTTTACACAGAAAATACGCGTATAATACGCATTAAGAGCAACGCCCAATTCAATATTGTTGGATTGTGTATTCTGGGTGCATGTCAAATGTTGGAAGGATTGTTCACAGATGACAAGATCGATGATTATCTAACAGAACCGTGTGTCACTGGCTGTTTATACAACAAGACACTTAAATGCTAGCGATGATATTGTTGTTCTAGGAAATGGAAAGCGAGGGGTAATCCCCCTGATGCAACAGGCCTGGAGAACTAAAGTGAACCACACGGATTCGGCCAGCGAAACACAAAGAATTGTTTCTCTGAAATGGTCATGATTGTCAGTCACAAAGTCGTGAAAAGAGAATAGAGAAGTATTAACATTTTTTAAATAAATGTTAAGCTATTACGTTAGAAATTTACTTAATCGACACTCACTTCCATGTAAGATTTTGCTTATTTTAGTCCTCTTTATACAGAGATAAGCTAATCAGGACAGGACTTAAGTTTAAATGAGATCCGAACTAGGGATGGCCAAAGGGATCCGGATCCGGATCCGAGAATTTCGTATCTCAATCCCATTATAATATTACCACACCTTAAAAGGTGGTATGATCTTCGATTACAAAGAATTTTTTCATTAGTTAGTCCTACAATAAATTTTTTCAAGTGTTGTTCCTAAAATACTTTGCTACGCATCGGCTAACACACTCGTGCACAAAAATAATCTTACTTGTTTAACATAAAATGTCAGAGGTGATTTTGTAAATGCCATTGAAACGAATATGTATTCATTCGAATGTATTGGAAATGAAAACACACATAAATGTGAGACATTCCATTCCAGGATGAAACCTTTAACACATATAACAAGATAGAAATGTTATACAAAAATTATACCATTGTTCTACAGTTACAGTTTTACAAATTAAAATAAAACATTATAATATATGCAATGTTACATAATTACAAAGTGTAAGACTAACAAGGGAGGTTATCTAAGCGTCCCCCTCCGATTTCCATGAAACTTGGCAGGCGTATAGTGGGGTACAAAGGAAGAAATACGTGTCTTTTTTTGTTTCAGCTAAAAAACTGTTTTAGGGGGCAAAAACCCCTCAAATGTCAAGATGAGGACAAATTGAAGTGAGGATCTGACTCCTGTGTCCCCCTCCGATTTCCATGATACTTGGCAGTTGTGTGTATAAACGAGCCCAAAGGAAGAAATACGTGTTTTTTTTTGTTTCGGCTAAAAAACTGTTTTAGGGGGCAACCCCCCTCAAATGTCAATATGAGGACAAATTTAAGTGGGCATTTGACCTATTTGTCCCCTTCCGATTTCCATGAAACTTGGCAGGTGTAGGGGCCCAAAGGAAGAAATGCGTGTTTTTTTGTTTCAGCTAAAAAACGGTTTTACAGGGCAAAACCCACTCAATTGTCAAGATGAGGACAAATTGAAGTGGGGATCTGACCCCTGTGTTCCCCTCCGATTTCCATGAAACTTGGCAGTTGTGTGTATAAATGGGCCCAAATGAAGAAATACGTGTTTTTTGTTTCGGCTAAAAATCTGTTCTACGGGGCAACCTCCCCTCAAATGTCAAGATGAGGACAAATTGAAGTGGGGATCTGACCCCTGTGTTTCCTTTCGATTTCCATGAAACGTGACAGGTGTATAGAGGGGCCCAAAGGAAGAAATACGTGTTTTTTTGTTTCAGCTAAAAACTGTTTTAGGAGGCAAAATCCCTTCAAATGTCAAGATGAGGACAAATTGAAGTAAGGATGTGACCCCTGTGTCCCTCTCCGATTTTCATGAAACTTCGCAGGTGTATAGAAGGGCCCAAAGGAAGAAATACGTGTTTTTCTTGTTTCGGCTAAAAAACTGATTTAGGGGGCAAAACCCGCCTCAAATGTCAAATTGACGTGGGGATCATATAACCCCTGTGTCCCCCTCCGATTCCCATGAAATTTGACAGGTGTATACAGAGGCCCTATGCCCCCTGTTTCTTCCTATGCCATATTGACGTGGTTTCGGGGTCAGATCCCCACTTCAATTTCTCCTCATCTGCCAAGTTTCATGGAAATCGGAGGGGGAGACTTAGACCTCCCTTGTAAGTATATTAATTAATTACAAATCGTGCACGCGCACACACACACTATATACGTATATATGTGTATGCATGTATATTATATATATATATGTGTGTATATTAGCAGGTAACAATATGTTAAAACACATTCTTACTTTCCAAAGAAGCGCATGTTGGATGGCAAAACGGATCCGGATCCGAAAATTCCGGACCCGGATCCAAAAGTACCGGATCCGGATCCGGATCCTTAGGATCCGGAACCAACCGGATCCGGATCTGGCCATCCCTAATCTGAACCACTATGTGCCTCCCCCAGGTTCCTAACTCGGTACACCTTGATTACAAGGCGACGATGTTAGCACCATCAGGAAGGTAATGACGGATATCTCATAAACATCAAAAGCTACAAAGGTTATATTTGGTTAACCAAAGGATGTATATTATCGATTGGCCTGTCCGACAAATCAAAAACAATTACTACGTGTTATATCGATAAATCAGAAATCCAGACGATTCGCAACAGCACTAAGCCTCTCTTTGAGTAAAACATTTCAACTCTTCGTGTAGACTTTGCACATTCCACGTTTATCGAGTTAGAGACTTCACATTGTCTATACTCTGTCTCGGGAATCTCTGGAGCAAGCGAAGCAAGTCCTCTGCGCAAGTAGTGACTCGAAAGGGCTCGACCAATGAACGCGCTTATAAGAGAAGTGAGTGCATGGCCGTTTGCAGCAGCGCGTACTATTATGCTTCATCCTCTTGCTTCTTCCCCTTCTCTACTGTTATGCGTGATCTTGCTACAATCTCATGGCTGCAACATTGATCAGGTAAGCTTCAAAACGCAATTTTTGTCATTTTAAAGATGGCGTTTCCGATACACACTTGCACCAGTGAACGTAAAGAACATAAAACGTACAGAAATTTCTCGGCAAATGAAAATTCAATATCTCTGTGCATGCTTAGAACACCACCAAATTTTCTAATGGAGATGAAAGTTCGACCATGGCCTCAGTTCAAAGGCAAATTGGTCAAAAAACCTTCCCAGTGGCTCATAAGTGACTGCACGTGAACCCCTTCTTAAGGTATACAGGCACTAACTCAAAGTTGAAAATATATGTGGATCAGCAATAGGTCTGTGCTAAAATACAGGAAACATGTGAAACACTAAATACAGAAATCTAAAATCAATTAAGGTTTTCATTTCACTCTTCCTTGTACATTTTGCGTTTATCCAGTCAGAGAGAACTTCAAATCATTAGGAATATGTTTTAAATTCAAATTGTGTGTGGGCGCGCTTGCGTACGTGTACGGTATTCAGTTTGACATTATCGAATGTTAACTTGTCAATACAAATTATTGTACGTACAGTCACGGACACTTTTGGGTCGTAACAACCCCGTTAACTTTCAATAGGAACATTACAACCCAGAGGTATCCTTGACTGAACAGTGTGTCCGTGAAAGAACTAACGAAAATAAACCATGCCATCGCCGAAACTTCTTCATTTATTGGTACGACTTTAGCATAATAAGAAAGACAAACTCGAAAAATTTATGTTGAGTGGGGGCAGGGACGCCGACTTGTCAAAATTATTGGGGGGGGCTCTGATCACTGAAATAAATGAATGAATGACTCACTCCATCCCTTTTTGAAGTTTTTGGCCTCAGTGTTCGGAATCTCGTAAATGCCATGAATTCCTCAAAAATATTAAAATTGTCATTTACAGTTCGAATGTAAAATATCAATCGTTCACGGATGGATATGTCACAAGTTTCGTCAACCATAATAGCAAAATATTCCCGACTTTTAATATCTGGTACCACGGAGCGCAAAACAGATCTCCCCAATATATCTCCCTCGTTCTGAATGTCATGTGAGAGCCATTTGTAGCCCGAACGTTCCATCCACTCTTCTACTTCATGCACATCTTATTTTGAAACTCTTTTTAGTAAAAATGTTAACAATACTCATAATTATATACTTAGTATATAGTAATAAGTCATGTGTTTTGCTGTCTCTGGTCATAGACCCCCCCCCCCCAAAGTTGATGGTTTAGCGGTTTCAGCCTCTCCCCCCCCCCCAAGTTGATGGTCTAGAACATTTCAAATGTGTATTTAAAGTTAAGTTCATGTGGCACAATTCAGAGTAAACTTTACAAGAGAAGCAAAATAATGCCCCCACATCGAGAACATTGGGGGGGGGGGGGGCTCGAGCCCCCCAGCTCCATGGAGTCGGTTCCTATGAGTGGGGGGCGGTGGAATAACCGTGAAAGAAATTAAACGCGAAAGGAGCAAGAGCGAAACAGAACATGCGCGAACGGATTAAACGCTAAAAAAACAAGCGCGAAAAGATTAAACCCGAAACGGATTAACCACGAGCGGAATAAACGCGAAGGAATAAGCGCGAAAGGAATTAGAGCGAAACGGAATAATTCCGAAACCAAAATTAAACACCGAAATAAGTGCGAAAGGAATTAGAGCGAAACAGACTAAACGCTAACGGAACAAACGCGAAAGGGACTAAGCGCGAAAATTTAACTTTCGCGCTTAATCCCTTTCGAGGTGTTTCTTAGGACAGTAAGAAGAGAAGCAGGGAACGAGAGAAAATGGAAAAGAAGTGCGTAGTTTTTTTTTTTTAGTGAAGATAGCCTCGATGAAATTGTGAATTCTATTATTATTATTATTATAAGGCCGCGGTGGCTCAGTCGGTAACGCGTCTGACTACCATGCTCAAGGTCCCGGGTTCGATCCCCGGCCGGTTCAAATCCGGGAACTTTTCTAACGGTGGAAGCGGCCCCGGCGCCTACCCAGCGTCGAATAACATGGGTACCTGGGGGAAACCCTGGGGGGTAAAGGCGGTCAGGGGCGTGATGCTGATCACATCACCCCCACTCACGACCGGATCAAGAAAGTGTGGGGCGTTACCCCCACACCCCCTATACGCCTTCATGGCGTGGTGCTATGCACAGGGGAACACTTTACCTTTTTTTATTATTATTATTATCAAAATATCATGTTTATTAAACCAGCCTGCCTTTTTTAAAGGAAGAACTGCAACGATATGTTGCTATTCCAGCTTTTCAAGTACAGGTATATTGCTTTATTTTTAAATCATTTCCGAGAGCCCCAGTTACAACCTAAGGTGCAGATGAAATGGCACTGCTTTGAAGAACCAGTCGTGCGTATACATTAGTTTCGTCTGCGGTCTCCGTGTTATTTTTGCCTATCATAATTAAATGCTTCGTTCACAGCACAGCTTCACCTCCGTTATAGTTCCTCGAATTCACATCGCATTCGCAATATTTAAAAATAATTTAAACGTTCCTTCCATACCAGCCATGACAACACGCTGGTATTACGTACGTACTACTACTGAATGTAAAAAAAAATTATCCTACATAGAGCGGCCATATTGGAAGCGACACTAGCGTTAATTTTAATAGCGAATAGCAATACAGACTTTTATTTTTCGATATGATGATTATTTTTTTAAAAAATTGGTGTTATTTTCTTACTTTCCGGTCTAAAATTCACTTTTTTATTTCTGTCAAATGTAGGTACCCGAGATTATACCTTAATAGTTTAATTCAATAATTTAGGATATTTACTTATACTTCCAATAAGATAATTTTTGACAGCTGAAATGAGTGGGTGAGTGAAGTACATAGTAAGTTTAGAGGCTACATATAAAACTTTTTTCGAGCAGGCCTCATCTCCAGGAAGATATTAAAGTTTCAGTTATTAATAACTACAATATCTCACAACATTTCAAGAGAATCGTCTTCATTATTACACGCAAGTAAAGCTTCGAGAGTAGTTTAATTCACTAATTCCTTATCCTTGGAAAGAGAATAGTTTTTGACGGCTCAAGTGAGAGAGTAAACAGTAAAAAACACAAACTGGGATACCATTAATAGATAGTGTGAACGCTGCCGGAAAAGTGACTCGCACATCTTTCACCAGGAGGAGTTACTTCCAAGTATTGGAGTAAAATAAAAGCAGAAAAGAAACATCCAAATCTACCCAGTCCAATAGACTGTTGAATAGAGAAAGAAGAAAATGAGGATGACGAAAAGATCATTCTTGTCATATTCACACTACCTAGAACTTCACAGAGGATTACAGTTAACATGTGGTTGCGGAAAGAGGAAATGTTCATGCATATGCCGGGATCAGTTCCTGCGACGTACTGAACTGTGTCTTTGTAGCGCAGACGAAGAAAAGCTTGAGAACAATAACTTACAGGACAGAGATTCAGATCAGAGTGACCAGGAATTTGAATAAGGTGACTATATTGATGACATGATATTTCCCATATGATTACAACCACTCTCAATCTTTATGACAGGTGAGCTGCTTAAATTTCAAAAGACAATGCGGAATTCACAGACGATGTTATTACTCCGTTACTGTAATATTTATAATAATAGTAATTATAATAATAATAATAATTAACATTTTTCACTTGTTATTTACGTATTAACAGAAAGTACCTCTGTAAATATCTGATAAACGAACTCTAAATCATGTTATGGACAGTATTTCATGTGCAGAACCTCCAAGGCGGCCATCTTGGATTTGGGAAGTCATGCATGGTCTCTGATTATTATCCAGAAAAAACACCTGTAGTAATACATGATTGCATGCCTCCAAATGAAAGCATCCTCTATACAATGTCTTCCCTTCGTGTAAAAACCCAACAATCTTACAAATGGTCAAAATGACTCCTGATTGATTGATTTTGTTTATTTTACTTCGCGTTTTGTGCATCTTGGCTAATTTGCGAAGATGGGGATGAGTGATGAAATGATGAAATTGATGAATGGACATTCACAAACAACCAAGCCCGAGCGGGATTCGAACCCGAGACCCTTGGCGTCGCAGCGCGATGTGCTAACCACTCGGCCACAGGGTCCGGCTTCAAATGACTCCTGAAGGAGTTAAGGAGATATGATCGGTTTTGTTTGTTAATGTCTGCAGAGGCAGCCATCTTGGATGTATGATGTCACACAGACAATACGCCAAAATAGTAGGCATCAACAAAATATCGCAGGCAGTAATCTCCCCCCCCCCTTTATATGCTAGAATGTCAAGTAAAGTGTAAAATATACATAGAATAATTGCAGAAAAGGGTACGAAACAGTTTCACTAGATATATCTCCATAACAGCGCGAGATATGAAAAACACTGTAAGAATAAATTTTCTTCCTTTTTCAATTCTAAACAAAACACGTATCTATAAAAAATTCCAAAACCACTATTAAAGGAGTTATGATGGATTTTCTTAGTTAGTGCATGACGCGGTAGCCATCTTGGATTTATGACTTCACACAGGCCTTCTGCCACAATTGCGGGTAAAACACCTGGTAGTACGTTATTTTGTACCACACTAGCAACGTATTACCGGTAGTCATATATTCCCTTCATTCAAAAAACCACGGGATTACAAATGCCCCTGGGCTACTACGTCAGGCACCTTCATTCTTGTCCACTCTTGAGAGGCTTTAGCTCTTACACGTCTGCTGGAGGGATGTTGATTTGCTTCAAGTGAAAAACTTCTAACGCCCTGTAATGACATCTATACTTTTGGTACTGGTAGATGCTGGTGGAAAGCCTCACAACTGCGTCAAAGTCTCTACCATCTGTGAGGGCCTCTTTCTTTCAGTTATAAGAGGGACGCAAGGCCGATTGTACCTTACAGCCTTGCGCCGGAGAACCAACTACAATCGACTCACAAGAGTCGATTGCATCATTGTAGTACAAGATCCATGCTTTCTTTTCACAGCAACGGATCTTGTCATATAACATGAATCAATTGAGGCCTCCCCGATGGCGCCTTGTAATCGAGGGGTCCCGGGTTCGATACCCTGTGGAGGCACATAGTGGTTCGGATCCCACTTTAAACTGTAGGTCCAGTCACGATTAGCCTTTCTGTGCATAAAGTGGACTTAAAACAACAATTCAATCAATCAACATGAATCAATTATTCGTTTTGAGTCTGCAAAGACTAAAATATATTGCTCTAGGTCATACGTACTACAGAAAGTACTTGGAATAACACTTGGTTTGCCTCGTAGACCCAAAAGGAAGAATTGTGCGTGCACTTACATTACATACCAGTATTTGCGTGAAGTGAGAAGGTACAACAGCAGGGAAGTCGACTGCAACATTGAAAGCAATTTTTCCATTAACAGTTAGGAAAGAATGAAAACTGTTTGAAACGTTTAGCCTGCATGTTTCACTAATAATATCAAATGCACCTTCTGAATTTGAATTTTAGAGAGCAAACTGACTGCAATGAAACTGCGGCAATTTCGTCAGCATAACAAGAGTGGATGCTGAGTAAAATGCAAAACCTTCCCGATTGGGGAGGATTCCAGAGCCGATGGATTCATACCAGTTCGGAGCACCTTCGCGTACTATCACACCACGGGGCACGGGGAGCCTCTCAATGGTGGAACTTCAGACAAGGCCTCCGATCCAAGCAGGAAGGGTCAAGTGGTCGAGTCCCCCATCTCGCCTGAACGGGGGAGTGCTCCTCTCCCTTCCCGTTTGCACTGGCAAGAGCCCCATAGCTCCTGGACAGACGACGATTGAAGAAGGCGAAAGTATGTGCCGTGAAAGTTTTTGGCTAGTTTGTCCACTTTCACTGACATATGCTTTTCGGAAAAGGTCCTACAGTTTTACTTGCATGTGAGACAAGGGGACTATGGGAAATCCTGTCCGTAACCTCTAGGCTATCGTGAAATCCCCGAACTATACACCGTCAACTAAACGGTAATACTATATGGAGTGATGTGTTGTCAGGCCAAGAAATGTATTTTCCAAATAACTTCAGGCAAATTCTGGATGCAAAATGCACTTATATTCTACTACTGCGTGGGTTTCCTTCCTATCTGCACTGCGCAGCTCCCTGTGAAGAATGAAAATTGCGAGAAAATTGATTAACTATTCTTTAACCTGGAATGTTCTGTTGACGCACATATATATCCTGTATAAAAACCAGAAAAAAAATGGGACTCTGTGCGTTGACTACGCGTTATCCAGCCTAAAGCTGCTTGGCAGGTCTTGGCTTCCTCAGTGCCTGTTGTCTAAACGGTTTGACTGCTTTTGAGATATGTTATGTTTAACATTAACACTTCGTATGTGGCCTATATATCCTACATGTCGAGCGTCGACACATATTACACCTAATTCTGAATAGACTGTTAAAAATCGAGCTAATATATGAACAGGAAAACACGATAACTCTAAAGTTATTTCACTCTTAAAAACAATTTTTAGTGCAAGGACATCTAAGTTATTAAGAGTGTCGATACCAATATCAATCTTCATCTACTATCCTGTAGATTCCAGCCTTCCCATTTTATCTGTGTCGTTCTTGGAGACCAGCTATTTCCCTGGAATTAAAACTTCTACATTAGTAACTAAGTACATAAGTATGGTTACCTTAAATAAAAGTAGAAATGAGATCCTCTGTGTTCTGTGAACTCGCTAGTTTTGGATGTCGTTTCATGGCTACCGTAATGAGCTTCAACAATGCACGATTACTATTGAATGCTTGCATGAAACAATAAATGGCTTCGGAAAAATGTAATGAACTATCTGTCTACTACCAGAATGTTAGAGGGTTAAATACAGAATTACACAAACTATACTCTAGTATATCCCTCGAACATTATGATGTAATCATACTAACGGAAACTTGGTTAAATGTAGGTGTATATGATGGAGAGTTCATAGATAAACGGTAAAATGTTTATCGTCAAGAACGGGTCCATAAGGGAGGGGGAGGTGTCTTGGTTGCTGTAGCAAACAAATATTCTGTTGAGGAATTTAAAATCACTATAGAACATGTAGAAATAGTATGTATCAAATTTATATTTGAATATACAAGTTATTTTTTATATCAGTATATTTTCCACCAAAATCACCAATTAAGAAGTATCAGGATTTTTTTTAATTTGTTGAGGAGATTGCTAAATGGCATAGCTTTAAAGTAATTATTGTTGGTGATTTTAATATTACCACAATAATAGATGATCAATTTAATTTATTGGAAGGTGGACCTATTAGTACCTCTCTTGCTAATTTTCTATCAATGGGAAATCTTAAATCTGTCAATCATGTTAAAAATGAAAATGGGAAAACCCTTGATTTATTATTGACAAATATAAGTGATAGCATGACTCTTATTAGAAATTTACACCCGTTGCTTGAGGAAGACCACCACCACCCGTCAGGTCTTTGTAAACAAAAAGGTTACTTCCCATGTAGCACACATTGTTGGGCCAACGTTGGGTGATTGTCGGCATGGTTGGGAAGTGGTTGGTAGTTCTAGCCAACGAATATCTTACGTTGGGCCAATGATTCACATTGTTGGCAGACATGGTTGTCAATTACGCCCATATTGTAGGTTGGCCCAACATTGCATTCAAGGTTTGGTACAGTGGCCAGTGACGTTATGCCAAACGAGAGAGAGGGAGTAAAATTCCCCCTGTCGATCAGCAAGACCCTACAGTGGGAAATAAATTCTGTTTAACGTTAAAAAATGTGCAAAAGCAATCACTTAAAGTGAAAATGACGTGTAGAATTAGATATTTCCAGAGCTTGAACATTTTCCGTCCCGAAAATTTCCCGACTTCCCGTCGAGAATGTCGGAATTTAAAAAATTTCCGACCCAAAAAATGCTGTCCCGCACACACCTCTAAAAACAATCACTGGAAATAGCGTGTAAAATTCGAGTTTTATGAAGTGTCGGGAAAAATAAAATATTTCTCGTCCCGAAAATTTTCCGATTTACTAGGAAAATGGTGAATTTTACTCGTCCCGACCAGAAATTTTCTGTCCCGCACTTACCTAATGTGAACGAATAGTGCGAATTCAATTTCTATTGAGCTACAATGTAAAGCTTAGGGCAACCAAATGAAGAACGAAATTCTTTCAGGACAAAACGAACCTCGGGCTGTTGCCAGAAAGTATAGCAAAGAACATTCTCAATGAATTTAGTTAAATATAGACGTAAAAACGATGTTGTACTCTTTGATTTGTTCATCCTCCGGAGAATTTTAAAATAATAATTTCACATAACGATTTATATCGAAATACATATAATCGATGTGTGTTTGAAAGTCGATTGTGACTTTGTGATGGCGGCCAAAGTGGATACGGATATGTGACGACTGACGAGTTAAATGTTTATTTTTACTGAAGACGACGTAGAGAAAGGTAAGTGATACACTGATTTAGTTCGATAATAGTACAGAGAATGAAAAATAATGTTATAATTTACTTGCAGAGTTATTCATATTTACATAGGTATAAAAGTTATGCATTCCGAGGCAGTTTTTGGTAACGGTTAGATTTTTAAGAATTTACAAAATAACATTGTATGTATCAACATTTTCATTATTAAGCATGTCTAGGAACCTACGACGGCTCGGGTACCCTTTTCTACACCCTCGATTTTTCGCACATTTCAAATATTCTCGTTACGAAAATTAGTTCTTCATAACAAACAATGTTTCTAAATAGCGCGGAAAGTAATTTTTTTAGATCTACGTGCTAGGAAACTTACGTTTTTCAATATTTAGATTCCTTATGCAACGTCGAAACGGTTTTGCAGGGATTTCATCATGGCGCATCTTGGATTCATGTCACAGGCGCACGTCTGAACATTTTCTTTTTCTTCTTATCTTTGACTTGTGCAATGGGATAATTTGCAATTTTTTCTTGTTATGAATGACTTGTGCAATGGGATAATTTGCGATTTCAATATATTATTTATGTAATTTATTGGCGGATTGGATATTTGAGACATTGCAATTGTTTTGTGCGACTTTAGACATTGGAATTGATTTGTGTGACATTGAATTAAGACAAAAGGACTAAATATGAGATTGACACACGTTCAACGGATGAAGGACATAGAGGACTTTGTTCGACGAGACATACGGGACATTGTAATTGACTTACAGGGAACCTAGCCCCACGAACCATTGACGCTAGCCCCACGAACCATTGGCGCTAGGCCCACGAACCATTGGCGCTAGGCCCACGAACCATTGGCGCTAGCCCCACGAACCATTGGCGCTAGCCCCACGAACCATTGACGCTAGCCCCACGAACCATTGGCGCTAGGCCCACGAACCATTGGCGCTAGCCCCACGAACCATTGGCGCTAGCTCCACGAACCATTGGCGCTAGCCCCACGAACCATTGGCGCTAGCCCCACGAACCATTGGCGCTAGCTCCACGAACCATTGACGCTAGCCCCACGAACCATTGGCGCTAGCCCCACGAACCATTGGCGCGTGGATAGGTTAGTTCAGTTAGGTTGAGATCGATAGTTAAAATTTGGTGTCGTGTTAGTATCACGATCTAGAAATTGGAAATAATTGCGAACCATTTCAAACGACAAAATTTCAACTTTAAACGGCTGTACAGTCGTAAATACTTCTTTCCGCGCTCCAATTTTTTTTTATTCACAAATAGGATCAAATAATGTTCATAATGAAAAAGAAAAAAATTCAAAATTCGAGGGTGTAGAATAGGGTACCTACGACCAAAAATTGGTGAGAGTATCACCATGAAATCGGGATGTAATAGATCGAACATGTGCCAGTTTTCTTTTCTTGGGGACCAAAAATTCAATTTTTGTGGGTCTCTTTAATTGCAATTGAAATTATAAATTATTTCCTTGTTATGCATTATGAGAAACATCGACGATTTTTTCGAGAGAGACTCTGAATCACACAACCTCAACGAAGAATGTTGAAAGAGTATTTTTCGTATCTTTCCAGTTGCCAGTTGCTCAAGTTCCTTTTGTTTTATTGTGATTTCATCATGTTATGAATGCAATTTTTACATGGTTTGATTTCGATTTACTTCTGCTAACACCTATTGCAGAGTTGTAGCGATTGCTTGAGATATTGTTCAATATGTGCCTTTGTGGTAAATGTTTACTATCCTTCGGACACCTATAACTTCTGAGTTTCGTCAATTATTGACATTTCTACTTACCTATCTGCTTCGCGGATCATTTCTTAACGTGTATTCACGTTTTTTTGATCATTTTTTTTTTTTTAAAAAAAAGTGTTTTTGTAACTGAAGAACGTACGTTTCCGCAAATGGTTTGTGGGGCTATGCGGGAATGGTGTGTGGGGCTATGCGAGAATGTTGTGTGGGGCTACGCATATTTTTTTCGAAACCAATTTTTAACTATTGTGACCCTACCTAACCTAACCTTACCGGAAATGGTTTGTGGGGCTTTGCATCAATGGTTGAATTTCCGCTATGAAACATTCCCACATCACACAAAACACCTTCCAGATGTTAGACAATACTACAGGAACTTATTACGGTAAGTAGTTTCTTCTGTAGAAATGAAGAAATCTGTCCGAAGGATAGTAAACTAGTACCGGAAGGTACACTAACATGTTTGTAACTGTACAACGACACACTGTAGCTATTTTCCTGTTTCAATTTGTAATATGTATATTGTACTGATTGCAAGAGATTGATCTTTTACTTTTACTGGCATCTTCATTCTAGGTGAAGGCAAAGCAACTTCGGCTCTACAATCTACATCTGGGTCAGACAAGAGAATTGCAAATTGCCAGTTTCATGGGAGTAGTTTATCTGTTATTTCACGTCATCGGGCAAAAATTGAGAATAGACTGTTAGGAATACATGAAAATCAGAAGCTTATTTTGGAAAATTTGAATCCAACATTGATATCCTCAAATCAGCCCTTGCCTGAAAATCTAAAGCTTCCTTGTCAAACAGAGGATGACATTCAGAGGGTGGAAGAGTGGTTACTTTCTTCTCCTGAGCACATGAAGCAGATGGTAAGTTGACATATTTCTGTGAGTGAAATCATTAATGTCAAACTTTTTTTTTTGTGTTAATCGAGCAGTTAACATTTTCAGCATAATTGACTGTAGCTCAAAGTGGTATGTAATTTAAGAGAGATCAATTACATTCTAAACTCCATGTGCTTCTTTTACTTCAATATAAGTTTCACTGAACAAATCATGCAAATTGAAGTATTTCAGTTTTCATAAAAATTTTGATCTCCGGGAGACGTCTCAAATTCGTTTATTTTGTTATTTTTCACATTTGTACTTACCTATTATGCATTGCTAAAGATTCTTTAAGGTGGGATTTCGCTTTTTTGACTAAAATAATTTCAATTTTGCACATATCGAGTAATTATTGTTCGTTCCTTTTTCGCTTGCGTTACACACAATCTGGTGGGCAAATCTTGACTAACGTTGTCTATCCTCAGTGGGTATGCAGTGTTTCCAACCTTCCTAACCAAAAAATAACTACTTCCCTAGTTAAAAGAAGGGTTATCTTAGTTACGGTAGGTTAGGTTAACATAGTTAAAAAAAGGGTTACATTAGTTACGTTACATTAACTTTGTTAGGTTAACATACTCAAAAATCATGCACATTAAGATGCAGATTTACATAGGTTATGTAACGTTAACATAGTTACAAACACTGACCGGGGGTTACGTCATGAAATGCTCACAACATCTGTTTTATGTAGTGGAAGGAAATAGAGGCAACAGCTTTTGTGCATCAGAGAGACAAACATTAATCTAGAAAAATACATGATTTACCAGCCAAATAAATTGAACGATGGAAGAAAACACTTCCATGACCTTTCAAAAGTGTACAGAAACTCAGTTCCGTTCTGTAAAATTGAAGAAGTACGTTTCCCGGAGATTGAAATTTTACGATAAAATGTGTACCTTGTATCGCCCACAGTGCAGTCAGTGCTTCTTGATTGAATTAATGTTTCGTTGTAGGAATCATACGTGAGTTTCATTGGAGGCAAAAACCTACAGCAAATTGAGTGAAGAATTCTGGATAAAATATTTTCTAATGCATTGGCAGCAAGTCATAACTGGACTGGAGAACACAACAAAATACCTCTCCAACATTTGAAATTATTGGAACTTGTACCAAGTAAGATAGAAGGCTGTTCTTTTTTTCTTTTTTCAATTTGTAACTAAATTTGGCTGTAGGGCCATTACTTGTTGATGTAAAATCCAAATAATGTACATGATGGAAAGTTTTGGAACATTTAGTATTAACAGTAAGCATTCTTTTACATAAGTCATTAAAAATCCTCTAATAAGGACATTTGAAAAATGTATTCTAAGAAGAAACATTTTTATTTAAAAAAAAACTTATTTGTTGTTTAATTTTACCATTGTTTTTGGTATATATATTTTTTTACTTCAGCTGTCTTATTTACTTAATAGGAAAAACTAATATTATTTCATGTAACACTGAAGTATTCTGCTTTTACTAGAACAGTGTTCATAAGTGCAAACTCATTTGTCACATTTCAGCAAGCCTGGCTCAGTTAGTTGAGCTTTCACTTTATATTCAGAAGGTAGTGAGTTAGATCTCAGATGAGGCCAGGCTAGCCATGCAGTTTCTTCCCTGCAGTTTTACATGACTCACACGAAATGAATATTGTGGCAAATCTCTGTAATTCCTTTCTCATCCTTTCCCTACCATATAGTCATGGGCTTCCGGATGGGGTGCATCCCCCCCCCCCCGGAAAATGAAAGTCAACCAAAAATTATGTATTTCACACATGTAATTTCATTTTAGCCACAATAATATCTGTTAATTGTTGCATGAACACCATAAATTCAAATTTGAGCAATTTGTTTTTAGGAAACAACACTATTTTTGGGGGAAAATGTGCCTTGTTTGCCCCCTACCCTGGGAAAAAATACCTTCCTTGCCCCTCCCTGGAAAAAAACTTGCGGACGTCCATGCATATAGTATAAGTAACTGTCTAGATGTGAAGAATTAATGTCACCCCACATGGATAATATGTGAATATTAGTTTCCTTTCATGGGAAGTTTAATCCTCATACTAAAGATAGGCCCAAGTACACATATCATATGGTATGTTACATTTGAGTTCATCCATGGATCTAACAGTTTGAATTGTTTCTAGTTTCAGTTCGAAGGAATTCATGTACAACAAATGCATCAGATTATGAAATACACTCAGTGATACAAAGCTGGTTCCGCTTTGTCAAAGATAGAGATGGCAGCCGGGAGCAACGTAGAAAGGAAAAGGCAACTGCAGGAACATCAAGAAATAAGTAAACAAGTAAAGACTGGTGATAGTTTTTCAGCAAGATATGAGAGACGAGTCATTTCTAAAGCTGCAGAAATTATAATGAGTGAATTTCATGAAGTCCCTTCTGTTTCAGGATCTACAGACATAATTCAAAGTGGTTCTGTTGTTCAGACTACAAGTTCATTTGACTGTATCAAATCTATACTTTTGAATGAAAATGAGAATTGTATTGTGGAAACAACCTCACCTGATGATTGCTTCTTAATGAAAGATGGTGGGTGATGTTGTTGTTGTAAACTCCATTGAAAAGGATCGTAGTAATGATGGTTTGTACATATAATTTAAATTGAACATTTTCATAAACAAATTGGACATTTTCACTTCACCTCTTCCAAGCAGTAGATTGTTTATGTTTAAGTTAAAAGAATGTAAGAACAGAGTTATTGTATCCTCAAGTTATTGACATAAAAAGTATATTCGTATATTCTTACAGCAGATTTCGCTGACACATCAGCATTTGGATGTATTCCATTTTGTAATAATAAGCTATTCTATTGAAATGACATTGTGTTCTTTGACACCTAAATTGTCAACCTCTTGCACCTTTTTTCCTTCAATAAATACAATAGCATCTTGCTACTTTTTTTGTAATGTATGATGGTAATTATAGTATATGTAAAATTAGTTTTGCTTATTGCCTCCGCTAAGAAATGTTTTACTTTTATAATGATAAATACATAAGTTTTTTTATTATCATTCCTTGTATTCTTCTCCAGTGTTTGAAAATGTCTTGATAATATAATCTTAATAAATTTTTATACATACAAGAAATAATGCAATTGTTTGTAAAATATTTATTAATATTATAAAGAAACTTGCCAAAAGTATTAACATTGGCATGTTGGTTTTTGGTTTGAGTATTAATGGTTGGGAAGTTTTTTCCTGTATTAGCCCAATGCTGGGAAATAGATTTGGTTGGAAGATTGTTGGCAAAGTTTTTTCATTGTAGTTGGGCCAACGTTGGGAAATAGGTTTGGTTGGGAGATGGTTGGCAAAGTTTTTCCATTGTAGTTGGGCCAACGTTGGGAAATTGATTTGGTTGGGAGATGGTTGGCAAAGTTTTTCCATTGTAGTTGGGCCAACGTTGGGAAATAGTTGGTTGGGAGATTGATGGCAAGGCGGACATCACCAACAGTTCGCCAACCGTTGGCACAAAAAATTTGTAACCATTTACCAACGTTGGCCCAACCTTTGTGTGCTACATGGGTTGTGTTAAATCAAATCCAGTTACTATATACAATTATGCAAGGGCAGACTTATACAATATGTACAAACACTCGGAAAAAGAAAAATGGGACAATTTAGCTACTTACAAGAATCCCAATGAAGCCTTAGACTATTTTTACAAGGTAATTAATGGTGTGCCGAAAAGATCAATATGTAAAAAACGGTCTTATCCATGTTGGTTTACATCAGATATAATAAGAAACTTAAAAGAAAAAGAAACATACAGAAGAAAGTTGAAATATTCAGATTATTATCAAACTAAATTTGTTGAATTACGTAGAAAACTAAAAAGAACGATAAATATAGCATATAAAACTTATGTATCAGAAATAGAGAACAATTTAATAAGCAATATCAAACCATTTTGGAATTTTATAAGAAACAAGAAAAAAACAAATAGGAAACTAGCTCATATGATGTATAAGGGTAATAGATTGGAAACGAACATATTCATTACTAATGGTTTTGCTGAATATTTTCAAACAGTGTATGCTTCAAATCCTTCAACGTATAACATCATTGAATCCTCTGACATGATAGTATCTCAGTCGTTGGTGGTAGATTCTATCACCAACGCAGAATGCAATGAAGCCATAAAAAAACTGAAATCAACCAAATCAAGTGGTCCCGACCAATTGCCAACATACATATTCAAAGGTTGTGCCGAATTATTATGCACCCCTCTGTGTTATATTTACAATATTATTCTAAAAAAAAATTTTTAAAAAGGGAGACCCATGCGAAATTACAAATAACCGACCCATTTCACTAATCTCAGCTCCATCCAAAATACTTGAATATATACAATAATGATACCAATCTAATGATACCAATTATACCTTACACAAAATGTAATAGCAAAAAGATAGAAAGAATTCAGAAGAAATTTGTTCGTTACTTATATGACAGGATATGCAACCATATTAAACCTTATATATCAATAGATCAACATGGTTTTTGTCCTGGAAAGTCTACTTCAACTAATCTGGTCAATTTCACACAGACTATATCCGACTCCCTCGATGATAGGAATTCTGTTGATGCAATATATATGGACTTCACCAAAGCCTTTGATACTCTTGATCACGATGTATTGTTGAGTAAATTGTCTAAGTTTAGTCTCTCTCATAACTTTCTTACGTTAATATCCTCTTACCTATCCAATCGAATGCAATTTGTGACATACAATCAAGCTAAGTCATACACTTACAAAGTCTGTTCCGGTGTACCACAAGGCTCCAATCTTGGACCATTATTCTTTCTATTATACATCAATGATCTACCCACAATTTTTAAATACTCAAAATGCTTACTTTTTGCTGATGACTTAAAATTGTATCAAGTAATGAAAGATCCAAACGATGCACATAAGTTGCGAAAAGACGTGGAAAATGCACAAAGATGGAGCATCGTTAGGGTTCCTAATTATAAGTTCACAAGACATGCATAATGAAAGAGCTCTGACAAGCCTGTTTAATTGCCTTGTTCGCACAAATTAGAATATGCAAGTGTAGTCTGGTCACCTTACACAAAATGTAATAGCAAAAAGATAGAAAGAATTCAGAAGAAATTTGTTCGTTACTTATATTACAAAAAACACAAAAGATTGTCTATTCAGGATCAGGTATCATATAAACAACTACTCAAAGAATTCAATGTTACACCACTGTACGAAAGGAGAGTAGTATCACATCAATCATTTTTATATAAGTTAGTCAACGGACTGGTCGACAGTCCAAGGCTCCTCCAGACATTAAACTTTCATGCTAAGAAGCACATGTTACGGTTCGGGCAGCCTTTTTATTACAGTAAATCCAATTCAACAGAACACCAGAATTCGCCCATTCTAAGACTATGTATTAAACATAATGAAATAGTCAGAAACGGTGGAGGCTTGGATTTTGCTATGTCATTCATGCAATTCCTGTCCTTCCTTCGAAGAATATCATGAATAAATAATAAATAATTATAGATGTTTTCTGTGTACATGGGTATGTTTCTGAATACAATTATGCGTGTATATTTGTTTATATATAAGTATTTACATGTGTATAGTTATAAGTGTCTCAGTCTGTATATAGATATGTACGTGGCTGACAATAAAAGTTTTTAGATGCGGCAACACTGATTGCAGCAATACATTGTCTCTAGGATATGTTGAAGTTAGTAGTCTGTGAAGTGTGATAATGCTGCAGAATTTATAGTTGTTAATTGTTGTGTGCCAGAAATTAGTCAATTATTGTCGTCTGTGTACAGTAAAATGGATTTAACACGGGAGCACTTCAGAGCAATGATTTTTTACGATTTTCGAGCAGGTTTAACGCAGCAGCAATGTTATGAGGCTCCGAAATGCATTTCAGGAGGAAGCCCCATGCCGTGCGACTGTGTTTAATTGGTTTTTAGAATTTCGACGTGGACGTCAGAAACTCAGTGATGAATTACGTGATGGTCGTCCTGTGACAACAACTTCTCAAGAAAACGTCGACAGAGTGCGTCGCATGATAGAGGAGGATAACCGGGTGACATATGCAGTTATTAGTGCAACACTGGGTATTGGTATGAGTCAGGTTCAAACGATCCTGCATGACCGCCTTGGTGTCAGGAAGCTCTGTGCCAGATGGATCCCATACCATCTTACTCAGGAGCAAAAGCAGGCACGGGTCACATGGTGCATGAAAATGCTGGACAAATTTAACCAAGGACAATCGAATGCAGTGTATGACATCGTAACAGGTGACGAAACTTGGATGTACTGTTATGAATCCGAGAGCAAACGACAGTCGACGCAGTGGATCTTCCCGGATGAAGACCCACCAACAAAAGTCAGGAAGGGACGAAGTGTTGGCAAACAAATGGTTGCCACTTTCTACAGTCGGACGGGCCATATTGCAACAGTGCCGCTACAGGAACATCGGACCGTTAATGCTGAATGGTACACTACGGTTTGTTTACCGGAGATCGTACGGAAAGTTTGTGAAAAACGCCCACGAAGTCGCATTATTGTGCATCAAGACAATGCGCGCAGCCATACAGCAGTACGAACAATTGAATTCTTTAAAGCCTCCAACATCGAAGAAATGACTCATCCTCCTTACAGTCCCGACCTCGCCCCTTGTGATTTCTTCCTGTTCCCTAAAATCAAGGATACATTGTTCTTCATTTCCTACTCCCGAGGAGGCAGTCACCGCCTTCGTTCAGTGCATTCAAGAGGTGCCTGCAGATTTTTGGTCCCAGTGCTTTCACACTTGGTTTGAGCGGATGAACAAGTGTATCAACTGTCATGGAGAATACTTTGAAAAATTATAGCATTCATACTTTTGTTCTCCAGTGTTTTACTTGCGCGTGTCTAAAAACTTTTAGTGTGCCCTATCGTATCTTGTTCTACCACAGTGAATATCATTTTTGGATTTATGTTCTCTAGAATACTTGTGTTGGTGTTCTTTATTGTAGTTTTGCTCTCATTCTTCTTCTTTTGTTTTGTATTGTTAGAATTATATTTTTTAATTGTTTAGAATATATACGTAAGCCTATTGTAATTGTAGCGAAAGCTCTGTTATAGGTGAAATAAATAAATAAATATTGTGCTCCAAAGATGAAAATTGTAATGAAGGTGGATTCATTTAAATTATGTTGATTATTTTATATAAATAATTTATAGAATAATGTACATAAGGATTTTATAGATATTAGAATCACTTTAGGTGAAAGTACATTACTCTCGTAATCATTTAATGGTATTTATTAAACTCTAAGATAAGAAAATAAAAGAAATAAAATACATGTACTGATGGTGTGAAGCTCATACGAGAGGAAATGTAAACACACATTTCTCTTGATTTAAAATTCAATAATTTATTACAGGCAAAAATAGCAAACATTTTGTGAAGAAATATATACAAAATACTAATCATATTAAACCATAAATAGTGTTATTATCATAAAACTGTAAATAAACATGCCAGCTGATATTTTTCAAACTATCATTAAAAATATCCTAAATTTAGCTACAAAGACTATAAAAATATTTATATTAATATTTTAAGTTGCAATTGTAGAGAAGATCCAGAATGTTTTATTTTGACTGGAAGATAAGTTACTGAAATAATTTTAGTTTCATTAACACACTCAACAAACATTTCCACAGTACTGTTTCTGATACTGTACGTATCACAAACAGAAAAATGTATGTTTACGAATATCCTTTATTTTCTTTAATCAAACTGTTCAAATATTTTACAGGGCCCTTTACTAGAAAAAAAGCCTTTCTATATATGTATGGTTCCAAATATCATACAAACAATTTTAAGCGTGTCTTTTCTAGTCAAACAAATCGATTTAAATAAATAAAATTCGATTCAAGTAAAAAATCAACAAAAAATGTTTTTTTTAAATAAAAAATCATGATTATTATCCACCCTGATTCTAAGACGTGCTGTGGTTTCGACATTTGCTCATACAGTCAATTCTCGGTAAGTAATGGATTATTTCAAACATAATATGCACACAAACTCGGTGCTTTCAATAGCCGGCCCCCGTGGCGGAGTGGTTAGCACATTTCGCTATGACGCCAGGCAGGGACGTCGGAACTTATTTCAGAGTGGAGGGGGGGGGGGGGCAAGTTCTTGAATCCACTACCAATTCTTACAATCTATTTTCCTACACATGATATATATATATATATATATATATATATGTGTGTGTGTGTGTGTGTGTGTGTGTGTGTGGGTGGGTGTGTGTGTTGATGTTTGTGGGTGTGTGTGTGCGTGCGTGTGTGTGTGCGTATGTAATGTTAAATAAAAACGTTTTTCGATCTGACCCCTCCCTAGACAAATCCTGGGAAAGGGCCTGACTGATATTTACAAAATTCTTATGTACATTGTTCTACAGAGTATTTCTTTGAAGTGATTTAAATCAGTGTAAAAAAAATCACCTGATTTAAATCAACCCACCTTGCCACTCACCTAGCTTGTTAGATGGTTAAGTATGATGCAGAAGAGTATGTCGTTCAGCTTTCCAAAATGAAGGATTGTTTTTCACACAATGAAAACGTTATAGCATATGTATTGCCGCTACACGTCATTGCAACAAGCCACAGATATGCATGAAAACGAATGATACGTTATAATTGGTATCATTAGATTATGCTGAAAATAGGTTTTTCTACTGTATTTAATATTATCTTTTCCATTTCAGGGACAGCAAGATATCAGCCAGGAGCAGTCAGCCTGAAATTCCACTTCCATTTAGACGAGCGTGAAAGCTATCCAGGATTCTTAATCAAATTTGAACAAGTGTACCATTGCTAGCAGTACCTTCCTACTGCCCTTCTCCCTGTCGTTCGAATCCAGTGGCGGATCCAGAAGATACAGTTGGGAGGGGCGAATTTCAGCCGGGTACGTCATCTCACCGAGAATCAATTACAACCTACATTTGCACTATATTATGTAAACAATATTTCGTGTTCTATTGTTTTGCAAAAGTAGGGATCCAGAATGGAATAGATTGTTATTATTGCATTTCGTCGTATCGTAATTCTCCCCTTTGTCCGATTAACTGAACGATGATATGTAAGGAGTAAAGTGATTAAACAAACTCAAGGGATGACGGGTTCGATCCCTATTGAGGCATAATGCACAGTTGTTCGGGTCCAAATTTAAACTGTAGATCCAGTTCCGATTAGCTTATCATGAGTATATAAAGTGGACTTAGTAAAACTTTAAAAATGTTATCGAACCGTTTAAACTTGGTGATAAAAGAACATTTGAATCTTCAAAATACTAGGCATAATAATATATCCAGAAACTTGCCAGTTGGGAGGGCCGATCACCCCTATTGCCCTTCCCGTGGATCCGCGCCTGGTCTCAATGTAGTTGATGCATTGGGACTTTTACCTCGACTTTACCTAGTACGATATTTGTGTTAACTTAAAAAAAAGCTGACATATCTACTTAAGATCTCTACCAATCTGGTTTATTAAAGGATGTTATCAAGGTTGTACTTGAAAGATTTCAAGTTGGGAGAATTCCCACCACCTTCTTTGGAAGCATCAGAATATTATATCATGTAACCTAATTGCTAAAAAATTTGCAACCAGGGAAGGGGCAGGGAATTTTGAGGAAGATCTACTAACCAGAAAAGAAACTCCCATCTCACCACCTTTACAAACATCACCTTTGGTATAGGGCTTGAGAAAGCCTAGCAACTTAGGTTAGTGTTGCAAGACTTGTCCGTCATATTGAAATCTGATGATTTTCACGTAATGGCCGTTATGTCAATTTGATTACGTTCCCGTTTACCTCATTTCGCCGATCTCATGGTCGAATAAAGGGAGGTGTGTCCTGAGGAGCGGGCTTGGGGACTTACTCCTGATCTTTGTCCCAACGATCATACAAAATAAGAACGTCAAATGCAGGAAAAGATGGAAAATATAGAACATATTACTTCTTCATGTTAATAAATACCCTTACGGAATTTCTGATCACTCCACTTAGGTAGATGAAGGGAATGAACTGCCCCCATCTTCCATATCATAGAGCTACGTGGTTTCAAAATGATACTAGGTTCACTGCAAACTGGACTGTTTCACTACAAATCTAAATTGGATCGAGATACGACTACATCTTAGTTTATATTTAAATTATTGCTTTAATAGTTATTTCAAAGTTTAGCTCGGAAATATAACCGTTTACTTCTCTGCACATTAGATTAGTGACAATGATTCCATACCAGCATAAAATGTTAATTAGGCATTATCCATTGTACAAAACTTCCTACACTTTACTTATTCTAAGATTTCGTTTCGAAGCGTAGGGTTGGAAAAGGTAGCAGTAGAGAGAAGTAGACAATGGATAATGTCCAGCAACGTCCATGCTAGTATAGTCATTTACTTCACTGCTAAAATAATATAACTTTTTCTCCATACAAATTCGGACTATGCAAGTGTCCCATTTTCTCCGCGTTTTGAAACTTATAGTCCACGCGTTTACATCGTTAACGTCGAAGAAATAAGAAAACCGCCGCCAGAAACGTGGGTGGGGATAAATAGTGGGCGAGTTGTTTTCGTGCAATGACACTCGACCTTCTGCCAATGGGCGCAGCTGTCATTCTGCTCGTCTACTCCACGTGGAGTCTCAGTCACATGACTGCGGATACGCTGTTGGCATGCTTTGCGACTTCAATATGGAGACTGTGGGAAGGTGGTTGTGCGCGGAGGGACAAGGTGACGTAGAGTAGATGTGTGGCAACACTGTGCGTTGAATTTGATTGTTGCAGCTGGTGGGCGCGCTCCGTCAACTTCAAAGCCAGCCGGTCGTTAAAGTAGCTAGCGCGTCGACTATAGCAGTTCTATTTCTAAACGTTCTTAAGAAGAGAATATTCGTAATTCATCTACACCAGCGCCCTCACTTTATCCTTCATTGTAGCATTTGCAACAAGCTGCTAGACTTTCGCAAGAATACATTATGAAGGAAGAAGCGACGTAATTGGCCCTGACGGATGAAGCTTTACACGTCACATTAAGCGCATGGAACAGCCAGTGAGACGAAGATGTCCTTGAAATGTCCGCGCTCTTATGCTATTCGATAACGAAAATAACACCGGCTGCATCTTGGTCAATGTAAAATGGGAACGAAGGGGGGATGATCCCATCAATAAAGTTCGACGCCAGATTTCACTCTTACAGGCATTTATGCATTTAAGGACATTCTTAGGTATGGGGCTAGAAAACTATACTGGATTTTCATATAAACAAGGCGAATTGTAAGTTCGTAAGAAAGTGAAAGTCACACGCCGCTATATTCAAGCCAAAATCATGATTGCATCAAATAATATCCCTTATGAAAAAAATAAATGTATTGTGAAATGCATACGTATTGTTATAGCTGCAAGATAGGTTGTAGTTTTACTACATACTTTTGACGAAAAGTGCCTGTAGAAGGCTTGACAGTGCCCACCCTGTAAAAATGTTCCAAAGCTAATTCTCGTCTATGTTTCAGATACAAGAAACAATGCACACGAATAACTAAATCCGTTGCAAGACCAACAATCAGAAGTCGTGTATTACATTGTGTTCATGCATTTATATATTCAGGGAAACATTGTATACATGGGCAAGGGGGCAAGGGGGGCCGTGGCCTCCCCTTGGAAAATGAAAGTCAACCAAAGATTATGTATTTGACACACATAATTTCATTTTAGCCATAATACTATGTGTTAATTATTGCATTAACACCATAAATTCAAAATTAAGCAATGTTTTTTTTAGAGAACTACACTCTTTTTGGGGAAAATGTGACTTGTTTGCCCCCCCTGGAAAAAAATACCTTCCTTGCCCCTCCCTGGAAAAAATCCTGCGGACGTCCATGATTGTAGTATATGCATTTATAAGTATTGTATAGACTTTAATGATGTTCTGTTATTCAGAAACAATTCAACAATAAAGTGCTTATTGTATAAAATTAGTGTTTTCTTATTACTTCATCGTTAGAATCAAAAGAGAAGAGAGAAGGTACTTAGAATCATATAGTGGCCACGCCAGGGGTATGGCGGACAATAAAGTCTGCCCAGCCCTATTTACTGCCGTCAATCAGACAAGAATTTTAAAAATAAAAATGAAATTTAGAAAGACACGCACTTTTAGCAAAATATACAAGTTTGGGTATACAACTGTTCCCTCCAAAATAGTATTGTTCCTATGCACCCTTTAGTTACTATTTTTTGCAAACTTAAACCTATCTTTAAGTAACACGTTGCTTTCTGTCTCTTTCGGTTTCGTGATAACAAAAAATTGATTATGAAACGAACTTGAGACCCTCATCGCTGTAACTTTCAGTAGCCAATTGCAGCACAGTAGTTATGTACCCCCGTTGAGGCCGATAAATCAATTGATTGGAAAAGATCGATCAAAGATCAATTGATGATGTAGGTGTGTGGGCAAGCAAGTGTATTGTTTTGCGTGATGACGTCATAAAAGGGGCGTGGCTTATTTTGTGAGGATGATTTTGATTGGTGCGTGGGCGGAGTTTTGTTTTGTGTGGAGGATTTTGATTGGTTGAGGAGGAAAAGTAGTGGCTTCCGGTGACGGTTTCTCGGAATTGGAGTACGTGTTTCCGGTGTCTGAGGAAAGATGGCGTTGATGAGTTTGAAATTCTGGGAATCGTGATACGTGTTTCCGTTGTTTGAGGAGAGATGGCGTCTAAAACTGTACTAGGAGTTGAAGTAATAAAACCGTTTGTACATACAAGTAAATGTTATTATTGTATCGAAATAAATAGATGTAATATACGTACAAAATTCTCTCCCTCCACCAACAACACTGTACCAGTCGAGGCGTTACGGAAGAATGAAAAATCTGCAGTGATGGTCACAACACATACATATCAGTTCTGTGTAGGGTTTGGTCATTAGCGGAACGGATGCAACTTCTTTGCTGATTATGCATGCCAGAGATAACCAACCACAACTTCCGCGTTGAGTCTGCGGGCAACGGGAAGTTTGCGGTTTGAGCCCGTTGTGTGTGGCGTCGATGATTTTGAAATTCTGAGAATTGGGAGGGGTGAATAAGATAAGAATATGCTTTTAATTAGGGAGATAGGATGGTACTTGGCGTTGATGAAATTGTGGTGGGAAGAGGGAGGAAATCCGGCGACGATTGGTTGCTTGGTATTATCATTTTCTTGGTCGTTAATTGAAAAGGACGGGAAGGAGTGTGGCGTGTTTGTTGCGGTGGAGATATGGGGTTTCCGGTTGTTATGGAATTCGTGGAACGGTTGAGTGATATGTGTGGTGTGTTTGTCGGGCTGGAGATATGGGTTTCCGGCTGTTAATGAGTCTGGTGATTAAGAGAGAGGGTTACGAAACTTTCGGCTGAGTGCTATGTGCGGTGGTCCGGAAATGCTGAGATAAGAAATCGTGGAAGGCGTATGATAAGAATCCTTGTGGTGTTGAATAAAAGGAGATAGGAGTCTTTGTCGGATAGCATGTGATGGAGGAGGAGCAAAAGGAAAGAAAGAAGTCTGAGAATCTGGATGTAAAGAAAAACAATAGAGCAAAAAGAGTAGGTTTCTCGGGAGAGGTGACTGTGTATAGTGTGCCAGGACAGGAAGAAGATAGGAAAGGCACGTGGGCGTTGGACGCTCTGCGCGAACGAATGCGCACGGAATGTATTGATAGCGTAGGACGGAAGGAAGGTATATAAGGGGCTAGCGGATTGTGTTGTTACCAGAATCACCATCTCCATTGTAGAATCAGCAGAGTCGCTTTTCACATGGAGCAGCAGATATTGGAACACCGTCGAAAGATCATCAGAGTTGTTGCTATCTGTCTGAAATCCGAGCAGGTATCGAAGGTGAAGTACCCTAAGGTAAGTAAAAAATGGGCGTAGTATCGTGGCTGATAGGATTTGCGAGTGGTGTGTTCGGTATGAAGTCTTCGCAGCAGGTTGAGGCAGTGCAGGGTTCCCGTCCACTGCCGTCTCCTCCACTGTCACCACGACCACCGATAGTGTCTGAATCGCCTAGGAAAGGAGAAGTGAAAGAAAAACCGTATGTAAGTGTTTCGTAAGGTGTGGGAAGACAAAAATGCTGCGCAGCATCAGTGTGAAGAAGTGAATTGTGGCAGCAAAGACACTATCGGCGGCGGGGTTGAAACATCGAGGAAACGGAAACAGAGTTTTGACAGGAAAGCGGAGTGTAATCCTCTGTACGGCTATACAGAGCGTTTTCCCGAAAGAACAACGTGTCTCGCATACCCTGCAACGATTTCCGGATCAAAAAAGATGAAAGTCTGCAAAAGGAAAATATTTCAGAGAGCAAATTCAAAATTGTTGATATTCGACGTCCCAGTAAGATACAGGGAATCATTTTTGGTGACATATTACGATAGAAATGTGCCGGAGGAAACTTGCATGCAGATTGAGAGTCAAGGTTATCCGATCAGCATGTATTGTATTAATAACCGAAGAAGGGGTTTATGCGAGACGCATTATCAGTTCGAGAGAGCGCCTGTGTACGGTCATCTGCTGTACCGTGTCTGGAGTGGGCGTGTAGCCGGTGAGGTGGCGACACGAGGTTATCATGCAGGACCTTTTATCGTAGTGTCCGGAATTTCCCCGGTGGATTGTATGTGCATGGAATCTGAATCTGAATTAAGTGCGGAACATGTAGATATAACATATCTGCATGTTCCTCCACGCTGTTCGGCAAAAAAATACATCATGATGGTTGACGAGAAAATGGTCAAGGATGTGACGGGGTTGGAAATGAAAAGATATGAGAATGTGGATGAGTTGTTGAATGGGGAAATTCCATGTCTGTACCGGATCGGGTGTCACAAGAAATATATGATAGTTGAGGAGGGTGATGTTGCAACACTCATGCACGAATTCCGGAAAGCTTATACGGAATGCGTGTTGAAAATGTCCGAGGTGTTGCAATGGTTCAGATGTGGCACGAATTTGGAGGAAAAACTGAACGAGACACTAGGAATAAAAAGTCCTGAATTAGATCTGGAAGAGATGGTCGGATATTCCGACCGTCCTTCAATTCACGAGAATCTTAAACAAAAATATTTGTTTCTTTCCAGCATCGGCAAAGTGGAAGAGCAGTTCGGCAACAGAAACCCGCATCGTGAATTCCCGGATATCATAGAGGAGACCGACACGTCGGAAGCAGAAAACGATACAACTTGAAAGATGAGAAAATAAAAAAATATTACCTATGGCAGTAGTGGTTTATTTTGAAATTGAGAAGATACAGCCTAGGGTGGGGGGGTTGGCTCTTCCCGGTCCTCTCCTCCAGCTGGAGGTAATGGAGGCGTAACATGTCCCTCCTCCTCCTCCTCGTGTTGCACTAAATGGACCTCCACCTCTTCCGGAGCAGGAGAAGGAGGACGAACATAGCCCCTGAGGACCGCAGGAGGTAGCAGTAGAAGCAGGTTGTCAGCTCTACGATTATTGCGTCGATCCATTCTGAAAAACAATATATAATAATTAAAAAAATATATTGTATTCCATGTAGATATCGGCTATAAAGAAAAAAGTGTTATTGTCGGACTATGTTAAAATATACAATGTTATGAGAAATAAATTGAAAAATAATTACCTTTGGCGATATTGATGAAAAATGTCTTGCATCCTTTGCCGATTTCGGTTACGCCGAACCGAGAATACGGCAAAGGTGTATTCGTATTGCCGATTTATTTCAGCCTGCTCCTCCAGGCACCTCTTAACACCCCTGGTGAGCTCTGCGAATTGCTCTTGTTCTTCTACTCCTATTTGATATTGAAGAAAAGCATTTCGCAGAGCCTCTCCTCGCTGCATGTTACGTTCCTGAAAATATGTGTGAATTAATATATATAACAGTGATTACAGTTTGTGTAATATATATATATAACTAATATATTTTCTGTCTATTTTCAGATGACTACACTTCCACTAGGGTTCAGTCTACTGTATGGTGACGTAAAAGAGGAGACGGGGACTACAACAGAAGAGAGAAGAAATTTGTGGAGCAAAGTTCACGCACGCCAAGTAGAAAAGCATGTAGTCAGCTACGTCAATTTCTGCGAAGAAAACGGGTTGGCCGAAGATTTATTGTGCCGACTAGAAGAAACGTGTAAAGATTTTGAAGTGAAGGTGGACACATTGGTGAAAATATTCAGCTTCATTATTGAAAAAAAAAAAGAAACGCGGCAGTGTTTGGTGATTTTGTAGAAAACATACAGAGAGTCCAATATGTACCCTCGCATTTATCGTTAAGAATCTGTTTCGAGTTAATGGAACTATTTAAAAGTGTGAGGAATGAAAGAGCAGAAAATAAGAAAACAGGAGGAACGGGGAAAGAGCTAGAGGAACGGATGGTGGAGATGTTAAAAAAGAGAAAACTGAACGAATAAACTAACAATCACTAATACATTAACACCTGTTTGTTCAGTTTTCTGACCGGTCACGGACATTTTAGGCTTGTAACACTTGTATAACCAAGTTGTTGCATGTCGAAAATGTCCGTGACTGTAGATATTGTGGGGTCCTGCTGGATAACCGAAACTGTTTAATCATTGTAGAAAATGAGATGTGTTCCAAAATAAAAATCCCCCCCTATTTTGCCCCTCACTATGCTAAACCTTATTTACCAATAAAAAGTAAACTGTTAATATTGTAGAAAATGGAATGTGTTCCAAAATAAAAATGCTATATATCGGACTCCCCCCCATTTCTGCCCCGCACTATGCTAAACCTTATTTACGAGGGAAAAATGAACTGCTTTTGGAACGTAATCGCCGCCACTGCGATAAACCTATACTAAAGTACCAGTATTTTAACAAAATGTAAAAAAAATATATATGAAAAACATGTACTATGAGTTGAAGTAATAAAACATTTGTAAATATAAGTAAATGTTATTATTGTATCGAAATAAATAGATGTAATATACTTACAAAATTCTCGCCTTCCATTAATACACCACCGTACTTGTAAAGAGTGTATAGAAGAATGAAAACTTTCCACTGAAGGTCCCAACACATGCATATCAGACTGCAACTTCCTTGCTGAGTATGTATGCCCGCGATAACCGACTTCTTTGTTCGATGGAGACTAATTAGTAGCGGCTATCGTTATCAAAAAACTCTTTCTTCCTGGAATGCGATAGAAAACCTATTCATAGAAACACTATTTCCTTGTTACATTCTGTCACAAATTCCCCAGCGTCAAACACTTATAACTGGAAATGGAGAACATGCCTGTGAAAGGGGTTTATCTGCAGTATGTTTTACTGGGGGTCAAACAGGACCGGAACTGGGTTTTTTTGAAACATGAGTACAGGGGCCTACAGTTTTAAAAGTGGGTATGTGTAGATTCCGAATATACAATTAGTTTTACTCTTAGGCAAACATGACCGTAATTGAGGACCCTTTGAAACATGAGGTCCGGGGCCAAACAGGGCCAGTAACTGAGGGCGCCTTGAAACTTGAGGTCTAGCGACAACAGGGCCGTAACTAAGGACCCTTTGATGCATGAGGTTTGGGACAAAGAGGATTGTGACTGAGGGTATTTTATTTCAACTTTTTTTTAAACAAATTTTCAATTTTTTAAAACAAATTTTGGACTTTTGTCGTTTATTTTGTCGATTACTTTTTCGATTATTTTTCGATTATTTTTTCGATTATTTTTTCGATTATTTTTCAATTTTTGCGAAAATTTCAAATCGATATATCTCCGTCCCTAATTGAGCTAGAAGAATGATCGATAGCTTTTCGGACTCGGAATGAAGTTTTTTTCCGTTGAACTAGGTTTCATCGTTCTAGGTTCGGCTGTTTTCTACTTTCTTTATTTTCAATAGTAGATTCCTTCCAACGCTTTACTGATAGGTCTCGACATCCAACGCTCTACTGATAGGTCTCGACATACATATTCCGAATCTACATTTTTCCTTTATTTGCCTACGCTAGTTCGTATACGTAATCTCTTTGATATGAGCCAGGAAAACATGTGATGAAGACGGTTAACCATTTCCGGAAAATTACATAGGCTTCATATTAAAGATAAACATCAGAAGACTGTTACAAATTTCCGGGAAGTTTACAGATTAGACGGTAGAACCGTTAGGAACGGAAATAACTGCTTCGGCATGCTTGCGTATATAACGAAAGGAATTGTCTCCACAAGACAGTCTTCGTGAAATAGTCATCCTACTATCATGGACGTACAGTTATCCGCTGACGATCTGTTAGTGCTATATCGTGATGGATATTACACAACACCTAGACAGTTGCGGGACGTGTTGGTGAATATTGCGCAGAAAATCATCGCGGGAGAAAGTATCTCCTTGGTCGAGGAGTATGACCACTTACTACGGACAGTGACAACATCCGTACCCGATCTTTCCGGAGAAGGATGGGCAGGTATTTCCGAACAGTCCCCAGGCACGTCGTCGACACCCGATCCTGCGTCACCAGTCACCAAGGAGAAGCAGATAGCCGTCGCATCCGACTACGTTACATCACCAGGAACTTCTACGAACGCTGCATCCGGATCAGACCCGGAGCCTTTGCCAGGACCGTCATGGAGACCGGACCCCTTACCACCAGCAGAACAGCCATCCCAGAATGTTTCTGTATCAGATGGGAAAGGTAAGAAAAGAAAACGTGCTTCAGTGTCTCGTGAACAGATAGGGAATATAATATTACACAACATTCAAGAACGCGAATATCCTACATTCCGTTCTAAGGGACGACGTGTTGAATTCAGTTTCTCACACCCTCCAGAGAATGTCGATCCTCACACTTGGATTCGCGAAGGTGTTGAAAATCTTCTCACCTATGTTAAAAAGGACACCAAGGATGAAGACAAAATAGGTTTAACTCTGTCTAACATATCTGACCCAACTGTGAAAGATATTTATATCGGGTGGCATAGATGTGATCAGTTACATAGTGATATGGTGTGGAACATTATGTACAAAATATTGCAGAGTGCGAAAACTTTCACTGCTACAGATCGCTTAATTTTACGAGCAGACCATGTCAATATACCTGTTGGAGGTGGGGGTAATCGAACCTATTGTTTACCTAATTACATGTTAAGCACGCAAAAAAGAAGTATCGTCGGTGTGCCAAATAGAAAAAAACCACTCTGTTTAGCTGAAGCTTTGGTCATAGGGAAAGCCAATGCTGATAACGAGCCGTCCTATACTCAATATAGAAAAAATAGAAAACTTCTTAAACCAGTTTTCGAACTGATGCGAACAGCAGATGTAGATCTGACAGACAATACGTGTGCCGGAAGTGGGATTCCGGAACAGAAAATTTCAGCAAGTTCTTCCAGAATATAAAATTATTGTATACAACAATCTTCGTGATGTTAAAGATGTTTTGTTTGAAGGACTGGTTGAAAATGCTTCCAAATTTATATACCTTCTCTATGATAACCTCAGACAGCATTATGATGTAATAGTGAACCGTGTTGGAGCATTTGCGGAAAAACAAGAATGTCGCGGGTGTAACTCATATTTCAAAAAGCTCATAACCATCTGTGTAAACAATTATGTTCTATGTGCCGTTCAACTCCACCTTGTGTACCTGAACAGGGGGTTCGCAGAATATGCCAGACATGTCACAGAATTTTCAAAAATGAAAACTGCTTCACGAATCACGTTTCTACACCATTCCGAAACGGTACAGTCTGTAGTGAAATACAACAGTGTCCCCGTTGTTTCAGAATTATTCTAACTCACAATACATATGATAAAGTGCATAAATGTAACATGAAGTACTGTACTGTATGTAACTGTGTGAAGCCTATAAATCATTTCTGTCACATGGCTATACCGAAACCTAAACTGAATTCAAAATTCCTATATATATTTTACGATTTTGAATGTTATACAGATATTCCTTACTCTGAGAAAGAAAAAACTTTTCTGCATGTTCCGAATCTTATTGTAGTGCAGACAGCCTGTCACGCATGTTACAAAAAAGAGGATTTAACGGTTCCATGTTCTGTCTGTGGAACAAGAGAGTTTGTATTCTGGGATGACCCTGTAGACACTTTTCTGTCCTATCTCGAATTGCAACATAAGTTTACCAACATAACAACCTGTGCACACAATGCACGAGGTTATGATTGCACATTTCTATTAAGGAGAATGTTGGAAAGAGAAATGAAACCTCGTGTCATCTTAGATGGAACCAAAATTATTAGTATGACATACCAAAATCTTCATTTTGTGGATAGTCTCAACTACGTTCAGACAAATCTTGCAGGATTTTCAAAACTTTTTGGTTTGCCCGTGCAAAAAGGATATTATCCGCATTTGTGGAACACCTACAAGAATAGAAATTACATAGGGCCCATGCCTCCTCCTTCTGCATACGGATATGAATATATGAAAACAGTTGAAGATCAACACCGTTTTATGTCTTGGTATGACATTGAATGCAATAAGAATATACCTTTCAATAACAAAACCAACTTCTCCAATACAGCATCAAGGATGTTGTCTTGTTGAGACAAGGATGTTTGAAGTTAAGACAGAATTTTCTAGATATATGCAAAATATATATTTTCAAGGATTGCATCACAATAGCATCTGCCTGTTCCCTGATTTACAGAGGGAAATTTATGCCGGCTAATACTATAGGAATAATTCCTAAAGGAGGTTACCATCATGCAGATCAGATGTCCAAGTTTGCATTGAAATGGTTAACCTATGTTGAAGAACAGAATCATGTAATACTTCTTCACCTTGGACGTACTCGTGAAAAATATGTCATAGGAGGACGTTACAGAGTGGACGGTTATCACGAGGAGACGCAGACAGTGTATGAGGCGCTTGGATGCTACTGGCATGGTTGTCAACGCTGCATATCAATTAACAGGGATATGTATCCGAAAAATGACGATGAAGATGAAACCGATCAGGATAGTAGCAGTCAGAAACACAGTGACATGTTGAACACTGCAGCCTTCAGATACGAAACAACATGCCGTAAACTTGCTGCTTTACGTTCGGAAGGATACCATGTCGTCACAATGTGGGAATGCGATTTCAACAAAATATTGAAACCAGATCCTGATAGATATCTATCGACACATCCTATTGTTTGCTGCATTCCTTTAAATCCACGAGACGCCTTATATGGAGGAAGAGTTGAAAGTGTCAGGACTTACTACAAGATCAAAGAGAATGAGAAATTGCAGTACAATGATTTCACAAGTTTGTACCCTTATGTGAACAAATATTGTGCTTATCCTGTCGGCCATCCTACCATATTTCTAGGAAATTCTATTCCGTCGGTAAATGAGGTTCTGAACATGGAGGGTCTCATCAAATGTACTATTCTGCCACCAAAAACTCTTTTACATCTTGTGTTGCCTACAAAAATGCATGGAAAACTCATGTTTGTATTATGTAAGGAGTGTGCTATCAAATTGAAATGTGAAGGTACATGCCAGCATTCCGATGAACAACGCGCACTTTCGGGAACTTGGGTCATTGCCGAGGTACGTAAAGCATGCAGTTTAGGTTACGAAGTGTTGTCGATGTCGGAAGTGTGGAAATATGAAACATCCATGTACAACCCTGTCACACAAACTGGAGGACTTTTTGCAGGATATGTCAACACCTTCTTGAAAATAAAACAGGAAGCGAGCGGTTGGCCTTCATGGTGTCAGAACGATGAGGATAAGAAGAAGTACATAGAGGAATATTTTGATAGGGAGGGTATTCTATTGGAAGAAAACAGTATCGAAGTTAATCCTGGAAAACGTACTCTGGCTAAACTCTGCCTTAATTCTTTATGGGGCAAATTCTGTCAACGGGACAATCTTACCCAAACAACCATCATCAAGGAATCGAAAGATTTTCTCGATAAAATGACTGACCCAAATATAATGATCGGAAGAGTTGTGTTCATCAATCAGGACACTGTTTTAGTGAACTGGAAATACGTTGAAGAGGCTGTCAGTCTGAACAGGAAAGTAAATGTTCCTATTGCAGCCTTCACGACATGACATGCTCGCCTCAAATTGTATGAACTTCTCGAAAAGTTGGGTGACAGAATATGTTATTGTGATACAGATTCCGTCATTTACATAGATAGCCCTGAAATGGAATATCACCCCCAGACAGGTGACGCATTAGGAGAACTCACCAATGAATTGACCGATTTCGGCCCCGATGCAGTTTGTGAACAGTTTGTTTCAACGGGACCGAAAAGTTACAGCATGAAAATAACTAAACCAATCTCCGAATCACGGTATATCTGTAAAGTGAAAGGGATTACATTGAATACCACCACGTCGGAATTGGTTAATTTTGATACTATGTGCGACATGATAAATAATGAGAAACCTGAAGTTATAGTGGAAAATATTTTCAGAATTAGAAGAACAAAACAGTTCCAGGTTATCAGTACAAATGAAAGAAAGCTGTTTCAACCAGTATTGCTGAAACGACGATTCGACCATGAACATTTTTCGTTTCCTTTCGGATACTGCGCAGACTAAAATATGTATGTAGTGGTCCAGAGTTCGAACCCTTCTTCGGAAGGTCAGTATATAAAATGTGTTTACAGACTGGCAGATCTTCCTTTTTCTTCAGAACCTGTAAGACTTTTCTTCAGCATAAAACATGTTTCCTAAACTTTCCCATCCTTTCACCATGATGGTTTGCGGAGCATCAGGAAGTGGAAAAACTACCTTTGTGACAAACATAGTCGACTCCATTGTTCATCTCGTCGAAGGATCCGTGAAGAAAATCATATGGTGTTACGATCAGGAAAACAGTCTTCCGCAAAATCTTCGAGATGTGCAATATCATAAAGGTATCGTCTATTGGCAGTAGTGGAACGGAAACCCCCCACTCTCATAATCCTGGACGATCTTATGATGGCTGCTCAGGGAGAAAAAGTCGCCGACCTTTTCACAAAAGGTAGCCATCACAAAAACATTTCGGTGGTGTTCATAACACAGAATCTTTTTCATCAAGGAAAAAATTGCAGGGATATTTCGTTGAACTTGAAGCATTTTGTTATTTTTAAAAATCCACGAGATATGAACCATTTTACTGTTTTTGCACGACAACTTCATCCTCACCGCATGAAGGAACTCGAAAAAGTATATATAGATGCTACGACGCAACCTTTCAGTTATTTGTATATTGATCTTTCACAGTCAACACCGGATCCTTTACGTTATCAGACAGACATTTTTAACCAGAATTACTCAACTGCATATCTTCCTCAGGAATGTTTAAAACATCGAGATGAGGAAAACGAGGAAGATACATACCAACTCACGTTCTAACAGGAATAGGCATTCGACTTCTTTCAAGAAACATTCACCTTTCTTGCACGTGTTGAAAAATTCACCTACCAAAATCCGTAAATTATTATTGAAAAGTGATCCGAAAAAGACAATACGTTTCATCACGAATGCTGCTTGAACGTTTTAAAAGGAAACGTGAAAATTAAACCAGCTGCAAAACGCCGCCTGACACCTTACAAGTCGGTCATACGCAATCTTGTGAAACCGAAAGTGAACATCGAGAAACGCAGAAAGCTTCTTGTTCAGAAAGGAGGATTTCTACCTTTACTTCTAGGCTCCTTGTTATCGGGTCTTCTCGGTACTCTCATTCCTCATTGAGAAATGACATCTTCTTACAAGAAATGATCGTCCTTTCACCGGAACAGTTAGCACGTATTCGTGGTTACGAATTGTCTGTAACTCAAAAATTATCCGTTCTAGATAAGAAGATGAATGATATTCTAAAAATGAAAAATATATCAGACGATCAAAAATGGCGTCTTTACAGAAAAGAACTGGACGAGTATTTATGGCTGAGTCGAAAATCCAAAGAACCATTACAGATTCCCATTGTTCAAGATAACGACGGTTCTTCTACTATTTCACCTGAATCGACGTATTTTCCTCAGAACCTGGCAGTTTCACAGAACAAGCCACTCTTTCACTCTTCCCTTCAAAGCTTCATGGATCTCATCCTCATCCTTCCTGCGACGTAGTTCGCACATACACCTGTGACTTGGGAATCCTGTTTTTTCATCCACTCTTTTTTTTTCTCTCGTCTTCTTTAACGTCTCGCAATATTCATGGACACCATTTCCTAATTCGTCAAACAGGTAACATCCACACCAGGGAGGTTCACGTAGCCCCACATACATAAACGGAAAATAGTTCAACAGACGGTGCAGGGCTGTTCGGTCACTATCCAGCTCCCCGCAAGATCGAACAATTTCCCAGAACTCGTCGTAACTATATTCGTAAAACTTCAGCCCTCTACTAAACAATCCTGTGCCACACACGTCCATTCTAACATAACTATTTTCCAACTCTTCTATTTATACCTTCTTGTATCTACGTCACATCCTCCAACGGTCGTAAACGCTCAAAACATGTTCAAACTTGCCCCGATTAGCAAACCAGACATTTACCATCCTATCTCCCTAATTAAACGCACATCAACGCCATCACCGGAAACACGTATCACAATTCCAAGAAAAACAACTGCCACTTCCCCCACCTCAGAATTTCAAACAACGACCGGAAACACGTACTCCAATTCCGAGAAACCGTCACAGGAATCCACTACTTTTCCTCCTCACCCCAACAACCAATCAAAATCCTCCACACAAAACAAAACTCCGCCCACGCACCAATCAAAATCATCCTCACAAAATAAGCCACGCCCCTTTTATGACGTCATCACGCAAAACAATACACTTGCTTGCCCACACACCTACATCATCAATTGATCTTTGATCGATCTTTTTCAATCAATTGATTTATCGGCCTCAACGGGGGTACATAACTACTAGCACAGTCTCATTTGAACGAAAATCTTTCCTAGATGACTACATTTGAAAAGTTACTTCCAGCACCACTCCATCAATGACGGCAACAAGGTCATTGCTACACGCTGTCCCGGGAATCTCTAGACAGAGCAAACAAAATCAAGTCTCTGCGCAAGTAGTGACTGGAGAGGGCTCAACCAATGAACACGTGGGAGTGAATGGAATTGCGTGGGGAGGGATAACCTTTGCAGCGTGTACTGCTTCGCTCCTACCACTCGCTTTCTTCTTCACTACCGTCATGCGTGGCCTTGCTCCAGATATTCCCGGGATAGAGTATACCTTTATGACCGTAACAAAGTTTCTGACATCAGAAAGCCAGTGGGTGTGTCAAAGCCAATCGCCTGCTATTCTTGTATAGTCAGGAGAAATATAGTAGTGTTGTGAATACTAAATTGACTCTAGCTAAAGAATCCTACGATTCATATCTGCAGTGGAAGCTCGCATAATATACTGTGCTGTCCGTAGATAGGGGATGCACATCACAGGAATTTCAGGGAGCCTTTCAACGATGCTTGCGAGAGTATATGAAGGGAAAACTACACTTGAGAGTTGAAACACCAAACTAATGCATTGCACATTTAGAAGAGTAATGTACAGTCACGAGCAAGAGTGCTTAAGCTCAGATACAAAGACACAAGTAAAATTGGAGTTTCAATTTTTCAAGAACTCTTTAATCCAGGTCACTAACATAATACAAAAAACTTGAGCATTACATACCATTCAAGGAACTCTATTGCGAAGAATAAGGACAAAGGAAATGGATTCACGGTAATGACGTCAGTGAAAGGTGTATTGTAAGCCATGTTTAACATGCAAAATGGTTCGAATCTCGGACCTGTGTTGTTTTTAATTCTATTCAATGACTTACCAAAGTACAGCCGGCAGCCGACGAGAAGATCGCTGAATGAAGGAAGACGGGGCACAGAGGGAAAGGGAGGGTCAGGTTCATTTGCAGAATTTAGGGGTGGTTGGGGGTGGTCGGGGAGAAGGAAGTCTTGTTTTCTTCTTGGCGGGTCATTGTCAAGCTGACGAGAAGAGTTCTGGCGGAAGAGCACCTCCCCCACGTGAAAGAGTGGAGTCGCCTGGCAGTACGTCACACCTCTTCTGCCAGCGCTCTTCTCGTCGGCTGCCAGCTGTACCTGTGTGACTCATTCAGACTCTTATACGCGGATGACTTAAAATTCGGTAGGACTATTTGTAATATTGATGACTGCAAATCCTTACAAAATTAAATCAATACAGTAACAAAATGGAGCGAAATAAATGATCTTAATCTGAACATAGAAAAATGCTGCGCGATGACATACTCGCGCAACAGAAAGCAAATTGAATTCAATTACAAAATAAATAACACAAAAATTAAAAGGGTTAACGAGATGAGAGATCTAGGAGTTACATTTGATTCAAAACTTACATTTGCAACACATGTTGAAAGGGTCGTAAATGAGGCACACAGGAACCTAGGGTACGCAATTAGAATGAGTAAAGAGTTTATGAACAAAGAAATAATGAAAATTATATTTAACGCTTTAGTCCGAAGCAAAGTAGAATATGCATCAGAAATATGGGCTCCTCAGGACAAAAAGTACACGCATAAAATAGAAATGCTAGTCTAAATTCGTAAGGTACGCCACTTATAAAGAAACAGGCATATATCCCCGATACGAATCATACACTTCCCTCTGTAAACACCACAACCTGCCTTATCTCAGCAAAAGGAGGAAGATGCAATTGCTCTGTTTCTTATACAAAATCATGAACAATAATATTCAAGCGCAACATCTTCTAGAACAAATCCACATACGTGTTCCTATCCCCAAGACACGATCCAAAGGGGGCCTCTTTTACTGTAGTAACAGAAGATCGAACATTATAAATAAATCACCTATCAGGAGAATGTGTGAACTGTACAGCAGATGTTCCGAAAGGGAACCAAAATTAGACATATTTCACATGCCTATTGGGACATTCAAAAAAGTTATTCAAGGAATAGAAGCATAAATGTCGACAAACAATGTAAACATAAACGAAATTTTTGAAAATATATATTTCTTTCGTAGTTTATACTTAATTACATATATGTACGTACTTTCTAGTGTATCAATTATTTGCAGGTCATTTATTACACACATAATTAATATATTTCTTTAATGGTAATAACTTCTATCCTTGATTTATACTGTGTTTATTTTATTTCCATATTTGATGTAATTTATAATATATTATATCAGTATCTTATATATATTGTATATGGTGGTAAAGATCTGAAATACTGAGGTGAAGATAAATACGTTGTGCATTGTACTTAATAATTGAAATCTTGTATTCATGTAGGCTACTTTTGTAGATAATAATTAGATATTTTATTCCACTCTCTTCAATTAACATGTATTATTATAACTCGGTTTGTAACCTGTTGTATACACATATAATTTAGCGTTGACATGTTTTATGTTTATTTACATTTCTGCACAATGATATTTCTTACCAAACTGTAAATTTACAAACTCAAAGCAAGAAATGTAGAACACTGTAATTGGGCATTCGCCTGTTGTGTTTAATAATAAATAAATAAATAAATAAATGATCATGAAGTTATTCATACCAATTACGAATATCACATCGAGTGTTCCTTGCAAAGTGAGAACGTTAACTATTCTTTCTGGTACAATGAAATAAACGTTGATTACAAGTGTTTCTCCTAATTGTAACACTCAGCCCAATAACCTTAATAAGAACTATATAGTTGCTACACACACATATCTCTAAAATGTAACATAAATCTCCTGTTCGGAGATGTCTTCGGCATTTCTGTCTATTATGTTTTCCCGAGAATAAAACCAGACTAACATACGAATATAATAATCTTTTGGATACTGTGAACTACTTTGAGAGTCTGATGTAGATACTGCATCCACATACGTTCCATCAGAAGTTGAGAGAGTACTTTACAGAGGCGCAACCACGAATTTTTGTCTGGGGGGCAAGTACCTGGTGGATAAACGTGCCAATAATAATAATAATAGGAAAAATTATAATGCTATTATTATTGACATCTTTCCTGGTATTTTTCAACACGTTCAATTTCACATTACCTAGTAATGAAAAACAAGCACACAAACTGTATTTTTGAAAGACACAAATAACGAATATAAATTTTTTATACGTATACATATGCAACATAGAGCGACGTAAAATAAGAAAATAAATGTACATATGCAACATGTTAACAATAAATTGCGCACGTATTCAATGTTTCTTTTAGTACACACACACAGACACATAAATGCGCGTAGTCCTTTCAAAAATTCATCCAATTAAATTTAACATTTCATTACTATCTCTATTTTACAATATTCTTGTTGGCAAACCTGATGGTAAGAGACCTGTGGAAGGCCAAAGCGGATATGGAGAAATAACGTTGAGATGAACTTAAAGGAAATCAGTAAGGATGGAAAAAGACTGGAATGACCTTGCTCAGGATAGGGACAGATGGAAGGCTTGTGTTGCTCCAGCATTAAACCTTCAGGTTTGAGAAGGCTTGTTAGGGTTTTCTCCTCTCTATCATTTTTCTGTCTTTCCTGTGTCAATCTTGATATAATCTGACTACTTCTCTCTCGTTACGTCCATGCTTTCAACTTCTGACTGTGGGCTATGCTTTGTATAGTGGATATATTGTCTTGTCCCTTAAAGTTAAGAAGGAATTTCACATATACTACTTCATTAGGTGAACATAACAAATAACAGTAGGGCTGTACTGTTCAATTGATGTCAGTAGTGTAAGTGTATCGTTTCAAAGTAGTACTTGGTACGAGTGCATTTGTAGCCTCTTTTTTTATCAATTGAATATCAGTTTTTGACATAGTTTGACAAATTTTTGTCGATGTTTTTGCGTTTAGCGATGTTTTAGTAAAATTTCCCTTTTTTTCCCACTCGTACTTGGTACGAGTGCATTTGTAGCCTCTTTTTTTATCAATTGAATATCAGTTTTTGACATATTTTGACAATTTTTTGTCGATGTTTTAGCGTTTAGCGATGTTTTAGTAAAATTTCCCTTTTTTTCCCACTCACACTTGGTAGGTATATCACGATCTTACGTGATATAACTTAACCTATCCTTTTTTTTATTACGTGCTAAACTACACGAGAGCCTCTACATGCTTTGACCTACTTTAGAGTAGTGTAATCAACCCGTTTGAGAAACATCAATTGGGGTTCAAAAATACCTCAAAAACTCACTTTCTCTCCACGTTCCGCGCCTCATTTATTGCGCTGACGATGTTTCGCAGCGAAGAAAACAGCACCAAAACATCAAAAACTCACTTTACTCATTTGGGGTTCACCAAAAACCTCAAAAAAAACAACCTCGCCTTCTCTCCACGTTCCGCGCCTCATTCATTGCGCTGACGATGTTTCACAGCGATGAAAACAGCATCAAAAAACTTAAAAAAAAAACTCACTTTCTCTCCACGTTCCGCGCCTCATTTATTGCGCTGACACAGTGTGATGAGTAAATGCACTCTCTCATCCTTGAAGGATGAATGCACCTTATCGTAATTTTTTTCCAAGTCCGGGACCAATGTTTATATATCGTGACCTTTTGTAAACCTCTCTCTGTCGCACACACACATATGCGCGCGTGCCTGTATTGTGTGATGCAAGCAAACAAACAAAAATAATAATTGTTTTTTTTTAGTAGACCCAAATTGGAGAGAGTTCACCAACCGAAGTGAGGCTCGGTGAGGCTCGCCTTAATGGTTTTTTTCTTGTAAGGCATAAGCCTCATTTTCTCGCAGTGTTGCCAACACCTCACTCGATCACGATCTTACGTGATATAACTTAACCTATCTTGCGATTTTTTTTACGATCTTCAGTGATATAACTTAACCTATCATTTATTCTTTTTATTTGCACACCGAACTGTAGTAGACCCAAATGGAGAGAGAGTTCACCAACCGAAAGTGGGGCTCGACTTAATGGTTTGCTCTTGTAAGACACAAGCCTTATTTTCTCGCAATGTTGCCAACATCTTACTCGATCACGATCTTACGTGATATAACTTAACCTATCTTACGATTATTTTTTTTTACGATCTTCAGTGACCTATTATTTTTTTTATTTGTACACCGAACTAACTTACATTATATTTTATATAACCTTGTTGATTTTTTTTAGTATGTGGCAATTTTTTTATGAATTTTAAAACTGTTCCGTCACCCTCTCGTTCTTCACGTCGTACGCGAAGGACTTCTCTGCGACCAGGATGACGCTGCACACGGTATCGGCAGGCAGCGGGTCGTGGAACTCGCAGACGATCTTGATGTTGGTGCGATCGTTGACCACCACCTGCTTTCTTTTCGTGGTGTTGATGACGAACATGGGTCTGCGGGTTTTGAATTCGCTGGGCGTGTAGTACATGTCCACGCTTCCCTCTGTTACGCGCTTGTAAGCCGTGTAAGCTTCGTAAAGTTTGAGGTAATCGTCTTTGGTCATGTCGAGGTTGTAATTTTCGCGCGGGAATACTTCGTTCCTGCCATTCTTGAGATAAACGTTCTTGATCTTGCAGTCGTCGAATTTACTGGAATCTTTTTCCTGATTGTTATCGCGACCGGTCTGAAAGAGCACTACGACGAAATCTGGCATGTCGAACTGTATGTTATTGAACTGCGTCGTCACGTCGAATTCCATGTGACTTCCCGACGCCAACTTCTGCACGCACTGGTAACCGTGAAAGTGAATCGGCACCTGCGGACTTTTCAAGATCTCCGCTTTGTACTTGAGGGCGTAGTTCGTTTCGTATTCCACGATCGGCATTCTCAACTCCATGCTCCGGATGACGCACTTGGCTGCTTCGGGTAAAGTGTTGGGCAGCGGCGTGGTGCCGTCCGGACCCAAAGTAGCGTATCGCATCAGTGCGTCGTTGTCGTTGGCCGCTCTTCGAAACGTGACCCTCAGTCCTCCCTTCCACATGATCTCCTTGTAGTCCGAGAAGAAACCGGGCAGCAGACGCATGGGAAAGAGCACCGTGTGACTTCTCGTTAATATTTTGGTCCCCGCTTCGAACCCTCCCGCCTGGTAGTATGGCGCGTCCGTTTTGGATAATTTCAATGTTCCCACTGCCGTCGACGTGATGCCTGGATAATCTATTCTGTCGATGACGGTGTTGTGTTTCCTCACCTCCACCTGCGAGAACAGGTGAGGCACGAAGTTGTCCACGAGAATCAAATTTGCTGCTGCGGGAAACGCTTCTCCGCTTTCTTTCTTCACCACGTCGAATTGAAGGTAAAGATCCGCTTTGTGAGGATGAACGAACCCGTCGCCTACGTCCACGTCGTATTCGATCTCCCGGTTCGCTTCGTTCAAATTGGCGAACGTGCGACGGTTGGGAGGGAAAGATTGCAATTCGTAACTTTCGATTTGCTCCATGATGTATGGTTATTTATTATACGTTGATCTCCACGATGGCAGTGGTCGTTGCACCTGCGAAATCCACCACCTCTCCTTTCTCGTTCGTCACCACCAACTCTATGTCGTCTATGCGGTTGCGACATACTGGAAAATAGATCGGCGAAGAGGGTGTGTAGATGATCGGTTCCATGAACTCGGAACTTGGTTTGAAAGTGGCTATGATTCCCGTCTGCTTGTGACTTCCCAGCAACCCCCCGTCTGAGGATTTCGTGATCATGCCTTCCGCCACGTTGCAGTGAACGTTCAGAGTCTCTATGGCCAAGAATGTAGGAATGTTGGTTGCTTCGTGTTTGATGCCAGCTTCGAGTTTTGTGTCGTTCTCGAAACCTAAAAGTTCTCCCATCGTGCCCAGGTCCACGGTCTCTGTCGCGGACACGATTTCCACTCTGTGCGTGACCGAATTTTGAGAAAGGTACGTGCCTTTGGGTAATTGAGCTTCCAAAGTGGAAAGATTGTATTGACCTGGCGTGACGACGATATGTTCGCTTCCGACGCTAATTTTGTTGTTGTGCTGCGTGACGTTAGGTATGAGGTACATGCTGTAGAATGCACGCAGAGCCACGGATTTAGGATAGACGATGTCGTCGTGCAGCGTGAGTTTCAAGATCGAAGATTCGCTCGTGAGATGGAACACGCCCATCGTCGTGATGCTGTTTGAGGTTCCACAATGCTTTCTGGAAATCTTCGATCGCAGGCTTATTTATTTTAGAGAGAAACGCGAGCATGGAGAGGCAGAGATGACCGCAGTTCACGTCTCCGAAATTTTGAATGCGTTCGTCGTTGTAGTATATAGAGGTTTTGTTCGTTTTCAGATAATGAACTAAATTTGTAGGTGGAACACCTCCGAAAGAATCGAAAACGAATGCTTTATCGTCGTTTTTGTGGTAACATATCCAATGCGTGCCTGGATTTTCTTGACTGTCCAAGTTGACTACTCCGCATTCTCTTCTTTTAACGGTTGAAGGTATCGAGTCGGACATGAAAACTCCTCTGAAGTTTTTGATTTGTAATGGTTGGATCAGAGATTCAATGTCTCGGTTGGTGAGTGCTGCTGTTTCTTTTTTTTAAACTTTTTCATCACGCCCACCCCCTTGCCCCCTTTCTTCTCCATGGCCAGGTTGTGGCGTTTCTGTTCTTCCAATTCCGCCTTGTTCTTCTTCGAGTCGATGACGGTTTTCGCGATGGCGGCGCTACCCCCAGCCAAACTTCCCACGGCCTCCAATGCTGCCAGGATGGCCGGGATGCTGAATATGAAACCTCCGATCTTTTGCTGTTTCCGCGAACGCTGCAAGCGTCTCAATTGTGGTGTGCTGAGAAGTAATTTCATTCCGTGTCCTTTCGTCAAGCAAGAACGTTTCTTCTCGCGTTGTTTCTTGGTGAGTAAGCCATCGAGGGCACCTAGATTTTTCAGATTGCAGTATGGTATCTGGTACACGACACCCTTGGGCTTCATGTTGATGCTCTATGTGTTATTTTCACGGTATGTTATTTATATATATGTTCTGAGATTTTTTTTGTTTCGCGTAATTTTTTTTTCAAGGTATATTATTTATATATATAAATATGTTTCGAGATTTTTTTTGTTTCCCTCTCGTGTAATTTTTTTTTCACGGTATGTTATTTATATATATAAATGTTCTGAGATTTATTTTGTTTCGCGTAATTTTTTTTTTCAAGGTATGTTATTTATATATATAAATGTTCCGAGATTTTTTTTGTTTCGTGTAATTTTTTTTTTCAAGGTATGTTATTTTATATACTCCGCGCAGCCCCGTTACACAAATTCTATTACGTGCTTCGTTTTCTTACCAAGAAGTTCCTTTGTCCCCTTGTACACGATTCGAGTTTTGTTCTCGATTAAGATAGCTAGCTTCTCGTCGGATAACATGTTAGCGTATCGATCTGGTAAAAATAGACTGTATTGTCCGTCGAGCAACAGACGCACCTTGGAACCATACTGGGTAGAAACGATTGAACCGGAAGTTATCGTGTAAGGTTTGCCGACTTCCAATTCCTGAATTTTTACATACTCGACTGACAAATTTAGCATTTGTTTTAATGCTTGGAGATCAGTCATTTTTTTTCAGTCATATCGAAGGAGAAAAATTTTCAGGGTGTTATAGAAAATTTTTTTTCACAATGTGTGTTATTTATATATACCGAAGATTATTTTTTTTCACGATGTGTGTTATTTATATATCAAGTTTTTTTTGACACGTATATATTATTATTTTTTTTTTAACAGAGGAAGAAAGTCCGTGCTTCCGAAAGCGCGATGATGTGCGTTATGATATCTTCAGTTTCCTGCTTAGACTTGCGCCAATCATCCGTGTATCGTCTTCTCCCCTGCCTCGCCTCGTGCAGTTCGTCCATTCTCTCGTTTAATTTTTTCCCTGCGGCCGAAAGAAGAGTGTCGAGATCACCGCACCTCATTCCACTGATCTCCCGAAGACGGTCCTTGACAGCCATTTCACATGGGATTCGAAATGCCGGCGTTGTTTTAGCTATGATCAAAAGTTTCCCTATATCCTCACAATCTCCGTTTACTGCTTGTTTGAATATTTTTCTAAGCAGTTCGTGCGGCAAATCAGTTATGCAAGCCATGTTGTTTTTTACTGTATGTTATTTATTTATACACCCCACCCAAATTTTTGTTTCGTGTTCATGGCGATGGTGGTGCCCAGTGCGGCGACCCGTTCACCCAGCGACGCGTCTCTGCTGACGAACCTTTCGAAAGCTGCATGTTCCAATTTCTTGTCTGCTTCGTGACGTGCATCCAGATCCGTCTGCGTGGTGTTGTAGGCGATGTCGTGATCTTTGCATGCAGCGTCCAACGGATTCACACCCTTGTCTCCTCTCTCCAATCTTTTCTCGAGTTTGGTACCCGGTCCGCAGTACTGGTAGCCAGGTAAATGCATCTCGAAAGGTAACTTGTTGATGATGTCGTTCACGAGTCCCTTTCCTTCGGCCACGTTCCAGAATCTCGGAGGCAGCGTGTTGATAATTTTGATGAGGTAACCTATGGCCTTGTCGTCGTTCACGATGAAGTTGGAAAGTTTGGTGCTGATCATGTCCACGATGCCAACCTTCTCGTTGTAGAAATTACGATTGCCTGCATTCTCTTCGCCGGCTATCACCAACAATCGGACCACGAGCTTCCTCACGTCGTCCACCCAAACGAATTCTTTGGGTAACGTGTTGTAGCGTTTGACGCCGCTTCCACTCTTCACCTCGTTCCAAATCGGTTTGATGAGATTCCTGTACTTCTCGCCGCTGCTCGATTTCACCCTATTCTGCGAGGCGTCGTTGTTCTGGTACATGACATCCGTCATGATCAGAATTTCCCTGTAACTCTGGTAATCTTCGTCGGTGTAATCCTTCGGCTGCTTTTTGGCAACGAGTTCCCACAGTCCCACCTTACGCGGATACCTGGTCCAACTATCCTTATCGCCTAAATTAACTTTAATGTCGTTGCCTTCGAAGGTGACTTTCGATTTTCCAATCTTCCACACCACACCGCCTTCGTTGCTCTCCATGCTCGGATACAATCCGAACACTTCGTCCTTGTCGAACTTCCCCGTGCTCAGGTAGTCTCGTGCCAAAGGTCCCAACTCGATTTTATCCGAAGACGACGACGTGCTGCCTATGGCTCGACGTCGTGCCGGTACTTCCTTCAGTTCGAACGGCGTCGAAGGAATGCTCGAAATGGGCGTGGGTACGGTGTAACTTTTAGCTGCGAGCGGTACGAGTTCGTTGATCAATTTTTTATTTTGTTCCGTGACACTTAATTTCTTTACCTAGACCGCTGATGGCGTCGATCACAGGTTGATCCTGACGTTTCTTCTCTTCGTAGGATCCGCGATTCTCGGATTTCCAACCTTTGAAGCGCTTCACGTGGTATTCTCGCAACTTGAGATTTTCGTCTTCTTGAAATTGACGTTTTGACATTTTTCTATATACGTTGAAACGTTTTTGAAACGTCGAATTCTCAGCCTATACGTTCGATTCTCGTAGTTTTCTTGCTGTCACCCGCCTGAGACTATCCACTTTTCTAACACTCACTTTTTGTTGTAATGGTTATTTTATATATGCTTGTCAGACGTTTGAAAAAAAGAACGTTTTTTCAAATTTTATTTTTTAGATTCTCGATTTTTGATTTTTTTTGGATTTTTTTCCTCTTGTTGCAAATCTGAAATCGTCCTCTTGTTAGCCTTTGAGACGTCTAGATAAACGTTTATTTTATTTCTATATTTTCCATGGTTTGCTTTTCGAGTCATGTCGATGGTCACGAATCCGAAATCACCTTGGTTCCAACAGTGGGAGCAGAATTTAGAAAATAGATTGTAATTATTGTCAGCCCCTACGTAATCATCGTGTGCGTGTTTTAAATTGGTGTGGTCTTGTCGAAACAAACATATGAAATTAGCGTTATCGCGTAGCAGTTGTTTCGGAACCTTGGAAAAAGTTTGTGCCAGGTAGAAATAATCCAATCCTTTGTGACGTCCTCGAGTGAAAAAATTACGAATCTCGTTTTGATTTTCCAAGATCATGTCGTCGAACACCACAACGGAATTCTCGAGACAATCGTCCAGTGGAATAATTTCAGTTGCGAAAGTTGCAATGCCCAGTACCTCGTACAGTTTCATAAGTTGCTGGTATTTAGCTTGTTCGAGACTTTTCGAAAATACGTAGAGGTGTCTGTTTTCCCAGTCTAACCAATTGGGTGCGAGGATAAAATTATCAATGAGCAGTGTCGTCTTTCCACACCCCGAAGGTCCTACGATCAGACACCGTATGCTATCGGGGAGCAAATCGCCGTTCCTTTTCTCCGTTTGACTTTCCGAATCAGGTAGACGTTTCACGACATTCCACGTACTCATAGAATCACTTCGTTCGAATCGATCCAACTCGTGTCCGGAAGTCCCAGCCATTTCACCAAAAGTTTGTCACCTCTCTTACGCAAAACTTTTTCGATAAGGTACGTGTCGGGGTATTTAGTTTTAGAGAGTTCCTCCTCGTAGAAGCGCCCCAATAAAATTTCACCGCCACTGTCCTTTATTATATACGTGTGACGGTTCCCGGGTAGAACTCGAACCACGGTAAAAAGTTCCGTGCTCCAGTTTCGTGTGAAACCCCTGTCGAACGTTCGATTCAATTTACTGACCCTCACCTGGTCTCCAATTTTGTATTTAGCTTTTTTTGTCGTGGGTGTGTACTTTGGACAGTAAACGCTAGAAATTAAACGTTGCTCGTCGGACTTGGTAACGTCAGCTGGCTTCATGCCTATCGTTCTGTGCACCGTGTGATTATAGTCGTTAACGAGTTCCGGAAGAATGGTGACCCACTTGTAACTTTCCTGAAGCGTAAAGCGTGACCACATGCGCGATTTCAGAGTCCGATTAAATCTTTCCACGATGCTGGCCTTGACGTCACTGAAGGTCGAGTAATGTCGAACGTCGTGTTTCCGAATAAACTTTTGGAATACGGCATTGTAAAATTCCTTCCCCTTGTCCGTGTGCAGAAACCGAGGTCGTCTGCCGCCGCTTTTGCGAAAAATTGTCTTGAATGCTTCCGTGACGCACGTTCCAGTTTTCGCCTTCAAAGGTAGAGCCCACGCGAATTTCGAAAATGTGTCTATGACGATGAGGAGGTACTTGTTGCCCTTGTTCAATTTATGTACGTTTTTTAACTTGCCGCTACTCATCTCCACGAGGTTGCTTTCCCAGAGGTCATCGATGCCCTTGGTTACCACAGACAAACGTTCGTAGTTGCGGCGTGCAGGTTTATGCAATTCTTGGACGATGGCTTGCCTAGACATTCTTTTTTTTTAGAGATTACGTTTGAAGAGAAGCACGAGCGTGATGGGATTCAAAGAGGGTGGCACCTCGCTCGTGTTTTGAACGATCAGCTTATCGCCGGCACTCACGTCGAAAACGGTAAGATCTTCGTCTTCGTGTATTTCATATATGTTGCGCGTTTCGTTCCAACGTGCCAGTGGAATGTTTCCTGCTTTCTGGACACCACGATTCGATATCAAGGTCATGGTGGGAACGCTAGCTTTTCTGCCGTGAGACCAGTACGAAAATTCGTTTACCTGAATCGTGCCATCGAGGAGAAACTTGTAGTACGGATGATAAGGATGCAACATGTACAGTTTGTTACCTTCGACGAACGTGGAGATTGGGTACGCTGTTGATTTCGATGGCTTGCAAGGTGAACAATTTGGCGAATTTAGTGTCGACGCCGAGCAGATTACTGTGAACGTGTCCGAGTTTATTTTCGATGGGCAACAAATGCTCGACTATGGTATCCGTTACGGCAGAAAATGACGGTTTGATTTTCACTTCCACGTTCAACTGCTTGTAGTTTTCGTTGAGTTCTTGCAACTTGGCACCGAAAGAGGCCAGCGTCGATTCCTGCGTGGATTCCAGCACTCCAACTTGATCTCTGATGTTGACGACAATGTTCTGAAGGTTCTCGACTTGATTCAATTTCGAACTCTTCTCGGTAAGATCGTTCACGATGCTTCGCATCTCGGTAAACTGCGTGTGTAGATCCGTGACGCTCTGCGAAGTGGGCAGCGTCGACACCAGCGAACTAATTTCGTCTCGAATCTGTTCCACGTTCGCCGTTTCCGTTTCCAGTCGTTTCAGCATTCGAGATATGTTCCTTTTCAAAGCGTGTAATTCTTTGGAGGTGGGGAGATTGGCCACCCTACTCTCGAGATCGCTCAACGAACTTTTGACGTCGCTCGATTCGGATAGTGCCGTCACCGCCGTTTTCAATTTTTCCAAATCTTCGCTCGAACACGCTCGTCCGTAACGATTCCAAGTCACCCTGTATGTTGTCCAGTACGTGATGAAAATGAGCAAGATTGTATTCGACGTTCAAATTTTCTAAATATTCGATCTTCTGCTGAACCGTGCTCAACGTGTCTTGAATGCTCGTCAACGCGCTTGCTTCAGCGTGAATATTTTTAATTTCCTCGTTGATCAACTCCAAAGACGCCTGAAGCGTGGCGATGGTGGTTTGAATGTGTTCGAAATCTCGATAAGCCTCCAATTGAATTTTTATGTTCGCGACGCTTTTACCGATGACCTGCAGTTCGTCTGACGATGGTAGGTTCGTCATGGTATCTTCCAAAGTCTGCAACTTGGATTTAATTTCTTCCAACGTGCCGGTGAATTCTTCTTGTAATTTGGAAACGACGACATGCAAGCGTTCCGCATCAATATCATTCACGACGGTTTGAAGTTCAGAAAAATTCTTTTCTATTGCGGAAGTTCGTTCTTCGATTTCGAGTTTCAATTTTTCCAAATCTTCATTTTTCGATTGAAATTGCTGTAATTTGAGCAAATCATTTTGAAGCGAATCCACGCTCAACTGTATATTTTGAACGTTGTCGTAAGAAGGTACGTCGACATAATTTTTTATGAGCGCTTTCAGTTCGGAATCGATTTTCAGAATGGGATCGAGACATTGCGTTTGGAGCGTAGCGATCTCCGACTCTAAACTTTTGTTTAAGGTCTCCTGCAAAGCGATCAAATCGCTCCTCAACTTTTTGACTCGAACGTCCAGCATGAGAATCTCTTCTGCGTGGTCTACACGCTTGGTGTTGTCGAAAATGACGTTAGGCATTTTGTTAACGGTTATTTATAATAGGATAGACGATTCGTAATTCTACGAAGAGAGGAACGAGTTTGTCGTAATCTCCTAGGAGTTCCACGTAAAGACAATCTCCTGCAGACACATCGTACGCCATGTTAGAAAGCATCTTGTCGTGCTTGATTCGAAAAATGTTCTTGCCGGTAGAAATTTTAATATTTCGCCCTTCGTTCTCCGGATTCACGGTGATCCGAAGTTTCCCGTCGATCGGAATTTCGTAGAAATGTAAATTGTTATTGAAGACGTAAAAAATCTTGCCGATTTCATCATCCAATTTCGTCCAAATCCTGTTGAGGTGAATGATCAACAGACCGTTGAGTTTAGATAACATGGAAGGTAGAAATTCATGATCTGTCGTCGTGCGGTGTACAGTCTTCATGGTTTGCTTTCGGAAACCAAAGAGATTCATTGTCCTTGATAGTTATTTATCGTGTATGTGAGATAGTTAAATTTTTTTTTCAATTGCATTGCCTACAATTTTTACTAATTTCTAAACGATAGTGTCCCCAAGGCAACGTGTGGATTCCACAAGACAAAATACATCTTTTATCGTCATGCGGATCTAATGCTACTTTCCTAACTTTGTTTGTTGTAATCACGTGGTCTACACTTTGGATTCTTTGTTCTATACTTAGTATCGTCGATTGTGAGTAAAGGCAATCGACGTAATCGTGGAAGGTGAGTTTGTTCTCCACCGTATTCTTGCCCACACCTTTTGCTTTCTTCGTGACGCTACTCTCTGTTCTCATGGCATACATCTTCGAACGCAAACCCGCGAACTCGACAATAATATCACCGTTACATTCATCTTTCAGTTTACCTAGGACTTTTTTGTTGAGGGAAGGAATCCCAAATCTGTTGGGTTGAGGATATGCAGAAGTATCGAAATACTCAAGCATGGAAGGATTTTTTATGTCTTCATAGAGGTTAGGTGTTTGTATGCTGTAAATGAAGCTGTCGGTGTCCGTGTACAAAAGTGACATCTTATCATTGAAGAAGGGTTTCATCACGTCGTAATGAAATTCGAACATGTAAAGTTTCGACAAGTCGAGAACCGTTGCGCCAACGTAAATTCGTTTTCTGAATTTCATCAATTTTATATCTAGATTGAAAAGTGCCAAATTCTCATTGTAAATTTTTCTCGACTTGAATCTAGGATCGGCCACCCACTTCATGCATTTATTTTTATCCGAAACCAATTTCACGTCTACGTGATTCCGCACGTTTTCCATCGTCTTGCCATACACCGCGTTATTCATCAATTTAAAAAAATCTTTGTCTAAATCGGAAGTGGCAACCGTCCTATGTTGCGTGTTTGTTTCAATGTACGGTTTGAGCCACTCGGAATGTTTAAACCTGAGGACTCTTCTAATATTCGCTACCTTAGCACCCTTCCCGATCAAGAATCGGAGATTCGAGTAATGAACAACGTATCTCTTTTTCCCCTCTAGAGTCAATAAAAGCTTGCATTGATTAGAATGAGGCGAAGATTTGAACTCGGATGCCGGTGGTAAATCGCTGAACAGATCGTGTAAATGGTCGGGGAATTCGATATCCACCTCTGCGAAAAAGCCATGCTCACTATCGTCGAAATTTTCTACGTCTATTGATGCCCATTCGAATCCCCCGTAAGGAAGTTTCTGTACCATGGCATGCCCGTAGAGATTATTGACGTCGACGTAGAAGATGTAATTCGATGCTCGATTTGAATCATAATCTTCTTTCATGTGCACGTTGTTCGCTTTTGCATATCTCTGCACGCATTGTACCATCCCGCCCCGAATCCCCCTCTCGATGAAAAGTAACATGTCCACGTCCGATATCAGTTCCAGCTTGACCTTTGTCTGGAATAACATTGCCGACCACGCTAATCCCGGTAGGCTGTAGAAATACGCTGGATCTAATTTATAAATATTCGTTGCCGTTTTCCTGAACGCTTGAAAAACATCCGCGAGTATCGTCACGTCCAGTTTTAAGTAGGCATCGTGGTAGTCTCCGAGTGTCCTACATTCTAATTTCTCCCACATGAGTTGCGCGTGTTCGTATTCATCGTCCGTGATTCCTTTCTCTCTGAGTCTGCTGTAAAATTCTCTTGGAAGTGGGAGAGCGTCGTCGTTAAATTTAGAATTATCACTAACGTATTCGTAAGGATAAATCCCTTTACGTCTAACGAGTTCTATGTCTACGTTGGGTAAACTAGCTTTTGTAATTTTGAATTGTTCGTCTAGAAGTTTGCTGGCAAGAGCGTCCAGGCTGGCAGAGAGAAATCTGTACGAATCCAGAAACCTCATCTCGATGGTATTTTTAGTCTCGGGAATCATAACTTTCTTACTTATAGAGATGTATCGTTCTTCGTTTTGAGCAAGAATATCTATTTTTTGAGCGTCGTATCCAAGTTTCCTGATTAAGGGATGAAAGTCGTAATTAGAACCATTGTGAAAGAATATGGGGACGAATTTTGGTTTTTGGATTTTGAGGTTGCATGCATTGCAGATTCCGCTTATGAAGCGACCGTCCGTATGCGAATGGTGAAACACTTTACGATTGTCGTCCGTGAAGTGGTTATCGCACACGGGACACTTGACAGTGTCGTAGTAATTTTGAAGTTCGATGGCAGATAACGGAAGCATCGGTTTCGATGTTTGCAGCATGCATCCAATTTTCCCAACCTCCTCGATCATCTTTTCGAAGAAGCGTTCGATTGCATCGGGTCCTCGGTATACGTACGGTTCATCTATTTTATCATGTCGCACGACAACTTAACCGAAACTGTTTGGTTCGTGAAGCTGGTAAGGTGTGGTGGAAGAAACTTCGGGATCCGGATCGCAGTACGAGAGTGGTTTGAGGAACGCCTCGAAATCAGCAACGATGATGGCCGGATGTTCCAACAACGCCTTGTGCATTTTGAATTCTTCCACTTCGTTCTTTTCGGGCATCAACATTCGAACCGGTCTGTTGTTGCAGCAATATATTTTATGTTCGGCAAGTTTCTCGATAGCAATCTGACGTCCGGTGTATTTTCGATAATCGGATTGTTGTCGATCGTTGAACGTGGTTAGACATCTCGGGCAAACTTCGATGCAATGTTCATACTTGGTACTTTGACTTCTGACCAAGCGTGATAGTGAACGAATGAGACAGTAATGGTGAACACTGTCGTTTGAAATAAGAAGAAGATTAATCACACGAGCATCGTCATCGTCGACATCGCTTATCCTGACGGGATGCACGACATGTTTATCCAACGTATAGGAATACACGTTGATGATTAAGCGTTTTCCTTCTGCATCTCGTGCTCGTGTTTCGAATTTTGATATATCAGAAATGGTCACCGGGTATTCGATGCCAGTCATTACATTTTCCAGTTCAGGTTCATGCTGCTTGTAATGATAAACCTGTTCTGGATTATTTGACCAATGAATCGGGTGAAGTTCCGCCAACACACACCAAAGGAAACACTTGTTATCGCTGTTCTGTATATTTAACACAGCCCTCTTGTGTTGAATGTTCGGTGGAAGAGGAACGTAGCTGGAAGCGCGAAGAGGCGAGAATCGGTTCACGTAAACAGTTAACGTGTGAGGACTTTCACACAGAGACCATCCCGACCCTTTAGCCTCGAAATCGTCGTGTTTCTTAACCAGCTCATTTGAAAGATCGGAATAAAATTCGTCCAAATTATCGACGTCCACCAAATGAAGAGCCTGGTTTTTTGCTCGATGATAAAAGACTCTTGTTGTACCGTCGACTTTTTCGTATTCGGAAAATAGATCAACGTATACTTTTATGGAATTATTTTCCAATTTATTTTTTAGAATATTTATCACGGATGTTTTCGTTTCACGCAAGAAACTAAGAATGTCGCAGCCTGGTTCCGAAGTAAAAGAGAAATCCTGAATATGACGGTTGAATGCAGATCTAATCGGTTTGCGTTCATTAGATAATTTAACTTGTTTGGAAGTGGAAGCTTCCGTTTCTGGATCATCGATTTTTCTTTTCAATGTTCCTTGTTTGGTCGATGGTTTGCAAATTTTCAGGTGTTTACTTAAATTTTTAATGCTGATCATCTTTCCGCATCGAGCACAAGGCTTAGAAGGTGACGAACGATTAATTCTCGAACCTGTTTCGCTACATCTTGCCCTGTGCTTGCTAATATTAGTTTTAGATATTAATTTCTCGTAAGTAACACATTCGATCAAACTGGTGAATTCCATTATGCTTTCTCAGATCACACAAACCAAAAAAAATAATTTCCAGGTATGTTATTTTATATGGAATTTCTCGGGGTGATTACAAAACTCAAAAATTCAATGTACTGTGAATACAATTTTCAGGTATGTTATTTTATATAGAATTTCTTGGGGTGATTACAAAACTCAAAAAAAAATTCAATCTATACTGTGAATTGAATTTCAGGTATGTTATTTTATATAGAATTTCTCGGGGGAATACAAAAATCAGATCGTCACGAGCATCGTGTGGCCCACGGCGAAGGCTTACTTGGAGTTTGTGGAAAGGCACGCGACTCAATTCGATCTGGGGAGGAAGCTTGATCTGTCTGACCCCAGCTGGCTAGTTTCAAAAGCGACTGCATCAACGCTCTGGCTTGGCGTCACACGTTTTCGAGAAAGTTTTTTCGGAAAGAATCCGGCCAAGTACCTGCGAACGATTTTTCCGAACACCGTCTGCGACGGCCACGTTCTCAACGAATTCACGTGGACGACCCAGCATCGTTTCCACACGCATTACTTTCTCGGCTGGGGTCTTATATATCGATTCTGCTGCATCATCCCGACGTTCTTCATCATACACTGCAACATCAATTACCTGGTGTTGCATTATACTGTTTTGGAAAACAAGTTGAACGTCCTGAAAGATTTGTACCAGGACGTGACCGAAACTGACGCGTTCAAAATAAATTTCTGCGCCTCCTGAGGACGGAAAAGAGAATATCGACCCAGTACAAAACCTTCGAACGTACGATCCTGCCAGATAATTTTCGTTTCCACCAGATCGTGGAGGGCGGCAGCAGCGACCAGCAGCAGCACCACCACAACGTGTGGTCGTGGGCCGCGTACATCGATTCTCTCAACCTGGACTCGAGCAAAGAACGCTATTTTCCCAAAAAGGATTCCGCGTTCGTTCGGGAGCGTATCGAGCGCGTGAACTGGGTGAAGGTCCCCGCACCGTGGGTCGAAGTCGTGCGAACGCTTTTTTCTTATTTTCACATGAAAGATCGCAATTTCGGAGCCAGGCAATTATTTGGAACCGAGGCGAACAACACCGTGAAAGCGGTCGTTTCTCCAAAGTTGGGATTCAGCTTGATCCTCGACCAGATCGACCAGCAGGAGAACGAAGCGTGCTTGCTCCATTTCATCCCGGGCAACATTCGCATCGAATTCTCCTGCTGCGACGTACCGGACTCGTGCTGCGAATTTTGCCACACGATGTGTTTCCTGCAAACGCTGACCAACACAACCCCGACGCTCATTTCTTCGGATTTGAAAGTTATACTCGTAGGCACCGAACCTTCCTCGTTGCAACCCATCACGAACAATTACAGAGTATGCCAAAAATGCCGCGCCTGGTTTAGGTCGTCGTCCGACGTCGATGCTGCAAATAAAAGAAAATGATAGGTCACTGAAGATCGTAAAAAAAAAAAAATCGTAAGATAGGTTAAGTTATATCACGTAAGATCGTGATCGAGTAAGATGTTGGCAACACTGCGAGAAAATAAGGCTTGTGTCTTACAAGAGCAAACCATTAAGTCGAGCCCCACTTTCGGTTGGTGAACTCTCTCTCCATTTGGGTCTACTACAGTTCGGTGTGCAAATAAAAAGAATAAATGATAGGTTAAGTTATATCACTGAAGATCGTAAGATAGGTTAAGTTATATCACGTAAGATCGTGATCGAGTGAGGTGTTGGCAACACTGCGAGAAAATGAGGCTTATGCCTTACAAGAAAAAACCATTAAGGCGAGCCTCACCGAGCCTCACTTCGGTTGGTGAACTCTCTCTCCATTTGGGTCTACTAAAAAAAACAATTATTATTTTTGTTTGTTTGCTTGCATCACACAATACAGGCACGCGCGCATATGTGTGTGTGCGACAGAGAGAGAGGTTTACAAAAGGTCACGATATATAAACATTGGTCCCGGACTTGGAAAAAAATTACGATAAGGTGCATTCATCCTTCAAGGATGAGAGAGTGCATTATTTACTCATCACGCTGTGTGTCAGCGCAATAAATGAGGCGCGGAACGTGGAGAGAAAGTGAGTTTTTTTTAAGTTTTTTGATGCTGTTTTCATCGCTGTGAAACATCGTCAGCGCAATGAATGAGGCGCGGAACGTGGAGAGAAGGCGAGTTTTTTTTTTTTAGGTTTATGGTGAACCCCAAATGAGTAAAGTGAGTTTTTGATGTTTTGGTGCTGTTTTCTTCGCTGCGAAACATCGTCAGCGCAATAAATGAGGCGCGGAACGTGGAGAGAAAGTGAGTTTTTGAGGTATTTTTGAACCCCAATTGATGTTTCTCAAACGGGTTGATTACACTACTCTAAAGTAGGTCAAAGCATGTAGAGGCTCTCGTGTAGTTTAGCACGTAATAAAAAAAGGATAGGTTAAGTTATATCATGTAAGATCGTGATATACCTACCAAGTGTGAGTGGGAAAAATGGGAAATTTTACTAAAACATCGCTAAACGCTAAAACATCGACAAAAAATTGTCAAAATATGTCAAAAACTGATATTCAATTGATAAAAAAAGAGGCTACAAATGCACTCGTACCAAGTACGAGTGGGAAAAAAAGGGAAATTTTACTAAAACATCGCTAAACGCAAAAACATCGACAAAAAATTGTCAAAATATCGTATCAATCCATAGGATTGTATGTTTATTTTATTAAGTCTCTCTGAACGCTTCATGTTGACCAGGGCATTCACTTGTTTTTCTCAGCTGTCTCAAGCCTCTTAGGCATGTTTACAATGCGTTGTGTTGTGCCATGCAAACCTCCTGAGCATTCAGGAAACAGGTAACACTTCTGGGTTTGGTGTCAGCGGTTTGCATGGTAGCAATTATAATAAACACGATTCGGCGATTCGGCATCGAGGAAGAGCTCGATGGCCAGGGAATATAGAGGTGAGACAAGCTGGGAAGTGACTGGACTTTGGGAATTGAGTTGGTAGAGAGAGGAGGTCAGCAAGACAGGAGGTCGATAGTGGAAGCTCGCTTTGGTCAACACTTAGAGAGAAGCTCACAGAGGACTTCGCTATTTTCGATTCAGCTCAGAGACTTCAGTTAGACAGGTAATTATCCTACACCCAGCCATGATACAGGTTCAACGGTTCACAAAACACAACGAGTTGCCATTGTCTTTTCAGTAGTTTAATTCCTTTGTGTTATTTGTACCTTTCGCATGCCAAGCAATAACTCGTCATGTCAATGACGAGTGGTCTCATCAAGAGGATGAATGATGAGTAGTTTACATCACCCCATCAGCTAACTGGTTAACCTGCTAGATACTTTTAAGATCCCACGAACTTTAAGGTTCGTTACGTGGTGGAGATTTGCGGGTCTTTTCATTTTTTTTTAGAAATGAAAAGAAATTTTTAACCAGTTTAAATTCAATCCCACCCAAAAATTTTGCTCATTTTATTTAGTTTTGTTAGTATGTCTTTGCCATATTTCATTTTGAAAATACATAGGACTTAAAGCTTTTGCATTTATGGGGGGAGAGGAAGTTATTGGTGCCATGATAGATGTCGAGCTTTCACCTTGCTGATGAACTCGACGAAACATTAGATCAATTGTTAGATATAGCACGAGGGACTACAAGTTTTCATTTAGATGTCAGCGGCCCAGCTGCAAGTTCCACCCCCAAATTTAAACGTAGCCCAATTTTAACTAGACGCCTTCAGCGAGAATTATTGGAAAAACAGAGATGTGAACCACAATTAGAGCAACAGGATCAGGATTTTAGAAATTTAAACCAAACACAATTCGCAACAATGGCTCAGTCGCAGTTTGTTCCCCCAACTATTTTAGAGGGTATCCCATTTCAAGGGATAGCCGGGGAGGACGTTTCAAAATTTTTAGATAAAGTGGATAGCCTTGCCATATTAAATGGATGGAATAATGCCCGTAAACTGGAATTATTTCCAGCCCTTCTGGCCGGGCCAGCATTACGATGGTACCAGACCTGGAGAGATGGTACGGAAGATCAGGAAGTTACTTACAAGGAGATACAGAAGAAATTTAAAGACGAATTTATAGGGTCCTTGGATCAACTCCAGATCGAGGAGCAAATTCGTTATAGATTACACAAAGAAACTGAGCCAGTTACGAATTATGTTCGGGACAAACAATTACTTCTACTCAAGGCAGACCCTAAAATGAGTATTCAACAACAGATCAAACAGATCATATTAGGTTTACAGGTGGATTACATGAAAGATATCCACCATAAAGAGTATGAGTCCGTGCATGGGTTGCTTAAAGATTTAAAATCCTTTGAGAAACTCCAATTTTTGATGAGACAGCGCAAGCTGAAGGAATTGAGGTACGAAGATCAAAGAGAGAGTTTATTCTCTCCTTTGCATAATCCATCAGCACTTTCGCAACAGCAGCAGATTTTACTGCAGAGTAACAATCTGGTTACTGCTGAGTCAGCGCAAGCGCGACCCACTTCAGACATTGAGGCAAAATTCAAAGCGTTGCAAAAGGAGGTTGAGCAACTAAAGTTATTTAACAATCCTCACAATAGCAAAGCTCAAGTCCAGGCTCAGGAAACTGGTCTGGAAGCGAGATTAGCCAGTCTCACTTTGAGATTGGATGGTTTGGAGGATCAAAACCAGAACCCTGGCACCGACTCATCTACTCCAAAACAATTTAGAGAACATTATAATAAGGATAATTATCGGTCAAGTAATAATTATAGAGGCTCCTATCGGGGTAATAATAATAGACGACAATTCAATAGGGGGTACAGGAATGGACATAATAATAATGGTAACAACACAGATCGCAATAGGCGATACGGCAATACCCAACAATGGCGAGGACGTGGAAACTTCCGCGGACAGAACTCGCGGGGTTCCTCGTCTTCAGCAGGGCGAGACCAGGAAAACAGGGAAGAGCAACGGGGGAGACCACGCTGCTCAATTTGTAATTACCCTAATCACACAGCAGCCACTTGTTTCAGAACACGGAGGCTTTAAACGAACAATGACTGCCCATAGAAGAGACGTATGCGCAGATTTCGTTGGCAAACAGATATCAGTCTCTACTTTCCCCTATGAGGAATTAATTTATATTAACGCAGTATTAGGGGGACAACGCCAGAGGTTTCTCGTGGATTCCGGAAGCCAAGTATCCGTCACCAGTGATCGAGGCATTCCTACAACCGCCAAACGTTTCAAAATTCATACGGCCATAAGGGGAGTAGCCAAAGAACAGATTGAAATTAAAGAGATTGTCCTATTAACTTTTGCAATAAACGGCCGCAATTTTACCCATCCTTTTCGGATGATTCCAAATTTTGAACATGGGACAATCCTGGGAAACGATTTCTTAAGAGCTCATAAAGCAAATTTGGATTTTGATCAAAATCGACTCACATTGAGGAGATTTGGTACTCCTCCGCGAAACCAGTTAAGGACGGAACACCGAAAGACCTTTGACGTTTCCATAAAAGTTGCTAGTCTGATCAGGGATTTATATGTGCCGGAATTTGTAACTTCCAGACAAATTAGAATCAAACCTAGATCTCATTTGTGCATTCCTGTCAAATTGACAAATTCTAGTAATCAAAACTTAACTTATTTGGAACCAGATTTACAGTTTCAAATGGACACAGGCTTAATGGTGCCTCGAGCCATTGTAAATCCGGAGTCATTTTTAATTTGGATTACTAATCCAAATTCTTACAAAATTAAAATTAGGAAAGGGGCACGCTTAGGTACCGCAGAGGCATGGCAAAATCCAGTACCAGCTTCGCGTCATATTGCAGACGACGAAGGACCTAACGTTATGGTGACCAAGGAGACTGGCACCGTGACAAAACCAGTGCACGACATTACTAAATTTGACATAAATCCAGCATTAGAACCCGATCAGAAATTGCAACTTAGACAATTATTAGAGAAATATGTAGATGTATTTTCTTGGTCTGAGCAAGACATTGGTTGCGCCACTAATTATACGCATCGTATAAAGTTAAAGGACGATTCGGAATTTCACGTCCCAGCTTACCCTATACCAGTTCACTTGCGTAAGGAAATTAACCAGCAAATTGACAACTTGCTAGAAGCAGGGGTCATCAGTCCTACAACATCACCGTACAATTCACCAGTTTTTCTTGTCAAGAAGAAATCAGGAGCTTATCGCATGGTGCAAGATTTTCGATTGCTGAATGCCAGGTCCGTTTTCGATGCAGTTTCTATAGGAAATATCTCAGAGATATTGCACAATATGGCCGGTAAGAGCTACTACTGTAGTGCTGACTTGAAACAAGGATTTTTTCAAATACCATTAGAAGAACAATCGAAAAAGTACACTGCCTTTACTATACCAGCCAGGGGACAATTTGCGATGAACTTTACACCCATGGGACATGTGACTTCTCCTGCGGCAATGACCCGATGTGTTCAGCTCGCTACAGCGGGGATGAACGACAATAATTTCGCCTTTTATATCGATGACATGTTTGTTTTTGCCAATACATTTAAGGATATGTTGGTCAATTTAGAGAAAATGTTTCAATGTTTACGATCTGCCGGATTGAAATTGGCTGTTCCTAAATGTTCATTTGGATATTATGAGACAATTGCCTTGGGCCACAATGTGGGCAAATATGGCTATCGTATAAGTGATAGAATACTGTCATCCATTAAGAATTATAAGGTTCCCACCACAACGAAGAAGGTTAAAATGTTTTTAGGTCTTTGCAGCTACGTGAGGAAATATGTCAAGAATTTTTCTGATATTGCATCACCATTACAGGGTTTAATTCGTAAGGGCAAGAAATTTACATGGGGTCCTGAACAACAATCGGCATTTGAGAAATTAAAGGAAGCTCTAATTACTGCACCTGTTTTGTTACCGTACGATCCAGCGAAGAACACCAAGGTTTTCACCGATGCTTCATCTCATGCGGTCAGTGGCGTATTAATGCAGCCCAATGCAGAAGGAGAGTACTTGCCATGTGCGTACTGCAGTAGAACGTTGACCGACACTGAAAAAAGATTGAGTGTTATTGAGCAAGAATTAACAGCAATTTTATATGCTTTCAAATCATTTAGATTTTATCTTGTTGGCCGCCATTTTGATTTATACACAGACAACAAAGCAATTACGTACATTAGGACATCCCGTAATTTGAGCTCAAAGCTTCTTCGATGGAGCAACCTTTTGGAGGATTTTTCATTTACACCGATCCATGTTAAAACTACGGAGAATATCGCCGATCCCCTCAGCAGAGAATGTGGAGAAAACGTAGAGGATGGCAACACTGAAGAGGACATTCCCGAACCCAGGACACTTACTTTATTTGATGCAAGCACAGATGTCGCAGAACATCAGAGACAGGATTCATTTTTTGGCCCAATTATTAAAGTTTTGGAGGACCCAGACAGGGACGATGGAACATTACCTTTACACATCCAGAGGCAGGTTTATCATCATGTGTTGGAAGATGGATTATTATATAGACAGCAGAAATTAGGAGCTACTACTAAGAAATTATTATGCATTCCCATGACGTTACGTGATTCTGTCATTGAGACACTCCACGCTTCACCCATAGGAGGTTCTCATCTTGGATTTACCAAGTGTTACAATGTGGCCTTACCAAGAATTTATTTTCCTAATATGAAGTTATTTATACAGAGGAAAATTAGGGAATGTATAACATGCCAGCAGAATAAACGCCGTCCAGGTCTACCAGCAGGGGAACTGTGCACCTTTCCCGCACAGAAGCCATTCCAGAGGATTTGCCTGGACTTTTCAGGTCCATATCCTCCTTCATCCAATCTTCGTCATCGATACATAATCGCTGCAACAGATTTTGGGACGCGCTATTTAATAGCCAAACCAGTTGCGGATTGCACGGCCAGTACAGCAGCAGAATTTGTGTATGAAGAGATTGTGTTACGCTACGGAGCCCCACAGGAAATCTACACGGATCGGGGATCTGCATTTAAATCTAAGCTTTTCCAGGAACTTGGCACTAAATTGGGAATCACCATCAAGTTTTCACCAGTCGGTCTTCATAACTCTATAGGTCTTTCGGAACGTAACCACGGGGTCTTACAGAGTATAATGAAGTGTTATGTCAACTCAAAACACACTGATTGGGTCCAATATTTACAGCCAAGTGTATTTAGTTACAATACTACCAGGAATCAGAATTTGCGGTATAGCCCATTCTTTTTAGTACATGGATTCCAACCTACTTTGCCCTGGGAGCTTGCATTACACACACCAAGCTGTGAAAATGTGGAGAATGATGTACGGTTCCGAGTATTGGAGAAAGCAAGAACCAATGCTACGGATAACTTAGCAAAACGACATGTTGAAGTGAAGAAATATTATGATCAGAAGAGGAAACAGATCAAGTTTCAACCAGGCGATCAAGTATTAATTTTTGACAGCACCCAGAAAATTGGAACCGCACGGTGCTTTTCAGGTATTTATAAAGGCCCAGCCACAGTTATTCAAGAAGAGAATCCCAATACATACCTGGTGGAATTCCAAAACAAGCACGGAAAGACAGTAGTGGACTCTATTGCCGTCCAGAGACTCAAAAAATATTATGCGCCAGATGACGGTAAAGGCGAAGAGAATTTGGCAGGTGAAGATGAAGATCGTCAAGAGGACAACGCGGACTCACGCGCGGACAATGGTCACTAAAATTGAAAATTTATATAAGTAACAGATTTAACCTTTTTGTTTCACTTGCGTGACATAATATTAATTTATAATAAAATAGCACTAATAATATTAACAATTAAAAGCAGACTTATTATTTAATAATGTGCTTTAGGCACAAAAGTTTTTTGCAGTATGTAATAATACTAGCTCAGCGAATACATCACTAGAATTTTATAGTTACTCTTCAGAAGAAGGTATATGATTATATTAGCAAAGTTTATTTTTAAGCGCCAGTTATGAGAATATTTATATTTTATGAATATGTAGACGTCGACGTCAAGATATTTTATTGCGCTCCAATAACAAGTATTTTCCTTCGGATATTGGATCTAGACCAAAATCCTGGAAATCCATTCTGCCATCGCAGAATGATTATGAGTAAACCACAACGGTTTTAGTTTAAAGCTTTGCCACAATAATATGCTAAGCATATTTTAGAATGAGTAGAGAGAATTAAAGATTCTTCAAGTTTTAGTGATGTTAGTATTTTAATGCATTTAAAGATCGCATAAATAATAATTATTATTTTATTTCAGGTAGTCAGGAGTAAATCAGACTCAATTTTTCTTTACCTTGTACCTTAGTATGGTTAAATTGATGTTAAGTATTTAAGAATAGAAATAACACCTGAAAGTAGATAAGAGAAGTTTGCAGTAAAATTTAAAATAAGATAAGTTAAACAGTGCTAATAAATTTAGAGAATAAATAAATAAATAAATTACGCAGATAAATTGAGCCTAGTGTCAGAAATAATTAAAAGTTGAGTTAAAATATCTATTACTTAGACTAGGCAGGCTTAAAGTACGTGTTAGTTTTGAAGAACTGTTTGTTTTGATTGCCTAAGCAACATGAAAATCATTGCGATTTTAGTTATTTTAAACGGATTACTTCCACACGTAAAAGCTTCTAATTTTATTTATCTGTTGAACAAGTCCTTTGACTATCCTTATAATATAATTACAATTTTATTATTAACAATATTTATTATTAGTATTTTTATAATTTTCATAATCTATTATTTTCAATGTCACCGCAAGAAATCTATTATTTATGACCATGAGTGTACCAACGAATTACCGTTAAGCAAATTTAATGATTCACCGCCCATTGAGCAGATTTACGACGATATTGCACCGATTGTTGAAGTGGTACCATTGAAAACGAGTCACCCGCCAATTCCCCCTCCATTGCCTCAGTCCATTATTATTCAACCTAGGGTACAAGAAGAAGTTCAGGATGCATCCAGAAATAGTTTAGTCATTAAAGACGACAGTATAGATTTGCCGAAGAATATTTTATCCGTTAAAGATAGAGTTCAGACATTTGCCGTAAGCAAGGATCCTAATTTTGTTCAAAACAGTCGCAAAATGGAAAGTGAATTGCCTATTTCACACTGTGTTCAGCCAGCTGTAAAAGTTATAGAGTTATTTGCGAATCAGTCACCAGTAAAAGCCGAGAAAGTTTCAAGTGTTACTTTAAAAGCAGAAAGTAAGCCAAATTTTCAGGTTACCGAACCTGTTGTATCTTTTACAGACCATATTTTTTACGACTTCACGTTCGCTTAGAATTTTATATTCATTAGGATTTAAATTTTAAGTATAATTCATTTTTTACGTTTGATTGTACTTTATGCAAGGTTTATTAGTCATTTAGTTTGCTAACAGCTTCCCAACTGTTGTTATTACGAGCGCGGAAGTGTTCTAGTAACACGCTGTCGCAAGCACAACGAAGTTTTCTCTCTTTCCATCCCATTTATTACGTCATTTCAAAGACCTTGACTTTATTTCGAACTCCCGCAGCTGTTACTACACTTTGTTCGTAGTAATTTAAAGTTTTGTACACATGTACGCGTCATTCGGGGCGTCAGCGAACCATCGCCTTGCATTTTCTTCTTCCGCACCTTTGCTTGTTGCCCAAAGCAACGATTTTTTTCGTTCGCTATCCCGAACGGAACCCGAACTTACCCGAAGTCGCCAATCACGCCTGTCGCTGTAGAGAAATTTTCAGTTACGTCCAGCGACCACAAATGCAACCTTGCACAATTTAGAATGTCTGGTATCAGCGAATTCCTTTTCTGCACTCAAGCTCTCTTCCGAGTACTTTGAACACGCTGGAAGTCAGAAAACACTTACCATAGGCTTTGCATATTTTTTTTTTGCATTAGGGGCGGTCGTCCATTAAAATTTTAGGGGAACAGTTTAGTTACGCATATAGCCATCAGAATTTGATTTTTACGATAGAACTTCATGTAAACTATGTTAGGGATAATTTTTGTTACATAAATAACTTTTGCCATAAAACGTCGCATTTATGCACTTCAGACTAATCACGACCAATAATTTTCAAAGGAACAACAAGACGAATTTTTTTTTTTCGTTTTTCTCGCAAAATTTTCCCGTTTTTCATAAGTGATATTTATAGTAAGTAAGTTTTTGGGAAATCGACGTACATTTGGTTTAAATCTGGATAAAGTCCAACGAAATTTTGAAAAATCAGGGAAATTTCTACAAAAGGGCAATTTTAGCACTTTATGCACTTAGAGTAATCAAGATTATTAGCAACATGCCAGGCTAAGCCTCGGTGATTGGCACAGGCATGTGCAGCAAAAGTCGCCACGGCATCGTTAGCCTTTCCAAATTTAAACAGTGTGGTTTACCACAAATGTTATAATTTGAGAAATTATTATTATTATTATTAGTTAGTTTTAGGGAAATTTAGCTCACTTACCCAATTTGCATCTTATTTGACAATGCAGCAATAAATTAATTACTGATTAACTTCATGTTAATGTTAGTACAGTAGGTAATACTATTAATTTGTATTTATATTTTAATATATAGCATAATTATTCTCTATCTATTTTGTTTAAACATACCTAAGGAATTGACACACTATTCTTATATGGGTCAAGTATACCTTTCCGCGGCGGGTCTGTTTACACGACCAAGTGATTTGAGGTATACGGCGGACTCAAGAAGTTTTGAGTGGATACATTTCTTTTGTTTAAAGGAAATTTGAAATTGAGAAAGTTTTTCATTAATTTTATTGTGTTTCAAATTTGAATTTCACTTTTTAATTCCCTGATGCTATTTTTGTTACCACCTGGAGTTTCAACGAAACTCAGAAGTAGCATTTAGATCATGCTTGCAACACTTATCTTTGTTTATTAATTCTACATTTTGTAATTTTGAAGTGAAATCTATTACTGACAATAAATTATTTCAGTTTATCAGAACACGCAATGGTATTTTAATATCAGGTTCAGGTCAATTTATTGTGATTCAGAATTTGCATAATAATTTGAACACACACAGATCAGTTCAGCTTACCGAAGGCCAATCTTTATTTTTTAATTATCAGGATTTTTCGCAAATTATTGTGGATCAACAAATTTTACACACAAGAATTTTAGCTTTCGAACAAGTCAGAATGCAGGAAATTGAGTTACTACCTAATATCCCCAAGAATTTATCTGATTTCACTATTCCCCAATGGACTTCGCTTGAACTTGCTTTAAAGCAACTTAATCAATCAATTAGTAAGAACATTTCATTTCAAGAATTAGTCCTAAACCCTTTGCCCATGTCGATATTAGTTTTTGTTATTTGGAATGTTTTATTAACCGCAACCCTAGGATATTATTTGTATAAGCATTATCAGCTTGCGAAACAGATTAATTCAGAGCAGCGCAGTAATAATTAATAGGTTAAGGCAACACATTAATCATGGACATGAATATTTTAATTACGGTTGGATATTTTATTTAAATTTTTCCTTATTTATTTTCAAAGAGTTATGGCAATTATTTTATCAATTTATTTTAATCATATTTTATTTTTGATGAGACAATTTAATTTAATTTTAAAGAAAAGGCAGTGGAAATTAGTTGGTTTTGTGTACATGCATACTTGAATTATATATCCCCATCCTATTGCAATTTCCTTTCTTTGTCATAATTTTCCCTTTATTCAACCTAACCTGTCTATACGGAAGGCCATGGACAAGCAATGCCTACACCATCCATGGGCATTTTTCATGACTGACATCCGCAGGCAGTCTACTATTACCAGGCAGAAAGACTGAGTATCATTCTACGAGGGAGACATGCAGACATTTTAAGTACTATTTCAAGAAGAGACTCGTCACCACCAATTTGAGGGAGACATGCAGACATTTTTAATTACTACACGGAGACTACCTTTTACAGGAAGGATGTACAACCATACATTTCCCAGTATAGCGGACTATACATTATCAACAACACCTAGTGATGGAGCTAGACAGAATTTCCTCCACACTGTTTGCAGTTAAAACAACAACTTTTCCCCATCTCCCAAGTTCTACGGGTAATTTACCACATTTTTTACATTACCCCAATGCAGTCAAGACGACAAGCAATCCAGAAAGAAGAAGAAGCGTAGAAAACATACTTTCTACAAACAGCAGTTCCGGTCACAAACAATAATTACAGAATTGTGCTACAGTGTTTCTACACATACACATGCGAGCTCCTATCATGTGTATTTATTTGGTCATTTAACATGCATTATGGGAAACAGTACTTTTCCATAGTCCTTATATACATTTTCAGTTTTGTGTCATGCATGAGAACCAGTTTTATATGCATTTAAGTTTACATTATACTGCAAGGAAGCGACAAGCATCAGCGGTGTCAATTGACCAGTGCATCAATTAGTGCCTAATTTTTTTTTACGATGAAATTTTGCACTTTGGATAAACAAACAGACATGCAAGCAATAAAAAACATAATTCCAGCACTTTCGAACATTTTAGAAAGCATGCTTTAGTGACAATATTTTATGCATATGTTTGTTGCATGCAGATATTAGTGTGATATATTTTTTTTTTTTTTTTTTCTTCTCACCAACATGGAATATTGAAAGCGACACATTTGTTCGCAGAACATTTATTTGATATTTAAATTCAAGCACATAGTTTTGTCACTTGGAAGATTATTAATTTTGTGTGCAGTCATACAAAGGTATTCACCACGCCATAGATGTGTATACAGTGTACAGTTTAAACGTAGAAAAGAAAATTGAACGCTATAATTAAGTTTTTACCAGCGACAGTTTTCAGTGTAACTCACTATATGTATTGAATATTGAAGAATAATACATTGGAATGTGCAACACAGCCATGCAAGTTCATATATTCAACGATGTTAGGAGTGCACTGGCTACATAGTTCGTACGACATACGCACTTTGATATGATCAGGTTTTCACACGGACAAAACAGTGAGATGTGACAATGTTTTACATGCTTACTTACGTGTACTTACTTGTGCACCATTTTAAGGTTTTTCTATTTGTTTGAAGAGTCTATATCAAGTGGAACTATACATAAACATTGTGAATTCCGTTCCATCTTGCACGACGCTCCAACCGCTTGCCTCGCGGAACACACAGAGTCGTTACCGCGTGGCGAGACATCACAGACTCTTGACTAGGAGCAGGTTGATGAGCAATTATACATAATACACATTACGTACACGCACATGTGATACATTAAGAGTTTTATCGCTCAACGACACGAACGTTTGTGATTTCTAGTCCTATAATAGTATATATTATTGTTTTTTACATCGTATAAACATACGAATTTGTTAGTATTAAGGGTATTATTCATTTTAGAGTTTAGGGAATAAATTTTTTTTTTTATTCAGGCTACGGCAATTAAGGGAAAGTTATGTTTTGGTTAATTATTTTTGTATATTTGGGTTTTTATGAAAATATATGGAATTGGCGAACCTGAGTCATGTCAAGCTTTGCGATTTGACTTTTAAATTTTCAAAGGAGAAAATTTTTCCTAGAAGGCGCGAACGTATCAATCCATAGGATTGTATGTTTATTTTATTAAGTCTCTCTGAACGCTTCATGTTGACCAGGGCATTCACTTGTTTTTCTCAGCTGTCTCAAGCCTCTTAGGCATGTTTACAATGCGTTGTGTTGTGCCATGCAAACCTCCTGAGCATTCAGGAAACAGGTAACACTTCTGGGTTTGGTGTCAGCGGTTTGCATGGTAGCAATTATAATAAACACGATTCGGCGATTCGGCATCGAGGAAGAGCTCGATGGCCAGGGAATATAGAGGTGAGACAAGCTGGGAAGTGACTGGACTTTGGGAATTGAGTTGGTAGAGAGAGGAGGTCAGCAAGACAGGAGGTCGATAGTGGAAGCTCGCTTTGGTCAACACTTAGAGAGAAGCTCACAGAGGACTTCGCTATTTTCGATTCAGCTCAGAGACTTCAGTTAGACAGGTAATTATCCTACACCCAGCCATGATACAGGTTCAACGGTTCACAAAACACAACGAGTTGCCATTGTCTTTTCAGTAGTTTAATTCCTTTGTGTTATTTGTACCTTTCGCATGCCAAGCAATAACTCGTCATGTCAATGACGAGTGGTCTCATCAAGAGGATGAATGATGAGTAGTTTACATCACCCCATCAGCTAACTGGTTAACCTGCTAGATACTTTTAAGATCCCACGAACTTTAAGGTTCGTTACGATATGTCAAAAACTGATATTCAATTGATAAAAAAAGAGGCTACAAATGCACTCGTACCAAGTACTACTTTGAAACGATACACTTACACTACTGATGCCAAAATCATGAAACGAATGGAAGAAATTATTTACCAAGGCAACGAAAGAAATGTAATTTTAGCATACCCATTCCACATAGTGGTTCAGATTCCACTTTAAACTGTAGGCTCAGTTCCCATTACTCAACATTTACAGTTGTGTCTAGTTTCAACTGGCTTCCTTTATTTGCAACCATTAACGTCTCTTACAAAACGAAATACCTTGTTTCTTCTTTCGATACAAGACACATCCTGTGTGTACATTGTATATTCAAGGATTGCCACAGGTATGTAAACACGAACAACAGTAAATATTTGTTATAGTATCCATAATTCAAATGAATGATCTTGAATATCCAGTTGTAATATTGGTAGTTTTTAACTGGAAAGAGTGCTGCTTCCTGGATGAGGGTTAATGAATGATGCTTTTACTTGGCTCACCGGGTCTTCCAAATTGATAAGTGAGCAGGAAGCTTTGCTTTTAATTAATGTATTATTGTGAAAGTTTTAAAACGCACAATTTTTGTTCGTTCATTCTGCATCAAACATTTCCAGCATAAAAACGAGAATTTTCACACAAGATATCACTGGAAAAAATGGTAAAAGGAAAGGAATTTACGCAAAATTAATATCGAAAAATCGATGCCATTACAGAGGCGATCACTTGGTGAAGTAAATCTTTAGCTGGTCAAGGCAGGAAAGGAGATTCTCGGTAGGGTTCATTTGATATATGGATAGCGCTTGGGAAAACAAAAATACTTTTACATACTTGCGAGAAGTAATTTAGACCAGATAATTCATCAAATTTGATCATGGTAGGTACGTAGCAATTCTTCTCTTGCTCATAGCGCTTTAAAACTCTTGTACTTGCTGCCCTATAAATTCTTCAAGAAGTATATGCATTATGTACAAAAACATTGTCAATCGCTCACAAATGTTTATCTGATTATTGTTATACTATCGAAATAAAATATTCATAACCCAAACTCTAGGATAAGAAAGCTTTGTCATGGATCGAAGCTATTTTTCATACCATGTGGAAGTAACGTGTTTTCATTTACTACGTGTTTGGCTGTTTTAAGATATTTGTTCCATTCTGTATGGGTTTGTACTCCCAACCTTTGAAAACGTGCACTCTGGCTATAGCCGGATATTGCACGACTTCTAGGCACAGAAGTATTAATTGGATCAAGTTTTAAATAAGGGATAAATTTGGCAGGTATTATTACTTATCGATATGATAAATGAATTGTGTATAGCTAATTTCCTGCACAATACATAACAATCTTTTTCATATTATCCACAGACAAAACCCCGCATTTTACCTGTGAGAATCATCTTATATGCTAAAAATGATCTTTGAACAGAAGCATAGTCAGTGGTGCAAATTTGAATGCTGAAACGTTCTATCGTAATGCGTGAATGCTAGAAAGCACCAAAAGTAAGCAAGACCACACGCATCAGAAGTTTTCACTTTGAATTTGGACTGTGCAGGCAACAGTGGCAACAGACATTTTGCTTTGTTTAGAGCTTGAAAAACATTATGGACTTAAGAGGGAGGGGAACAGACAGAGAGTATGTTTCAAACAAACTAGTCATTGCATTTTTTCGTTACCAGACAGAACAAATACCTCTGTGTATGTAAAAATCCTGCAAAACCTTAAAAAATATATAAAAACCTTAAAAAAGGTTTGATTTAGGCGCAGAAACCTAAAATAGGTTCTAACAAGCAAAATATATTATTTTAAGCTCTATAAAACTTCATCATTTGATGCGTTTTTTGATGAAACGCTAACGTAACTTGTTATTTCTTATTTACCTGCAAAGGAAAAATAGGTTAAAAACCTAAGATCCGAGGTCTAGATATGATACAGGAAAGAAAATCATGCCTTTGTTTCGCGCTGGCGTAAAGCCATATACGTTGATGGAGATTATGTAGAAAAATAACATATGTAAGGAAAACATTCAGTTATACCGTGAGTGATTTTCTTATATTTTGAATAAATGGTATCCGAGAAAAAATGTTGGGGCATTGCTTTCTGAGCAACCCACGTATATTTTCAAACGTACAAACATGCATTACTTAAATACAGGTTTCATATCATATCACTTTTATGATCAAAAGTGAAAGAACAGACTAACATATTCAACGTTATCTTAGTTCGCTCATCATTATCTTTGCACAAAGTTTTAATACCTCACTATCTCTTAGATAATAGGCTCCCCGATGACGCAGTGGTTGCGTCGTCGCTTGTAATCAAGGGGTCCCGGGTTGGATTCCCGGTGGAGGCACATAGTGGTTCGGATCCCACTTTAAACTGTAGGTCCAGTCCCGATTAGCCTTACTGTGCATAAAGTGGACTTAAAACAACAAATCAATCCAATCCATTCCAATCTTAGATAATTCACCATGCAACACGCGTATGCGATTGCTTTACTCTATACAGGATTGCATACATTTTATCAATTTCAAACTGTAGATTGTAACATGGCATACACTTCATTAAAAACGCAAGTTATTTGTTCTGGACTCCAGAATAAGGGAAACAGAAAACTATATTCAAACCAAATACTGTACCTTTTCTGTGCCGACACAATCGGAACATTTAAATATAAAATTTAATGACAACAATGACAATTATACAATAAAAATAATAACAGACCTCAACCTACTTTGCATAATCGATCGCCTCACTCACAAATCACTTAATATTGTTCTGGTCCCCAGAACGGCAAAAATAAACAATTACTATAAATTAAGTACCATGCAATATTTAATGTCATTTTATTTTAATTTTAATGTATGTGTATTATTCTATCGTTTATTTTCTCATGAATAAATAATCAATAAATGAGATAAATAAAATGGCGGGGAACCGTTAAATTCATGCAAATATAACGTCCTGGTATATTTTAAGGCACCAGGGCACTAAGCGCTTACCTTCTAATGTATGCGGGTGGAGGCGGGGCTTACAAGGGATTCCCCCCATTGTAAAAAACTCTATACTGGTCGTACCCTGTAATATTTTTGGTTATATTCCATTTTAATTCATAATTGAAAAGTACGCCTTATGTTATGAATTTTGATTTAGTTGTTTAACGTCTCTTTTTTGCCACATTTTAGCTAGTCGCTAGATGCTGATCACATCACCCCCACTCATGACCGGATCAAGAAAATGTGGGGCGTCCCGACACCCCCTATACGCCTTCATGGCGTGGTGCTAAGCATAGGCGTAGCTAGAACTTTATATTTGGGTGTGCACAAAGAAAAAAATGACGTGTTGTACCTTTTTAATAGCATATTTTGCAACACAATCACTTGCCTCTTTAACTGCACTGATGTTTGTAAAGGAATATAAATTCACTAAATGACAGTGTTGAAAATTTCTGAATATATGTAGTAGAAAAAAATCAAATTGCATAGAAATTACACACACACAAAATGTTCATAAATGTTACAAACAAATACATCAAAATACACGTCATCTATAACAAGAGACGTCTGTCAAAAGGTACAATGTTCTTAAACCCATCAATAACTTCATTTACATAAATAGACTAAGCTCTTTCCTGTTCCACAAATAGCAAGAGCAGGGTTTCCAATCTATCCAGCTTCTGAGTTGCTCTTAATTTAGATTTAACTTGGGAAAGCTTGGAGAAAGCTATCTCTCACACGTGCAGCTTGTGACATGTATACTGCAGTACAGAGTAGAATGCAGTAAATATCTTCCTTCTCCAATGACATCAAAAAATCGAAAAACTACAGACACTCGTTTCATCAGCGATAATGCACATGTTTGTACCAAGTAATGATATTTTTAACTTCTTACAAACTGCCGCTTATTTTCTCTCTTATTGATATATCTGTCTTTAATTCTCTTTGATAAAGCAGCCCATTAGGGTGTGCCTAGGCACACCCGGCACACCACGTAGCTACGCCTATGGTGCTAGACACAGGGGAGCACTTTACTCACTTTTTTCTTCACTTTTGCAAATACAATTAAATTTACAAAGCAGTTTATATGACACATTTGATTCAAATCCAGAAGTTTAATGTTTGTATCTCAAGTCTGACCACAGATATAGTAAATTATTATTTATCACTCTTAATTTGGTAAACTCGAGGATGAGGTATGGCGAGATGCAGCTATCTCAGATTCTGCGGGCTGCAGGTGACTTCCACAGCGTTGTCGTCTCGCTTCACGGCATACAGAAATCTCGGAAATGCGTTCCGTTGGTCCGATCCAAAGCATCCTGGCAGTGTAAAATAATGAATAAACAGTTGGTCATGTTATGAAAGAAAGACATTTTGTTTTGTATACTGTAGTTTTTGTTACATTTTCTAGCATTTATCCAATCTTTATTCGAACTTAATTTTCTCCGTGTCGTTTTATGTCGCTAATTAAAACAGTTTAAGTGGAACGATGAGCACGATTTGATGAAATCGATGAAATATCTTACCAAATATTGGAACCCGTGACTTCTGGTTTCGCAGTCTTCTCTCTGTAAGAAAATAATGTACCTGCGATGTACAGCAACTTCATAACAAATAGAAACACGGAGGGAAAACTAAACGTAAGGATTGTTATAGATCTGTAGGAGTTCAGGCAATAATTCATGGTAGGAACACAGGAGTGATAAAAGAAAATTTGCAATTGTCATTACAGCATCTCAACAATGCTTCACGGAGTGCAACAATTCGCTTAGTGACCAAAACTTTCCTCTCGCTTCCCGTGTCAAAGCATGCTGGCTGGACGCAGAGTTTAATGGGCGGGCGGAGGCGCGTGGCAACAAAGCGCACTTGCGCGTAGCGACGAGACGGAAAACGCGCGAGCCTGTTGCCAAGAAAAACAATTCTGCCTGTTGTTTTTAATTCGCACAATGTGAAAAGATAAGATATGGAAATTTGATTTTTATTCCACGCTCATCATTTGGATTTGCATTGCACCGCCATTGGACTGACCATTGCCGAAATCGCAACACTGTTATTAAACATTAATTATGGCTGTTCAACAGGTGATAACAACATTTTATGTGGCTAAGATATTTCCACATAAACGAGCTTCAATCACAAAAAATATTATTTTTACGACTCGTTTACAAGAAGCTACACCCAATTGAATTCAACTTACATAAAAATTACATGAAAAACTACTTTTACGAAATTTTTGTCTGAATAAAGAGCAGACAGAGTTAATATTACTTTGTCTTGCATTTGCCTTAAAGCTGATACTTTTGGCTTTCCAAATGGGTATATTTGATTTTTTTCCTCCCACGGAGTACAATTTTACAAGAAGGTAAACAGAGGGATCATTATTTTTGTCACGGATAAGTAGTGTGCATAAATCTTTGGAGCTGTCCGTCAAAGCGGACTTCCTGGATAGCGCTGTGATAGTATCGTCGCTTTGTAATCAAGGGGTCTCGGGTTCGATACCCGCTGGAGGAACTTAGTGGTTCGGATCCCACTTTAAACTGTAGGTCCAGTTCCGATTAGCCTTGCTGTGCATAAAGTGGACTTAAAACACCAACTAAAAACTTCAAAGCCGCATGAGCCAAATTCCTTGTCTTCCAATAAGTTCAGCGGAAATAAATAGCCATCTATTATATAACAGCCCGGTCACCCTGGACCCCCCAAATATGTCCTTGTTACCACTCTACACTATTTAAATTAGTAATTTGTAGGATTTCGGGGGGGGGGCTTCAGCCCTTCCCCTGGCTACGTGCCTGCTTGCAAAAAGTTGATAAGTTGAATAGGTTATTTTTTATTTGAAAGACAGTGTTAAAGGTCAGATTATTCAACGGAAGACAAATGGATTAGATAAGCTTGAACAGAGAGAAAAAACGTCTCTCTAACAAGTTCAACAAACGATAAGTGAACAGGAATACGTCACAGTTACGCAATGGGACAACTGTCTGTTCTCATGGCGACAACATTCAGCTCATTGTGACCGACATAAGAAGACCTTGGCCTTGTTGCATAGCTGCCAATTCAGAAAATGGAAGTTCTATATTCCAGCGTATAATCTGGTGGAGTGGCGGCGATTAGGGGAAGCGAGGGGTGCTGTTATCCCCCACTTTTCGCCACTTTTGCCCCCGCACTATGCTAAACCATATCTACAAAGGGAAATATATTGTCTTTACCCCCCCCCCCCAGTTTTGACACACGAAAAGAGCTATCCAACTAGTAACCAGGGGCGTAACTAGGCTGGGGCAGCCGAGGCTGTATCCAGGGGCCATCGAGGTATAGGGGCCCCGAAAAGCCCGAAGACTATAATTGATTTTCCTGACTTGTGATCATATGGTCCTACATTGGTTATTCTTCAATCATCAAAACAAATCTGCAAACTATTTCTGTTCTCTTACTTTGTGTAGAACTTCTTTTCTTTCTTTCGCCATCCTTTCCACATCTTCTAAGAGCTCTAACAGCTTGTTCTTCATTCAACTATACACTTCCTAATCATTTGTATTTCCAAACGTTTAACTTCTGAAATTGTTCTGGGCTTAAACATAATTATTGATACTGAAGTCTCGCATAAAATTATACATTTGTTCCCTATTGGCCCTTTATCATTTTCAACTATGGCTGTCCTTCCCCTTCGACTTCGCCATTGATTTTCAGATTGGCCTCCTGGAACTAAATTATCAACATTGTGAACTTCCGATTCTTCTGCGAATTATACTTAACGTCAGCCCTATTTCGATTTAACAACATTAGAGGAAATGAAATTCAAGTTGTATCCGAATCATGTACACAAGCCAAGCATCATCTGAATAATTAGATGGCATTTCAAAACTCTTCTTTATCCATTTTCTTCAAAGAATGTGCAGGACTCTCGACGATTACTTTCTATGATGTAATATTACTAATGCTGAGCCGATACCGATACAAGTGGCATCGGCATTGGTGAGTATTGGTTGATTTTCTTTTACCTATACCATCCGATATCAAATGTTTTCAGTGAGTAGAAAAGCGGGCAAAGGCAACAGGTCGTCTCAACATTTGTCCTTTCTAAAAATTCGTTCACTCTTCCTTGTGACAGATTGGAAGACCAGGACAAGAAGTTCCATAGATTTTTCTAGAAACACTGGATCATAAACCCCCACCCTCCTGGGAAGCAGATGGCAAGATCAAAGGCATTGGTAAGTGAAAGCTGAATCCAAACGTGCCCATGAAGGAATGTAACTGCTTAGTTAACGCTGTGGGAAATAAACCATTTATTGCCAATTCTTGCTCGAAGATCGTGGTCGTGTTTTTAACTCCCCGCCGCACTCATTACGGCCCGTTTCGCGTTATTGCGTTTTCACCTCCCCCAATACAATTTCGCGTGATTTATGTAACACTAACTTTCTAAGGCGAAACGGAACATCCCATTTCGCCTTATCCTGTTTGGCCTTACACACAAAAAAAAATCACCAGGGAATATTATCGACATGAAGGGCCATTATTATTAAGGTACACCTAACCTAGCCGACAGGACAATGTGAGCCAAGGTAGGCAACATCACAGGCTCTGCGCTCCCATTATGAATTACCCTTCAAGTCGATAATAATCCCAGGTGGGAAATTTTTTGTGTGTAAGGCGAAACAGGATAAGGCGAAATGGGATGTCCCGGCCGCACTAATGTCGGATCAGGTAGTTGCGGAGTTCTTGGAAAAGAGGGATGAAGGTCTCTGTGAAATTAGCTTTGTTTTATCTACGTTCAAGCGGTAAGGGGAATCACCAATTTATACATATCCTCTTCACTTCTGTCTTTCGTGTGACTGCCGGTATTGGCCAATGAGGGCCGTCCCTCCGTGGCGGAGTGGTTAGCACATCGCGCTACGACGCCAGGGGTCCCGGGTTCGAATCCCGGCCTGGGAAAGGATGTTAGTGAGTGTCCATTCATCCATTTCATCACATCATCACTCATCCCTATTAGCCGAAAGTGCGACAAAAAGCGAAGTAAAATAAAGCAAATCAATCAATCAATTATTTCTGCCGAGATTAGATTGGGAACATACGAGTTTGAATGACAGTACTAAGGAAGATAAGTTAATCGGGACTGGACCTACATTTTAAAGTGGGGCCCGAACCATTATGTGCCTCCACTGAGTATCGAACCCGGGATCTATCTATTATAATGCGACGGCGGTACCACTACACCATCGGGGAGGTCCCTCTGAAGATTTCTGTACACCACTACTTAGAATAATGTACATAAAATATTTAGCAGGAACTTTACTTTTCATCTAATGGACGTACCATCATTACTTTTGTTATTCAATAAATATTCAATTTTTTACTTCTTTGACATTCATTTCCTTGCCAGGACAGTTGTTTTTACACAAATTTTAGCGGTCCTAACTACACGTAAGCTAGATAATGAATATTTGCTGTTTATCTCTGATTTTATAGCGTCTTTTTACTATGAATGTAATGACAATATTTTTTAGTCAAGAAATAACGAACAAAATTGGTATTAACGTTGTCTTTCCTCCGTTTTTTATTATGTGGTTACATACAACAATACTCCATACGCATCGGAGGAATTAAGTACTAATTAATTAATTTACATATTATTAGGAATGCACCAATAATTATATTAACGTATTAAATAGAAACACTTTTATTATTATATTTCTGAGACATTTGGCTCTGACTGGCTCCCCAAATTATATATTTCTAAATACGTGCCTAGTGATGTGACGAGTTAGTATGACTCAGTAACTAGCCTCTTTATTTTATACTAGAATTATACAAGTATCGGTATCGGCATCTGTATCGGTGGGTAACGGTCATGGTATCGGTATCGGCAAATGGTAGTGGTGGTATCGGCTAAGCTCCAGAATATACCTTTCGACCTTCACAATGCAACCAAAACATAGATTTTCATGTAAATTTTTTAACTCCTACTTTACATGCAAGCTTAGCTGACGAAGTGCTTTGCAAGCTGTTTCTTTTGTTTTCTGAACTATCTTCTTCTTCCTTCTTTTTCTGCATAGATCAAACATTTCTTTCTTCCACAGTTTCCACATCTTGAAAGAAATATATTAGTAACATTTAGTATGAAATGGTTTGATATCAATTTATCCTTCTTGTTGTTGTCCTTCTTCTCTTCTTCTTCATCAGGTTCTTCTTTTTGGCGACTTCCTGTGCGAATGCAAGCGTCTTTAGTATAGTTCCTTTCGGCATTATCCTTACACACGTATGCTCAATCGTTGTGAATGGATTACCCAATCTATACGGAAGTATTATGCTCCTATTGTGGGCTCTCTTCTTCTTCTTCTTCTTCTTCCCCCCTTCTTGAGGATCTTCTCAACTACAATACTCTCGCCTTGTAATCAAGGGGTCCCGGGTTCGATACCCGGTGGAGGCACATAGTGGTTCGGATCCCACTTTAAACTGTAGGTCCAGTCCCGATTAGTCTTACTGTGCATAAAGTGGACTTAAAATACCAACTCAATCAATCAATCAAAGCTACAATACTCATCTTCAATAGAGTTTCTCTGGCAATCAACTTTTCAAATGTAACGTCCACAGGTTTGCTTGGAATCTTAAAACTATGTAGTCGCATCCTCTTCATCTTCATTTTTATCTTCTTCCTCTTCTTTCTTGGAACCCTCTGTGTTACTGTACTCATCCCGAAGAGTTTCACTTTCGAAATCAACTTTCCCGATGCTATACACTTTTTTCTAGCTGCACACTTCAATCTAGACCACTGCAATTTCCTCCTCGCCTTCTTCGATTTCTTCAACTTTCCAAGAAGTTCACATACATGTGAGTTAGTCTGGGTATAGCACCTTGAATAACGTAGTGTGGAAAACGACCCAAGAAACTAGTTCCCCAGACGGATGACAAACATAGATGGCAGTGCGATCAGTACGAATGCTAATTTTCTTATGAAAGTAATGTGGCTTAGTTAGTTTTGTGAATATATTGTGTATATTTGTTTGTCTTGAAATGCGGTACGTGAATTTATGGAAACAGTTATATTTGTGGAGTGATTTGCAGTAACAAAACGGCATTAATTTGGAAAGAAAAGAAAAATAAAATTAATAAATAAATAGCATGCGTAACACAAGAAGAAACATCGCAAAGTGATTCCGGACGTCAGGTGTTGGATTGTGTACTATAGTTTATTTCTCTATGTTATTAGAATATAAATAGTATCCTGAGAGATATTTCATACCGAGGCGACAAACCACAAGTGTCGCTTGGAAGCGAGCAGTCCGTAATCAATGCAGCCTTTCGAACCGTAGGGACACAAGCTCTGACTACACCGTTTCCTCAAGGAGATTTTACAACAAAGCGACACGCGACAAACGAAACGATAATTTCACACAAAAGCGACACGGGTCCTTCGGTCCAAGGCAACGTTCATACCGAAGCGACACATGTTGCTTGGAAATGAGCCAATCAAGAGCAACATTTCACATCGTAAGTAGCGGCATGACGGAAAGCACAGGCAAGCGTTCGGTTGGTGAAATCCTCAAGAGATAAGTGTCGCGTGCCGCTTGTCGCTTTGGTGCGCAATCTCCCTAATGCAAGACACTCATTGCATCGCGAATGCGCGAACAACAAACCACGGCAAACTGTTGCAAGCTATTGAGGAAATGGCTCAGTTTGAGCGACGCACAAGCGACAAAGCGACACGTGTGGCTTATCGTGTCGCCTAGATCTGTTGTTGTAATGTGCGGTTTATCGTGTCGCCTATCTGTTGTTCGCACAATTAGCAGCGAACGCTTGCTAATATACTGAAAGCTGAAAGCACCATGTCGCTTTTGTCACTTAGTTGGGAACTCCCCCTGTAGCGCGTCGCTTCGGTCTGAGCACACACGAATACGCCATATGAACGTGTCGTTTGCTGTTTGGACCCTCATGTGCAATGAATGCTATTTTACAGTCTGGAAGTGTGTGTCACTAGCACTGGCGTAGCATGAGCATTTCGGGTGGGAACGCCAAGTCCAAAAGAAGGCTACGCTCTTCTTTGCCTAATAATTTACTTATGTGATTATTCGATATAAGGATTGTCTATTTGAAAGTACAATTTCATTGTGTTTTGTTGCCTGAAGTCGGTCGGCTTCATGATCCATGCATATTTAAAAGCTAGCAAGTGAGATGCCTCACTATGCGACAAAGGTTTGGAAGACTGGTGTTTTATAGTTTCTTTTAATTTGGTTGTTCAACTCAAAACATTTTACGCCATTCGGAGTCTCTTGCCAAAAACATAGTAGGTACATGTGTAGCAAAACTATAATTCGTATCTCTCAATCACTTTTGTCTAATCGCGAACACGAAGATTAATATGTTGTGATGATAAGTGATAATATTGATGGAGTTGAAGGGACACTCACAAAGAATATCCATGCCAACCACTCCTCCACAGCGGTCGGCGGATGATCCATCTATCGCATGGCCGTATTTAGAGGGGGGGTTTCTAGGGTTCAAACCCCCCCCGAAACTTCTGACATGTTGGATTTATGGAAGTTCAGAAACCAAAATCTGTAACAAATTTTCAATTTTTTTTCGAAGCATCACAAAAATACATGGAGACAATGTTGAAACGATCGAGCTAGAATTTTTATACATTTGGAATTCTGAAACTTGAGTGAAACAGGATTTATTCTCAGAATCGTAGCCCACCCGCGACCCCACCATTATCACTTCTGTTGTCATCTTTCCAGTGTTGCTCCTGCGTCACAAGGAATATAGACTGAAGATTCCCTTATGATTGTCCCAATATTCCCTCTCCAGCTTTTAAATTCCCTGTCCGATAAGTCGAAAATCCCCCTTGATAGGAGTTCAAACCTAGGATCTCCAGTTTTGTAGCGCATTACGTTCGCGATTGAGGTTACAATCCATGCACCAGGCTAAGTTTTTAAAAAGAATAACTGGTTCCACACTTTTCAAAATTCCAAAAATTTAATTTTAAAGTCAAACAACAAAAGCTTTATGACTAAAATTTCCATCTAACTTTTAAAGCTTTTCTCTTGAAGGTATCTAAAGTTTAATGACGAAGTATAATAATTGTGCATTTCAGTACACACTGTATGAAACGTAAAAAAAAACAAAAAGAAACTTGTGCTGGATATTCACTCATCTGCTGGATTGAGTAAGCCCCCTCAAGGATATAACAATAATATAATAATAATTATTATTAGTATTATTATTATGGAATAAAATTGTTTTATTATTATGAAATTTTAATTATTATTGTACAATTATTATTATTTCTATTATTCAAATTTCTGGCGACGCCCATGGGAACAATTATGGATGAACCCCCCCCGAAATTTTTTCCTGCCTACGGCCATGATCTATCGTACACTCTAATGACACAACAGTGCCGACTAGTAATTCAGACTACTGTCTGGCATACATCACGTTGCGATAATGAAAAAGCTGATAAACATTTTAAGATAATTCCGTCCAGAGATCATTCGATTTTAAGTCTCTCGCAAGAAACGCTAAACATTTCCATTGACAAAATATAAAGGATTTAGATATTAACGAACAAATAAACTTACATTAGTTTTGCGGGTTAAGTGGTAGAGAAGCCATAGGCTGAACTTCGCCCATAAATAAATAGTTGTTTTATTAACTTTTCATACCACGAGGACTAAAAACTCTGACGAAAACTGTGTTGTTGTTTTTTTTTTACTTTCACATTGCTGTTCGTGCGATAAATTACACAAAGAAGTTATAATGGAGTTGGATAAATTTACGTAAGTCATATTGCATATTGTACGTAGCATCACACAGCACGAGCGCGAAGAACCGTGTAATTTTCTCGCCTGCACGGAAAGCAGGAAGGGTCACATGAACCTTAGAACCAATCAGATGCTCCGTACGCCGGCGTTAGAGAGAGCATGTCGCCTTGCTGTAGACATCCAAGCTTTCCCTCGAGCCAGGCAGAGTCCTGTACGGCAAACCTACTCCGCGTACGGCCAGGAAAGGCATTAGAAAAATGTTATAACGAGAGCTGTTTAGTGGACCGTTGTAGGCGTAACGAGATAAATAGCTCTTATAATGCCATATAGCTCAAACACATATACAGGGTGACTTGTAATTAGATGTATTCCCTGAAAGGGGTTAAAGTAGAGACAATTCGCAATAAATTTGACCATATAATACCCCGTCCGAAAATTAGTAGTTTTCGAAATCGAATTTCTATTGTTTTTTTTTAAAAAAATGACAATTTTCCACATAAAAATACGAATTGAGGAAAAGCAACTCATTGTATGGCACATATTTCAGCGTTTTCTGATAGATAACAAATAAGTGGTTCGTTGAAAAAAAAGTTTTTCCCAAATAACAATCACATGTAAGTACAGGGTGTGTCTAAACTTACAAGTGATGATAAAAAAAGCACTCTTAGTTTACTTGGCAACGTATTAATAACAAAAATGGTATGACACGAAGCGTACAAATTACTTTAATTACTTCCTTGTGTCATCTGCTATCCAACAAGGTACAAATGTTGCTAACATTCACATTTGTGTACAAGAAATAATAATTCATTCATCTTCATGTGAACGGTAGCAAAAGGTGAGAAATTCTAACGGTGTCACATTTCCGAAACTCTTATTTGTACACCAACAAATCACATGCTGTAACTTCAGGTTGAAGTAGAGTGTAATTGCTGAAACGTAAAAAGCCGTCCCCTGTGGCAGAGTGGTTAGCACATCACGTTACGACGCCAGTGGTCCCGGGTTTGAATCCCGGCCAGAGCATGAACGTTTGTGAGTGTCCATTCATCAATTTCATCACATCATCACCCATCCACATCTTCGCAAATTAGCCAAAAGTGGCACAAAATGCGAAGTAACATAAAGCAAAGCAAAGCTGAAACCCAAAACTAATTCATGTTGAAGTTATTTTTAATTCACTAGTTAACACTTATTTATCATCCATGTTTCTATAAATAATATTGAGTTGAGAAAAACATAGGACGACTCTGAGCAAGAAATGAAGTTGTTTGTTCGACTGCCTCGTACTCCGTAAACCTGAAGTAAAAAAGGAAGATCTTCAAGATGCATAGTTTGCAATCACGATGTATGGTGAGGCTCATGAAAGCATGCATATTGATTCGACAGACAACCGAGGGGCTACTTCTGATTTCTGGTACTCAGGAGGTCCGGGCTTAAATCCCCACGAGGGCTCATTCGACGCATTTAAATCTTTCAAATATTTGACTAGAAGCGACTCAAACACTGTAGCTCTATTCTGGGTAACATCCATTGACAGTAGAAGAAAAATATGTGAATGTTATATTATTCGCCAGTGACGTGCACTGAGGAGTAGCTAGTCTAGCAGGGATAGATTAATCAATCTCACATCTCTAATTATTTTCAAATCACAATATTTATTGTTTTGTTAAAGCCACAGTTCATATGCAACACTTTCTTTTTCACGCGCTTCTCGTCCCTCGGTGTGATCCGCGGACAAAACTGGCCTAGCTCGCTCTTCTTCCGCCTTAGCAGTTCCAAGTAGAAACGGGTTTCCGAAGGAAAAGGGAGGATTTCTGCCTCTACCTCCCTTGCCCCCTTCGCCCCGCTGCAATGGTTGAAGATAATGTTGGAGGAATGTATCAAATTACATTCTCATCAATAGGAGGTAACAAGCATTCATGTACAACCAGGAGAGGGGTCACGGCCCTTCCCTGGAAAATACATGTCAACTTGAAATATCATATTTCGCACACATAATTTCATTTCAGTCACAGCAATTTATGTTAATTATTAGAAGGATGTTGCAGGAACATGACAACTTCAAAACTTCAAACTGAATGAGTGTTATTTCAGGGGGTAAGACTATTGTAGGGGAAAATATGTATCTCGTTTGACCCCATGCAAAGATAATGTCTTGTTTGAAAAATGTCCTGAAAAAAATCATGCAAACATTATATTTAAAACACGGCCATACGCTCTTGAACTGCTATCATTCATCAAATACAAGTTTTAATGTTTTTGAAATGAAAAATTATTTTTTTATCCACATTGATACACAGGATCAGAATAGAATAAAATCTTCAAATAAACACCTAAAAGCTTTGTCAAATTTAAAATTAAGCAAAAAAAAAAAAAAAAAAAATCATGAAAAGTGAGAAGGAAAATTTTATACCTCCCATAATCGAAAAAGTCACAAAATGCATGCCATATTCACGCCGAATTGTACTAACAATTTCTTCACTAAATTGATAATATATTTGTTTTCCTGGAAACTATGAGTTCATCGGAACTACGTATATGCACTTTTTGAATCATTATGTCAATATAAAGAGCAAGTTTATAAGTGATGTTCTGTTTTAAAAAAAGGCATTATCTTAAAAGAATGAAGAAAGGTTAGTTATTAATGACCACCAACTGCTTTTTCTGAAGAGAAAATTACTATATATTTTTATTTAAAATATGCTGTTAAAACACATTACAAAATTTTCGAATTTGGATTAAGAAATCGTTTTTGGATAAATAAAACTTATACTCAAAGATGCTTGTGTGTGTTGAAGTTGATGCTTGTAAGCAGGGGGGGCCACTCCGCGACTTGCACGTTATTGGCTAGAGCTTGTGACGTCACCAAGCGGACACGAGCGGTTGAAAGCTATGCGTAGAATGTAGCAGATGGCCCATGAAACGCTGTGTTTTCATGCATCTTTTGATATTATACACCAAAGCTGTTAATTTGATTTGACAGCAAGAGATCAAATACGCGATAGAAGAATACATTTATTCCAAAACAATGCATAGTTTATTTTTTGCGTGATATCTTGTCCCTGCAGGCTGTAGTCCACTGCCGGCTTTTCTTTCCAGCTAACCTATTGCATTTATTTTAAATGTCTCATTCTAAGGAAAGTTCTTGTCCGGGCATATTCTGATATGTCTTTTTACTGAATGTCCTGGAATTTCCCTTTAATATTTTTACGCTACTTTTAACATTCTCCAGTTGATCGCCACGATGAGGATAAATTTGTTTTTGTTATTTAGCGTCTTCTTCCACTTTTGGCTAATCGCGACGAACAGGATGAGTGATGATTAGTTTAAATTGATGAAGGGACACTCGTAGCAGGCACGTATCCAAGGGGGAGCTTAGGGGGCTCGAACCCCCCAAAAAGTTTTCTGTTTACAATAGATAAAATGAGGTATTTGGTTTCTTGTGGTCGGAAATAAAATAATGTGACGATAATTTAAGGAGAGGAATAATTATCGAGTCAAGCACGTATCCAAGGTGGGAATCAGGGGTCTCCAGCACCCCATTCAGGAAATTACGCTACATAAAATTACGTTCATGGCTTCTTAAATAATGTGATGATAATTTGAGATAAATAATTTTCGAGCCAAGACACAGAATGTTCTAGAACCCTGTTATTGTTAATAGTGCGCACCCAAGGTGGGATCAGGGGGCTGGAGCCCCCCTTAATTTTTTCAGTTTACACTACAATTTTTTTTTTTTTTTTTTTTTTTTTTTGATTTGATTTATTTTACTTTACTTCGCGTTTTGTTCCTCTTAGCTAATTTACGAAGATGGGAATGAGTGATGAAATGATGAAAATGATAAATGGACATTCACACACAACCATGGCCTAGTGGGATTCGAACCCGGGACCCTTGGCGTCGCAGCGCGATGTGCTAACCACTCAGCCACAGGGTCCGGCAAAATTAGGTTCTTGTTTTCTAAAATAGTGTGCCGATAATATATAAGGAGAGATATACTTACCAAGGCAACACGGAGTTTGAGTTGGTGTTTAAAGTCCACTTTATGCACATGAAGGCTAATCGGGACTGGACCTACGGTTTAAAGTGGGATCCAAGGCAACACGGAGAATGTTCTATAACCCTGTTGTTGATAATATTGCATTAAAACTTTTCTTGCGCTTTCGGTGTTGTCGCAACACTATGCAAAGACTTGTCAGCATTTGGAAGCTGTAAACGTAGCGCCACACGTAGGACGATTCATTATATTTTTTTAATCTCTGGAAAGCGCGAGAGGGAACGTTCTTGAATAAGAGAAGGAGTCGAACTACTGGCAACATTAACGAATCGTTTTATCTGTGGAACGTTCTAGAATATAATGAGGTTAAAATACGCGGCTTTCAATTTCCAAGTTGATCTGTACAACAGAATCGGTTAATGAGTATTCAAAGGTAAGTATGACAGTTCATACTGTCGATTAGTGTACAGTCAGTGTCCATTGGTGGCTTTATAAGATCTAGTGATTCGAAGATGAAAAGGACTAAATACCGTAAAGTAACGAAGTCTACTACTAGTTCCAGTTCGGGTCCAAACCAGAAGACATTAACGACAGCGGAATTTCCGGAGCCTCAGTGTAGTGCTAGTTCGGGTCGAGGGCTGAAGAGATCGAAGGTCTCTCTCTAAAGTGAATATTTAATCAGTAACGGGTATTGGAGCGGTTAATTAAAAAAGGAATAAGCTGCACAGATCAACTGAAAATCAAAGTTTTGAGTGATGAGTTAGTTGTGCCCGGACCAAATTTTCCCAGAATTTTAGAAGAGGAGGGTTATGCATACTATTTTTGGTGGTCAGTCCTCATTTTGCCATCTTTTCCTCTCTTTGAAGTTCTTTATTTTAAGGAATACTTGGTCAAATTTGGTTATGACCTCACCAACCTTCCCTTGGGCACGTCACTGGAGATAAATTAGTAAGCATTTAATCATATTGGGAGAAGAAACACTAGATGTGTTGGGATCGGAAGGGTTTTCATTGTGAATTAATTGTTTCGAACTGTATTCGAGAAGACTTACTCTGTTTTGTGCCAATATACGACAAGACTGCGGAAGTTGTGACAGACAATTGTGAACACTTGCGAGTGCTTAGGCCTCAATATGAATAATTTGGTGGGTTTCAGCTTTTATAAGAACTGTAAACATGGGAGGACAAGACACAGTAGTGGTGTTCAGGCTCGAATCAGAGAGAAATATTCGAGAAATTTCTGCGTCCAGTTCTCAGCCCACAGTTTGAGTCTCGCGTTGTCGAGTGGATTGTCCATCCCGTGCGTGTGTAACAGCTTCGTAAAAAACACTCGAAGACGCCATAGATGTTTTGATGTCTGATGATAAGAAATGGGCAAACACACATACTGAGATGGTTCCGGCACACAATGTTAATGCATGGAAACAGAGGAGTTGAGTGGTAAAAAATGTTCCGATTTCACGTTCTGAATAATTTGGCAGCCTTGAACAGTGGCGACGATTTTGGGGATAGTTGTTCCCCATTTTTTTGCCTTCACACTATGACCTCTTTATGCTAACCCTTGCATACCAAGGGAAGAGAAAGTAAACTTTTCTTGCACCCCCCCCCCCACTCCCGTTTTGAACCCAATTGCCACCATTGGCCTTAAACATACAATTGTGAGGTTCTATATATACCCCTTAAAAATATGGTGTTTAGCCCACCACGAAAGGAATTCCTGGATACGTGCCTGACTCGCAGAGAAAACCTATGCCCATGCTGGGACTTGAACCGGGAACTTCGGAGGCGAAATCGAAAGTCGACCACTTAACGCCCTCGGCTACCGAGCTGGCGAATGAATTAGATAATGGCTATTGTATAAATGGTGTATTTTCGGGAAACATTCAAATAGCAATATTTCTTCCAGGTAATATATCCTAGGAACTTCAATCTTGCGGGCTTACTAGGTTCTGGCATGTGGGCCAACAATCTGTGTAGTACTCTGTACTGTTTGTGATCCACATGGATTTGTGATCATCCATTTCATCTACTCACCATTCATTTTCATCTTTGCGATTAGCCAAGGGGTAAATTATACTTGAAATAAAACAAAAGCAATACAAATACAAAACAAAAATAATGGAACGATTATGCTGTTACGTTTTCCTGTATTTTAGGCACGTCGCATTTATCAGCCAACAGTCAGAGATTGCTTTTCGGTCGAATGATACTTCTAATAATCGGAGGTAAATGCAAGCTGAGAATTATAATTTGGTCTCTTATCCACCTAAGTTGAGGATCTAAATTTCTCGATTTTATTTGTAACAATATTTACTACTGCGAGGAATTAAAAAAAAAACTTACGGCTAATTTCGTCACTGGCTTCCTATTCTGTAATAGTTACATTTGTTGTAAGAACATAATGCGTTAATTTACTTTGTATAAATATTACATTATCCATCGCTTTTCCTAATTAAATCTCATACCATATCCAACACACACATAAAATGTGTTTTACTAATAATAGAGTGCGCAATTAGAAAATAAGTCTTGTCAAGCAACACAAATATGGCCTCCACGATGGTCTAGTGGTAGCGCCGTCGCCTTGTAGTCAAGGGGTCCCGGGTTTGATACCCGGCGTAGGCACATAGTGGTTAGGATCCCACTTTAGACTGTAGGCCCAGTCCAAATTAGCCTTTCTGTGCAAAAAGCGGACTTAAAACACCAATTCAATCAAGCAACACAAATATGAAATATTAAATCTATTTTTTTATTTGGTTTATTTTACTTCACTTTTCTGCCAGTTTTGGCTAATTGCGAAGATGAGGATGAGTCATGATGATGAAATTGATGAATGGACACTCACAAACATCCATACCCAGGCTGGGATTCGAACCTGGGATCCTTGGCGTCGTAGCGCGATGTGCTAACCACTCTGCCACGGATGCCGGCTATTAAATCTACATGGAAATAGTTTCTGCAGTATGTTTGAGTTGAGTCAAACAAATTTCATAATGTGTATTCTCGCGGCATGTATTCAACTGTGTACTAATACAGGGCTAAGGCCTACCTACCGACTGCCGGCCTCACTTCCACCTGCCGAGGCGAGAGATCATCCAACCTGTTACGAGGTGACGTGTGGTCAGCACGACGATCCCCTCAGTCATTTCTCTAAGTTTCCATGGTTTCCATGACTGGATTACGCTACTCATTCGTAGCTCTCCAATTTCTTCACAATGGTGTGTGCCCACCGGTCCCATACACAGTCCGAAACCTCAGAAGGAAAGTTGTTACGCTTCTCCTAGAAGACTCGAACCTGCGCATTCCGTAGCCAGAGCCCAAACCATGACGTCTCAGACCGAACGCCCACGGTGTGCGACTAAATATGCACTAAGTTTTAAAAGCAAAAGTACCTTCTGCGTGTTGTAACATGCCATGAATGAATTTAGGGATTATGATTCACAATCCCGGTCATTTATGAAGGTGGTGTTAGCATCACGTTCCGGCCCCCAAAATACTATTTTTTTAGACCCCTGGTGAACCTCAAAGCAGTTTTCATGCAAGGACGTTGCTGAGAAAATCCCCCTCGAGACCAAACACCCTGGGGACAGAATCCTCGCCTTCAGCGTGACAGTCAGATTATTTACCGACTGAACCAACGAGGCTTTTTAAAGCAGATATAAAATAAATTAAAGCCAGCAAAGTAGTATTATATTTGTACAATATCTTTAATTAGACGTATCTAATCTTTAAATTATAATATAATAGATGTGTATACAACATATTATATTGATAATACAAAAATCATTGATAAAATTGTCCTTGCTTTGATAAGTATGCTTTACATTGAATACAGGCCCGTAGCTAGAGGGGGGCAGGATTCTAACACTAAATTATGTACGTATTCAAAGTTTTTTCATTACATATATTATATACAAAACATATTATTTACATACATCACATTACAAAACAATTATATTACGAGCGAAGCGAGAAAGAAAATTTTTGGATCCAATTTTTGCAATTTAAAACAATATTGATTTAATAAGGGACAAATAATATCACATGGCGCTAAGGCATTCTCTCTTTCACATTTTTTTTAAAATTAGATTATTTGGCGCCCATGGCCGACTCCCGACGCCCCCTAGCTACGTCTCTGAACTTGACGAGACTCAGAAAAGCTGGCACTGCAAGCGAAGCGAGCAAGAAAATTTTACGAAATGTATTTTTATTTGTATAAAATTTGAAATAGAAGGGGGCAATTTCTCCTCTGTGCCCCCTGCAGGTGCCTTTGGCCATCAATGTTCCCCCCCCCTAGAATTGACTTCCGTCGAAGGTTGGGGGACAATGCCCCTGCCCTCCCCTGTGGTTACACCACTGAGTAAGTCCGAAATTTGGAGGAACAAATTGAATCAATCCTGCTACAGCAACTTGTTTTTTGGGAAGCGATGATGACTTTATTCCAGGCGATTTTCTTCTATTATTATTGCACGTGGCAAGAGCACAAACAGGATGATTTGTTCTCATTCTACCGGCATTCAAGAAAAAGTGTGTATAAGTAAATAATAGACCCATTTATCTCAAGCTTCCGTATACGATAACGAAGTAAGTTCCATTCTGTCCGCTTAATGACGTCATAGCGCGCACAGCATCATGGGAATAAATCTCGGAACCTCGGGAATGGCATACCTTATAAAGGTACCTTGGCTTGTAAGTGTGCTTGGAATTCATAGTTAATAAAGAATAGAATGCCCATATTAAACGAACTGAGCGAATAACAGTGACGTGCAGTGACATCGACACTTGGGGTAGCAATCAGTGGCGTGCTCAAGGGGGGGGAAGTTGGTGTGGCTCCCCCCTTTAGGGCCCAGTATTCCTAAAAATAGAACGTCAATAACAGGAAAAGATTGCAAAATGATGAATGCGTATTAAACCCCACCCCCCATTTGAAAATAAAAAAAAAGATTTGATTTGACTACTAAGCGAGAGATCCTGGGTTCGAATCTCGACTTGGCCATGGGTATTCTTTGAGTGTGTCCCTTCATCAATTATATTGTATTATCTTCGCGATTAGCCAAAAGTGGCGGAAAAGCGAAGTAAAATAAACCAAATCAAGCAATCAATCAATGATTTGACTTGATTTTTGTTACTTAGCGTCGCTTTATTCTCACATTTGGTTAATTGCGAAGATGATACGATAAATTAATGAAGGGACAAACACAAAGAACACCCATGCCCAGGTCGGGGTTCGAACCCGGAACTCCAGGTGTTGTAGCGCGCTGTGATAACCATCCCCACGGTTGCTTGATTTGGTGTTTTAAGTCCACTTTATGCACAGAAACAAAACACACTTTTTTGTAGTTTCTTCAATAATTTTCATTTGTGTTTTCGAGTTCTGAGATACATTTTTCATTCCAAATTATTTCATTACTCTGCAATCACATACATGCAGGAGATTCATAACGTGATGTTCTTTTGATTATATGAAAAAAATACTGGTGACATTTTGAAGGATTCTATAGAGCAGAAGTTTAAAATATATTATACAAATTAGTAATAGTATTTTAAATATTTGTGGCAACGTGTTCAATTCACTGAAGTATTCTTAAAAAATGTATACTACTATGTAAGACCATTACAGACACATTAACATTTATTTCATAGAACGTATAAGCGATATTAAAAAATACAATACTTCTGCAACTCAATTCTGCTTTATGGCCAAGTTACAAAGCAAAAATTAAACCATTATACTAAACTCCTACAGCTGATCAAAATCTAATTACGGTTTCGCAGTAACGCAACTTAGCTTTGAACAAAACTTCGTGTATATTTTGTGCTTATAAAATACCGACACGAAAGTTGTATTAATCATTTTACACATCGGTAAGAAGTCACACTTGGTTTCTACTGCAGAAATTAAAGACTACACATCAAAAGGTAGAAAAAATCTGCCCTTGCATGTTGACCTGAGACTGCAGTGGCGTTCCCAGGATTTTCGAAAGGGAGGGGTTACGTACACTATTTTTGGTAGTCATCCCTCATTTTGCCATCTTTTCCTACATTTGACATTTGACGTTCTTTCTTTTTAGGAATACTGGGCCATCGGGAAGGGTTATAACCCCACCAACTCCCGCTTGGGCACGCCACTGCCTGTGAGAATGAAATAGTACAAGGTGGTTATAATTAAAGTGACGGTGTTCAGAGTGGTACAGCACGGGCTGTAATGAGAGTAGCAGTCTGAAACTTCGTAGATATGCTAATGAAGCAATGCGCTCGCGAATTATGCAAAAAAAAAAATAGTTCCAATTCTCGCCACCAGGGTAAAAAATGGCGCTGTAAGCAGTCAAAACGTGGTATAGTTACAGGAAAAAGGCAGGAAAGATCAAACACATGAGAACAATGGCTCTGGCATGTTTATTAGGAACTATGGTTACAAGAACTGTTCAATATGGCCTCCCAATTCAGCAACATGCTGCATTCGTAACACGGCATGGTCGACGGTTGCTCGCAGCATGTCTGGTGAAATCTGAGCGACATGTCGTTGTATGCTAGCCTTCAGATCAGGCAGAGACCGGACATGTCCCTGATAGACACGATCTTTTAAATATCCCCACAGCCAGAAGTCACATGGCTTAAGGTCGGGGGATCTGGAAGGCCAATCATCTGGAAACTGCCTAGAGATGATGCGGTCATTAGTGAAGGTTTCTCGCAGCAAATCTTTCACGTGGCGAGCGATATGTGGTGTTGTCCCATCTTGCATGAAAATGGTGGTGTGTTCACAGTTCCGTTCTTGCAAAGCTGGAATCACGTGTTGCACAAGGAGGTCCCTATAACGTGCAGATGTCACTACACCTAACAGGCCCTCGAGGTGTCATCTCCTCAAAGAAAAACGGACCAAGAATGAAGGAGCTAGTGAACCCACACCATGCAGTCACGTAAACTGAGTGCAATGGTTGTTCCTGCACAACATGTGGACGAGTGGAACCCCATGTGCGACAGTTCTGAGTATTCACTGTACCGACCAGAGTAAAATGCGCCTCGTCAGTCCACAGAATATTCCCCGGCCACATGTCATCCACTTCCATGCGTGCCAAAAACCGATGGGCAAACTCACGGCGTTGTGGAATATCTTGGGGTTTCAATTGGTGCACAATTTGAATCTTGTAGGGATACCAGTGTAAAATGCACCGCAATACCTTGCGAACTGTTGACCAGGGGAGTGACAATTCACGTGCCACAGCTCTAGCACTGGTTGCAGAAGTTGAGGCATGTGCTGCACGGTCAGCTACAGCTACAGCAACTTCGTCCACAACTTCCACGGGGATGGGCCGCCTTCCTCTCCCTGGTGCAACACCCAATTCACCTGTTTCCTCGAATTTCTTCATCATCTTCTTCAGCCCATTAATTGGGGTGTAAGGGGTCTGCTTCCACGTAGTGCACCCAAAAGTCAACCTCACTTCCACGTAGTGCACCCTGGACAAGAGACTAACGAGGCTCTGGCGACTGGCGCTATTGCCAGTATAATTTTGTGTGTTGTCCTGTTTTATGTCCTTGTGTGTGCTGAGTGCGCGTTTACAGCCTCAGCTTTTAACAAGTCAGAACATTTTAAGGTTTTAAAGTTTTTAGTTATGCAACGTTTGAGTTGTAATTTGTAATGGTAAGGGGCTGGACCCCGTATAATGTGACGGGAGCAAATTAGCCTAAGTGCTGACGCTCCCAAAATTTTAAATTCAAATTCAAATATTTTATGATTTTAGTTCTGCAACGTTAGAGTTGCTATTTGTAACGGTAAGAGGCTGGACCTCGTATAATGTGACGGGTGCAAAATAGCCTTAGCGCTGACGCACCCAAAATTTTAAATTCAAATTCAAATTCAAAATTCAGCCAATTAATTGACATGGGCCCTCTTCTCAGCCCTTTCTGTTGGCGATATTTCCGCAGTGCAGCGTTACTATTGCTCCCATTCTGGTACAACAACTTCACTAGCAGTGCACGGTCTTTCTTCGCAATAGCCATTGCTTTTTACACGGGAAAAATCAAACTTTTAATGTTCGGGGAACATTCACATCACTAAAAGCAACAAGCGTCACCAACAACAACCAGGGAGCTCACACAATGGTTAGGCAATTTCACCGACTTTGACGTCAGAGTTACGGAAAATTCCACGTTTTGACTGCTTACAGCGCCATTTTTTACCCTGGTGGCGAGAATTTGAACTATTTTTTTTTTTGCATAATTCGCGAGCGCATTGCTTCATTATCATATCTACGAAGTTTCAGACTACTACTCTCATTACAGCCCGTGCTGTACCACTCTGAACACCGTCACTTTAATTATAACCACCTGGTACTTTATGACAAGTTTGCGTGAAAGCAAAGTTGTACAATATTACATTTCATGTTAGGTAGACTTTGATATATTCGCGGAAACATGTTGTGCACTGAAGAAAAAAAATACAAGTGCATAGCCTAGTGTAAATATACTGTACATAAATGCTCATTTGAACTTGTCTTTTCTGGTATACACAGTACATTATGTTCAACGTACTTGGAAGATGTATCTTGTAATAAATAATATTAACAAGTGGTGTGCGGTATCTAGAAAAGTCGGAACCGGGATCGGAAAGAAAAATTCCGTCCCGAACCAGACTTCAGCAAATGACTTCCCTACTTTTCTGGATCCCGAGCAGTCGGGAAATTCCGAATGGTCATTTCAAAACGGTATTAATTCTTTTCTTTTCTACATTGCAAGTGGCTGGAACTTATCGGAAATTGTTAGTTTTCATTCCAGAAATGCAAAGACAATCACTTAAGGTGAAAATGACGTGTAGAATATGAAATTTCCAGAGCGTCGGAAAATTTCCCGACTAGTCGAGAAATTGCGAATATTTCCCGTCCCGAATGACGGGATTAAAAAAAAATCCGTTCCGATCAATAATATTCTGTCCCGCATAACAATAAGTACCTATCGATATTTATTTTCAATTTGTCTAAAGCCACAAAATGTAAATGGGTGGAAATGCTCATTTGTGTACTCGATTTCGTGTGTTCAGTTCCTGGTATGGTTTTCCTATCTGCATAGTGCAACACTAGCACATAGATTTGGAATTCATTTCATTGATAAATTCACTTCTTACCGTCGTTTCGTCATCACGAGTTAACAACGGATTGGCCCAACCTATACTTCTAATAACCTTGAATTGAGCTTATTGTGAGGCGTGTGATGTTTATGTTATCGAAATCACCATGGCAAACTGCATTAATATATTTATTTAGCCTTATGCACAGGGATTCACATTGTTATAGTTCTCATTTCTCAGTATGGTTGCGCATATGTTTTCATATTGGATTTTGCATCGTTAATAAATATACGGAGCAGCTTTTTTGCCATACACAGGTGACGAAAAGTACATATCAAATAAATTATATGTCAAAATATTGATAATAAATATCGACAACGAAGAATACAGTGACAAACTTAGAAAAAGATTTGCATTGTTATACAAGTGACTGACGATTTACACTGCTTTAGAATGGCAGTAAAAATACTATAGTTAGACATTTTGCACCTATGGAAATCACTTTATTCCAAAAAGTAGTAAATAATGATGAAGTTCTTCTCCCGTACATTCATTCATTTTTGTTATTAGGTCTATTATTATTATTACTGTTGAGATAAAAATTGGGAGTGCTAAAAGGGGTCTATCCGCCCGTGTATAGAGGGAAGGAAGTAAGATGTGACATTCACTAGTTGCAAAATCTTACCTTTTTTATTTTAGTTGGTTGTTCAATGCTCAGAATGGAGATCATCTTGCAGTTAACAACAATAATGAACGCTCAATATTACATTTAGCTTACATCTTATAAGGATTCTAGCAATGCCTTGGATTTTTTCGATATTAGTTCAATCCCATTCTTCATTTCAGTACTCACATTTTGGATAAAAGAAATAAATTATTACCAAGGATACTGTAAAATACGGAACAATAGTTTTCATACATTGTTATAGCAATCGACATTGTGCTATTTCTTATTTAATTGAATTTCAAAATGCAGACAGTTTTTATCAGAAGATAGCTACTTTCAATAGAATCAGGCCCTGGTTTACAAAAGATAAATGTTCAAGGAATGTGAAAATATTGCTAAATCGTATTAGGTCAGGACATACAACTAGTAAAAATAATTTACAAAAGATTCGGATTGTACAAAACACAAACTGTATATGTGGCAATAACGAAGATATATTTACCAGTGGCGTAGCGTGGGCATTTCGGGTGGGAACGCCAAGTCCGAAGGAAGGGTTGGCCCTTTCTTGCTTAATAATTTACTTATGGTATTAGTCGCCACAGGTATTGTTTATTTGCCTGGAGTAAGCTGGGTTTTCAATAAAACATCATCGATGCATGTTTTAGCTAGAAAATTAGATGCCTCACTATGCCACAAATGTTTTGAACTCTGGTGTTTTATACCTTTTTGTTATAGGCTACCTTTCTGCTTGACGCAAGTCATTAAGAAACCTACCTGAATCACAAGCGAATCTGAATAACAGTAGACGTCATTGTTGTGGATGATCCAACTACTGATTGATTTGGTTTATTTTACTTCGCTTTTCTACCACTTTTAGTTAATCGCGAATATGAATATGAGTGATATTTATGAAGTTGATGAAGGGACACTCACAAAGAACACCCGTGCTCACCCCGGGATTCGAATCAGAGGCCTCTGTGATCTTTGCGCGCTGTGCAAAACACCTACCCGGAGGTGGGTGGATGATTCGAGTCCGTGTCGTTTGCGCCGAGTCATTTGCGCCGAGGCTTCTTATCGGGTCATTTGCGCCGTGACATATGTCAAGACCTTCCTTGGTGGGTTTTCCCACAATCGGGAGTGTCATTACCGCCGCGCGCACGTGTGTCTATGACGTTGCCCAGCTGTAGCTGTGTTTATCTTCGATTGAAAAGGAAGGTGATTGGTAAATGAATGTAAGATGAAAGTATATATGAGGGATCTACATTGGGAAATTAGTATTTATGTAAAACTGAGACTTGAGAGAAACAAGATGGCTGAGAATATGGACATGATAGAAACAAAACGTGGAAAGCCGTCCCTGATTTACGAAGGCCAGCAGTATAGGAAGAAGAGGGAGAACAAGGATGGTTCGATAGTTTGGGTAAGCAAATTTCCACGTGTAAACTTTTATACCTATTAGAAAACGTGTGTTACATCTCATCATAAAATTCTTGAGACCTAATGTTGCAATGTTATTCTTCTTTCAGGTGTGCGTTAAGGATAAGGATAACCCTAAATGTCGAGGTGTGTTAATCGTCAAAGATGGAAGAATTGTACGCATCCAGGATCATACATGTGTGCCAGACCATGCTGGGCTTGAAATTAAGAAGAAACTCACGAATTGCAAGAAGAGAGTTCGTGAAGAAGTGTTAACGCCTGTTTGGCAAATATTCCGACAAGAAATGGATGAATGTTTAGACCGACCCCAGTCCACCCCGTATAAGAGGAATTAGACCCGATATTTAGGATTGCTAATTCGCTGAGAAATTTCGTGTCTCCCAGAAGCTCGCATGGGATCGACGATACTGCCATCTGGCGAGCTTCTCGGACCACGGGGGGTAATTGTTAACAGATTCTTGTTTGAAGGGACTTATTTATAGAGAACACGTTGTTACTATTGTTGTAAGGAATCAAAAAAAGTGCACTTGTTAAAGAAATAAAAGTATATTGAGAAAATTCCCAATCTTACTGTTCAGGTAATGAAGGAGGGCGCTGGGCACCGTTTAGGATAAGTTCATCTTTCCCTGTATAATTTCTTGGGTAGCAGGTATTTTTTTAGAAGGGCCAAAAAAAGCAGTTGTATGTTTTCAGTCATATACACGTTAGTTCGTCGGGAGTGGGACTAGACGAGCCCGCTACAAAACTCCGGACCAGCTGGCGGTATATGCGAGAAGGAATTGGAGCGACGCACTATTTAATACCTTAAAAAACTGGGATTTAGTAGTTTGACCTTTGCCCATTTTGATTTGTCTGATCCTTGGTTTTCTTCCTAACAGCACGAGAACCACCCGTGATAGAACAACTAAATATATATATATATATATATATATATATATATATATATATATATATATATATATATATATATATATTTGCGCATATGTATTTTTGGGGTGTGTGTTATTTTATTTCTATTACAGGGAGATATCCAAGGGAACGCACGTACTTCCAAAATAATAAAGAAATGGGTTGTGACGGATTGCCAAGAACAAGAACGAATTGAAACAAGACCTCACACGTTCCTGTTTACGACAGACAGAAGTGTACCCTGAACAGAATAAGGAGATCGATTTTAGGTGTTCAACAAGATGCACCAGATGCAGATCATCTCACTTTACCAGAATCTTTGAAGTATTTTAATGACGGTTCTCCATTTCTGTACCTTGAAGACACGGAAAATGGAAAGCGGTTGTTAGTTTTTGCTAGTGTCAGATCCAAAGATGTTTTGGCAACTTCAGAAACCGTATTTTTAGATGGCACTTTTAGCGTCTGCTCCAAACAGTTTTATCAGCTGTATACCCTCCATATCGACATCGGTAGTACGAATACTGCTACTAACTTAGCACCAGTAGTTTATGCTTTACTTCCGGACAAAACCGAAAGAACTTATCAATCCGAAAGTGATCAAGCTAGACTTTCAAAGTGCAGTACTTAAGGTGTTAAGAAACGTGTTCCCACTGTCACACATTTCTGGATGCAATTTCCACTTTAAACAAGCAATTTGGAGAAACGTTCAACGACTAGGGCTCGTTGACGTGTACAAGAAGGACGAAGCTGTTAGAATGCACATCAAAATGTGTGCCGCTCTGTCTCTGATCCCTGAATCAGACGTAGAAGAGGGATTCCTACTCATCATGGACAGTTCTCCACTCGATCAAAAGGTCCAGTTGTTTAATGACTACTTCGTGGAACAGTATTTGGAGAATGAACATATTCCAATATCTGTGTGGAACTGTTGCAACCAAAGACACAGGACAAATAATGCCGTTGAGTAATGGCATTCAAAGCTTAACAAAGTCCTCGGGAAAAGGCAACCCAATGTATACGTGCTGCTTGAAGCCTTAAAGGCGGAAACAAAGAGAAACTCGTCTGCAATTGAGATGGCAGAATTGGGTCTATTGGCTGGGAAGAGAAGAAAATATCAATACATCGAAATGAACAAACGTGTTGAGTGTGTTCTTTCGAAGTACAGAAGCTCGGACGATCTTCGAGGATGCCTTCGAGCATTTGCATACCTACAAGAATTCAAATAACGTTTGTATTATTGTTGTGCAAGTGTATCGAAATATTGTGTTTATATATACGTAGCTATTACTTATGTAATGTTTGCAAAAAATAACACTGTATTTATTATATTTTTGACGATTTTATGTAGTGTATAATAATTAAGAGTAACAGACTGGCATATTTATGTTGCTTTCAAAGTGTACATATACGTAGTACTTATATAATGCTTGCAAAAATAACACTATTTATAATATTTTTGACGATTTTATGTAGTGTATAATAATTAAGTGTAACAGACTGGCATATTTATGTTGCTTCCAAAGTGTACATATACGTAGTACTTATATAATGTTTGCAAAAATAACACTATTAGAAGTGTATTTTTGGGAGTTCAAAGTAAAACTAGGTAAGAGGTCTATTATTTTTATTAATTTAAGCACAATGGAAAACCTATTTTACTGATGTTTTTGTCGATTTTATACTATTGTAAATCTGTGTTTTTTCACCTCATACTTGGTACGAGTGGTACGAGGCCTATTATTTTTATTAATTTAAGCACAATGGAAAACCTATTTTGATGATGTTTTGTTGATTTCATACTATTGTAAATCTGTGTTTTTTCATCTCGTACTTCGTACGAATGTCATAATTTCTTACGAGTTAAAGTACACCTACACCCACCCACACTCACCCACACCCTACACCTATTTACTTCCGGTCTACTTCCGGTCTACTTGACAGACACCTGTGAGTTTTTCCAGTTTTTTGTTAAGTATATACCCACGCACACCCACGCCCACACACACAAATTTACTTCTGGTCTACTTCTGGTCTACTTCCGGTCTACTTGGCTGGATTATGATGTAATGCCATGCGGTGGTGTTTTCTGATTGGTTGGATTATGACTTAATGCGATGCCGTGTTGTCTTCTGATTGGCTCACTGTTTCTGATGTTTTCAACGCGGTCCGCGCTTAGGTTATTTAAATGCGAAAGAATCAGTCAGTATCATGAGAGTGTTTGAAGAGTGCAGACGTGTTGTTGCAGTGCTGCTCATAACTTTTTTCATGTGCTAAGCACAGGGTAATATTTTTTTTACTATATCTGCTTATTAATTTTTTATACTTAGTACAAATATATATTTTATGTATAATAAAAAATAGCTAATATAAAATAAAACGTCATGAATATTTTTGGGTTTAAAAAGCAACAACATAATCAGCCTGTAGAGAGAATTCCAGTAAACATGGATGTATTTAGAGAAATTTATCATCAATTGAAAGGGTTACTTCTTGTTCACTTGAATAGTATTTGGTCTCATGTTGACGAGGATACTGGAAAGCACTTATTTGTATTTAATAATAACTTATCATCATATAAGTTACCTGTTAGTGGGAAAATTCAAATAAACATTTCACCACCCAATGCGGCAGTTTTGCACATAGGTCGAAATTTGTATAGAATTAAACATATTACATTACTTCCTGATACGTCTTATGATGTGGAAGCTGGTGAATTTTTGTATGCTGAGATAATTGGAGAGTATGATAAATTGATTCCTCTGTTTATCGAAATAAGAATAATCTATCCTCTTATTAATATATAAAATACCTAAAACAAAAAAAAACATGGATATATTTGGTAATAGAAGGCGACAGGAGATTCTAGATAATTCAAGCGAGATTGCTAGTTTAGATGTACGTCTAAAGAAACTGAAATCAGATTTACTCATATTACAGAATTCGCTAAATCTAAATATTCAAGCAGAGATTACAAATCATCAAACTCAACTGATTGATTCTATAGTAAAAATTGATGGAGAACTCAAATCTTTGCTTGAGAAATATACTAATTTAGCTTCAATAGATAATCTTCAGAACTTAGAAGAGAATATTGCCAACTTGAAAAAAGAACTTGATAAATTTAGACAAATCCAGAGAACGAATACCGAACAGCTGAAACAGCAATTAAATGACCAGGCAAATAGTATTCGTACCGAACTGCAAACCATCATCCAGAATATCAAAACTCAAGAAGAATATGAGCAGGTAAATGCTAATATTGCTAAATTGCAAGAACAGTTTCAATCTTTCGAAGTTCCTACATTGCAAAGTATCAAATCTGAATTACAGACAGATGAACTGCATACAGCTATAACAGAAGTTCAATCGAAACTACAGACATTGGAAGATTTTATCAATAATTTACCTTCATCTTCTGAATGGAACTGGCACAACTAATCTCCAATTATCTTCAGAAACACATTTTAAAAATAAAATGCTATCTTGGAAAGCATACTGAGTCTTACAAGACTTGGGAAGATTTCCGTTCTTAATCTTCTGAATTAAAGCACTACAATATGCATCGCGATGTTGAGACTCCTTCCAGAATTCCAAAGTATCTTCTTCAATAATATCCAATTTTAAGTTATTAATAAACAACTCGGATAAAGAAATATTTCCTGTAGTAGTATCAGGATATCGACTTAATGTGTCAGCCGCTTGATTGTTTACCCCCGAAACATGGTGGATATCATAATAAAACCTTGCAGTTTTAAACACCATCTATTTAAACGTGGATTTAAAGTTCTTGCTGACTCCAGCCAAGAAAGAGATTTGTGGCCTGTGAACAAATTAATTTTAGTTCCGGCTACATAAATATAAAATTTCTCAAAAGCAAAAATAATTGCTAAACATTCGATTTCATGTGTACTGTAAGATAACCACGAAGAACTCTACTTGCATATTGAATAATTCTGGGATTATCTTCTGGTGTCTCTCCATTTTGCCATAAAACATCTCCAATACCTTTCTTTGAACCATCTACATTTATGTTAAAAGGTTTAGAAAAATTAGGCTGTGCTAAAGCTTCTGGAGATATAACCAAATCACGTAACCTTTCAAAAGCTTCTACATGCACTTCCTTCCACGTCCAGAGAATATTCAACTTTAGAAGTTCATAAAGCGGATGGGCAACTTCTGCAAATTTATTCATGAATTTTCTTCTTCAGTTAACTAAACCCAAGAATTTTCGAAGTGACCTTTTGTTATTTGGTGTTGGAAAATTTATTATAGCAGAATTCTTGCTACTATCTACCTTAATTTCATTTCCAGAAACAATATGTCCAAGGAAAGCAATTTCTTTAGAAGCAAATTTGCACTTTGAAAACTTGATGGACATATTAACATCTTTCAATTTTTGCAGAACAGCTTCCAGGTGTGTTAAATGCTCCTGCTAAGTTTTACTAAAGATCAAGAGATCGTCTAAATAGAAAACAACAAAGTTGTTGAATTCTCTCGTGAAAATTTTGTTCATCCTGTCTTGAAAAATGGACACAGCAGATCGTATGCCGAAGGGAAGATATCGAAATAAATATTGTCTACCACGATATGAGCAAGCAGCATAAAGATGTGATTCTGGAGTTAATAGAATCTGGAAATAGCCACACGATAAATCAATAGAAGAGAAATATTTTGATCCCAAAAATCGTTGTAACATTTCATGAATTGGTTCAACTCTAACTTGAGGACTGATGACATGCTTATTCAAATTTCTAAAATCCACTACTGGTCTCCATAAACCACCTTGTTTTGGCACAATGTGTAGAGGATTTAAATATGGGGAAGATTCTTGATATATGATACCCCAACTTTCCCATTTGGCGAGTTCTTCTTCTAAATTCTTTCTCCTAGAAATTGGTATAGGATAAGGTGCCGTAGCAATAGGTACGTTACTGTCTAACTGTATCTTATATGGTTCTACCTAAGCATGTCTTGGTTTGTCAGAAAATTGTTCGTGATAATTCCATAAAAGTGAAAATAAATCACGTTTCTGTGAATCACCGATATCTTCAATTGCAAATACTTTCTCGTGAATATCCCTCTGAGAAGGCATATAATTTGCTTCAATATCTAACATATGTACATATTTTAACATCCTACATGACTGAAATTCATTCTCAGTTATGTCAGTATCATGCTTCACACCAAATACAAGCTTGTCAGATTTAACACTTATCGTACTAGAATCCTTATTATCTAATGTTGTACAAACTTGCTTTCCTGATGAAGTTTGTAACCTGATGGTTGCGTGCGTAACAAAGTAGTCAAGATTTTGGAAGGAATGCGTAAAGGTCCGTGGAAATTCAATTACACACACGATAACAAAAAAACCAACCCATCAGTTACAATAGTCAGGGGTTTTCTTGAGGCTAATGACAAGTATTTTGGACTGTCACTTCAGTCTCTACTGAGAACCAACTTGACAAAAGAAAACATGGTCGGAACGATACACGTAAAAAAAAAAGCTGAAATCGAATTTAACTCTTTTCTCACTCAATGAATGTAACCGCTCGTCCGTGTGAGTATGATTTCCCGTCTCGTTTTACAAAAATAGAACTAAGACTCTAGTTTGACGTTACAAGGGATAATTACGTACACTTAGTTTAATTTACGACTTTAGTCAAAATTTATTACGCCCAAACCTCGCAACGGAGAATGGCCGGCGTTTTCAAGAACATCATATACATAATATCATTCGTAACAAATTATCCCATTAAACATATAACAATAAGTGACTTGAAGGTGGGTCAACAATTCTTTGTTACCGGCAAATAACAAGATAATAAAACTACAACACATCCGGTAACTACAAATGACATAATATATGCAATTAATTAAAATATTTTAAAGCCAATCTACAATTGCATTTTTTTTTTTAGCACAACTCATTCATCAATTCCAAACATCCAAAAAAAACGTTCATTTGACACATTAATTTATTTGGTGCTCTTATTAGGCCCATCCGATACGCTTTTCGCCAAAGTTATCTCAGCTCGTGATTTAGTCTGCAGTCAAGTTAACCGCATTTACCAGCTTGCGATTACGTGATTCTAATTGAGCGGCTTGTCTCTTTTTCTCTTTTATGCAAGGGGGGGGGGGGTGTGACCAAGCGTTCCTTTCTTTCTCCGTTACATCGACCGAGCCGTTACAACGCCCAATCATACAAAAACTGAATCCATAATTGTTTTACGTACAATTCTTTCTCGCGAGCGTCGTACGTTACTTTCTTGAATCAATTATTACGCACCCGCAAAAGAGAAGAAAAAAACTGGGGAGATTGACGTTCTCGTTCAAAAGAACACGCATTCACAGTTCACTTATAAAAAGGGAGACGTAGAGTACATACCTCAGTTCGTTGGGTAACTGTTCACATCAGTTAACTTGGGCAAATCCTCGGCATCTATAGAAACAGGGGAACGTCATCCAATTGGTCGTTTTCAAGCACATTGAACGGTATTGTCCTCTTTTCCCTCGTGACCTTCCTTCTCAGCAACTGATCCATCCATTTTCCATACTTCGGGCTGCGTCAGACGAACCAATGAAAGTTACGTTCGGTCAAAATGGTCAATCATCCTCAGAATTCCCAATTACCATCCTTGTATTTTGACGTTTCCTTTCGAGGAATTCCAACACTTCTCAGTCGTACCAGCACTATACGTGAACAACGCTACGTTTCCTCGTAATGTTCGAAGAACTTAATTTGTGTCGTGCTGCAAATTGTGATCGTCGATAGAGAGAAGCACTGAGTTCCACGAGCCGCTACTTCTCTCGAAACCAAAATGACGTCACACCAACGAATTCATCGCGACTCACGAGCTGAAACGGGACTGCCGTTTTCCGTCGATCGAGTTCGTGAAGCAGGCAAAGCCACTAGTGACCTCTATCGGTCAAACAATTAAGTAGGGTTCGAAAACACTGACGCGAAGCGTACCGGAATGACATGAGGAGAAATGTGACGAATTTCGATGCGGGATTTTTGACATTATACTAGTAAATCGAGTTCGCATAGAAAATCGTCACAAACTCCCCTGCCTGGCGAAAAAGGAGAAGAACACCAACAGGGCTCCGAATTGGCCACACAACCTAACCTCTATAGTATCGCAAGAGCACCATTTAAAATTAACCCCTAGCAATTTAAGCATATATATATATATATATATGAAATAACCCATATTGACCTTGTTGAAAAACAAACATGTAAACCAGACAATAAATAAGTCAAAACACACTCAAACATAATTACAAACAATGACTGCCTAAAGGAATCATTACCTAATTAACTTGTTATTCTCTGAAAAGGCAAGTGGACCACATAGAGATTAATAATTGCAATTAATTAAAATACCTTAGTTAAATATCAGTAATAAATACAATGAAGATGATGCAAAATGGAAAATGAATGATCGATTGCAATCTAAAAAATGGGAACGACCAATGGTATAAAACATTTAACAATTTAAGAATGAGAAATACATAATATCAATTTGTTACAACACATAATAACAATAAGCGCCAATAAAGTCTATATTTTAGGCGCACAAATTTGCATGCTGCAAAATAGCATAGGAACATGTGATACGTAGCACTGAATTTTGAGGGGGGGCTGACACTGGGGAAAAAACGATCGGATATGCACTAACCGGTCGAAATGTTTGTGAAGTAGACGAGAATATATATATATCGTTGCACGGGGATAAGTAATCATCCATATGATGCCTCAATTCCACTTATTCCGAGATGGTATATAATTGTGAGGTTCCTCAAAAACCATGAAAAAAAAGAAAGGAATACATTAGAAGAGAATAATAGAAGAAAAAAACAAAAGGATAGGAAAGAGGAGAGGAAACCGAAAGGAGGAAGGGAATACAGCGAGGAATAAGAGCACCAATTACAAGATATTTGAAACAAACCATCCCAAAAATATACATATACTGTCAAACAAGTATAGAGATTGATATCCAAAATTACTAAATGAAGTTAAATTTGTAACGTAAGTAATGAATCATAGTTGGCTTGACTTTGATGAAAATCAATGAATAAATGTTTATAACATACACCAAGTAATAATACCAAAACAGTAAATAAACACATGCAAATAAGCAAGGATATAAAGAGTACAAATCCATTTAGAAAACCTTAACATTCCAATACATATAAACACTTTAATACCATACCATACATGTGAATGTGAATGCATCAGTTACCTTGGAACAGCCGGATTACGAGAATGGTAATCATGCTGAGAGGGACGACGGCGGCAGTGAGACGTGGAATGTCCACTTCTGTGGCAAAAATTGCAGTAAAAAGATTGAGGTTGACGCAGGGGGCGATTTAGATTCTGCTCTCGGTTAGCAAGATTATGAGGAGGGGGGGTCACACGCCGGTCAAGCTGACCTAATTGGCGTAGTGTATACGCCTTTTGCATCTCTAAAGGAATGATGGAATGAGCTAAAGCTACTAACTCAGGCATAGATTGTGGACGGGACTGGAATAATAAACAGTTGGTGGAGGTATTGTTAAGATGTTGCAAAACAAAGGTGACCAAAATGGTAGGGTCCCAGCCCAATGCCAGAGCCTCGGCCGAATCACGGACGTCTGACACATAAATGTGAAGGGTCTCAAATTCACGTTGAGGACGAGTAACGTGGGCATTAACCAAGTCCGTATATAAAGACATTGGAACCGAATGTCTCCATATATAGAGTTTCATGTCGTGCCAAGGCATAAGAGAAGCGATAGCAGTCGTCCAGAGTGTTTGCAAGGCTCCCGCGGTACGGCGAGTTGCGTTTTGCAAAAGCCACTGCAATGGATATTGGTGGGAAATTACCAGACGGTGTAAAGCCAACATGAATGTAAATAAAGCAGAATGACTTTGGCCGTCGCAAATAGCCAGCGCATCTATATGGGTATCTAAATTCCTCAGAAGAATCTTATGAATAACAGAAGAGTCTCCCTTAAGATGAGATGACGTAACTGAACCAGGTGATATAGGGACCGTTACGGTCGCGGTAGTTGTTGCGGGCAAGGGTGACGAAAACATTGAGGGAGCTGTAGATGTGGTAGTTGTGTTATTTGGTACCGTAGTTACCTGCGAGATAACTTGAACCGGATGTGCAATGTGGGGACCCGTTAAGGGTGGCGGTGGTGGTAAAACGAATGGAGAAGACTCCTGTTGTATAGATATCAATTCGCCAACATTGCTCGATTCCGGGGGAGGCATGGTGATAGAAGTGACTACTATCTTCTACTAAATTACTCAAATTTCCAATGGAAAAGGGAAAAGAATTATATTATAAGAGAGGGAAAAAAATTTTTGCTAGAGGGAGGTGGAGGGGAAAAAAACATTTTTTTTTAAAAAAAGGGGAAGCCCAAATTTTTCTTACTTACGTAAAACGGAAAAATGTAAGTATGCAGAACCAGATCTGCTACCAAAAACTTTGTAACCTGATGGTTGCGTGCGTAACAAAGTAGTCAAGATTTTGGAAGGAATGCGTAAAGGTCCGTGGAAATTCAATTACACACACGATAACAAAAAAACCAACCCATCAGTTACAATAGTCAGGGGTTTTCTTGAGGCTAATGACAAGTATTTTGGACTGTCACCTCAGTCTCTACTGAGAACCAACTTGACAAAAGAAAACATGGTCGGAACGATACACGTAAAAAAAAAAAAAGCTGAAATCGAATTTAACTCTTTTCTCACTCAATGAATGTAACCGCTCGTCCGTGTGAGTATGATTTCCCGTCTCGTTTTACAAAAATAGAACTAAGACTCTAGTTTGACGTTACAAGGGATAATTACGTACACTTAGTTTAATTTACGACTTTAGTCAAAATTTATTACGCCCAAACCTCGCAACGGAGAATGGCCGGCGTTTTCAAGAACATCATATACATAATATCATTCGTAACAAATTATCCCATTCAACATATAACAATAAGTGACTTGAAGGTGGGTCAACAATTCTTTGTTACCGGCAAATAACAAGATAATAAAACTACAACACATCCGGTAACTACAAATGACATAATATATGCAATTAATTAAAATACTTTAAAGCCAATCTACAATTGCATTTTTTTTTTAGCACAACTCATTCATCAATTCCAAACATCCAAAAAAAACGTTCATTTGACACATTAATTTATTTGGTGCTCTTATTAGGCCCATCCGATACGCTTTTCGCCAAAGTTATCTCAGCTCGTGATTTAGTCTGCAGTCAAGTTAACCGCATTTACCAGCTTGCGATTACGTGATTCTAATTGAGCGGCTTGTCTCTTTTTTCTCTTTTATGCAAGGGGGGGGGGTGTGACCAAGCGTTCCTTTCTTTCTCCGTTACATCGACCGAGCCGTTACAACCCCAATCATACAAAACTGAATCCATAATTGTTTTACGTACAATTCTTTCTCGCGAGCGTCGTACGTTACTTTCTTGAATCAATTATTACGCACCCGCAAAAGAGAAGAAAAAAACTGGGGAGATTGACGTTCTCGTTCAAAAGAACACGCATTCACAGTTCACTTATAAAAAGGGAGACGTAGAGTACATACCTCAGTTCGTTGGGTAACTGTTCACATCAGTTAACTTGGGCAAATCCTCGGCATCTATAGAAACAGGGGAACGTCATCCAATTGGTCGTTTTCAAGCACCTTGAACGGTATTGTCCTCTTTTCCCTCGTGTCCTTCCTTCTCAGCAACTGATCCATCCATTTTCCATACTTCGGGCTGCGTCAGACGAACCAATGAAAGTTACGTTCGGTCAAAATGGTCAATCATCCTCAGAATTCCCAATTACCATCCTTGTATTTTGACGTTTCCTTTCGAGGAATTCCAACACTTCTCAGTCGTACCAGCTCTATACGTGAACAACGCAACGTTTCCTCGTAATGTTCGAAGAACTTAATTTGTGTCGTGCTGCAAATTGTGATCGTCGATAGAGAGAAGCACTGAGTTCCACGAGCCGCTACTTCTCTCGAAACCAAAATGACGTCACACCAACGAATTCATCGCGACTCACGAGCTAAAACGGGACTGCCGTTTTCCGTCGATCGAGTTCGTGAAGCAGGCAAAGGCACTAGTGACCTCTATCGGTCAAACAATTAAGTAGGGTTCGAAAACACTGACGCGAAGCCTACCGGAATGACATGAGGAGAAATGTGACGAATTTCGATGCGGGATTTTTAACATTATACTAGTAAATCGAGTTCGCATAGAAAATCGTCACAAGTTATTAAACTTATATTCTGATTCCTAAAATCCACAATTGCTTTGTACTTTCGTAAGAAAGGAACACCTAAAATAATGTCTGCATTAAGTTCTTTCAAAATGAAAAATTCCATTGGAAAGTATTCGCAGTCAATCTGAATATTTATCGTCTTACAACCGACAATTTTGCACTTTTTATTTCCAGCAAATCCACATAATCTAATGTCATCCACCTTGTCCAACGTAAGATTACCAATACATGATGATATCTTACACCAAACCTCATAATTCATAACATTTGCTTGGCTACCACAATCTATTATACAAATGATAGGCAATTGACATATAATTCCATGTACAATTGGAACTTCTGTTAAAGGTACAGGAATATCTTCATCGTTAATAACCCAGTCAGGTTCATCCTCAAACCATTCTAACAAAAAATTAATTTGCAAGTTACTTAATGCATTTTCATTCGAAAATTGCATAGCATCACAAACATTAAATAAATCATTTGACTCTTCCTTGTGCCTCTTGTAGGTAGTGCAGAGGGAAAGAGGCTCTTCCGACTGCCACTTTAATTTAAAGTAGACTGCCTTTCCAACTGCTGTTGCCTAGCATCATTAAATTGTAAAGACTGAACACCAGAAGTTGGATTTTGAGTCAAATTAGGATTTACACCAGTATTAGATGTACTCGTCATTATATTACTTTGCATATTGCTGGGCTGATTCCTCATTGTATCACTCACCACTGGCACATCTCGATTTTGTGGTGGACAGTTTTCGTAAACAGAGGGAAACAAAGATCTGTTACTATTAAAGTAACCATTCCTAGAAAATCTGTAATTAGGCTGCCTAAAATTAAGACCATTATCTTGTCTGGAATTCTCATTCCGGATATTTCTATTATTATTACGGTAAAACCTGCCAGTATTGTAAAAATTCCTAGGAAACATCTGATTTCTATTTCGTCGGAAATTTCCAAAATTAGTAGCATTATTTGCATTATATCTTGAACTCATAGATTGGTTTACATTGTCTGAACTATTTCCAACAGAGGCATCCAAATTATCAGAAGGCAGAGTTTGAGTAGAAGAAGAACTAGTACTTCTTGCTTGTCGAATATTTACTTGTCGTACATTTAATCTTTGATGTTCATTCTTCTTAAGACCTTTGTTAGACTTGTCGCAATCTAAATCTTCAGGTAAATGCATAAGTCCTTTCCTACTAGTTCTAATAACATCTAATTTACGAAGCATATTCGTAAGCTGATACATCGTCTGAACACTATGACAAGCGATATTGTTAGCAACATTATCAGGCAACTGGCTCATTATCAATTGTATAACATCAACATCATTCGGATTGTTCACTAAATTACAATATGTGGAATGTGTTTTTAGTGCAAAGGCTTCTAAACTTCCATGTGCATTTTGGTCGTATTTTTGATTCCTTAAAACAGCTAACTGTGACTGTAACATTTCAGGCGAAGCAAACTGCTGAATAAACTTACTTTCGAAATCAGTGTAAGAACAGAAATATCTTTTGTGTGTTCTAAACCAATAAGCTGCTCGATTTGTAAAACAATTCTGAATGCTCTGCAATCGTTTATCATCAGGCACTCCTATCAGATCTAACGTTGAGTTTAATTGTTCCAAGTATTCTCTTGCAGATTGCGTTTCAACTCGACCTGAGAACTTTGGTAATAAAGACAATTCATTTAACTTCAAATGTCTATCTTTCCTCATGTACAAGGGCAAAGAATCAGAGTTCGGTCTTGTATTACAATCTTCTTGAAAATTATGTGCACCATTACAATTTTCTATTCCATTCACAAATGCACTATCATGAATGTTTGGTGACTGTTGATTACCAGCAAAATATGTGCAAGGGTAAGAACGATTAAACCTTTTCCTTCTAGACTCATCGTTATCATTATGAGAATTAAATGGTCTCTGTGTATGATTCATTCTTGAAGCTGTGTTATCAGACCTGTCTGGATGAATTTGAGTATAATTAGTAGAACCGGAACACCAAGTGCAAGGATAGTTTGTGTAATTCAAATTACAATATCCTCCATAACTGCGGAAGTCCTCTGGCCTACCTAACATATTTGATGTTGTTTCAGGAAATGCGTTATTCGAGGAAAAATCAATGTTATTCTCAGTTTGTACTCTGTGTTCGTTTAAAATACAACTAGATCTATTCATACAAGAGTAATTAGAATTTACTTGCGTCCTTCTAGCATTGAAGTGGCCGCGGTGGCTCAGTCGGTAACGCGTCTGACTACCATGCTCAAGGTCCCGGGTTCGATCCCCGGTCGGTTCAAATCCGGGAACTTTTCTAACGGTGGAAGCGGCCCCGGCGCCTACCCAGCGTCGAATAACATGGGTACCCGGGGGAAACCCTGGGGGGTAAAGGCGGTTAGGGGCGTGATGCTGATCACATCACCCCCACTCACGACCGGATCAAGAAAGTGTGGGGCGTTACCCCCACACCCCCTATACGCCTTCATGGCGTGGTGCAATGCACAGGGGAACACTTTACCTTCTAGCATTATGTAAACTAGATTGTTTGCGATTTTGCTTCGAACTTACATGCTTAAGATGCGGTTCCCTTACATAAAACGTCTTTACTTTAGTAGTATCCGTAGAGTTAATAGAACTTCCATCTGAATCACTCAAACCAGAATCATGATTATGACCAGTTCCAGAATCACGCCTTACATTTAATATTCTCGATTGGCGATTTGCAACATTATCAATACCATGAACTTGAGAGTTCGTATTAGAATATTTGTTATGAGAAGTATCTGTAACAGCACAATCAGCACCACCATAATTAACATTAACTGGTTTGTGCATATTATTCTCAATGACATCAACACGCAATGCAAGCTGTTTCAAATTATTATCGTACTGATTAACAATTTCGAAACACTGTGAAACCTTAGAATCGAATGTTTCAACTTGCGAACAACAATCATGAAGTCCACATTTGAGTTTACCTATATTGTCTTTTGCACCTTGCAAAGAACCTACAATTTCAGTTATTTGTTTCTCACGAAGATCTTGTATACTAAGAATGTCTGATATTTTACAGTCATAATTTTGCATGCTTTCTTGCAACTTCTGGTTTAATTCTTCATTTGAACTTACACACGTTTCTGCTAAGGATTCGATTCTTATTGCTACATCAGAAGCCAACATGTCTATACGGTTATTAACCTGCTTAAAATCAAAATTCATAGATTCAATTTTAGACTGTAATTCGACATTGGAAGCTTCAATTTTGGATTTCAACTCTTCGTTGGAAGCTTCAAACTGAGATTTTAAATCTTTGTTGGAATCTTCAAGCTGAGATTTTAATTCTTCGCTGGAAGATTTCAATTCTCTATTGGAGGCTTCAAGCTGAGATTTTAATTCTTTGTTTGAATCCTCAAGCTGAGATTTTAATTCTTTGTTTGAATCCTCAAGCTGAGATTTTAATTCTTTGCTAGAATTAACTACCACAAACTGAATGCTCTTGATTGTTTCTAGCAGATCGTTAAAATTAGGACTAATACTCTCTTTGTAAGCTGACAATTCATATGGATTATAGCTAGGTTCACAAGATTTACAAAAGTAATTCTCTACCGTAGTAGAATAAATAGACCAATGAACAACTGACAACTTAAGACAAGAAAAGTGAAACCATGACAGACATTTATAGCACTGAACAAATCTGATGTCAGCTTTCGTATCACCACAACATTCCACCTTGCGAGTACTGGTATCAGTCTTATCATCAGAATTAACTTCTTGACCTTGAACGTTTGTAAACGTTGCTAGATATGTGCCCTCGTATTGCAAAGCAGTTTTCTTTCTGCTACGAGATTTAGATGAATCTCTGGAAGACATTTTTCATTAACGAAAAAAAAAACAACTTACACACACTTAAATACTTGAATATGAATCAAATGCAGTTAGAATCCGCTTCAATCCCAGACCTACTGAGATTATATTTCACATCATTTATCCGGAGAACTACTTAACTTCAGAGTCCTGTCACACGGTCGCCACTTTTTGCTAGTGTCGTAGAGGCTTGAGCATTTTACATTATACTCAGTAAATAACTGTTCTACTTCACAGCAAATTATGAAATAACAATAATGTATATAGTTCAAAATCACAACACTGTTCTCTGATGAGTATACTTATTATTTGCACTGAATAAATTATCCACCAATTACTATGATTCGAACTATATGCAAAACGTTCTTGTTATCTCCTTCAATTGTTTTCAACAACTGGTTGCTACGCAACAAAACAGTATGCTATGACATTTCTTTCTTTTTCTTTTACACAAGAAGTGATTATTTACAATTTGAAAACAGTCACAGACCCAGTGTAAAAAAAAATTCTAATTTCATTCTGATTTTCCAGAATAACATCATCGAAAATCACAACAGAATTTCTCAAACATTGGTAGAGAGGTTTTATTGTTGATGCAAATGTAGCTATGCCCAGTCCCTCATAAAGCTTCATGAGTTGTTGGTATTTCGGTTGTTCTAAACTCTTTGAGAATACATACAAGTGTCTATTTTTCCAATCTAGCCAAATGGGGGCAAGCAAGAAATTATCAACCTGCAAAGTGGGTTTTCCACGACCTGATGGGCCTGCAATGAGGCATCTTATGTTATCAGGTAACAACTCTTCATTTTTTTTATTAGTTTCCACTACATCTGGTAAACGCTGTACCACATTCCATGTTGGTGTCAAAGAATCAGCTGGTTTGCTTCTATCCAACTTTTGTCTGGTAGACCTAACCATTTCACATACAATTTATTATTTTTCTTCTTCAATATTTTCTCGATTAGATATGTATCTCGATATTTTGATTTACTAAGTTCCTCTTCATAGAATCTCCCTTTCAATATTTTGTTATGATTATCTTTTATGATATATGTATTTCTAGTCCCTGGTAAAACTTGAACCACTGAGAATAACTCCGTACTCCAATTTTTAGTAAAACCCTTCTCGAATAACTGTTTATATTTACTGACCCTTACCTGATCCCCTATTTTAAACTTTGGCTTCTTGGTAGTGTATGTATACTTTTTACAATAAACAGTAGAAATCAATCGTTGCTCATCAGATTTGGTTACCTCAGCAGGTTTCATGTGAATACTGTATTGTGTGTACTGTATTGTTGTAATCATGAACTAGCTCGGGTAAAATTTGCACCCACTTATAATTACCCTGTAGAGTGAATTGTCTCCACATGCGATTTTTTAATGTCCTGTTGAATCGGTCCACTATACTAGCTTTCAGATCACTGTATGTACAATAATGTTTAATATTATGTTGTTGCATTAACTTAGCAAATGTAGCATTGTAAAATTCTTTCCCTCTATCTGTTTGTAAATATTTTGGTATCCTTCCCTCACTGAATATCGACTTAAAAGCCTCGGTAACAAAAGTACCAGTCTTGGATTTTAGGGGAACAGCACATGCATATTTGCTAAAAGTATCAATAACTGTAAGCATATATTTGTAACCATGATTTATCTTATCCAAATTTTTTAAAGTCCCCCTTGGAGGGGCCATCTCGATCAGATCAGCCTGGAAGAATTCATTTATAACTTTTGTTACTACACTTAATCGCTTGTAATTGCGACGGGCTGGTTTGTGTAATTCATGAACTATATTTTGTCTTGACATCGAGTTCGAAGTGAGAATATCGCATAAAATGGATTGTCCTCAGGGTATAACCGCTTTATGTCAAATACTAGCTTGTCACCAATTTCAATATCAAAAACTGATAATTGTTCGTCGTCATGTACTTTATATTTATTGGTAGACTGATCCCAGTATGCAATAGGTATTTGAACTGCCTTGTGTATGCCAACTTTTCGCACTATAGTAAACTGAGGAACTTCAATATGTTTTCCATGTTTTAGAAAACTAAACTTCAGAAATCGTAAACTACCATCAACAAAAAATTCATGTACCTGGGTGTACGGATATAATTTGTAAACATTGCCAGCATTGGCGTACGTCCAGTGCCCTCGAGCATTTGGAACACTTTGTAACCTAACAATTTCCATAGAATAAAATTGACAAGTATCTACGTCATCTAGTCTGCGTAATACCGATTCCAAGTGTCCGTTGATAGTACGAACCAACTCATCGTAGCTAGGTTTCATTTTTACATTAACGAACAGTTGTTTATATTCCTCTTTGAGATCGTGAAGTTGAGTAGCAAAACCTGATAAAGCAGATTCTTGACTTGCTTCAAGAGTAGTAATTTGTAACGTAATATTAGAAATAATCTGCTGCAAATTTTCTACAAGTTTCAATTTAGAACTCTGGGTAGCAAGATCGTGTACTTGACTTCTGATTTCTGTAAATAATGCATGTAGTTCGTTAATTACTTGATTGTTGGGGAGATTGGCAACAGTTTCTCTGATTTGCGCAATTTCTGCTTGAATGTTTTTGATATCCTCAGATTTTAAAATTCGATGTACTGCTCTCCTCATAGCTCTGATTTCCTGAGAAGTAGGCAAAGCAGCTACAGTATTCTGAAGTGTGGTCAGAGTTAATTTCATAGCATCGAGTTCTGTTGCATCAGCTGCATTTTTCAAAATTTCTTGCAGTTGCTTTATGTCATCCTGCGTAGGTGTAAACTGTTGCAGTGTCTCTAATTTACTCTGAATGTCACCAATAAGATGATGGAAATGCGATAATTCTGATTCAGTATTCAAGCTTTCAAGCTTAGTAACTTGCTGTTGAACTATAGCTAGAATATCAGTAATGCCAGGCAGTTTCGATTCCAGAGTTTCCTGTACACTTGTTAGCTCATTTCTCATAGTTGCCATAGTATCTTCTATGTGAGCTATGGTACCTTGTATCTTCCCAAAATCTTCGTAAGTCTCCAACTGCAATTTGATGCCGGCAACGCTCCGAGCCATAGCATTTAATTCAGAAGATGAAGGTAAATTATTGATAAAATCTTCCAATGTCTGTAGTTTCGATTGAACTTCTGTTATAGCTGTATGCAGTTCATCTGTCTGTAATTCAGATTTGATACTTTGCAATGTAGGAACTTCGAAAGATTGAAACTGTTCTTGCAATTTAGCAATATTAGCATTTACCTGCTCATATTCTTCTTGAGTTTTGATATTCTGGATGATGGTTTGCAGTTCGGTACGAATAATATTTGCCTGGTCATTTAATTGCTGTTTCAGCTGTTCGGTATTCGTTCTCTGGATTTGTCTAAATTTATCAAGTTCTTTTTTCAAGTTGGCAATATTCTCTTCTAAGTTCTGAAGATTATCTATTGAAGCTAAATTAGTATATTTCTCAAGCAAAGATTTGAGTTCTCCATCAATTTTTACTACAGAATCAATCAGTTGAGTTTGATGATTTGTAATCTCTGCTTGAATATTTAGATTTAGCGAATTCTGTAATATGAGTAAATCTGATTTCAGTTTCTTTAGACGTACATCTAAACTAGCAATCTCGCTTGAATTATCTAGAATCTCCTGTCGCCTTCTATTACCAAATATATCCATGTTTTTTTTGTTTTAGGTATTTTATATATTAATAAGAGGATAGATTATTCTTATTTCGATAAACAGAGGAATCAATTTATCATACTCTCCAATTATCTCAGCATACAAAAATTCACCAGCTTCCACATCATAAGACGTATCAGGAAGTAATGTAATATGTTTAATTCTATACAAATTTCGACCTATGTGCAAAACTGCCGCATTGGGTGGTGAAACGTTTATTTGAATTTTCCCACTAACAGGTAACTTATATGATGATAAGTTATTATTAAATACAAATAAGTGCTTTCCAGTATCCTCGTCAACATGAGACCAAATACTATTCAAGTGAACAAGAAGTAACCCTTTCAATTGATGATAAATTTCTCTAAATACATCCATGTTTACTGGAATTCTCTCTACAGGCTGATTATGATGTTGCTTTTTAAACCCAAAAATATTCATGACGTTTTATTTTATATTAGCTATTTTTTTATTATACATAAAATATATATTTGTACTAAGTATAAAAAAATAATAAGCAGATATAGTAAAAAAATATTACCCTGTGCTTAACACATGAAAAAAGTTATGAGCAGCACTGCAACAACACGTCTGCACACTTCAAACACTCTCATGATACTGACTGATCTGTAATGCTTTCGCATTTAAATAACCTAAGCGCGGACCGCGTTGAAAACATCAGAAACAGTGAGCCAATCAGAAGACAACACGGCATCGCATTAAGTCATAATCCAACCAATCAGAAAACACCACCACATGGCATTACATCATAATCCAGCCAAGTAGACCGGAAGTAGACCAGAAGTAGACCAGAAGTAAATTTGTGTGTGTGGGCGTGGGTGTGCGTGGGTATATACTTAAAAAAACTGGAAAAACTCACAGGTGTCTGTCAAGTAGACCGGAAGTAGACCGGAAGTAAATAGGTGTAGGGTGTGGGTGAGTGTGGGTGGGTGTAGGTGTACTTTAACTCGTAAGAAATTATGACATTCGTACGAAGTACGAGATGAAAAAACACAGATTTACAATAGTATAAAATCAACAAAAACATCATCAAAATAGGTTTTCCATTGTGCTTAAATTAATAAAAATAATAGGCCTCGTACCACTCGTACCAAGTATGAGGTGAAAAAACACAGATTTACAATAGTATAAAATCGACAAAAACATCATCAAAATAGGTTTTCCATTGTGCTTAATTAATAAAAATAATAGGCCTCGTACCAAGTATTACTTTGAACTCCCAAAAATACACTAGTACTATTATATTTTTGACGATTTTATGTAGTGTATAATAATTAAGTGTAATAGACTGGCACATTTATTTTGCTTCCAAAGCGTACTTGTAGAATGCTTGCAATATTTTAACAATACTGTATTTACAATTTTTTTTAACGATTTTATGTAGTGTATAAATGATTAATAGTTAATAGGCTGATTTATGTATTTTGTGTTGTGGAATAAAATTGATACAAGTAATCCTGTGTAACGTCTTTTGAAATAAGCAAAGAAAAGTCATATTTGACTCTCTGGATAGGTTTAACATTTCAGTGTAAACACATCTGTGCAGCGTCATAAACACACGTTTGTTTGTTTGTTTGTTTGATTTCATGCACTATGCACCTTGTTCCCATAACACATGTGCGCACGGCGGTAATGACACTCCCGATTGTGGGAAAACCCACCAAGGAAGGTCTTGACATATTCAACTATAGTACATGCAACTGACGTAACAGTGCCGATTAGTAAATCAGACCACTGTTTATTACATCTTGAGAATGTTGATAAACATTTTAAAATAATTTTGTCCAGAGATCATTCGATGTTAAGAGTTTTCAAATGAATGCTAAACATTTCCATTGGCTGATACTAACGAAATAATAATAATAAGTAAAAGTTTTGCGGGTTAAGTGGTAGAGCAGCCACAGGCTGAACTTCTACCACGAGGACATCACCAAGTTATTTGACAAAAACTGTGTTGATCTTTTAGTTTTTAATGCACATCGCTGTTCGTGCGATAAATTATACAATGCCGTGGCCATTATGAAGTGGTATATTTGAGTTCGGTAAAGTTACGCCAGTCAATATTGCGTATTGTAGCATCACATAACAGGAGTGGCACGAGCGCGAAGAACTGGGCAGGAATTCTACCGCTGTCGTCTGCTTCAGAAGGCAGGAAGGGTCACATGAACCAATCACCGTAGCCCTCTGCTCCATACGCTGGCGTACGAGAGAGCATTTGCGCGCGTGCTGTAGAGATCCAAGCTTTCCCTCCAGAAAGGCAGCAAGGAATACCCGTATAGAGTTCTTTACGCCAAACCTGCCCGGCGTACGGCCAGGAAAGGCATTGAAAAAAAATGCTAGAACGAGTGTTGTTAGTGGAGCGTTGCAAGCGGATCCCGAGAAATAGCTATTATAATGCCATGAAGGTCAAACATATATGAAATTAGTCAAGTTTTACTTTATAATTACAGTATTTACGCATTTTTGAAATTTTAAATCTGGGAACGCCGGGCGTACGGACGTACTATAACGCTACACCACTGGTCACTAGTGTGACAGTGTGAACATCCCGTGTCGCTTGTCCCATTGGTTTGAAAGTTTCCTTACACTCATGTCGATGGCACTAAGAAAGTTTTGTGGGGTTCCCCTTGTCGTTTCATGCAATCAACATCATCATCATCATCACCGCGATTAGTTTAAAGCGGAAGAAAAGAGACAGTAAATATAAAAATACAAATGCTTCAGTGTGTATCTTTAAAAGAAATGATGATGATAATAATAATGAACCTAATTCATACACAAAAATTTAGTTGGCAAGAACATTCCACGCGTATTTTTTCTCCCGTATTATTAACGAAAGAATGACGATAACAGGACGTGGTCGACTGTCTAGAATGTTCGTTAATGTCTTCGCGATCACTGTATCAAATATCATAGCAATTATCACATTCATAGAAATACTTCATGTAAATGAATCAGACGTTGCAGCGAAAACTCCAATTACTTCCATTATAAGCAGTCGAATGCCATGCACGTGTACCGACACCAGCGCCTCTAGCGGTATCATATTCGAGTGGAACCAGCCAGAGATGCCAGAACAGTGACGTTTTCCACAATACGTTATTCATGGCGCTGTAGTCTGGGTCTGAGGTGTGTTCTGTAAGATGAATACAGTTACTACTTGTCTTGTTAATTCTCCTTCGAGGATCTTCTTTACTAGAATCTTTCCCACGTTTTCAGGATAAAGTGTTATATGAGAGCTAAGCAACCTTTCAAGCTGGTAGTCAACGTTCACGTCTTTCGGATTCCCCTTCTCGCTCTTCATATCTTCGAGAATTGGTCTAATCAGTTCTTCAATACTTTCTGATGGTCTCATTTCTACTGGCTTCCATATGTGGCTGGCATGCTTAAGGGGATATCTTTCTCTTTTCTTCTTGTCTTCTGTCTTCTATTACCATCGTCATTTCATTTTTATCATCTTTTTCTGTCTTCTTTCATTCTCGTCATCATTTCCTCCTTATCATTCCTAAATACCTCCTCTAAGTTTCTGAAAGATACTTTTGTTTCTTCCGTCTTCAATAATCTTCATCAATTCATTCTTATCCCATTTCCTTCGTTCTTCAATCATCTTCCTCAATTCATTCTTATCTTCTTGCCTTCCTTCTTCCATTTTCTCAAATCTCTTTATCATTTCATTCCGATCTTCTTTCCTTCCTTCTTCAATTACCTTCCTTAATTCATTCCTAATATATTTCCTTCCTTCTTCAATCACTAGAGGCAAGCATATTTCGTTTTTGACGAAAATACGAAATGTGAAATAAAACATTGCAATGTTAATGTTTCATGTTTCTGAAAGGTGTGAGGTGCATTTTCCTACCCTGTTTTGTCACGAAATGATGCAAAATGAACTGAAAAATGCGAAATAGACTCTTAAACACGAAATTTTCCATTTATATATCGACGCAACACTTTTTGAAGTCTGAAGTATCCTGTGAGTTATGCAATTCACGGAAAATTGATTAATTCTGCTGCAAACATTTGAGAAGCAAAAATGGACCCCTTTATACAGGTATAAAATTCATATTCTGGTAATGATTTAATGTGCTATTAGAAGGGATATGTTTATTTAATGTAATAGTGCAGTTTTTAAATAAAATTTGGGATTATATTAACATTTTTAAAATCAAAATATCATTTTATAGGCCGCTTTTTCACCGCTATAACAGCGAAATTTCATTTTATTTACCGCTTTTGATCCCGAAATTGACTCTGTTTATGTACCACAATTTTGCTTTTTTATTTACCAAAAATGTGTGCCTCTATCAATCACCTTCGTTAATTCATTCCTGTCTTCTTTCCATTGTTCTTCAATTCTCCTTAACCATCTACAAGGTACCTCCATATTAAAAGTAGCACTATCCGATTTGCAATTCTTACAACCTCAGTCACCATCAGGAAGAAATTTTCTGGATATTGGCAAATTTGCGCACCCTGAATGGAAATACGCCTCGCATTTTCTGCACTGAACTATTTCGTCCAAGGGACCATCTTTATCATCACAACAACTCAATTTATTCATTATTATAATGCTCTTGCTTCTGCGGCTGCTTTTCGTTCATAACAGTATCTTTTAAAATATTACATAACACCTGTCACTACTGGAACAACGTTCAATCTCCAGACTAGAGTGCTGCATCGAGGCTTTTTAGCTTGATCGTCTAATAGTTCACACGGATGACGCTAGATGGCTTACGGAATCGACTGTTTCTTCGCTCGAGCGAATAACGCTCCAACATTCAAACGATTGGTATACGCTCGAAGCCCAGTAGTTCACGTACAACCGTAACTTGTCTTTGGTACTGGGCCTTCAAATAGACTTCGTGAAGAGAAAGATGCAGTGAAATTGAAACTAAAGTGAACATAGTCATCATCTCCATGTTAAAATGTAATTTAGTCTATCTTACCAATACATAACAATATTTGAAAATGAATAGATGGTTATGAGCTGAAACTACCAGTACGAATTTTACACATATATTTGTAGGATTATTGTACAGTGGGATCCATGAGTATTACCGTGCAAATTGTCCACCACCATGTTCGTGCACTTTATATGACCCAATAAGAACTTCAAGAATTAAAAGAAAACTCAAAACAAGCTGTTCACGACTTCTGCATCAGCATACATAAAAATCCATTGCTTAAAAACACACAGAATATAAGAGAAAACTTAATGAAAATAGTCATGGACAATTTGCACGATAATACTCATGGATCCCACTGTACATTGAAATGATAATTGATGTTCTATACATGCGAGCGAATCTCGCTCGAGCGTGAGAGATTCGATCGAGTTTGAGCAAGCGAAAGTTGTCCAATGGAGTACTCTACTCCAAACATTCTGTTGTCTTGGCAACGGATTCAACAAAGGATTAGACAGTTCTAATTTTTCTCATCCTACCGGAAATGGCTTTGTTTCCGATAATGCGTGTTATCAACATACAGCCCAAAATTATAAATTTAACATTGACACAAACAACAATATTAAAATAAACAAATAAATCAAACAGATTTCTGTGAAATTAACAAATAAATGAACATATTTGTGTTACAAATAAACAAGGTATATCAGACTGAGCTTCGGGGATCATTAGAATTACTTGTTGAAATGATAAATATATGTGTCAAGTAGGAGGCTTTCAAGTGAATTATCTGACAAAAGAATCAAAAAGATAAAGAAGGACTTGACGAACTCTGTCCAACCGAGAGAGCTGGTTCACTTATTCCGATCCTCTTCTACCAATCGGTGTCGAGGTGAGAGCTGGTTCAACGTACCAATATTTTACCCGATGAGATACACAACTTGCTCACAACTTGACAATCGTTTTAAACGCATGAAAACAGTTGTGGATAGCTAGAAAGTGATACAACTTTTCAGTGCCGTGGTCACATATACTTTCTTTCAGTATTCAGTATTGCCATCTGCCATCTTTTCCTGCGTTTGACGTTTTTTTCAGGAATACTGGGTCAAAGGGGGGTTATAACCCCCACAAAGATCTAGAGACACTGTCAAGATCTAGAGACACTGAGCTTCGCAAAGAACCCGAAAATTTTGCAAAAAACATTCCCAAAGCTTTATTTCAGTCACAAATATTATCACAAGATAAAGGACATGAATGATGTGAAAGAGCTTGCTCGTCATCTTGTGGTAGGCTACAACATAATGTACAGGGTGGTCCATGTCTTGTTACCCCCATAATTTTACATAACTTGATAATAATACAACTTTATAATAATACAATATAATATAATGAAGTGTATGGTAGCCATTCATTCCATATGTCGTGTGACACCAACAATTTTACATAATTTTATATTATGATAATAACAATATAACAATTTGTAAGACGTATGGATTCAGCGTTAACCAGGATGTTGTTCACGCATCCAAAAGGTCAGTATGACCACCATTATTTTCATGGCACAAAATGACACGGCGCCATGACCTGTGTGAGATTTTACGAAGCAAATTTTTAGTGATTGTTGTCTGAAAGGCTGCCCTAATAGCGTCCTTTAATTGTTCTGTTGTTTGGTATCGTTGTTGTGATACCTTTTCCTTAATAATGCCCCAGAGGGCATTGTCACAAGACGAGAGATCAGGGCTTCTGGGAGGCCAATCCAGAGGCGCCGGATGATGTACCGATCCGCGTCCTATCCACCTATTGGGAAAAACTTCACTTAAATATTCCCTGACAGCGATGGCATAGTGGGGCGGTGCTCCATCCTGTTGAAACCAGGAACGTCCCAGGAGATTCATTCTTTGGAGCTGTGGAACAAAAAATGTCCGAAACATGGCGAGATAGGAGTGTTGATTGACTACGCCAGCGAAGAAATAGGGAACTAGCAAGTGTTTAGCGGACATAGCGACCCAGAGCATCACATGTGGGGGGTTGTTTTCCAGCTCTTCGTAATAATGCGAATTTTCCTTGGACCAGAAATACACATTCCATGCACGTGCACTTCGATATATTGTGCATTCATCGGAGAAGAAAAGGTCAGCCCGCTGCGGGAGTGTCGGAAATACCTCCAGTGGCACAGGAACGGGGGGGTACAGGGGTACATTGTACCCCCCTAAATTTTTGAAGGGGGTACTGTACCCCCTAAATCCGTAAATCAAGTTGTACCCCCTGTACCCCCATTGCTAATTTGACAGCAGACACAAGGTGAAAGAACCTATGTTAAGTTCACCCAATAAAAAAAGTGTACAGTACACTCGCGATTAACCGAGTCCCGATTAACCGAGGGAGTGGTTGGAAAACATCGCGCTTCATAACGCACCCCCTGTTTGTTATGGAGTCAAGTCACCATCCGAGCTGCACGTGTTCGTTACATTGTCGGTGTATCCGATTGTTACGGTGGTGTTTAAGTCTGTGTAGGCCTATTCTAAGTGGAAAAAGTAATCTTCTCATTTATGTTGTACTAGTAATAAATAATTACTATACAGTTTTAAGTGTTGTTTCGTCATTTACGACCTATTAGCACATTATCTCCGTATTTTCCGAGTTTTTCCGTATCCGAGGCAATCGGAATTAGCTCGGATAATCGCGAGTCTACTGTATATTGTTTATAACTTATAGGCCTAAACATTATCTTCCTTACCACAGAAATTCAAACCATTCTAAACTTATTCTACTACATTGTGGTTGCTACTAATTAGTTCATTGACCTAAGTTCTTGGAAACCTCTTTAAGGAGATGAAAATTGTTTAAAATGTGTGTGGAACGATGGAATCAGATTTGCTCTCAGACAATCACGCTGCAGACGGATGCTCCTTTGCGTAAGGGAGGGGTACACTTTTCTAAAGAAGTGGTCGCGTCGATTCGAAGGTAAGATACAAATCTTCATCAGAAGAGTATATGACTGATCCCATTTTCTTTTGAATATTTAAAATGGAATTTTCCAAAACGAAATACTTACACGAACGAGACGAGACACTACACACCAACTTGGGGGTACAATGTACTGCTGTACCTCACCCATATTTATCATAACTTTGTAAGAGGGTGTTCGGAAAACTATACTTAAACCTTCTATATATTAATAAAAGATTTTGAAAATAAGAGTCGCGATTAGCTTATCTGAGCATGACGTGAATCTAGAGTAAGTTTTAATAATTTCTGAGTGGAAACCGAAACAAAAATAAACACAAACATGTACGAGAAGGACCTCGCCACACAGGAGACGAGATGAGGCTGTGACAATTCTTGACTCATCGCATCGCGATATCATTCCTAGGTGAAATGAAATTTTTCCTAGACATTTAAACAGGGTTCAATTTGCGATATTATCAGAGGAGGGGGGAGGGGATTATTTTTACCTATGTATTCAGTATACTTATAATTGGACATTAATCACTTAAAATCTAATTTTGGTATCAAATGCAACACAAACACAACGCCATTTTAAGTTATACCCTAAATTACATTAGTCAGATGAATGCACGAGATAAATGAAACTCACTGCAGGTTCTATTGGTAGATTTTGGATTGGATTCGCAAGGTCTTTGAGTGAGAAGGGAATGTTTGATTGATTTATTTGGTTTATTTTACTTTGTATATCTGCCACTTTTGGCTAATCGCAAAGATGAGGATGGGTGATGATATGATGAAATTGATGAACACTCACATGCCCAACCTGGGACCTCTGGCTTCAAAGCGCGCTATGCTAACCCCCTCCGCTACGGAGGCCGGCGAGGTGGGAATGTGTTTTGGATTTTCTTTGTAGATGCGAAAATCTTTAACTGTGACGTGCACATACTTTTCCTTATATTAAAGTTTACCTTTTCACATAAACGAGAAATTGACATGTCACCCTAAAACACACGCATGTATCTGCATTTAATACTACTCTATACGAAAAGAAACCTTGGGCGGTTCTTCATATTGTCCACCAAAGATTGAAACGAAAAAAACAACTTTTGAGCGTATGCCTTTCCTTGCTTCCTCTGACATCTGAAGGATTTCGGTTTTGTATATGTAATGATAGTACTTTCAGTGCTTGAAGAGTGTTATTAGGTACAGCTAATTATATAACAAATAAATGCTTTGTCAAATATTTCACAAATATTTCAAAGTTAGACTTTTTACGAGTTGATCGGGAACCATCTCAACTCAGTTTTTTTTCTTTTTTTTAATACAACGCCCTACAGATGTCTGAGTAAATACCAAATTCTAAAAGACATTGGATGTGGTACACATCTGCCATAAATTGTTAAAGATATTTTTATGCGTAGCTATGGGAATTTAAAATTAGAATGAACTCAACTGGAACTCTATAAGTATGATATATTCAATAATGTGGTTTCTATATCCAGTGGGTGGGAGATGATTATTCCTGGTTGGGGTGGCTCAAGATCCTCCTCACCCCTTTTAATCTCAACCTCCATTAAAATGAATAGATGTATCTTTGTTCGCAATTTTCACATTTCAAACTCCTGAGTTTCCGTTCCGTTAAATTCAAATAAGCCCAGAACGAAGTCCAGAGCTATATATGTTTCAGAATTGTTATCTGGTTTTAAAATCTGTTAAAAAAAACAAATTCTAAGAAAAACAAAGAAAAAAATAGTTATGCAAATTTTGCATTAAATAACAGGACATTCGTGTGTGCTGTTCTAAATTGGAATATTTCCCATGTCTTCACATTATACCTAAGTATCAAGGACGTATTTAGGAGGGTGTCCGGACACTTCCCCGAAAGATTTACCAAGAAGTAAAAGTAAATAATCAAAATATAATTGTTTAGCATTTGTTATATAATCGATGGTTATTTCCGCTGAACTTATTGGAAGGCAATGAATTTGGCTCATACGGCTTTGAAAGGTTCCAAAGATAATATCCATAAAATATTAATCAGAAACTGTACTTTTCGTTAATTTGATCTAACTTTTGTTTGTTATTCAATAAATATTCAATTATTTTTCTATTTTACATTAAATTCCTTGCCAGGGCAGTTGTTTTTATGCAAATCTTGGCGACCTTAACTACATGCAAGCTAGATGCTGTTATACGTATCTCTATTCTTTTACTACGTATATTTTACCTATTCACGTAATAACAACAATACAATATTAATTAACTTACATATTTAATTAAATTAAATATAATTATTATTATTTATTATTATTGTTATTATTGCAACACTTGGTTGGACCCCCCGAAATGTATTTCTAGGTGCAGTAGTATGTGTGTTTATATATATGGGATGCTGAATTTTGTAACCCCCAAATGAAAAACGTTTCTGCGCCACTTAATACCTCCAACATTCTTCTACATGCTGTATGTCGTCTACGCATGTCATCATCACTGAGCTCGTTGACGCTTGCTGGTTTAAAGGATTTCAATCCAAGATCCTTCTTCATGTGTCGTAACATTGTTGTTTTCGGGATTCCAAACTCAGCAGACTGTTTGCGCAGTGACTTCTGTGGTGACCGAAGCACAGATGCCTCCACTCCTGCACATCTGTTCTGTCTTTTGGTTGGTGTACCAGGCCTCGGTTTGTCTTTGATACATCCCAACATAAACAGTTTCTTTCCCCAACGCAGTATTGCCACTTTTGGTGGTGCATTTTTTTGGAATCGTCTTGTGAAATCTCGTCGCACATCCTCCATGGTCTTGCCGGTATGTGGACGTTCATGGGCCCAAACACTGACAACAAGGTGCTCTTCTACATTGTAGGAGCTTGTGTCAGCCATCTCTGCAAAAGAAACACTGAATTAGAAATAACAAGATATTGATTCGGGGGGGGGGGGGGGGGTAACAAGACATATGGACCACCCTGTGGTTCGTTGACTTCATGACCCTTCACTTTATACGGGGTCATGTCCCTTACCATAACTAAAATAACAACTTAATGTCGTGTCGTAACTACATTATTAAAATATTCGGACTGGTTAAAAGCTGAGGCCATTAGGTACTCAGCACACAAAAGGACAAAACACAGGGCAACACACATAATTATACTGGCCATGGGGCCAGTCGCCAGAGCCTCGTTCATCTGCAAAATACAGTCCAGTGTGTACTACGAGGAAGTGAGGTTGACAATTAGGTGTACTACGTGGAAGGTCACCCCTTACACTCCAAATTTAAAATTACAAAAACCTATTTACGGAATACTATGAGTCAGGAACGTTTTGGTAGCTTGGCTATACTTTCAAATATAAATTCAATTCAATTCAATTTTCCTTTCTTAAAGGGCGAGGTTCAGCCTGCGGCTGTTCTACCACCTAATGATAGAACCAAAGAAAATGTCAAGTGTAACCAAGTAATCGATGCTTTTGCGTAAGTGATAATAAATAAATCTATAATGTAAGCATTGTAATTAATCTTAATTTGTTAGTAAGTAAAGTGCTTATGCTAAAATTACGCATTTTTGTATTCGTAGATCCAGCCACTGTAACAGCAGTAATTGGGGGCCACAGAGTTGTCTTCCCAGGGGCCCCCATGAGTAACACCGAAAAATTGGCCAAATTTCTATTGTAAAGAACTAACTTAATATCCATCTAACCTACCTAAAAGCATGGGCGTAGTTAGGTAGGGACTATGGGGGCTAAGCCCCCCAGAACAAGACATTACCCCCCCCCAAACGCATGCGACATATGCATAATTATTTTTAAGGAAAGAGAAATTGCACACAAAAATTAGAAAATTCTCATGAAACTTTCATGTGTTACTCTTGTGTGGCGGTCACACATAAGGAATGAATTTCCAATTATGTCCTGATGTAGAGTACAATGAAATTTGAGCTGCATGTGTTCCGAACAAGATTTCGAAGAAAATATATCACCGTTATTTCTTTGATTAAAATTTCCTATTAACTTTTTAAGTCTTCTTATTGAACAAGGTTTGCAAAAGTTAATACCAAAATATATAACTATTCATTTCAGTACACTAACTCTCTCTCTCTCTCTTTCTCACTCACTCACTCATTATTACAAGAAATCATAATTTCCCTTCCCACTTGCAGACTTAGGACTGGCAGATAGTATTTGCCTGTTTTGTAAACTTCCAAAGTCCAATTGTAATGGTTACAATAATATAACTTCTCAGCATTATAGTGCCCTGGACTTTTGGCTTGTGACAACCAAGATTTTTTCAAACATTTGTTCTTGAGAATGCACTATGATATCCAAATTGGAACTGTTTAGAATTTCATTGGGACATTCAAGTGAATGTTGTGTAGTCTGCTTTTTCTGTTGTCTAGGTATCTGCCAGAGTTTCAGGACAGTTTAAGACTATTATCTATTGTAGACTTCTTGACAACAGTGAAAAGAAAACTGCAGAGATTGATTTGAATATTCTAAGAGTTCTAAGTGGAAGTCCTTTTTCTGAATTTGGGATATCAAGGTCGATTTTTTTTTCAAAATGAGGGAAAATTAATGTGAAGTTTTTAATGTGCAATATTTTGTAGTAATTCAAGATAATTTTTTGTTCTTGTTCTTGTTTTGTTTTGGTTTAATTTCTGGCAGACTTAACATAGGAGAAGATGCAAACATTTATGTTGAATATGCAAGATTGTTAGTGGCCGCGGTGGCTCAGTCGGTAACGCGTCTGACTACCATGCTCAAGGTCCCGGGTTCGATCCCCGGTCGGTTCAAATCCGGGAACTTTTCTAACGGTGGAAGCGGCCCCGGCGCCTACCCAGCGTCGAATAACATGGGTACCTGGGGGAAACCCTGGGGGGTAAAGGCGGTCAGGGGCGTGATGCTGATCACATCACCCCCACTCACGACCGGATCAAGAAAGTGTGGGGCGTTACCCCCACACCCCCTATACGCCTTCATGGCGTGGTGCTATGCACAGGGGAACACTTTACCTTTTACCTTTTATGCAAGATTGTTTAATCTGTTTGTTGCCTAACTTGATCCTTCTATGCATTAAAGACAATGAATGATGAAACAATCGTTCATATTGGCAAATATAATTGTCAATAAATACAACCAAGTGCATGGATGTTTTATTCAGGCAAGTAACATCTGGTGTGGTTAAAAATTATGATTTCATTTTCATAAAAAAAAGACAAAAATGTATGTTTCAAGTGCATTAATTGCATGACGCAATAAAATATTGCTGAAGATAATAAAGAAGTGAATGAAAATATATTTTAAAACTAATTTCAAACATTATAAGCCATGTAAATTGTAGAAAAACACCATTAATATTACAATGAGATATAAACTGTCACCAATTACTTAGTATGAAATTTTTGTTTATTAAAATCTAGAAAAAAATATTCTGACAGTAACTCTCTCTCTTTGCAATGGCTATTATATGCGAGATCCAAGATTTGAATCCCAGCCTAGGCATGGATTTCTTTGTGAGTATTCCTTCATCCTCATCATAGCATTATCCAAAAGTGGTACAACAGCAATGCTAAATAACAAAAATCAAATCAAATCTGTAGTTACCATTTCTTTTCTTGTGATTATTTTAGACAAAAGGAAAAGAGAAAAAAACAATCCTGAAAACCTGAAATTGGAAGAATATAATTAAATTGAAGCTGTAAGAAATTAATTTAGTATGGTCACAAGTAACATTACACAGAAAGACAAGATTTATAATTTTATTAGTAGCTTATACTTGCATATTACACAGTGCCTTTTATGGTGGAGATATCTGTGGAGCAGCGGCTGGCACGTGGCTGGGAAATTGAGGCAATTTCGGAAGAGGAACTGATTCGTGTTTGTGAAAATTTTCTACAGATATGCTGTAAATGAGTGAATGTAGAAGGACATCATTTCCAGCACCTCTTGTAACAAGGTATGTGCTCATTTTAATTGTAATTGTCAAAGTAATTGTACCAGATTATTTAATTACATAGCTAGCGGTTCCACATTAGCTGCCACTCCACGGATACCTCGACCATAAAATGCACTGTATTACAGAATTGCAATAATATTAAAATCTATTTATAATTATTCATTTATCTTTTTCTTGGAGGCAGTTGAAGTATCCAATGAGCTGTCTGTCTGCTGGTGAAATACTTATTCTGAAATATTTAATCTACATAGTATCTGATCACATTACACTTACCCTAACTTTCAAGAAACTAGGATATGGCCGACGTACGTAGATTTATCTGAAAGAAAACAGATTTGTAATATACAGAATGAGTTAAAAGATGGTAACATATCTAGTTCAAGGAAATAGAGAGTTCTAGATGACCTCCCAGTGTGCTACTGTGTCTTGCATGTGAACCTCTCCCAGCACCCAGAAATGTGTACTAATGAAATAAGTGTTATCATGGATCATAATAATGTTAAGTTTTAAATCTAAAATTCATAATTTTATCCTTATACCTACCTTGGATTTTGCTCTCCCTGTGGCCTCCGACTGCCAGACATCATAGGTTCATCAAGTCAACTCACCATCGTGAGGAGACTGGAGGGCTACAATTGAGTAGCGTAACTCGGTCATAAAAATCTCCCACAATGGCTGAGGGTTTGACGTGCTGACCCCACGTCACCCCATTACCTGTAGAAGATCTCCACTCCTCTTGGTAGGATTGTGGGAGGGAGACTGGCAGTCAGGAGATAGGCCAAGGCCCTTTCAGGGCTGTAGAGCCAGGGGATAAGTCTTGTTGCTGATTTTGGATTTGTCTTTCTCTGACAAGAAAGCCAGCAAGGTTGCCAATATATTACTCTCCATCACTTTTCAAGAAACTGTTCATGGAATTTGCAACATTCTGAAAAGAAAATAATAATAATTCAACATAATTTTCTAAAATAATATTTGTGTCTAATAAGCTTTTTAATATACAGGGTGACTGGTAATTGGATGTATTCCCTGAAAGGGGTTAAAGTAGAGACAATTTGCAATAAATTTGACCATATGATACCCAGTCCGAAAATTAGTAGTTTTCGAGATAATCGAGTTTCAATTGTTTTTTAAAAAATGACAATTTTCCACATAAAAAGATGAATTGAGAAAAAACTGCTCATTTTATGGAACTTATTTCAGCGTTTTCTGATAGCTAACAAATAAGTGGTTCGTTGAAAAAAAAAGTTTATCCCAAATAACAATCAGATGTAAGTAACGGATGGGTCTAAACTTACAAGTGATGACAAAAAAATGTACTCTTAGTTTACTTGGCAACGTATTAATAACAAAAATGGAGGATCTTAACAGCTGGTCAACACACCAAGGACACCATCACATCACGAGTTAAGAGAACAAATGTCCGTAAAAACCTGCGTGCCTGCATTCGTAACGGAGGTGCCCACTTTGAGCAAGGTGTGTAATGTTCTTTAATTGTATTGTTCATTGATTCCATTCACATGAAGATGAATGAAGTATTATTTCTTGTACACAAATGTGTATGTTAGCAACATTTGTACCTTGTTGGATAGCAGATGTCACAAGGAAGTAATTTACATAATTTGTACGCTTCGTGTCATACCATTTTTGTTATTAATACATTGCGAAGTAAACTAAGAGTGCATTTTTTTGTCATCACTTGTAAGTTTAGACCAACCCGTTACTTACATGTGATTGTTATTTGGGATAAACCTTTTTTTTTCAACGAACCACTTATTTTTTAGCTATCAGAAAACGCTGAAATAAGTTCCATACAATGAGCAGTTTTTTCTCAATTCATCTCTTTATTTGGAAAATTGTAATTTTTTAAAAAAACAATTGAAACTCGATTATCTCGAAAACTACTAATTTTCGGACTGGGTATTATATGGTCAAATTTATTGCAAATTGTCTCTACTTTAACCCCTTTCAGGGAATACATCTAATTTTCCAGTCACCCTGTATATTGGATGGTTAAAAAATGCACTATTTCAAATCTAATTACTAAATATATGAGTATTTGTAATTACAGATTATTATCCTGTATCGCAATAATGTTAAGTTTTAAATCTAAAATTCAAAATATTATCCTTATACCTACCTTGGATTTTGTCCTCCCCTGTGACCTCCGACTGCCGGACAGCATATGCTCAAGTCTGCCTGGGTTCAGTTTCAACTCACCATCCTGAGGAGACTGGGCAGCTACAAGTGAGTAGTGTAACTCGGTCATAACAATCTACAACGGCTGAGGGTTTGACGTGCTGACCCCACATCGCCCCATTACCTGTAGAAGATCTCCACACCTCTTGGCAGGATTGTGGGAGGGAGACTGGCAGTCGGGAGATAGGCCAAGGTCCTTCCAGGGCTGTAGAGCCAGGGGATATGTCATGTTGCTGATGCTAGATTTATTTTTCTCTGACAAGAAAGCCAGCAAGGTTGCCATCACTTTTCAAGAAACTGTTCATGGAATGTGCAACATTCTGAAAAGAAGATAATAAACAATCAACAAAATGTTCTAAAATAATATTTGTTTGTGAATCCATTATAGTTACATAATTTTTTGAATATATCTAAAAGAATAAAAATAATGCACTATTTCAAATCTAATTACTGAAGAAATAAGGGCTTATAATTATAAATTATTGTCTTGGTTAATATTAATGTTAATTTTTAAATCTAAATCTACTAATTTTATCGTTATACTAACCTAGGGTTTATCACAACAATGAACAGACTCAATGAGTGCATTGATGGGGATGGGTGCCAAATTGAAACCCTGTAACCAAATCCCTGCTTGTAATTGAAAGTGATTAAACACCCATTTATTGTTAACATCTTTTTGCCTCACCCTGTATTTAGTAATTTTAGTTTTATATCTATTTATGCGATTCTACTAAATGTTCCAATTTCGTCGGGACAGTTCACCATATTTACTCCCTGTTTTGACTTTTTTCGAACTGCAGTCTTGATAAGAAAATGCCCTCTTTTCTTGGTTAATTCACATTCAAACATGTTCTTCATTATAAGGATAATTCCATAGCGTTGCTGGTCACATTCAGGGTACGAATTCGCATGGCAGAAGGGGGATCTCCCACCTTCCCATCAACGATCTTGTTCTATTAAATTTTAAGAGTTTGTGTTATAACAACAAAGATAAGCAATATGTTTGGACCTCAAACATACTTTACTAAGAATAACATTATAAACACATACAAACAAGGAATAACAAAGAATGATGTCAGCCTGTGTGTGAATGTTGCATACATCTCTTGTTCTCTCTTTCTCTATATATCTTTAGTAAAAACTTACTTCTACAGTCATAGATAAGATTTTAAAATAATATCAAATTGGGTTAGTAAGAAATGGAGCTGCAGCTGCGAAGGTGGTTGTCATTATTACCCAAGGCCCCTGGAAAATAGAAATTAGACCATCCTGTAATTTCTCCTCCATTTATCACCTCCTTTCTCGAGAATAAAACATAGCACTTAATAGGAAACTAATGTCTTATTAGAGTTTCTCATTTTTTGTCCCTCCAACTAATTATCTTTAATTTGCAATCGAATTTACAGATGTGAACAATAACACACACTGCTTAATGAAGATGGTGTGGGATGCACAACCGACTGCTCTTTCATTAGCCACATTTCTTGAATGCTAAGTTTTCTTTACATTGGATCCAACGGAAAAGAATAAGTACATAAAATTTCTACAATGTCTAAGTATGCCACCTACATCTAGGTAAGGGGGGGGGTGCAAATTCAGTGCAGGGGGTGCGAAAATCATTCTCGTCCTAGGTGCTGAAATCTCTAGCTACAAATCTGATAAGGAAATATTTCCTTTTGAGAGAACATTAATAGATTTGCACCATTATAAAAACATAACACAATAAAAGTATGAAAATGTAATTATCATTTTTTTAAAAAGCAATAATTAAATAATGTTCTAACACTTATTAAAAACATTTCCACTATCTTCTAATTTCTTGACATTTTGAACCAGTCATTAAAGGAATTAATTTGCTAGTTTATAAATGTAGCAAATTATTTTTTTATATCTGTTTATAAATATAAATAATATATAAATTAATTATTTAATAATTGACATATTTCATGACAATTATATATATATATATATATATATATATATATATATATATATATATATATATATATATATATATATATATAACCAAGATTTTGGGCTTGGCCCCCCTCAAAAAAATCCTGGGTATGGGCCTGCCCCACGTCACCCCATTACCTGTAGAAGATCTCCACTCCTCTTGGTAGGATTGTGAGAGGGAGACTGGCAGTCGGGAGATAGGCCAAGGAACTTCCAGGGCTGTAGAGCCATTGGATATGCCATGCTACTGATCTTGGATTTATCATTTTCTGACAAGAAAGCCAGCAAGGATGCCAAGATGTTGCACTCCATCACTTTTTAAGAAACTGTTCATGGAATGTACAACCTTCTGAAAAGAAAATAATGAAGTTTCAACAAAATTTTCTAAAATAATATTTGCGTGTTTCTGAGCTTTCTTAACTTAGTAAATTTAACTTAGTAGTGAAATTCCAAGGTAAGATAAAGTTCCCCACCCACTTGGCACCATGCCATGGGGCTTAATATATAGGGGGATGTTGGGATAAGGTCCCACAGGATTACCCACGGGTACCAATTTTTCTGAGGCTGAGTGAGTCACAGAGATGCTAATGTGGGACAATGCCTGGAAAAAATCTGACCATATATCACCCACCCTTCGAATCAAATGCTGATCTCCTTCATGCCAGCCAGATGCCCTACCTACCAGACCACTAAAGAATTAAGTCTTTATAATAAAAAAATATAATCATGTATTCATCAAACAAATGTACTAAGAATACATTAAATAAGATGTTAATGCTAGATTATATAAGATTAAAATAAAACGTAATACTCATCTTGCAGAAAAACATCCCTTCCTTGCTGGCTTCTATGCATTTCATGGCCTCTATATATTCCTGTGATGTTATCATTCAGGTTAAAACCAAGTTTATCCATCCAGTTTCTGTAAGTTTATCCTCATTAGATCTGGAAAGAAGAGATGTGTATTGCTGTAAAGACTGCCATTAAAGGAAATTACACTGAAGAAATTAAACACAAATCAAGAGCTTTGTGGTAAATAACACCAAACTACAAGCAATTTAAAGATTAGTGCAAGAATTGACATACAAAATAAGACGACAGTAATGAGTTAGATGTTGCACAATAGTTAATGCTCTTGGTTTTGTTGCAAGCATTTTGAATTTTGACTCAAAATTTTGTTGATAACGAAGCATCATGACTACAACTGGGGAAAGTACTTGAATAGAAGAAGTGGAGGAATGAATAATTGATAGTGAGGTAAAAGAAAGCCACTTATGAGACCTTGACCCTTAAAGGGTTGTTGCTCTATTAGTTGATGTTTAACACTATAGCCAAGATTCATTCATTCATATGTTGACCTTTGTGGTGGAATATTTAGCAGTGTGATATGATGCCAGGGGTCCCAGGTTTGAATCCCAGCCTGGACATGGGTGTTCTTTATGAGTGTACCTTCATCAATTTCATGATATTCACTCATCTTTATTGTCCCGATTAGACAGAAGTGGCAGAAAAGTGGTGCTAAATAACAAAAATTGAAAATACAAAATCATTCATTCATAAATTTCCATCAAATTGTTTCAATTCTGTCTGCCGGACCTATCTATCTGCCTGTCACTATTTCAGTTGAAGAGCATGTAAAGTTTGGGGTAGGAGAGGATTACTCAAATGCTTCTTTTCATATTTTCAAATATTTTTTAAGTATTATGGCCTCATAATATAGCAATTTACATGACATCATTATGATAACAATAGTCATAAATTTCATGAAATTTTCATTACATTACAGTAATATATTTTAAATGTATAAAACTTATATTTACTATTTCTAGAATTTGTATTTTGCTCATATTCTAATTTTACTCTATAGATAAATTCTGTTCTTTATAAATAATCAGTTTACAGTTTATAAAAAGATTGAATCTGATTGTGCCTCCTTTTCATATACTTGTTTTTTTATTTACACAACTATCATATCATTTTTGTTATGATTTTTGGAAAAAGATATTTGAAGAACTCTTCAAAACAAATTAATGCTGTTTAAATACATATAATTATCAGATGTATCCTATATTGTAAGTAACTTGTTCAATACTGCAAAGTTAGACATTTTTCCAATTCCATAATAAAATGGAAGCAATTGGAAATGTGGTAGTTTAATAAACAAGATTTCTGTCAAAATTTGGTAAATATATTCTGACTGAAATGGCAAACAAACAGCTCATGAATACTGCATCTTCTTCACACCTGCAATAAATAGAAAATTTGATACTTGAGATAATTGCAGTTCAATATTCCACTAAACTTTATAATTTTACACTTATATTATTTTATATATTCTTGCAGAAAAACAAGATGTAAGAACAAAACTGAGCCAATACCTATGCCGATGTATCTGTATTGGAAAGTATTGGTTGGCATTTATTTACCAATACCAGCTGATACTTTTCTGCCATTTTAGTATTTCTTGGGGGTCTGCAAGAATGTCTCGCGACAATTCCGAGGAGTATAAGTATCCTAGAAAATATTCAAAATTCGAACTTTTTAAAATATTTTGCACCAGTTTTGCATGAATAGATGTGATTTGATGGTCTTACAACATATATTTTAATATTCTGGTGCAATTATTTAATATTTTAAAACAAAGTTCTTGGTAAATTGATTTATTTAATTGGAGCAGAATAATTACACATTGATTTATTTAATTGGAGCAGAATAATTACACACTAATATTGATCAACATTTTTAACTACTTTCCATTATTACAATTTTTAAATATTAGTATTCTACTAATAATTATGTAGATTTTTGCTCATTCTAATTTGCGTTGTAGATTTTTTGGAATAATTGTTTCTTGAAATGATGACCAACATTTCATTGACTTCATTTTAAGATAATTTATTGTTTCTTTTCATTTTGCATTTTAGGAATGCTATTTTCCACTTTTCTTTTAATTTAGTTTGTTCTATTCATCAGATTATTTCCCTCTTTTCTGTACTTTATCTCCAGTGTAAGACTTTTACTTGGTTCTAAAAAAGTCAAAATTACTTTCTTGATGAACTTTAAGTACTATAAATGCTATAAGAGGTCTTGTCAGACTGCTGTATTTGTGAAAGCACACTCTTGTATGAGTATGTGGACTGCAGAGGGAGAACAAGTACTGAGGCATTGTAAGAGGGATGGAAAAGATGGAGTGGGTGAGGCAGGTGGCTTTGTTGGTTACGCTTATGCAGTGGGAAACCTCTTGTCATCTGATTCAGGAGTAACAGTGAGGTGGCCTTGTAATCATGGATAGGGTGACCGGACACATACATACACAAAAGAGGCCAGAGCATGGCAAAAAAGGAGGACAAAGTCAGAAAAAAGAGGACATCTCAAAAAATGGCAACACATTTGTAATTGCTCAAAATGTAATCTGTACAAAATAATCTTACCAACACTTTGCTCACGGATAATTCTCAGATGATCATTTTCAATAATTTCCTCTTACCTTTAACACTTGAAAATCATAACTAAGAATACAAGTATAATTTGAGGTACAAAATTGTGCTCTGTTTTCAATTCTTGGATATTAGATTAAAATATCCCCAGAAGTGAATGCAAATGTAACAAGTAAGCTTCACTTATTTCCATGATGGCATAGTGGTAGCATCAAGGGTTTCAGATTCAGAGGCACATAGTGGTTCGAATCCCACTTTAAACTGTAGGTCCAGTCCCGATTAGCTTCAATGTGCATAAAGTGGACTTAAAACATCAATTCAATCAACCAAAAGTAAAGGAGTTAATATTGTAGTTAGTTTAGATTGGGTCAAGAAATATGATTTTAATGCTGCAATCATTTCTAGCACTATTTCAACAACAGGAAAAAGTAACAGCCATGCGAGATCATTTTTGAATTTACACTTTTGCTCTGTTATTTCATAAAAGTAAATACTATCTAATAATCAAAATTCTCACTATGCATTTCTGTATTGCATACTCATGACTCGAAAAGGAACTGCCTGACCTCCATGGTGGAGTGGTTAGCACAGAGTGCTATGATGCCAGGCATTTCAGGTTCCAATCCCAGCCAGGACATGGGTGTTCTTTGTGAGTGTGTCTTCATCAAAATCATCATATCATCACTCATCCTCATCTTCGTGATAAGCCAAAAGTGACAGAAAGAAGTAAAATAAACCAAATCAATCAATCAAAAAGGAACTGCACAGAGTACACGAGTTCCAGCAGTTTGGGATGTGCTGAGATGGCAAAGCAACGAGTTATAAATGACTCATTTGGGTGAAGTGATTGTGTTTAGCCAAGATGCTAGCTGAGAATTGCTCCAATACTTAACTTGCCCCAGGTGATATGCCTTAAATGAGGATTGTTATGTGTGGAAGATTCTCTGTGCAGCACATGTGCTGTAGTCTATGCTATACTTTTTCCAAAAAAAACTAGCTAGGACATTTACCGATTTCTAAAAAAAATCACCCAGATGCCGGACATACACATAAAAAGCAGAACATGTCCAGATAAAAGAGGACGTCTGGTCACACTAATCATGGATCATTGAATCAGGAGGGGGTTTCGTGAAGAGAAGGGTGCCACTTTCCACACTATTTTTTACTTCTTGCTGCAAGCATTCCCCTCTCTCCCCCCCTCCCTACCTTCTGTGTTGCTTACTGGTCTTTAGGTGCAGTTTGCAAGCAGGAAACTCATACTGCACAAACTGTACACAAATCTCCACAATTATAGGGCCCGCCAGTGAATTGGTCGATTTGGCAACAGTGTTTTCTATTTTTAGCATGAGTGGAAAATGGGAATGATACCACCAGGTGGCATGGTCTTGAATAACATTCAATTTGAAATAGAGTCGGGAACTGGTGCACAGAATGCATTTGCCATAAAAGCATTTTATGCAAACAGCAGAAAAACTCAGGGCAGCGAGGGACTCCTTCGACAAACTCGCCGCCATTACCATCATGATCGCCGACCTGACCCAAGATGGCTGCTTCCCATAGATGCCACATCAAACGCCAACTGCGCATTGCGTCCTTCAACGCTAATGACGTAAAACTACAAAAGATGAAACTACAAAATTACCTACACAAAGAAAAAATCGACATCTTGTGCATACAAGAGACCTTCTTAAAGCCAAAGCACCGGTTCCAGCTGCGGAACTACAAGACATACAGAGGGGATAGGCTACATGCACCGAGGGGAGGAGTGGTCATCCTAGTCAACCGATCCATCCCAACCGAAGAAGCTACAATACCAGCACTGCAGCAAATAGAGACAATCGCAATTAGGATACTCACTCAGAGGACCCCTATTGTGATTGTCTCCGCCTACAAACCTCCAGACCACAGCATAGAAGAGCAGGACATTCAAACACTAGAAGCACTCAGCCGACACCTCATAATAACAGGAGACCTGAATGCCAAACACCGCAGCTGGAACTCCAGACAAAACAATGTATCAGGCAACAGACTGGCGAGAATCCTACCAACAACAGAACTGCAAATAGACGCGCCGCTAGACCCCACCCACTATCCAGCCAGGGGAGAACCAGATGTCTTAGACGTACTCCTCTACAAAGGATGTGGAATAACTACAGCACCATACGCCGATATGGCGCTCGAATCAGACCACGTTCCGATCCTGTTCGAAGCGTCACATCAGGTCGTCACCCACAGTGCACCAGCAGATCCACCACCTCCAATCAACTGGGATGCCTACACAAGGCACCTCAACGAACTAGTAGACCCCAGGATGCCGCTTCAGACACCTCAGCAGATAGACAGCGCAGTCACAAACTTAACCACGCACATGAAGGACGCAATGCGCAATGCCAGACAACAGAGGGAAGAGAACGATAGAAACAGACACACCGACGACGCTTACCTGAACTTCCTGTTAGCCGCCAAGAGAAGGTTCAGAAGACAGTGGAACACCACTAGAGATCCAAGAACTAAACAGCTCTATAACGAACTATCCAGACGAACAAAACGCATACTACAACAGATAATCAGCCTACAATGGGAAAAACGCTTCGCAGAAGTCCAGGAAAAAGACCGAAACTTCTGGAAAATCATCAGGCAAGCCACCAGACCACCACCAGACTCATACACAACAGTACTACAGGGGCCAGCAGGACTTGAAGTTGAACCGCAAAACCAGGCAAACCTATTCGCAAGACATCTCCAAGCAGTCTTCTCACCAAACCCACTACCACAGCCCCCGCATCCACACCATGCAGCAGTAGAAGCCACCGTCAACCAACTCAGGAACGCCCCACTTCGTGACCGCCCACGGCTCGCAACACCACGAGAAATCACCGGATACATCCGCAAGCTCTCACAGAACAGCGCCCCAGGGCTAGATGGCATCCCCGCAATGGCCCTAAAACGAGCCCCCCGGAAAGCGGTAGTTGCGCTGACGAGAATCACCAACGCCATCCTCCTGTCAGCACACTTTCCAGAACAATGGAAGACATCGAGCGTCACGATGATCCCCAAACCCGGAAAAAACCCAAGAGAACCGACAAGCTATCGCCCAATTAGCCTCCTCTCTCACCTGAGTAAGGTGTGCGAAAGGGCGATAAAGTGCAGACTTCAAGAACTGACCATGGAAAGAAACATCATTCCATATTTCCAGTTCGGCTTCCGACCTGGTCACTCAACAACCCTGCAGTTAACCCGGGTGGTGGATCACGTGACGGCCATGAGGGCAAGAAGACACTACATCTTAGGTGTCTTCTTAGACATCCAAAACGCATTCGACAAGGTCTGGCAGGAGGGAATCACCTACAGACTACACAACTACAGCTTCCCGGACTGCTACGTCAGACTCATCGACTGCTACCTGCGAAACAGAAGCTATATTGTGAAACATAAGGGTGCAAAAGCAGCGCCGAGAAGAATACATGAAGGAGTACCGCAAGGCTCAGTGCTTGCCCCCCCCTGCTCTACGCCATGTACACGGCTGATGTCCCAGTACAACGGACAACCTTCCCTGCAGTGTTCCCTGATGACACTGCATTCTTCGTGTCACATCGTAACCTCGACGTGTGCTACGACAGAATGCAGGCCCAACTACAAGCATACCAGGACTGGACCAGAAGATGGAGAGTACAGCCCAACCCCACCAAGAGCGAGGCAGTCATCTTTGGAGCCCGGAGAGTACACAGACAGCGCAGACTACTCCTGCTGGAGGACGAAATCCCCCACAAGGCCACCACTAAATATCTGAGACTAAACCTGGACAAAGGCTTAACATTCAGGCGCCATGTGGAAGAGATCAGCCAAAAAGCAGGAAACAAACTTGGAGGGCTATACGCAGTACTCCGGGCATACTCACTCTCGCTGGAAACCAGGCTGCACGTTTACCAGACATGCATTCGGCCAACACTACTATACGCCATCCTGGCTTGGCACCAAGTCGCACCAACGACATTCAACAAACTACAGATAGTACAAAACAGAGCAGCCAGGACCATCAGCGGCCACAGCAGGGACACAAGGATCATCCAGATACAAGAGGACCTGAATCTACAATTCCTAAGACACCAGGCGGTAAGACAGACTCAAACCTTTTGGACTGACATTCATTTTCATGACAACCCCGCTGTACGCAGCATTGGACAGACTCCCATTTTAAGGTGGAAACACCGCACACCCAGACCAGACGACCCTAGAAATCGACAAAGAGACGAACCACTGCTCGACTAACCTACTACCCTACAAAAGCAGAACCCTGCCTCCACCATTTTACTTCTAAACCCCTTCATCTAAATACCATACATGAATAATTTTCCCTCATCTTCCTACAATACCTAGTAAGTCCATAAAACAACCACCTTGCCCTCAAAATGAAGTTTACCTAACAACCATCCACCTAACTATTACTATACCCCCCCCCCCAAGCATTTACCTTCACTTTTTACCTCCACCACTGCACGGCTCGTGCAACAAAACCTTCCATGCCGGCTGAGGGAGCAAACAACAACAACCCCAAGCAAGCTGCCACTACGCTCAGCCTCCAAGGAGGCCCCCACCCCTCCTTTTCGAGGTAGAAAACCTCAAAACTCAACGCTCCAGTCAAGTTAAGGAGCAAATTTCCCTTCCTCTCCCAAGACCACACCCGCTGTTGCAGTTGCAGCAGGAATACAACTCACCCCAACTAACAAAAAATAACTCACATGTCCTACCTAGCACCTCACCCCTAGAAAAGCCGAGTCCTACGGGACGATACTTACACTCCTCCTAACCTATATGAATGATGATGATGACAACGATAGGTACATTGCAACCCAACACGAATTTGGCAAGAAATTCAGGATTCATCGAAACAGTAAAATGCCATCAGCTTGTGTCATAAAAATTTCTCCAAAGGTCTTTCAGTGAACAAAACACTTACTTTCAACAAGATGGGCTACAAGTCACACTGCAAAATCAGAATGGACATTTTGCGTCCATTTTTCTCTGGACGTCTCATTTCCAGATGTGGCAAAGTCAAAGAGCCAGCAAGATCATCCAACTTATCAGTGTGTGATTTTAACTGCGGGGCTATCTTAAGAGTGCAGTGTAGTGTGCACGAACACCTTGCACAAGTCGAGAACAGAAGCTGCAGATATAGGAAGAGATTTCTAGAATCGCAGTGGACTTGTTACATAGGACCATGAATAGTGTTTGTGATTAGCTTGCTGAGTGTGCATAGTGTAATGAAGGGCATCTTAAGGTTGTAATATTTTCAGTGGAATGATGTGTTATGCTTTGTTTCTGCAAATGATAAAGTGGAAACTTCCTAACAAATGTAACTGTATCATGATCTATTTTTTTTAATTTTGTGTAAACACTTAAAAATAACATGATTCACTGAAGGAGCCTGTACTGTGGTGGAACCTTTAACATGTTACATGTTATTTATGAGCACATACTTACACTGCGTGAGTTTAACATTCCCATCTGGAATCTTCATGCATAGGAAAGTTGCCATGTGATCAACTAATGTGACTTCTGGACTGCGGAAAATGCAAATATTTTAGCACATAATAAATCTACAACTATGAAACATGTTACAAAAGTCACCATACACATTGAGAAATAAGATTAAAAAAGTCCAGATGTCATCAGAACAACACAGAATGTTTGGCAATATATGGCATGCATTATATAATCAGCATTTCATGTTGAGAGTATTGAAAACTAATGATTGTTTGTTTCACTCTGTCTTGAGGCAGTGCTTTAGTGGTTTGGTGAACTCTCAAAACATGGCCATGTGGGCAACAGAAAACCTTAATGTGATTCATGAGGGAGTGTTATTCTCTGAAAGATAGGTGTATCACACATGTTGATTAAATTTTTGTGGCCACCAAACAAGATATGCATTACACTGTACATTTGATTCTGTCTGGAGATAATAGTGGTGAGTAATTTCCAGCAGTTCGTGTAATATGGTCATGCATGATTTTTATATATTTTCATTTTCTATTGGAGCCTTGTAGCGGGATAATCACTTTGTACTACAGAGATTGTACAGATTTGTACAGAAGATTGATTGAGTTAAAATATTTGGGTGCTTTAACGTGTATGGCCATTTTTCACCCTTCTAAGTATATGAGGAAAATTCTCTTTATCTAAAACCCTTACCTTAATGTTAAAAAAGAGGGTTTAAAGAGTCCCTTGAGAAAGGCTAAAAGTACAAGTTGTTAAGGAATCTGCAGAGGATAGACACAACACATGAACAAAGTAAGGATAGTCTAAAGCTTTTTCAAAAAAGTGTAAAGGTCCCGCTCCTCTCAGCAACCTATAAACATTGGCTAAATCACTGTCATCATCTCCCAACATGGATGATAATAAATCATTGAATAGGTTAAAACTCTGTCTGAGGAAAGCAAAATCATAACCTAAAAAACACCATTTACTACACGATACATTGGAGGGTCCAGCCCTTGCAGCAAATGGGCATGGGTGAAACTACTGTGTCCAATTCAAAGATGAGTCAAGATGATCTCTTCTTCTACTACAGAGGTGTAGTTATGAAAACAATCTCCTGAGACAATGATATTTTTAACAGTTTATTGATTATTTTTCTTATTTCTGACCAGTAGTTGAAATGAATTTTGAGAAGAGATTGGTTACAAGTGGTGAACGTGATAACATAGAGAATATCCCACTACTGCTTTTGCAGTACTATCATTAATGATAGGGCTTTCCTTTAGTTCAACTAACTAACTAACTCTCTAGCCTTCTTAAACGAAGGTTCATGGCTGCAGCAACACAGGCCTTCCATCTGTCCCTATCTTGAGCAAGATCTATGTACTCTTTTCCATCCCTACCAATTTCCTTTAGGTCCATCTCAACGTTGTCCCTCCATCTTTGTCTTGGCCTTCCTACAGGTCTCTTACCATCAGGTTTCCTAACAAGAATCCTATAAACTCCTCTTTCCTCTCCCATTCGTGCCACATGGCCTGCCCACCTGTCCTCTTGATTTAATTATTCTAATAATATCTGGACATGAATATAAATTATGTAGTTCTAAATTATGTAACCTTCTCCACTCACCTGTCTCCTCATCCCTTTTAGGTCGAAATATTTTCCTAAGGATATTATTTTCAAATACTCTCAATTTATGTTCCTCTTTCAATGTAAGGGACCAAGTTTCACACCCATATAATACTACAGGCAAAATTACTGTTTTGTATTAAACGAGAAGACAAAAGTTTATGAAGAGAGAAGTAACATGCATTTCCTGAATTAAGCCTACTTTTTATTTCCTCTTTAATATAATTTTCATTTGTTCATATTACTCCTAAGTAGTTGAATTTCGAAACTGGTTCAAACGAGTTGTTATCAATAATTAGATTTTGATTATTACCTAACATTTGGTTTCGGCCTGTAAGTATATATTTAGTTTTCTCTTTGTTAACTTCCAAACCTATTTCTTTAGCAGTTTTGAAAAATATTTTAGCATTATTCTTTATTGTATTTATATCATCCCCTAATAAGTCTACATCATCTGCATATGCTAACAACTGAGTCATACCATTTTATTTTAGTCCTTCTTTAGTTTCTTTTACCTTCCTAACAGCATATTCTAAGGCAAAATTAAAGAGCAATGGAGATAATGCATCTCCTTGTTTAAACCCATCATGAATTGTAAATTTGTCAGCCACATTAATACCCACAGAGAATTTTACTTTCTGTTTCACTGGTGCATACTTTTATCATACTAACAAGCTTCTTAGGTATTCCAAACTCTACTAATATATTATATAATTTATCTCTTTTGAACGAATCATATGCTTTTTTGAAATCAATGAATAGCTGATGGACATTTTGATTATATTCCCACTTTTTTTCAAGTGTCTGTCTGATGTAAAAATTTGATCTGTAGTTGATCTGTTACATTTAAATCCACATTGATAATCACTTATAATTTCATTAGCATATGGGGTTAGTCTTGTTAAATAATGTTAGATAATATTTTATATGTTGTTGAGAGTAGAGAAATTCCACGGTAATTATTGCAGTTCATTTTATCACCTTTTTTAAACACAGGAACAATTATGGATTGTTTCCACTGTTGGGGGATTTCTTCTTTATTCCATATTAAACAAATTAATTTATGAATTTGACATATTAACAAATTTCCACCATATTTAATTAACTCAGCTGGTATTAAATCAATGCCAGGTGCTTTGTTATTCTTTAACCTTTTAATAGTATCTTTAACTTCAGTCAAGTTAGGTTCTGGAACTAAAGGTTTTGCTGTGTGCACTTCATTTATTTCTGATTTATCTCCTACATGAACATTTAAAAGGTCATTAAAGTAGTTCTTCCATCTATTTAGAATATTGTTTGGGGCAGCTAGAAAATCACCGTCTTTATCTTTTATCAAGTTTACTTTAGGTTGCCACCCCTATCTAAATTCATTTACACCTTTATCCTTTATATAAATCTCTGATATATTTGTTTTTGCTGTTTGTTTCAATTTCGTTAATTTTGCTTTTCAAGTAATCTCTTTATTACTTCTAAACGTGTGGTTAACTTCTCACTTTTTATTCTATTATAATTGCTTAGATTTGTATCATCAGAGTTATTTAACCACCTAACTCTAGCCTGAGTTCTTATTTCTATTAGATTATGACATTCATTATCAAACTATGGCTTACTTTTCTTGTTTATATATATATATATATATATATATATATAGTTTAATGTCTTCTAATTAATGTCTCTGAGCATACCACTACTTGGCCTCAGATTCTAAGAATATCTGATGCATGATTTTCACTTTAAAAGTAATTTAGTCTGGACTTAAACATTAAAGATATGTTCATAGATTCATTGACTTAATCCCTGTCTAGTCCTAGTTACATATTCATACACAAGAGGCAGAAGAATCAGTGCTTCTAAGTTTCTAGGTGTAGAAGGTCTATTTATAATCTCCAAGTGCATTGTGGCACCAGTTAAATTATGCTCATTTCTTTTGAGCTTGAGATTTTCCATGTAATCAAATGTTTGGTGTGTGGGACAGAAACCAGAAAACATGAAAATATATTAATATATACAAGAAACATATTAACATAACATGATATGTAAAAATATATGTGAAGATAGGAAATTACGGAATACCAGGTGTTTCATAAAGTCGAGGGGTTACAAAAATGTTATGCAAGAAAACTGTTGAATTTACGTTAATGAGACCAGTCCAGAATGAACGAGGAACACAAATAGTTGTGCATGTATGTTTTCTTAAGATGAGAGTTCACATTCCTGCTAGTAGGTGACACATCACTCACAGTGTTTTGTTCCCAAGATCACCGGACCTTACACCATGTGACTTCCTTTTCTGTGGTGTCATGAAAGACAGGGTAGTCTCACCAATATTGTGTGATATCAAAGACCTAAGGAAGTTGCAATTCCTATAGAGAAATCGTCCAAGATAAAGACTGTGAACATGATGTGTTTTTGTGTGGCTAGTTACCCTACTATGTGTATATATACTTCCTGTTTGTATATTTCATCATTTTAGTCTAGTTCTTCGTCTGAGGAAGACCCTGATAGAGGGTAGAAACGTTACATGTAAAGTATTTTTTAAATCTTAATAAACTACCTTGGTCAGCAGCTTTAGTGTTTTTAATATTGAAGCAAGGCTTAATTATAGTATTACTTAAGAGAGCATACCATGACAGCGATAGACACTATGACTGGTCCATGTTCATGCGAGTGTGCAAGAACTAGACTATTGCGTTGATGTGTGTCATGTCACCCATGGTGCATACATTTGTAGGTGCAAAAAAAATAACTGTTTGCATTCCTTGTTCATTCTGGACTGGTTTCATTAACGTAAGTTCAATTCTTTACTTGCAATATTTTTTTATAACCCTCAACTATTTCTGAGACACCTGGTGTAAGATAACATACCTCATAAAGGAATAATTTTTGTATTACTTTAAACTCCAATAAACTAAAGTATATTTCTTTCTATTTCCAGCAACAATTCTGTGGTTTGGATTCCACGTGAATTGCTCCAAGAACAGTCTTCTACCAAAAGCAAATATTAAAAATACAATCAGCTTAAATAATTTATGCATCTCAATGTGGAAATGATACCTGGAAGAATAGAGAATATCAAGCTTATCACCAAGTAATGTATGGGACTCTAGAATGGAAGAAATACTGAAAACATATGAGCAGGATAGAAAAAGGTAAGAACTTAATACTTACCATGGCCCCATTTGATCCACAAAATACTTAACTCATCATCAGTGTCTCATCATGAAACTATGAAGCAAAAATTACTTGAAAATCCTTTTCTTAGTAGCAGTTCATTTCTCTTCATTGATGTGTCATTGTTACTAACAGCATTGTTAATAACTATCAGATTTCAAAAAAAAAAAAAGCATGAGAATATTTCTTCTAAAATAATTAGCAGCTGAGCAAGTAACAATAGGAAAATAAATATACATAACTATTTCTATTAAACATTGCATTTTCACCTCTCTTGTGAATGAAAAACTGATGGAAATCAATTATGTATCAAACATTCATGCTGTTCTCAAAGTTTAACCTTAAGATAGGAAAATAACTATAACTCTGAATAGAGAAATGACAAGAGACATTAAAAACACCATAGCAAACAATGCCTTAAAAAGATATATATACTAAAAGACTGGATTAGTCAATAATTACTTCTTAAGAATATTATTTTTTATTTTTTAGACATATTATCTTTTCACATATATATCGAATAACCTTGCAAAAAGGTAATAAAATAGGTAATAGTACCAGGTGTGCCAGTTAATAATTCTTAATTTCGTCACTGGATGGCGTTAGAAGCAAGGTTTGGTGCACAGTCTCAACTGTTATGTCAGTGTGTTGCCAGGACAGTACCTGTCAAAATGCCGTGGATGTGCAACCGAGTGCGAGTGATCGTGATATTGAGTTTGTGTGGGATAAATGTTGACCTTCAAACCAAATAAGGAGCATGTGTGGCACGTCCTGCTTTTCTTGTTCAATCAAAAGAAAAATGCAAGTGAAAGCCATCGTATCCTTGTGGAAACGTAGAGTGACAATGTTCTAACGCAAGACGCATGTGTGCATTGGTTTCGACGATTCCAAAGTGGTGATTTCGACTTGAAAGACAAAGATCACCCAGGCCAGCCAAAAAAATTCTAAGACTCCGAATTGCAAGCACTGTTGGACAAAGATGATATGCAAACGCAACAACAACTGGCAGAGAAGTTAAATGTTGGTCGCCAAACAAAATCTGATCATCTTCATGCCTTGGGAAAGATCCAGAAGGCAGGAAAATGGGTCCCACATCATCTGAACGACAGACAAATGGAAAAGCGAAAAATGGTGTGTAAAGAAAGTCTTTCTTGCATCAGATAGTGACTGGGGTGACTACTTCGAGAACCCAAAATGCAAAAAGTCATGGGTTGACCCAGGATAACCTTCAACATCGACCGCAAAACCGAATCGCCGCGGAAGGAAGACAATGCTGTGCATTTGGTGGGATCAGAAGGGTGTGGTGTACCATGAGCTGAAACCAGGTGAAACAGTGAATGCGGTTCGCTACCATCAACAACTCATCAATTTGAACCATTCATTGATCGAAAAGTGACCAGATTGGGCAACAAGACATGGAAAAGTGATTTTGCAGCACAACAACGCCTCTTCACACACAGCGAAAGGCATCAGACACACCATTTCTGCACTTGGCTGGGAATTCTTGCCCCACCTGCCATACTCACCAGACTTCGCTTTTCGGACTACCACTTGTTTTCATCGATGTCTCACTCACTTTCCCAGCAACACTTCAACAATTACGAAGATGTCGAACAATGGTTTGCTGACTGGATCACCTCAAAATGTGAACGATTTTTCTAGAAGGGCATCCACAATTTGATGGATAGATGGGCACAATGTATAGCTAGCGATGGCGCATACTTTGAATAAAGCATTTGTTACCTTTCTCCCCAGATACACTTGTTTTCTTTTGGATCAATTAAGAATTATTAACCGGCACACCTTGTAGATGTGCACACAAATGCTTAAGGCATATGGAATGATGTCGAGTGGAGGTAGAGCTCCACATATTCTTGATCTTGGTGGGGATGACGTGATCAGCATCATGCTCAGCTGCTTTTATCTCTCAGGGTTGGCCTCAGGTACCCATAGATATTAGGCTGGGTGGGCCTCACTCCTGTTTAAATGACTATAATTTGTTAGGAAAGTTTCATTTTGTTTATATGGTGTCAGCAGTTTGCCAGCACTAAAGTTTACAAATCAATGCGCACCAGTGTATATACCCAATATAATTGCTCACCTTGAAAAATTAGTTACCCATCCACCTCTAGAAACCTGATTTTTCCACTGGTTACATCAAATATTTCTTTGCAGACACATTCCAGAATGTTAACCCTAGACTGGAGCCACTTCCATGCAACTTAAACTTTATCTTTCTCCTTGTACATGCATGTTCTCCTATCTCCTAAATGAAGAATATGTGTGGCACTTCCTCCATCCCCTCTACCCCTCAGTGTGGCTTCATGGCACAGAGTAATTAAAACTTTTTCCTTTACCTTTTTAATACATTAAATAGTCAAATTGGAATTGTTTGTAGAACAATACAAACATTAATTTTACATTAATTTCCCTTGGATATGTCAGATTCTGGATTTTAGGGTCCAAGAAATAATTCACTTGTAAGACTTTGTGGAGAATAAGTCTTTCTGGTTGCTTGATCTCTCTATTCGATTGTCTTAAATGTATCCACACGTCTTTCATGGATGGTTCTGCCTCTGGTTCAACTGCTCATCCCCATTAGGCTCCAGGTTTGCATATATTTAGAACATAGGCGTGGCAGACCCTCTGTTTAGGGGGGCAAAAGCCTTGATGAAAATTCAGTCGGGAAAGAAAAACCTAATTTTATCTCACTCTTTTTAATTTTATCTCACTCTTTAAGTTTTATTGCATGGATGGGTGTGTCTGTTCTTGCCCCTGCAACTTGTGTTGTGGTATCTTCTTTCTGAGTTACTTTCATTCCTGCTTCTAATCTGATGCAAATGCACTCTCCTGGTACGTACTACCATCAGGTAACCTCAATATGAGCATTCTGTTTCCTATGTGCTTCACTGTTGTAGCCATTATAAGTTTAGCATTCAAAGTTGGAAAGTTTTTCACCCAAACTTTGTCTCCTGGTTTCAGCATCTTTTTGTCTTGGCTCCAATCTTCATTTACCTTTCTATCCTAGAATATTTTCTCCTGGTGATGTCCGTATTGCTGAACATGGCATAAATCGCAAAAAGTACAAGGTCTCATTAAAATTTCCTCCAAATCTATTCTACTATTTGTATTGATTACTTCTGCATGTTTCTTTTTCAACAAGCCTTTCACTGTTTGAACCCAATGTTCTGCCAATCTATTACTTTGGGATTCCATGGTGAAGAATGCATAAACATAATGTCATTGTTTTTACAACACTGGGAAAATTAATTGCTCTGAAAAGGTGGACCATTATCTGTAGTAATAACTGCTGGCCATTCGAAATTTACACAACATTTATTTAAGCATTTAACCTTTAAAGTCCAGTGGTGCTTATGTAGTTTTTGCCTCTGTCCCAGGCCATTTAAACGAGTTTTGTAAGGTTTAGCAAAAATCGTTATAGCTTCCTTCCTATGGCAGATAATTTAGTGAAACAAAAAACATTTTTACTAAGAATAAAATGTACTTTGACATAGAAAAGACAAAGTGTTTCTATCTGTATGCGTTTGTTATTATGAATGGCTTCAAATGTGAAAACTGAAAAAAAAAAGAAAAAAAAATTGCCCCTTCCTGTTGAGACATGGGACAGGAACAAATTCTATGTCCTTTAGCAACCACATGCCTACATTATTATTCAATATTTATTTTGTTCCTAATGCCTTTTGCCATCCGAAGAAAAAAATGAAAAAGAAACGAAGTGCATGAGTTATTTTCGACAAGGGTTGGCAACAAGCACAATGAAGTGCATTAGTTATTTTCGACAAGGGCTGGCAACATGCACAATGAAGTGCACGAGTTATTTTCGATAAGGGTTGGCATCAAACGCAATTAAAAAAAAAAATAGACAGGAATTTCAAATATACATACATGAAATTGGAAGTAAAAACACGTTCACCCTGATCACGTACAATTTCCTGCAAATCCTCGTCTCTTTCCAATTCCCCATCTGTGTCAAAACCATCTAGTATATTGTTTACCTCCCGATCCAAATCCTCTAGCCATATAGCCAAACTCATTTTTGCACAACACACACACACACACACAAAAGTAAATAATACCTCTCACTACACTCCCACGACGATCAAAACATGAAAAAATATCTCATTCCACTCGCAACCACGCAAAAACTATGCGCACGACATTACTGCAATGCCTCGGTGAACTGAAATGAAGCATCCCTTTCAAAATAAAAGGGACAGTCAGCTGGAAAAATTACACGAGTTATTTTTAGCCCCGATCCTACCTCTTACTGCCTCTTTCATTTTTCTTCTGAAGGAGTGGTTGTCTTCTGAAGTAAGCATTGTGGAAAGTCCATTTCACCTGCTGAAAAGTTATCGCTGCAAACACTTTTGACAACAATGCCCTCTTTCCTCCGACCATGACCTGCTTCGGCATATTGAGAAGGAAAACAACAGATAAATGATTTCCTCATACGCAGCTTTCCTGCAAGGCATGAGATTGTAAACAAGCATTTAGAATGGCGCCAACTCACTTCTGTGAGCTTTGTTATTCGATGCCTCTTTTTCTGAATTGACAAAGAGGAGGTGTAAATTTAGCACCTGCTGCTGACATCATTAGGGAGTTGAAGAGCACCAGCGTCACTGAATGAATATCAACTCTTGGTTTCAAGTTCCACACACTTCTAGTCATGAGCATAGAAAATGAACAGGGTTGCAAAGCAACAAAAAAAGGTTCTGTTCGATCGGTCAAGGTATGACTGACCAGGACTGTGGCCAAAAATGCCATTGGTCAGCACATGACTACAATCCTCTTTCCCCAAACTAAACATTCTTTGTTGATATTTAATTCCACTCTTCTTCTGTAACAATGCGACAAAACAGTCTTCTGATCTATCATCAAAAAAGGTAAAGTGCTCCCCTGTGCTTAGCACCATGCCATGAAGGCATATAGGAGGTGTGGAGGTATCTATCATCAAGAATCAATAATAATAAATAATAAATTCTTTATTTCCGTAGACCCATATCCATGGGTGTGGAAAACGTCATACAATACTAAATATTACAAATGGAGTAGGGTTACAATTAAAAGAACAAAGTGCAACATAAATATACAAATAAATCATATGGGTTTTAAACAGTTATAAGTGTCACATACTAAACTTGTAAAAGAGAAAATCCAAATATAAGAGACATACAATATCAAAATAATTTAAATGCTTCAATTTACTAATCCAGTTTAACTATTTAAATTCATTGAGATCATATAGAGGTATATCTGTTAAATACTGTTTAATTGCTTTCAGTTTCTTGTGAGTTTCTGTAATTTGTTTGATGTGTGTGGGAAGTTTGTTATGGTATTTTATTCCTGCAACATGAGGTGATTTATCTGAAAGTTTAAGTCTGTGTGCTTGCATGTGGAAGTTCGCTTTTTGACGTGTGTTGTGCTGATGGACGGTCAAATTTTTATCTAATTTACGGTGTTTTAGTACATATTCAATTACTTTATAAATATATAGGGAATGTATGGTCATAATTTTATTTTCTCTAAATAATTCTCGACGTGAGTTTCTAATTGGTATTTTGAACATATACCGTATTGCTCTTTTCTGTAGAGTAAGCAATCTTTGAGTGTATTCCTGCGCAGCTCCTCCCCATGCTATTATGCAATATTCTAGGTATGGATATACAAGTCTATAGTATAGATTTGTGTTTATTTCAGACACATGATATTGTGTTAGGAGTTTTAGGAAATATAAGTTTTTCCCTACTTTTTTGCATACATGGTCAATATGATATGCCCATCTTAATTTGCCATCAATAACTAAACCTAAAAATTTAACTGGATTTTCATAATTGATTTGATAATCATCTATTTGTAAGTTTATATTATCAAAATTGGGTTTATTTCCAGGATCGAAAGCCATATATATATTGTTTTTTGATAGTTTATATTCAAGTTATATGAATTTAAATGCTGAGTTATTATATTTACTGATATGTAGGTTTGTATTTCTAATTGTTCTTGTGTATTTGCACTGCAAGTTATGGTTGTGTCATCTACGTATGTTAAAATATTTGTATTGTCTCGGGCAGGTAAGTCGTTGGCATATAGTATGAACAGTAGCGGGCGTAGTATGGAGCCTTGAGGAACTCCTGTTTTTGCATATTCAGTGTCAGATATAATTTTGTGAACCACGGAGTTTTCAGTATGTAGTATCTGGGTGTTCTGTGGTCTATCCGTGAGAAAAGATTTTATCAGTTTGTATGTAGTTCCTCTAATGCCAAGATTGTATATTTTTTGCATGAGCAAGCATAGAGTGGTCTAAGCAGTCAAAGGCTTTGGACAGATCCAGGAAAATAGCACAGGGTATCTCATTATCTTCTAATGCATCTACAATTATCTCAATAAATTGAGAAATAGCTGTACTTGTCGATTTACACTTTTGGAAACCATGTTGTAGTGGACTAATTATGTTATATTTGGCACAGAATTCGTATATTTTATTACAAATGATTTTCTCTAACAGTTTTGAGAAAGATGATGTGATCGTTATTGGTCTATAGTTTTTTTATTTCTGACTCGTCCTTTTTTGAGTATTGGTTTGATTATACTTTTCTTCAGTACATTTGGGAAAATTCCACTATTGATAGAGGCATTTATAGCATACTGTAGTGGTAATGTAATGTATCGAGAACATTTTTTAATTAGATAATTTGACCAACCATCTGGACCTGCTGATTTCTTATTATTTAAACTTTTTATCATAGTTTCTAGTTCATTTGAGGTTATTTCATCTAAATAAATGGAGTTCAGTACAGTATTTGATTCAATTTTAGTTGTTTAAGCACTTTTGGGGTCAATGGGGCAATTTACATAGGAGTTTGAGAAATACCTATTGAATGTATCCACAATGTGTTTAGCGTTAGTTATTTCTACTTCATTTTCAAACAAGCCGGTAGCTAGAGGGGGGAAGGGGTGCAACTGCCCCCCTGAGAGCCTGCTTTGCCCCCCCACCCATGTAAAAAATACAGAACACATTCCTACCTGAAATTCTGAATAATCTTTACAATTATATCATGTGATAGTCTAGCAACATAACAAAGATAGTTATTGATTTTGTGATTTATTAGGGGGTATGGGATTCCGTATAATGTTGTATCATGATTGGGGGGAAGGGGGGAATTCCCTTCCAGATTCAGACTTTGGAAAATGATTTTGTGACATTTTGAGTAGTCTTGTATTAAAAATGCCTAAAGGTGTCGGATGTGTTTCTTGGATGTGTTGCTATGAACTTGGAACTGCTTAAATTTTTGCTTCATGTGGTAGAGAGAGGGGAGTGGTTATTTGATTTTTGTTAATTATTGTTGCTTTGTTGCCACTTCTAGCTAATCACAACAATGAGTGATGACGTGAAATTGATAATGAGACACTCATAAACAGTGCCGCAACCACAGGGGGGCATGGGGCATTGCCCCCCCCCCCAACCTTGGACGGAGGTCCATTCTATGGGAAGCAAACTTTGAAGTGAAAAAACAAGACTAGGAGAATCTAAGAATAGCAGGACAATTGGATACTCATGATGGACTTAGTTTTTACGTGTTCCTTGCATTTTTCATCCAGACGGCCAAGGGGACTTGCAAGGGGCAATTGCCCCCCTCCATTTCAAATTTTACACAAATAAAAATACATTTCGTAAAATTTTCTTGCTCGCTTCGCTCACAATGTCTGCTCTACATATAGTCCAAGTTTGGAGCCATAGTTATTGGGTGGCGGGAGTCGGGCCTGGGAGCCAAATGATATAAAAAAAATGTTAAAGAGAATGCCGTGGCACCCCGTAAAGTTATTTGTGCCCTATTGAAACAATTTCTTTCTATGAAACTTAATATGAAATATTAAAGATGACACTGTAATCCAAGAAGTCATTGATCCTATTTGTTTGTCAGGTGTCAAAACATGTATTTTAACTATAATATAATGCAATCCACACAATATTTTGCAAAATGGTTAACGTAACCAGTAGGCAAACATTGTCTCTAGTGATGATAGTCTCTCCCCTTTGAAGGAAATAGAGTCCATGGTGAACTAAGGGACCCATGCTTTAATGTTTTAGCAAGTACAAAAAAATGTATTACAAATTTTTACACAATTCATCAAAGTGGAGATAATATGTAACCATTACTTTTTTAATTAATTCAATTTTTCTTGCATAACACAACACAGTGGTGTTGGATTCGCGTTAGATACCTTTGTGAGTAAAAATCTTGCATACTGGAAACCAGAGGGAATCATTATGAAGCATGATTTATAAAGGGCTCACTTAATCAGTTTTGCAGAGAGGCCCAAAGCTGTTGGTACATATTAATCATCTATTAATATTATCAACCTGTAAATATCAAGTAGATACAGTCCCTATTAGCGTATTTATGTTAAACTTTATATCCTTTGCAGTGGCATGCCCAGGATTTTCGAAAGGGAGGGGTCACGTCTACATTTTTAAGTAGTCATTCCTCATTTTGCCATATTTTCCTGCCTTTGATGTTACTTTTTTTTAAATATTGGACCAAAAAGGGGGGGTATAACTCCAACTAGTCCCCCCTTGGGCACGCCACTGATTCTTTGGCAATCTGGAAAGATCATTCTCGAAATATTGCTATTTGATGTTGCTCGAAATTTTTATTGTTCATTGCAGTTTCAAGATACGAGGGTCACTATTTATATTTTGAGCCTAACAATGAAAAAACAGGAATTTGGCATTAAAAAATGCTTTATTGTTTTTCGAAGTATTCTCCTTTATGGTCAATACACTTTTGCATTCGTTCAAACCATTTGTCAAAGCAGTTTTTCCAATCTTCTTGAGACACCTCCATAATATGGTTTTTGAACGCATTAACGGCATCTTCCGCCGACGAAAATCGTTGTCCACGCAATTTATTCTTGACATTCGGGAACAAGAAGAAGTCATTGGGTGCCAAATCAGGACTGTACGTCGGATGACCCATCAATTCGATTTTTTGACTGTTCATAAAGTCGGTTGTTAGACGAGATGTGTGACAGCATTGTCTTGATGAAGAATGATCCGACGGTGTTTGTTTGTTTTCCGTATTTGACCGAAGACCTCTGGCAAACAAATTGTTGTGTACCATTCAGAGTTGACCGTTCTAGATTCCTCTAAAGGCACAGTTGCCACATGACCAGTTTTCCCGAAAAAACAGGCGACCATTTGTTTCAATGTGCTTCGAGCGCGAACAACTTTTGTTGGATTGGGTTCATCTTGAAACACCCATACAGTCGACTGCTGTTTACGTTCCGCCTCATATGCATATATCCATGATTCGTCACCTGTTACAATCTTATATACGTCTTTTGAAGCACCACAATTGTATTTATTGAGCATTTGTTTGCACCAATTGACGCGAGCGTCTTTTTGAGTTTTTGTCAAATTGTGTGGGATCCAACGAGAACATACCTTTCTCACAGCTAAATGATCATGTAATATTTTATATATGCTGGTGGAACTAATGCCTATGGTTGCCTCAATCTCACAGTATGCCACATGACGATCTTGTAGTATTAGGTTTTGCACAGCATCAATGTTTTCTTGAACAACAACTGATTTTGGACGACCTTCGCGAATCTCGTCGGTGAGCGAATGGCGGCCACGATTAAATTTGTTATACCAGCGTTTCACAGTGGCAAAGGATGGGGCTTCATCGCCAAATGTGGAAGTAAGTTGATCGATGCACTCATGTCTTGATAATCCACGTCGAAAATCGTAAAAAAATCATCACACGAAAATGTTCATGAGTTAATTCCATTTTATTGTTGTCGCACAATCTCTAAGGCAACATAAACAACACAAATCAAGCTATTGACAAAACATTTGAAGTACGTTATGGTCAATAATGCCAGACGATTCCGTGCAAACGTCAAATTGCGCCTAACTTCAATCAGTGTTGCCAAGGCTCAAAATATAAATAGTGACCCTCATATAATCCACTTATCTCTTTTGGAGGAGGGGGCAAGTGCCTCTGTGTACCCTGCTATATCTGCTAATGTGACACAATATATTAAGAAATTGCCCCCTCTAGGATTGACTTCGCCCCCCTACAAAGAATTCCTGGCTAGGGGCCTGTTTTCAAATAATGTGGTATTTATGCTTATTGGTTTTTTTGCCTTTTTGCTCATTTATGATGTTCCAAATTGCCTTTGATGTATTACTATTATTTATGATATTATCTTTGAGGTGTTCGAATTTTTCATATTTTATTAGTTTTTTATATTCATTTTTCGTTATTCTATATGACAGAAATAACCAGCATTACGTATAGCTCCACTTTAGTCTATTCTCGATTGGCATATCTCAGAATAAATGGAATTTAAATAACCTTGTTCAGCTACATGGAGGAGACAAAGGAAATATTTTTTTTCTCTGGTCTTCCTTCATCTGATTAATGAAAAATAACAATTAAAATTTCACATATTTTAAAAATGTATATAGGGATATTTAAAGTTAATTTATAAAACATAACAATATCTTCTTGAATCTTCTGATGGAAGATGAATTGAATTTTGCGAAGTAATGATGTGAAATATCGATAATGATAGTATTCACCTCAATGACATTGTATTCTCTGATGAAGCGACATTTATGTTAAATGAGCAAGTGAACCGACATAACTGTCACTATTGGAGCGATGAAAACTCACATTGGATGATGGAACATCCAGTATCCACAGAAACTGAATGTTTGGGTAGGAATGATGGGAGGCATCAATTTTGGCCCTTTCTTCGTTGGGCAATCTGACAGGTGAGAAGTATTTGACAATGCTTCGTGAACAGATTGTCTCTGTCATCCAAGTGTCCACACAGGAATTTAATCGTGTTTGGTTCCAACAGGATGGAGCGCTGCCACACTATGGAGTTCAATAATACTTACATGAAACCTTTCCACAACGATGGATTGTATTACTAGGTATGATTGAATGGCCTGCAAGATCTCCCCATGTATCACGTCTGGATTACTTTCTATGGGGGCACATGAAGAACATGTGTATTGCTCCAAACCACACTCCCTGAATAATCTACAGAATCGCATTGTGAACGAAACAAGAGTACTTTCTCGGGATATGCTACAACGTGCACTTTGCAGTTTTTATGTTCCGTTGGCATATTGTCAGACAGTCGACGGGAAGCAGTGTGAGCACTTGCTTTGAGGCAGAAGCAGTTTCTGCCTATTCGCACATGCACACCCAAATAAATCTGCAATGCAATTATTTATACTTATTCACTGAACACTATCTCCTTCAAAACATCAAACGTCTAGAAGCCCATTCGCCCCTTCAGCTTTGATTTACCAGGGTCTGCCACTGAGATACGTTCGTGTCGCAGACAAGTTGCTGTTTGCTCGTTTGCCGCTGTTTGCAACATGCAAGAAAAGAGAAAGGATTCGCTCTTCTAGATCGCGGTATTATGAGCTAAACTTGCACTGCTAGTGCTGTGTTCATGATACAGCAGTGTTGCAATCCCATTCCATTCGAGATTGTGTGGTGGATTAGAGGCAGCACACACATCACCGTAAATCGAGGAATTTTCTTTTTTTTTTCTTTTTGAAAGGGACATTTCTATGGTATATTCGCCCACCCTGATCCGAGAATGACAGGGGCAAGGAAGAAGGCAGGAGGGAGGGGAGGACAACTGAAAGTGAAAAGCGTGCTTTGAATTGCCTTTGCTTGGCCAAAGTAAACTGTCCTTGTCGCGCTGTAGTCGAATTATCCACCCGCTAAGAGAAGGGGAGGGGGAAGAAGGGATCAGTCAGCTCTTTCCATTATGTGGCAATATTGTTACGCTATCAAAAGGTCGTTCCTCTTTCATTGCAAAGTGAGAATGATGAAAGGTGAAAATTTGTACATAGCAGATACATAATATTTAACATTGTTGAATATTTGGAGGGAAGTTAGCTACTTGTACAAAGCGCGCAGCGACTGCAGTAATGACAGATAAGGCGGAAGGGAAAGACAAATTCTGAAGTACGAAGAAGGATAGTGTGGACTGAGTGAGTACTGTCATTTTCTTTAATATTTTTTATTTATTCTCTTGACTTCGCTTGAGTTTGTTGGTTTGGTTAGTCGGTCGTTAGAAATAAATAACTGCTAGATAGACTACAACTGATTTTCTGCATGTGGTCATTGGATCGGCTACATTGATTGCAGGAGTGGCTCAAGATAAAATTTTCACCCGGGGGAGATGGAATTTTGGCTCCCCTTACTTTCCATATTCCTCGAATATAAATCATAACCATGTTATACATTTAAAGTTTTAATGACGAAAAATAATAGCCTTACTTTAAAAATACTATAATGCTGTTGAAGAACACGTTTATTGTAGGTATGTGTTTATTTAATACCTACACAATTACATCAAAACAACGATAATCTCCGAGCTTAGACAATTTTGCAATATACTAATTAAGTTATTCAGCAGTAGCTTCAATTAATTCTTGTCAGTAAAAAATCCAACTCTTTATAAAACAAATAGCCACGCAGACGGTAGAGGCACATAGTGGTTCGGATCCCTCTTGAAATTGTAGATCATCAGTCTCTATTTGCTTTTCTGTGCATAAAGTGGACTAAAAAATAAACTTACGCTTAGGATTTGGCTCTCATCAAGGAGGATGACCCGGTTTGGTGCCCTGGGTACTTGCCCGATTCTGCTTTTTTCATGTATGCAAATGTAATTATTCTTGCTCACATTTATCAGTGGAGAGAGGGGTAAAGTTTTTACTAAATATTTTGCAAATCGACAATATTATTGAATATTGTAGATCGGCATTTCTATGTTTATAGTGATTTTGTCAGGTTATCGAATGTTGAATTATCGATATCCAATAGCATTGCTCTTTTCGTGATCGAAGGAAAATTCACCGCAGTATTTCAAATGTGTAAAAAATAATATTTTTATGAAATACAACTCTCCCATAGTTTCATTTTTCAGTAAAAGTTGTTCATAACTTCGGTTACCAATATATGTATTAAGCATCATTATGGATGCAAGAAAAAAATAGCGAGTATTTGAGAGGGTTATAAAACACTTCTTCTGGACGAGATGCAGACCACGAGCTGCCACTGCTTTCAGGAGTTCAGTAACTCAATGTCATGTTTTCTTGTTCATGCTCTCTGTAATTTGCAGTGTACAGTTACCCACAGGAATACAGTAAATAATTCTTTCAGACAAATCTCATTTTTTGCAGTCAAACGTAGCACACCCTATCTCTTCCATGAAGGCTATAGGTCCAAAATGAGTTTGGATTGTTGTTTGTGGGACGATTCTAGCCTAAATTGATGTGTTATACATACCCCTTTCCATTTGAAAATACTGTGATATATCCAATATGGCTGCCATGATGGCCACACCCCCATTCAATGCAGTTTCCGCACAAATACCAACTTACAAAATGTGATTTTCCTCCGTCAACTAATCTCGTTATTACTGGCCTTTCCTGATACTTTTGACTAACCCTGTATATGGTCGACCAACACCCAGATAATTAGATTGATAGGGCCTCCCCGATGGCATAGTGCTAACGTTATTGCCATGTGCTCAAAGGAACCCAGGTTTGATACCCAGTGGAGTTACAACCCACTTAAAACTGTAGGTCCATCCCCAATTACCTATCCTGTGTAAAATTGATGGGCCGGAAGATGGCAAAAGTAATTGTTGACAATGACGTCGTCGTTGTTCATTTTTCAAAGATCATGTGGTATCCCACTAAGGTTCTTGTACAAAATCAAAGTTTCTCGCATGGCAACAACCTGGTGTTAGTTAGAGAGGAGGAGAATCTCCCAGTACCTGCTGCTGAAGACCAAGTAGAGCCTCCAAATGCGACAAACAACAATCAGCCAATTAGAAGATCCCAGAGAGAAAGATGACCGGCTGACTGCTATGGAAAAAATTTCCGTGAAACAGGAGTCTCTTCTGCCAAAAGGGGTAGAGTTTCATGTACCGACTGAACATATACGCTGATCTATGCAAGACCTCATCTGAATCATCTGTGCATGCCAGACCTGGTTATTAAGTGTTTTTTGTCAACAGTTTTCTGTGCAATAGTTTCAGTCATGTATGCAGCAAAAATCTATACCATCCTTCGTGACGAGACATCTAGCATTTATGTCATAATGTAAGTTGTTGTATTAATTCTGTTATCTTATTCGTAAATTATACACTTTTTTTGTGTCCGTACTCCAGTAGTATTCTTAACTCCATTTCCTGCTTTACCGAAGAACAGAAAGAACCCAAACTCAACAATGGCGACGAGGATTTTGGGAACTTCATTTTATACTTATTTCTCATAATTCTACATATTTCTTGTGATTGTTCTTCAAGCTGTCTATTGGAGGTAAGAATCTCTGTACTCAAGGCAAAAGTTGTCACAATTTTCTGAATTCTGCAGGGAGCAGGAAAGTATTAAACAATACTTCAATAGATTCGAACATTTCTGCAAAGCTTCAGACATTCCCGACGATAAGGCTAAACATGTTTTATTAGCAGCAATCGGGCACAGAACGTATGCTGATTTGTATAATCTTACACAGCCTAAATCTATATCAGAGCTCAGTCTCGCTCAAATTCAACAAACATTGATCCGCCATTATGAGCCCAAGAAGAATCTCGTACGTGAAAGGCATAAGTTTTTCCTCATTACACAAAAATGTAATCAAAGCATTCCTGATTTCATTGTGTAAATCAAAGAGCAAGCCTCTAAATGTGATTTTGGTGATCTATTGATTCCATGTGCAGCGACGTATTTATTCTTGTTACGCGTTAGAAATAGACTATTGTCAGATCTTCAACTGACCTTGAATAAGGCAATAGATACAGCCATGTATTCAACGAGCTAGAATTAAACAAAGGAATTGTTAACCAGTCAATCAAAGAATGCTGTGGAACATTCTAAAACTCCGACTGAATTCACTTCGCAAATGCAAAACAGGTGCAAGGACAAACTTCGAATGAACATCAGACAAAATAGAACTGATACAAGGAATATTGGTAACAAATCAAAAAATGATTCTGGTAAACCATGTGATAATTGTAATTCTTTTCATCCTAACGGGAAATGCCAAGCTTTCGGCTATTTGCAGATACTGCAAAAAAGAAAAATCATTTCTTTACAGCTTGCAAAAAGAGAGAATATAAGAATTCTAGCACAAACATGATTAACACACGTGTTAAGGCCGTACTAAAGGCAATTTTGTGGTAATTTTTCGATAATAGATGGCAGCACCGTTTGCCATGGCAACCAAGGGCCATGTTGCCAGATCTCCGCGTAAATATAACCAAGGTACATACATACAGGTAGGTCGATTAGGGTACTCGATGTGAGATAACGTCATATTGGTTATAGGTGAGTTAGTGAATTAAAAAAAAAGTAGTAAATCAGGGAAATTGATAATCATGAGATTTTAGTTATATGTTCTTCTTACAGAAATAAGCAATATAGCATCAGTGGAGGGTAGTAATAGTCGAAATATTAATATAAAATCTGTTGTTTTATATTAAGTATTTGTTTTAATATTTAGAACGCAGAGAAGAAAATGCAATAATGAGTGTAGTTAAATATTAATATAAAATTTGTTGTTTTATGTTCAGTATTTATTTTAATATTCAGAACGCAGAGAAGAAAATACAATAATAAGTGTAGTTAATTCAAACACGAAACTGACCAAGTGAGGACAGTAATTGAAATAATTGAAAAATTTTGTGAATAAGTTTGAAGCAAATGCTGCGTTGACTCAGGCACGTATCCAAGCGGGGCTCAGGGGGCTAGAGCCCCCCGAAAGTTTTCGGTTTACACTAGATAAAATGAGGCTTTTTGGTTTCTTGTGTGTGTGAAATAAAATAATGTGATGAAAATTTAAGGAGAGAAATAATTATCCAGGCAAGGTAAATTTTTCTACAATCCTGTAATTGATAATAGCACGTGTCCAATGTGGGGATAAGGGAAGTCGATCCCCCAGGAAATGTTTCAGTTTTCACTAGATAAAGTAGGTTTTTGGCTTCTTAAATAATGTGACGATAATTTAAGAAGAGTAATAATTATCTAGGCAAGACAGAAAATGTTCTATAACCCTGTTATTGATAATAGCATGTATCCAAGATGGGGATCAGGGGGGTCGAGCCCCTTCCAAGGGAAATCTTTCAGATTACACTACATAAAATTAGGTTTTTGGTTTCTTGAAAGATGCGACGATAATTTAAGTAGAGAAATAAGTATCGGGGCAAGGTAGAGAATGTTCCATAACCATATTATTGATCATAGAACGTGTCCAAGTTGGAGATCAGGGGGCCGAGCCCCCGCAGGAAATCTTATCAGTTTACACTGGATAAATTAGTTTTTTGGCTTCTTGAATAATGTGACGATAATTTAAGGAGAGTAATTATCGAGGCAAGACGGAGAATGTTCTATACCCTTTTATTGACAATATTGCACGTAAACTTTTCTTGCGTTTTCAATGTTGTTGTCGCAGCGAGCGCGATCATTGTGTAAAGATTTGTCATCATTTGGAAGCTGCACAACAAAGCGTGCCACGAGTATGACAATTATTTGTATTATTTATTCTTTGGAAAGCGGGAAAGGAAACGTTCTTAAATAAGAGGTGGAGTCGAACCACTGGTAATATTAACGAAACGTTTTACCTGCGGAACATTCTAGAATATAATGAAGATGTAAATACCCGGCTTCAATTTCCCGGTTGATCAGTACAACAGAATCTGTTAGTAATCCGAAAATGAAGAGGACTAGTGAGACAATTTCCCGTAAACTACCGAAGTCTACTTCTAGTTCGTGTCCAAAGTTGAAAATATTGACATCTGTGGAACTCTAGGAGCCTCAGTGTAGTGCTAGTTCGGGGCATGAGCCGAAGAGATCGAAGGTCTAAAGTGAATATTTCAGGAGTACCGGATATTTGGGCGGTTTATTAAGACATAAATAAGTTGCACAGATCAACTGTAATTTTATTTGTGCCCGGGCCAAATTTCGTGTTTGCAGTCCGAGACTTTCATGGGATAAAAATGACTTTTATTTAAGCCAACTGGGTTCGACCCACACTCAAAAACTTAACCACTACGATGGGACAGCCGAAAATTATATTAATGTCGAGAAGAGAAAGCAGGAAGATGTTGGATATGTAGATATTTTAGCGGAATTTTCAGGCTCTGCCAGGACCCGAACCAGGGTCTCTGGCATGTCATACGGTTAATCTACTGGCATACCCAGGATTTTCGAAGGGATTGGGGGGGGGGGTGTTACGTATACTTTTTCTCGGTAGTCAGTCTTCATTTTGCCATATTTCTCTGCCTTTGACGTTAATTTTTTTTTTTAGAAATACTGGGCCAATGGAGGGTTATGACCCCATCACGCCACTGGAGATAAATGAGTGAGCATTTTATCATATTGGAAGTCGAAACATTAGATGTGTTGGGAACGCAAGGGTTTTCACTGTGCATTAATTGTTTCTCGATCCAGCTGTGTTCGAGAATAATTCCTTTGTTTCGTGCCGATATATGACAAGACTGCGGAAGCTGTGACGGACAATTTTGAACACTTGCGAGTGCTTAGGCCTGAATATGAACAATTTGGTGGGTTTCAGCTTTTATAAGAGCTGCATACATGGGAAGACAAGACACATTAGTGGTGTTCAGGCTCGAATCTGGGAGAAATATTCGAGAACTGTGTGCATCCAGTTCACAGCCCACAGTTTGAATCTCGCATTGTCGAGTGGATTCTCCATCCATTGTGTAACAGCTTCGTGAAGATGTTTTGATGCCTGATGAGAAGAAACGGACAAACACGTGATAAAAATGGCAGCCTTAAACGGTGGCTACTATTTAGGGGACAGTTGCTCCCCATTTTTTGCCTCCGCACTATGGCCTCTTAATGCTAGGCCTTGTCTACCAAGAGAAAGTAAACTTTCCTTGCCCCCCCCCCTTCCCCGCTTTGCCACCAAAAGGGCACCACTGGCCTTAAATATGCACCTGTCAGGTTCTATCTATACCACTTAAAAATATATTGTCCCCCCTCGCCTCGAAAGGAATGTCTGGATACGTGCCTGCGTTGACTATACACTTCATTTTGTATGACAGTACTTTCTACTTTTGATTGGAGACTTTATACTCTGTCCCAATTATCTCTGCTACAGCAAGGCTGCACATAGCGGCAGAGAAGGGGATCGAGTGGGCAGAGCAAAGCAGTACACGATGCTGCGAAAGCTGGTAACTACAGCAGCTTTCCGCCGTTCCGCGGAATCCCGTTCCCTCTCACGTGTTCATTGGTAGAGCCGTCTCGCGTCACTACTTGCGCAGAGACTTGCTTTCGTTCGCTTGATCCAGCGAAGTTCTTTTCTTGTGTATGGACCGACTGTTCAAAATATTCTTTGGTAGAACGTATTCAATGCACCGTGAGTAGTATCTGACTGCGCCAGTGGCTGTTGCTGCATGGGTGGTCTTTAATTTGCACGTACTTAGAATTTATTTGCACAGGTTTTAATTAATTCGCACGTACTTAGAATTCATTTGCAAGTATTTAGAATATTTTACATTTATGTATTTGCATGTTTATAACTTTTATGAATATATAATTATTTATTTTATGAAAAATATGTATATAGAAGGTAATTAGAGGTACTAAACGCTATGCATATGGTTTTATATTCATTACTGCAAAGTATGTAATGTATAAAATGTTAATATTAATGTTTATAGTATTGAAAATAAGAGTTTATGGTTCATGAACCGCTATGAACGGTGGTAATGGGTGTAGGTACAGGTCCAATTACGATTGGGGACGGTCCCGGTACTCGAACCCGCGATATGTAATATTATTAATTAGTACTATGTAATAATGCATGTTATTATTGTATGAAAGACGATGGTTTCACACGCTAGACAGAATACGGTCTTTGAATCTCGACTCGGCTGTGAAGGTAGACAGAGAGAATGAATTAATATTCCGCGCAGGTAGACGAGAAAGGAATTTGGGGGAAGCGCGTTCAAGGTCAAATGACGTCAGAACGTCAGAACAAAGGAAGAATCTGATTCACCAATCAGAGAACGCGTCGGTAGGTTTTCAGAACCGGTTTTTTCCCAAGGTTAACCAGTACGCAAGAACAGGGGAAAGCTATGCAATGCCGTAGGGCAGGGGAGGGATTCAATCAGACAACAAAGGATGTCTGAGAATGCGCAGCAAGGGTCAAATCTCTGAAGCTATGCGGTTTCCGCCGCCAATTAATATTCCGCTCAGGTTTGCCTCCAAGGCACAGGACGCTTTAGCGCAGGTTTTTTTTATCTGTACTATGAAGAAGGGAGAGCTATTAGGGACGGGGCCTACAGTTTTCACCATTTGCTTTTATCACGGGGTAACGAACCTAGGACCCTTTGATTATTGATTTAGGTAGTAAATGTATGTTACTGTGTGCTATTTAACTTAATTTTGAGTTTATTTTGTACCAAACTTTGACTTTATGTCAAACATTTTCACAGCTTATCCTTATTTTTACCAAAATAACACTATTTGTACTATTCAGGCAACACTTTTATTAAATTTTGGACTCACAAAGACATTTTTTTCAACGTTTAACTTATTATTTTACAACTTTATATTAATTTTTTACCAAAATAACACTATTTGTACTAATCAGCAACATTTTTTATTAAATTTTGGACTCACAAAGACATTTTTTCAACTTTTAACTTATTATTTTACAACTTTAAGTTAATTTTTTACCAAAATAACACTATTTGTACTATTCAAGCAACATTTTTATTAAATTTTGGACTCACAAAGACATTTTTTTCTACGTTTAACTTATTATTTTACAACTTTATATTAATTTTTTACCAAAATAACACTATTTGTACTAATCAGGCAACATTTTTTATTAAATTTTGGACTCACAAAGAGATTTTTTCAACTTTTAATTCATTATTTACAAGTTTATGCCTATTTTTTACTCAAATAACACAATTCTATCTGTTCAGGAAAGACTTTTAGTTACATTTTCGACACACAAAGTGTGTGTTCTCAACTTCTATCTGTTTATTTCACAAGTTTAGGCTTATTATTACCAAAATAACACAATTCAATCTGTTCAGGAAAGACTTTTAGTTATATTTTCGACACACAGAGTGTGTGATCTCAATTTCTATCTGTTTATTTCACAAGTTTAGGCTTATTATTACCAAAATAATACAATTCAATCTGTTCAGGAAAGACTTTTAGTCGCATTTTCGACACACAGAGTGTGTGATCTCAACTTCTATCTGTTTATTTCACAAGTTTAGGCTTATTATTACCAAAATAATACAATTCAATCTGTTCAGGAAAGACTTTTAGTCGCATTTTCGACACACAAAGTGTGTGTTCTCAACTTCTATCTGTTTATTTCACAAGTTTAGGCTTATTATTACTCAAATAACACAATTCTATCTGTTCAGGAAAGATTTTTAGTTACATTTTCGACACACAAAGTGTGTGTTCTCAACTTTTATTTGTTTATTTTACAAGTTTAGCCTAATATTTACTCAAATGACACTATTTATATTATTCAGGCACCATTTTTATTACATTTTGGACTCTCAAAGACACACACACACACACACACACAGAGAGAGAGAGAGAGAGAGAGAGAGAGAGATTTTTTCCAAGTTTACAGGATTATTCTCTAGTTTACTCAAATAACACAATTTAGATGTGTTTTGAATTATATTTTGGATGCAAAAGTATGTTTTGACAAGTTCTACCCTCTTATTTTACAAGTTTAGGCTTATTATTACTCAAATAACAAAATTTAATCCAGTCAGGAAGGATTTGTTATTATATTTTGGATGCACAAAGAGAGGTTTTCAACTTTTTTATTGATTTTTTGCAGGGTATGTATTAATTTTTATTTATTTTGTTTTGTATCATATAGAGGTAAAGGTGGTATTATGAGCCATTCATATATTATGAGCCCCCACAATATCTGTTCATGGAGTGGCCTCAGCCTGGTGGCGATGATTTGAACTGCTAATTTAGTAACGCCTTTTGCCGCCAGAGAGTTCTCGTTCAGTTGCAGCTGATAGTTTAAGCATTTTTAAAATATTGTTTTTGTGTAGATACTATGTAATTTTGCAAGTAACAAAGATTTGTTATGCGTGTTTCAATTCCAATATGGCGAGGGTTGTAAAATGAGCCCCCATCGTGCTTGGTATATGAGCCCCCAAATTTTAAGGGGCTCATATTATATACACTACAGGAGTGTTTTCAACTTCGTCTTTTCAGATGCCACGAAAAGTGCTAGGTCCAAAAAACAAGACCAAAAGAAAAAACTGGAATACTGAAGATATGGTTAAGGCGATCAAGGCTGTAAGAAACAAAGATATGGGATTGAAAAAGGCATCAAAAATGTTTCTTGTTCCAAGACCTACTCTTCAAAGACTTGTTCGAGTTGACAAACCACCGGAAGAAGCCGCTTTAACAAAATTAGGGAGAAAACCTATAATGGGCGAGGAGCTGGAAAGTGAATTACTCGAGTATTTACTTATCATGGAAAGTAAATTCTATGGTCTTACCAGACAAGATGTTCGCAGAGTAGCTTACCAACTGTGTGAAAGAAATGGAATTAATCATCCATTCACAGAAGAGGGGTTAGCTGGTAGAGCTTGGTTCGACCACTTCATGAATCGTCATAACAATGTTTTATCTCTTTTGAAACCTGCTGCGACATCGTTCTCAAGAGCAAATGGCTTGAACAAAGAGGCAGTCGACAATTTCTTTGATATCCTGGAAGCCGAGTACGCCAAACACAACTACCCGGCAGATAGAGTATTTAATGTCGACGAGACAGGAATATCAGTCGTTCAAAGCAGAATCCCTCGAATCATTGGGTTGAGAGGAAAAAGAAAGTGGGAGCTCTAAGTTCTGCTGAACGGGGCTCTCTCGTGACAGTAGCCTGCTGCATGAGTGCAGGGGGAACTTTTGTACCTCCTATCTTCATTTTTCCCAGGAAATATGTCTGAGCTTCTCATGAAAGGCGCTCCACCGGGGGCAATTGGTAGATGTCATCCGTCCGGTTGGATACAAGCAAATATTTTCACAGACTGGCTAACGCACTTTATTGACAAAACTAAACCCTCAAAAAATGACCCTGTGCTCCTTATTCTAGATGGCCACAACTCCCACACCAAAAACATTGACATTGTGAATCTTGCTCGAGAAAATGGCATATCCATTGTAAGTTTACCCCCACACACATCGCATAAACTGCAGCCTCTTGACAAAACATTTCTTGGCGCTTTGAAACATCACTACAGTGAAAACATACGCAAGTGGATGCTTCACAGTGAGAGACCTGTTGGACCCTATGATATTGCCGAACTATTGGGAAAGGCTTATTTGACTTGCCAGACCTTATCCATTTCTGTGAATGGGTTTCAGGTTACAGGATTATATCCGTGTAACCGGAATGTTTTTTCTGCTGTGGACTTTTCACCTTCCTCTCAAGAGGTACTGGATTTGGAAACCCTGTGAAAAGGCAAAGGGAAAATACCTAAATCCTCCAACAATGCAGTAAGAGGACAAAACACAGGTACCGAAACTCCACAAGAAGATAATCAAAATGCATCTGCGACGAAAAGTGTAGAATCAAACGGCGCTGGAACTGCAAGTTCACCAGTTTTGGAGAATGTGCAAGTAACAAGATTCCAACCAGCTGCTGAAGATTTGGCATGGGCAGGGCCTTTCGGTCTGCGTAAAGATAAGGAGAAGAAGATTCCCGGACACACTGTGTCTCCAAAAGATATCTGGCCTGTTCCCGAACCAAAGAGGAAAGTGACTAACAAAGGTCCTAAACCCTCCAAGGCAGCTTTGATTACATCGTCTCCGTACAAAGATACTCTGTTGGCTACTGGAGAAAAAAGAAAGAAGTCAGACTCAGCTGAAGGGAAGAGACAACTGAAGGATAAAAAGAAAAGAGATGATCAACAGCCTACTGAAGAAACAGAACCTAAAACAAAGCATGCAGTGAAACCGAAGCTTCATCAAGATTCAGATAAGGAATACTGTGAATCAGATATCGATTCTGGGGAATCTGTCTTAGAAACACCAATCGGAATGGAATATCCCGGTGATGAAGAAGCAGTTTGTCTGTTCTGCGAGGGTCTATTTTCGAATGACAACCTAGGAGAACTGTGAGTGCAATGTCTCATCTGTGAAATTTGGGCACACAACGACTGTGCTGGATGCGAGAAGGATATTTACATTTGCGACTTTTGTAAATAGACATTACAAAAAACGAAATAAAACTTTTGAAATGGTTTCTTAATGGTTTTGTAATGATTTTTTCAATGAATTTGTTAAGATCTCTTTTATGATATTTCACATCATAATATTTTTTTAAGGTTTTGTAATGAATAAAATGTTGTTTGTATGATTTAATTTGTCATATACTTTTCTAAACCAGTTATTCTATTATTTTTTCCTAGGGGCTCATATTACCAGCACAAAACTTTTTTTCCACAAAATGACTTGTTTTGTATTTTATTTTTTTTCATATCCTTAAAGTTTCTCAAATTGGTTTATATTTTAACAATAGTTGTATGAAATCTTGTAGTTAAAGTTATCATAAGAATCTGAACAAAAAAGTTAAAAATCAAATTTTAAAAAATACAAAACAAAATGGGGGCTCATAATACCACCTTTACCTCTATACATTTACAAATTTTTAACTTAGAGTTTAGTATTTATTTATTTTTTTCAAAAACACTAAAAAAAGTACTTTTAGCTAAAATGTAAGCCACAGAATATATTATTATTATTATTATTATTATTAGGGTTTACTGATTTCCACTATGCTATTTTTGGTTCTGTATTTCTATATGTATTTATTTAGGGCAGGTTACGCCTGCCACGTAGGAAAGTTTGTTTATTTTAGAGTTTGCTGAGTATTTTGTTACTGCTATACTAGGTAAAAGTTTTCTAAATATACCAGATAGAGCTCTATATACTTTTGTTTTTGCTATTTTGGAGATGATGCGATCAGCACCACTCTCCATCTGCTTTTTATTTTATGTACCCAATATTATTTTGAGGCTTAGTGAATTCTAGAGCCTATTTATGCAGGAGAGAGGACTTGAAAATTTTGATCTCAGACAACCCACAACTATTTGTCAGAGTATTTTAAAGGATATTTTATACTTATTATGTGCCACTAGAATATCAAAGCTTGCTTAATTTTTATGTCTGTAACGCATTTATTGTATTTCTAACTAAGGCTTACTGGATAAAGTACACGAAATGTTTAACATTTCAACTATTTGCTTTTATACGAGGGCAATTTTTTAGTGTAACGAAAATTATGATGTGTCTATGAGGTCTGAAACCCCTTTACCGAGGGTCCATATTTGGACGCTTACTAATATTGTTTTTTTCCCCTTACATATAACAATTTAACAATATAATTACAATACGAAGTTAACAGACGGCTTAGGGGCCTAGGTCCACTTTCCAAACTTTTTTCTATGCTAGAAGAATAATTTAGCCTTATAACCTTTTTCAAGGTATTTTTTAAGTATTACTGGATTTTTTGGGTGCATCAACATTTGGGTTATTTTCATTTGGCTTATTATACGAGGCTACAATCACTATTTGAACACTGAAATTCTCTGATTGAAACTAAAAGCTTAGGCTGTAACTAGGGACTTAGTATGTATATCGACAATTTATAGGAAACACGAACCTTACAAAGGATTGTAGGTGACGTAGGACCATACGCCAGAGCTTTGTTAATCTGCAAGAAGCACTTACAGCTAATATTACGAGGAAATGAGGTTAATTTTTACTGTTTCACAAGAATGCTATCTTTTATACACCCAATATTTGCTTTTTCAAGTAACTACTTGTACCAGAAGCACTTACAGGCCAACTCTAACTAGATTTTGATTTATACTATCTCAGGTGCTAAATTTATAAAGAACTATGATTGTGTATATTTCTGAGGAAGTAGGCAAAAGCAGATTACCCGATTAAAGTATCTGAAAAACAGATTTTTCTGTGTAAGTATATTTTTATTGACTGGATTATTTAACAGATCAAACAGGAAGACTGCAAAATTCATTAAATGTAGTTCTATCGTATAGGTGGTTTCAGAGATATAAAAAGAACAAATGTAAGATTTCGCTTTTTTTGCTTCTGAGGCTAATCGCGACGCTAAGGGTAAATGGCGAGGAAATGTAACGGAGGAGAAACACTCCCAAAAGTTATGGGCTGCATGTAAGTTAATACCACAGAGATATTACAGTAGGTGTAGGTTCTACCACCAGAACTTTTCTATTATAATAATACTGGTTATGCTGTACTGTTAGCTAAAGATGCTGATATTTGAGAAACTTAAAAGCTTATTTGCAAAATTTTAGATAAATGATAATCTGTTAGACTGTAAACATATTTTATATCTATTCTGCAAAAGATCCGATGACAAAATTTAAAAATTGTAATCGCCCAGACAGGGACTCGAACCCTGGACAGATAGGTTAAAAGCCTAACGCTATACCAACTAAGCTATCTGGGCACAAGGTATTTTTTTCTTGAAAAGTTAGTTATGTTAAGAAATATATTGAAACATTTGAGAACACTTTTGGTCTGGTTCGACAGAGAAGGAGACAACATTTCCAAATTTTTACAGACTAGGTGTATTTTTCCACTATAGAGGCCTTCACTATATGTAATTCGAAACGCTAAAGTTCAGCTAGCTTCCAAAATCCAAAATTGAGGCAAAGATTGTGTTTGACGAGATTAACAAGTTACAATTATATCCAGTTACGGACAAATAAAGCTAAAACTCTCAGATTTACTGTACTAGCCAAGTTTTACTAACATTTTCTTCACTTTAGTACTAATACCAAAGAAATAGGTATATTTTATTTATAATTTGACAAAATGTACTAGTATTTAATTCACAAAGTTAGGTAAAAAAACAGTATTTTAAAAAAATATTGTTACTGCCTTCAAATTTTATGTTATTTAGCCACTAACAACTGGTTTACACTGTTTGACATCCTTTAAATAGCAAAAGAAGGAATTATTTGTTTAGAATTTTTACTACTTTATATTTATTTAAGAAAACAATACTACGGTTTAACTTAATTTTTAACAAATTGTTACTAATTTATATATCAAAGTTATGTTATTTAGAGTGTTTGAAGGCGTATAAAGTTAATATTTGTACTTATCAGTGCAACTAACAATTATATTTTACACACAAAAGATAATGTTTACAGTTAAATCACTTGAATCAGAGAATAATATTTTACAGTAATTGATTCATTCAGCACTAGTCAGTACTTTTATGCATCAGAAAGTTTTCTTAATTTTCTATTATGCATGCTATTTTGTGCTATTCTTAAAATGTATTTCTAAGGCAAACTGGTTTAATTTTCTGCTTATAATGGAAAGTTGACATAGTTTTCGCACAATGCTTTGTACATTTGTTATATTCACTACTTACAATTCAAATATTATGCTTATTTAATGTATAACTAACTAACTCTCTAGCCTTTTTAAACCCGAAGGTTCATGGGTGCAGCAACACATGCCTCTCATCTGTTTGTGTCCTAAGCAAGATCTATATACTCCTTTCCTTCCCTACCAATTTCCTTTAGGTCCATCTCTATATTATCCCTCCATCTTTGTTTTGGTCTTCCTATTGGTCTTTTACCATCAGGTTTCCCAACAAGAATCCTGTATATTTTTTTCCTTTCCCATTTGTACCACATGATCTACACACCTAAGTCTTCTTGATTTAATTATTCTAATAATATCTGGACATGAATACAAATTATGTACTTCTAAATTATGTAATCTTCTCCACGCATCTGCCTCCTCATCTGTTTTAGGCCCAAATATTTTCCTAAGGATTTTATTTTCAAATACTCTCAATTTATGTTCCTTTTTCAATGTAAGGGACCAAGTTTATTTACTGTATTTAACTTTTATTTTTGTAATTAACAAAAATTAAAAGCTTATACTGTAGTTATTATATTTTTTTCTATCAGCTTATTTTGAAATTAATATTATTAGGTATAGTCTTTGATTTATAACTATATTGCTTTTTTATCAATTTATCTAAGAGTACACGCAGCCAAACACATGTGTACACACTTTTATGTAAATAGATATGCCTTTTTTCAATATTTTAGTATGAAGATTGCACTTTAGCTATTTAAGCAAGGGTAGGAAAGGTAGGATTTCTGAGAATTTGTTGCAGGATTTTGTTGTCCAAGTATAGATGAGAACTGAGCTGGGAGACTGTTTTGAACCTTTTCATGAGAGTTTGCATGTGAACTGTATGCAAATTGAGCACTATTGACTGTGCATGCTTCTAAGTTTTGCTGTTATTTTACATCAAGTCTGTGAGACTGTAGTCAGTTTTCCCATTTCAAGTAGTTTTTATTGATTGTATTTGTATATGTTGTGGGGACTTAGCAGTTTTATGTTATGAGGCACTTTGTTGTAGAATATTTTTACATGATTGTTTTGAGATATTGAGTGTCTGCTGTTTTACTTGTAATTATTTTCCTTCTTGTGTTGTGTATTTGACTATATTTTGTCCAAGTTCGTATTATTTAGAATAATTGTTATTGACTTGTAGATGTAGGGAGTAATAATCCTTTGCAAGATGCCCTATACTTTAGTCTGAACATTATTCTTAGTGTTCACTTTTGAAGCCTTAGTATGCTGGTAGTATTATTAATGTAGAGGTAAAATAGGCTGAAACGTAGGCATTTTTTCTGATAAATTATACTCACTTAGTTGTTTCAGCAGGTAGAAGTTGCATGATGGTTTACTGCTGATGATGTTAATTTGCTCTTCTTATGTACTACGTATGATGTAGCTTACTTGAGTAACTGGAATTTTCTACTGAAAAAAGGATTGCTTGTCTATTTTATTCCTATGTTGTTGAGTTTGTCCATAAGCAAGCCATGTTTTTACTCTATTCTATGCCTTGGAAGAATCTAGATATATTGTGTTTGCAGTTTTATGTTTCTCTAAGGTTTCAGCTATGTAGTTTTTTAAACTGTGCTATGGCTTAACTATTGATTTCTTTTTCTGGATGCCATGTTGGTTCTGTGTATTCCTTTTGCTGCTTGAATTTGACTTAGGTTGTTTGCTTTTTTCCTTAGATCTTTATTTGTTCAGTAATTTTTTATTTTTTTAATATTCTTTTACATAAAAAAATTCAAAGTACATTGTTAAAGTCAAAGTGTGTTAAAATTCAATTTTTCAAAGTTAAAGTTTTAAAAATACAATTTTCTAAAATTAAAAGTTATAATAGTACATTTTTGTTACTAGAAGTTTTTATACTAGGGCAAATTATTTTGTTGTTAATGCTAAATAAATACATATAGAAATACAGAACCAAAAATAGCATAGTGGAAATCAGTAAACCCTAATAATAATAATAATAATAATATATTCTGTGGCTAAATATATATATTTAAGGGGCTCATATATAATATGAGCCCCTTAAAATTTGGGGGCTCATATACCAAGCACGATGGGGGCTCATTTTACAACCCTCGCCATATTGGAATTGAAACACGCATAACAAATCTTTGTTACTTGCAAAATTACATAGTATCTACACAAAAACAATATTTTAAAAATGCTTAAACTATCAGCTGCAACTGAACGAGAACTCTCTGGCGGCAAAAGGCGTTACTAAATTAGCAGTTCAAATCATCGCCACCAGGCTGAGGCCACTCCATGAACAGATATTGTGGGGGCTCATAATATATGAATGGCTCATAATACCACCTTTACCTCTATATGATACAAAACAAAATAAATAAAAATTAATACATACCCTGCAAAAAATCAATAAAAAAGTTGAAAACCTCTCTTTGTGCATCCAAAATATAATAACAAATCCTTCCTGACTGGATTAAATTTTGTTATTTGAGTAATAATAAGCCTAAACTTGTAAAATAAGAGGGTAGAACTTGTCAAAACATACTTTTGCATCCAAAATATAATTCAAAACACATCTAAATTGTGTTATTTGAGTAAACTAGAGAATAATCCTGTAAACTTGGAAAAAATCTCTCTCTCTCTCTCTCTCTCTCTCTCTCTCTGTGTGTGTGTGTGTGTGTGTGTCTTTGAGAGTCCAAAATGTAATAAAAATGGTGCCTGAATAATATAAATAGTGTCATTTGAGTAAATATTAGGCTAAACTTGTAAAATAAACAAATAAAAGTTGAGAACACACACTTTGTGTGTCGAAAATGTAACTAAAAATCTTTCCTGAACAGATAGAATTGTGTTATTTGAGTAATAATAAGCCTAAACTTGTGAAATAAACAGATAGAAGTTGAGAACACACACTTTGTGTGTCGAAAATGCGACTAAAAGTCTTTCCTGAACAGATTGAATTGTATTATTTTGGTAATAATAAGCCTAAACTTGTGAAATAAACAGATAGAAGTTGAGATCACACACTCTGTGTGTCGAAAATGCGACTAAAAGTCTTTCCTGAACAGATTGAATTGTATTATTTTGGTAATAATAAGCCTAAACTTGTGAAATAAACAGATAGAAATTGAGATCACACACTCTGTGTGTCGAAAATATAACTAAAAGTCTTTCCTGAACAGATTGAATTGTGTTATTTTGGTAATAATAAGCCTAAACTTGTGAAATAAACAGATAGAAGTTGAGAACACACACTTTGTGTGTCGAAAATGTAACTAAAAGTCTTTCCTGAACAGATAGAATTGTGTTATTTGAGTAAAAAATAGGCATAAACTTGTAAATAATGAATTAAAAGTTGAAAAAATCTCTTTGTGAGTCCAAAATTTAATAAAAAATGTTGCCTGATTAGTACAAATAGTGTTATTTTGGTAAAAAATTAATATAAAGTTGTAAAATAATAAGTTAAACGTAGAAAAAAATGTCTTTGTGAGTCCAAAATTTAATAAAAATGTTGCTTGAATAGTACAAATAGTGTTATTTTGGTAAAAAATTAACTTAAAGTTGTAAAATAATAAGTTAAAAGTTGAAAAAATGTCTTTGTGAGTCCAAAATTTAATAAGAAATGTTGCTGATTAGTACAAATAGTGTTATTTTGGTAAAAAATTAATATAAAGTTGTAAAATAATAAGTTAAACGTTGAAAAAAATGTCTTTGTGAGTCCAAAATTTAATAAAAGTGTTGCCTGAATAGTACAAATAGTGTTATTTTGGTAAAAATAAGGATAAGCTGTGAAAATGTTTGACATAAAGTCAAAGTTTGGTACAAAATAAACTCAAAATTAAGTTAAATAGCACACAGTAACATACATTTACTACCTAAATCAATAATCAAAGGGTCCTAGGTTCGTTACCCCGTGATAAAAGCAAATGGTGAAAACTGTAGGCCCCGTCCCTAATAGCTCTCCCTTCTTCATAGTACAGATAAAAAAAACCTGCGCTAAAGCGTCCTGTGCCTTGGAGGCAAACCTGAGCGGAATATTAATTGGCGGCGGAAACCGCATAGCTTCAGAGATTTGACCCTTGCTGCGCATTCTCAGACATCCTTTGTTGTCTGATTGAATCCCTCCCCTGCCCTACGGCATTGCATAGCTTTCCCCTGTTCTTGCGTACTGGTTAACCTTGGGAAAAAACCGGTTCTGAAAACCTACCGACGCGTTCTCTGATTGGTGAATCAGATTCTTCCTTTGTTCTGACGTTCTGACGTCATTTGACCTTGAACGCGCTTCCCCCAAATTCCTTTCTCGTCTACCTGCGCGGAATATTAATTCATTCTCTCTGTCTACCTTCACAGCCGAGTCGAGATTCAAAGACCGTATTCTGTCTAGCGTGTGAAACCATCGTCTTTCATACAATAATAACATGCATTATTACATAGTACTAATTAATAATATTACATATCGCGGGTTCGAGTACCGGGACCGTCCCCAATCGTAATTGGACCTGTACCTACACCCATTACCACCGTTCATAGCGGTTCATGAACCATAAACTCTTATTTTCAATACTATAAACATTAATATTAACATTTTATACATTACATACTTTGCAGTAATGAATATAAAACCATATGCATAGCGTTTAGTACCTCTAATTACCTTCTATATACATATTTTTCATAAAATAAATAATTATATATTCATAAAAGTTATAAACATGCAAATACATAAATGTAAAATATTCTAAATACTTGCAAATGAATTCTAAGTACGTGCGAATTAATTAAAACCTGTGCAAATAAATTCTAAGTACGTGCAAATTAAAGACCACCCATGCAGCAACAGCCACTGGCGCAGTCAGATACTACTACCGTGCTTTCATTGTTGAAATACCATTCGCAAGATATTATTTTCTGCACCCTGTATTAGTAAAATGAAATTAAAGATAAAACACATTTTCAATTTTTTCAATTATAAACATTGTTGAAAAATGCTTAAAAGTATTAATGTTAATTTTTCCACAAGGCCGTAAATTTCAGTTTCCTAATGTATTTTTCTTGCAGAATTACAATTGATACAAAAAAGTGTTCCATTTTCTCAGGATGACGATAAGACCAAATAATCTTTGCTTATTGTCAATTGTGAATATTCGCTGAAGAAGATCCTGTTAGAGGGTGGAAACGTTACGTTTTTATGTATATTTTTTAATACTATAAAAGCTTTCCTTCGTCAACATTTTAATGACATGAAAACAAGACTTAACAGTGTTACAATGGAAATTAAATCTCAAATTACTATACTTTAAGAAAGTTATTTATATGAAAAACTTAAATTGATGTTTTAAGTCATGTTTACGCACAGAAAGGCTAATGAGGACTGGACCTACCGTTTAAAGTGGGATCCGAACCACTGTGCAATGTGCCTCCACCTTGCATCGAACCTCTTGAGTAGCTACAAGGCGACGACTTTACCACCACGCCATCGGGGAGGCCTTTATTTGAAAACCAGGAATAAAGGTAAACGAGCAGCAGAGTGATTGTTTGTTCATTTCAAAATACTTAATTACAATTTTACACAAGTTGCCTCCGCACAATATCCAAAGTCCTGTTTCACAGTTCTTCACGAATTATACTAGTTTGTTCTGCAGCTGTCTTTGGAAGTAACAGTAACATTTTTGAGTAACATTAACTGTAAACTACTTACTTTATGAAATTAGTACCTGAAATTCAGTTATTTTTCCACCTAACTATTAACTAACTTCGAAGTTAGTTGTACACTCCTGTTCACATAAAGTGTCACTCTTTATAGGGTCGAACAGTTGAAGTATGTACCAATTGATGTGAACAGAAGTGTACAATTACTATTTTTTTTTGCATAGAAAGGAATTTTCTTCTGTTCCATTTTTACAATTTCTTGAATCATATCCTCGTCTGAAAGAATGGATGAATTAGTGATTATTGAAATCGTGAGACCATGAGAACAATCTTATTTATTGCCAAAAACCGGAATGTATCTATTCCAAGTGTATTTTAATTAGAATAATTTCGACATAAGGCTATATAATCTCCAACAATCCTCATTGGTATACCACAGTTCAACAGTAATTCTGAATAATATATTGTTTGCTCAACAAAAATACAATAAAATATTATTTTTCATCTTTAAGTAAAAGATGTGGATTTTATTACCTCTGTATTTACATATAAAATACGAGGGTCACTATTTATATTTTGAGCCTAACAATGAAAAAACAGGAATTTGGCATTGAAAACTGCTTTATTGTTTTTCGAAGTATTCTCCTTTATGGAGAATACTTTTGTCAAAGCAGTTTTTCCAATCTTCTTGAGACACCTCCATAATATGGTTTTCGAACGCATTAACGGCATCTTCCGCCAACGAAAATCGTTGTCCACGCAATTTATTCTTGACATTCGGGAACAAGAAGAAGTCATTGGGTGTCAAATCAGGACTGTACGGTGGATGACCCATCGATTCGATTTTTTGACTGTTCATAAAGTCGGTTGTTAGACGAGATGTGTGACAGCTGGCATTGTCTTGATGAAGAATGATCCGACGGCGTTTGTTTGTTTTCCGTATTTGACCGAAGACCTCTGGCAAACAAATTGTTGTGTACCATTCAGAGTTGACCGTTCTACGTTCCTCTAAAGGCACAGTTGTCACGTGACCAGTTTTCCTGAAAAAAACAGGCGACCAATTGTTTCGATGTGCTTCGAGCGCGAACAACTTTTGTTGGATTGGGTTCATTTGAAACACCCATACAGTCGACTGCTGTTTACGTTCCACCTCATATGCATATATCCATGATTCGTCACCTGTTACAATCTTATATACGTCTTTTGAAGCACCACAATTGAATTTATTGAGCATTTGTTTGCACCAATTGACGCGAGCGTCTTTTTGAGTTTTTGTCAAATTGTGTGGGATCCAACGAGAACATACCTTTCTCACAGCTAAATGATCATGTAATATTTTATATATGCTGGTGGAACTAATGCCTATGGTTGCCTCAATCTCACAGTATGTCACATGACGATCTTGCAGTATTAGGTTTTGAACAGCATCAATGTTTTTTTGAACAACAACTGATTTTGGACGACCTTCGCGAATCTCGTCGGTGAGCGAATGGCGGCCACGATTAAATTCGTTATACCAGCGTTTCACAGTGACAAAGGATGGGGCTTCATCGCTAAATGTGGAAGTAAGTTGATCGATGCACTCTTGTCTTGATAATCCACGACGAAAATCGTTAAAAAAATCATTGCACGAAAATGTTCATGAGTTAATTCCATTTTATTGTTGTCGCGCAATCCCCAAGGCAACATAAAAAAAAAAGGTAAAGTGCTCCCCTGTGCATAGCACCACGCCATGAAGGCGTATAGGGGGTGTGGGGGTAACGCCCCACACTTTCTTGATCCGGTCATGAGTGGGGGTGATGTGATCAGCATCACGCCCCTGACCGCCTTTACCCCCCAGGGTTTCCCCCAGGTACCCAATGTTATTCGACGCTGGGTGGGCGCCGGGGCCGCTTCCAACAACACAAATGAAGCTATTGACAAAACATTTGAAGTACGTTATGGTCAATAATGCCAGACGATTCCGTGCAAACGTCAAATCGTGCCTAACTTCAATCAGTGTTGCCAAGGCTCAAAATATAAATAGTGAACCTCGTATATTAACTTAGTTAAAATTATGTGGTTGATTGATTTAGTTTATTTTACTACGCTTTTCTGCCATTTTTGTCTAATCGCAAAGATGAGAACGAGTGATAAATGATGAAACTTATGAAGGATCACATACAAGGCATACCCATGCCGGGATTCGTACCAGAGACTCCTAGTGTCGTAACGTGCTGTTCTAACCACTCCAACACGGACACCAGCAGTTATAATTGAAGACTAAAATTGGTAAACGCTGTAAGTGCCACAATAATTCAAACACCGTTTTCCACGTTAAACTGTGAAATGTGCCTTGCTTTATAATGTGGTAAATGTAAAATGTTGCTAGTAGCCCTCTAAGTAGTTCAAAGGGCGTGTAAAGAGGTCACTAGTGTGCACGTTCTTACGGGCTGATGTGCGGAATGATGCGATTTCCCAACACTTTCGCTTTTGGCACTTACAACATTTACCACTTTTAGTCCTCAATTATATATGAACTTAATGCTAAGTTGTTGGTGGTCATCTGTGATGAAATGAAATGTGCACTTGCATTTCATGTTCTGAACCATGTCTTACAAGATATAACTAATCTAGAATAAAGTAATTGTAATACTAACTAAATTAGATACGTTTTAAAGCTACAGTAATTATAACTGAATTAATTTCTCAAGTGATTAACTTTGAATTACTTTTGAAAAGTAACTTTCCACACACTGTCGATATCTTAGATAAGATACTCAGATAAGAATTGTGAGAGAAGTTTTCTAAGATACAATATGGTAATAATTACCATTAGAATAAAATTCAAATCATTCAAAAATCATTGCATGAAGGGACTACTAAAACTATATATTCGGGATATACGTATAAATTCATATTAACATTTTTCTTTCAATGTAACTTCATTCTCCTTCTTGCCCATCCTGCAACATTATGTGATTCTCTCATAGATGCGTATGCTTCTTGCTGTCTTGAAATCATCATTACATTCAGAAAGCAATGAATATCCTAAGATTGTGGGCAAATACCCTTCAAAATTGGAACTAGCAAAAATTTCAAGGAATGTGTGCTATAACTTGACAGACAAGACAAACAAGTTATACCATTCCCATTATTTTCAGTTTCTCAAATATACCGATCCCAATTGCTGACTACTTGCAACCAGATATTAAGAAGTCTTGCAACATCATTTCTTGAGTATATTTTGGACTCTTGATATCTTGTAAACCATCACCATCCAACCATGTATGTGCAAATTGTGTACAGTTCAAACAATCCACACAGACGATTTTGATTCCATAGAAGCAGATCCACAAACTTCCACGGTATTGGGTTGCCATTGTTAGTCAAATCTGTTGACCTATTTACAAATTTCAAGGTATTCTTAGAAGACACATCAAATAGATTCTCAAATGTTCATCTGCAAAAGGGGCAAATAAAAATATTGTTAATATGGTGTATGAGACTATGAACTTAACAAAGATGAAAATAATCATTTTCATTACATTGTTACAACCATAGACAAGTTGAGTTAATAATAAAATGAAAACAACTTAGAGATGTTGTGTAAGTGGATGTGAATATAATTGATCTAAACTGCACCATAATGGTTAACGAAGTGGTCCTTTTATAACAGAATTATAAAAGGTTTGATTCACGGTATCAGCTCACAGCTCACTTCAGTGACTCAGATCTATCTTTACAGTGCATGTTAAATATGACCATAGGCGTGCGCAGACCCTCTGATTAGGGGGGGGGGGTGCAAAAGCCTTGAAAGTTTAGTCGGGAAAGAAAAACTTCACTTTATCTCACTGTTTTAGTTCTTGCATTGATGGGTGTATGTGTGTGTGTATATATGACATATTATTTGTCATAGCTAGGGGACGGCGGGAGTTGTCCCTGGACGCTGAACAATCTGAATGAGAAAAATTGTAAAAGAGAACGCCATGGCGTCCCGTGATTTTTTTTGCGCCATATTAAATCAATACAGTTTTCACTTTGCAAAAATTTGGATCGTGAAATCTTCTTGCTCGTTTCGCTCGCAATTTATTTTCTATAGTGCATTGTAAATTACCAGATACAGTGTAAGAACAATTAAATACTTCAGACAGTAACTCCTGTAACAGCTTGGTTTGGAGGAAAAGGAGCGCGCATATTTCAGAGACAATTTATAACATTTTTGCTATTGGTTTGTTATAGGGCGGATGAATTGATTATGTAATGTATGACTATGAACTTGACAAGACTGTAAGAAAAGCAGATATTGCAAGCGAACCGAGCAAGAAAATTTTATGAAATGTATTTTTGTTTGTATATACAATTTGAAGTCGAGTGGGCAATTGCCCCTCTGTGGCACCCTACAAGTGCTCCTGGCCGTCTGGAAAAAATGATGATAGAAAGACGTGAAAACTAATTCCATTTTGAGTATCCTATTGTCCTGCTACTCTTAATTTCTGCTAGTTTTACTTTCTCTTAATTCAATGTTTGCCCTCCTAGAATTGATTTCCGTCCAAGGTTGTGATAAGGCAATGCCCCTCTGCCCCCTTGTGGTTGCGCCACTGCAACCAATATCGTTTAATAAGTCATAAGATTCCTCTACATTAAATTTCTAGTTAAAAGTATAATAATGTAGGGGCATGGAACGTCTAGAAGGGGGGCAAGGATTACCACACCTCCCTCTTCGAAAACGAATATCTACCTAAAAGTATATATTTCACACGTATAATTTGATTCCAGTCATAGTAATTTACATTAATTATTACGTATGTAATGGAGGGACGCAAGTATGCGATAATTTCAAATTCAAGTGGTGTTTTTGAGGGGGCAGCACTATTATCGGGGTAATATGCCCCACGGAAAAATATCTTGCTTGTCCCTATGTGGAAAAAATCTGCGAACGTCCGTGAGTCACCCCTTATCCCCCCCCCCCCGTGCGCACGCCACAAATAAATAATTGGCCTTGCACTTGTAAAATATGTGAACTTCTAATATTTACTAATCTATACGAATTTGTAAATTCTCAGTAAACACGAAAACTATTGTTTGGTAGACTGTTAGGTCTTTTAGCTGTTAGGGTGTACTTTTACACTTTAAATACATAAAGCTTGAACTTATTGGAAATGTTGCGCTACCATTACAAGGCGTTCAAAATTATGAAAGAACGAGAAAACCAAATGTTTTATACAGCTTACAAAACCGGTTTTCTGACCTGATTCTGTGAAAGAAGATAACAGAACATTGTCCAGAACTTGCACAAAATTCGGGGATCTCACAATAAATCTATTCCAATCCAACCTAACAGCTTAACCTACTTATTGCATTTAACATTTGCGAGCTTTATGAACTGTGTTCAAGTTTCAAAAACATAAAAGAGAAAAATCTTGTTCAAAACAGGTCAGAAACAACTTGTTCCAACCTTGTACAAGGGCAAAGTGAAACTATAATGAACGACTGATTTGTAATACAAATTCCGATGTACGTACATTTGAATAGCACCAGTGAAATACGAAAATAATCTCCCAAGAACGATAGTAGAGCATGTTGTGCAATATCGATTTAATGCCAGAATGTGATCTATATCAAGGTATTTCATGCTCTAGTAATAATCACAAAACTGTAATATCTGCATTATGCCTAATTTAATATAACATTCTCTTCTGATTTTACAATTGCAAAGAATTATGAACTTCGTTTGTAAGGAAAAATGCATGCTGCGTTGTAAAGGTTGAGACGTTGAAGCGATATTCTCACAGAAATTATATCGGAAGGTATTTCCTCAACATATAAATAAATCATACATTCTGCATCACTCTTGCATATTGCAAACGTTTTACTTTTGATGGATTAAGCAACAAGCATTTAAATATAAGACTTACCTTTCAGTTTTTTCCGATGTTTCCTTCTTCCAACATGTACTGGATTCGTCATTCTCTGGTAACTTGGTTTAACTTTCACGATTTCGACGAACTTGTATTGATCATATCGTTAGAAAACACGGCGTGAAATATCGGCAACAGTGTTGGCTAAAATCTGCACCACGGAGTATATTGCGACGAAACGCCACTTCAAAAGTTTTAATGATAGGCACTACTCTCTGAAGGTACGAAATGTTTTCATTTTTTCACATAGTATTGCAGATGCTTGCGGGAAGAACATGTGATCTTTGTTTCACCACGAAATCTTCCATACTAGTCATAAAAGAAAGAAAATGCACCGGTATTAACAAAATTACCACTTCAGCGCCATCTGTACGGAGCAGTTTGAACATGACGGAGACCTTATATTTTCTGTTATTTACTTAAATCCCTTCAATCGTAACAGAAATATAAGGTTCACATGTTCTAGTGAATAAAACAATCTTTTATATCGGAAAATTTCTTCCTTACCGAATCTATATTAGTTGTACGGTTACCCTTAGAAACTTGGGTCTATGCTTTAGCATGGCTTTAGAACCCCCTTAATGAAAGATCTATCAATGTTCCAGGTCATTCAAAACCTACAATTGTACCTAACAATCACAGCAATTTCAAACATATGTTCCGAGAATCATCCATTGACTATTCAGATTTTGATGTGCCATTCATTTCCACAGATCACAAATCTGCAGATATAGACGAAGATAAGTCTGAGAGCAAATTTGTTGATTGCAGCACCACTGGTATCCACTGTAATGCTGTGTTCTGAAATTTTCACGACTTTCGTTACTAAAGAAAGTGAGTCTGTTTGGCATACGGAGGGATCGTTATTAATCAACTTAGAAGCAGAGCTGTAGCTAGAGCTTTCTGCGCCCAGGGCGAGAATAAATTTTGGCACCTCCTACACTCGCCTTATCAAACTTCTACCATTGTTTTTTTAAGGGAGGAGTAGAAGCATTTGTTGTTGTCAGTGGTCAGAAGTAGCAAGCTACTTGCAGCATCGCTACAGTAGCTAGCTACAAAATTTGTAGCTGTAGCTGTAGCGACGCTACATTTTGAAAATTGTAGTTGTAGCGGTAGCGAAGCTACAAAATTCCTGTAGTTGTAGCGAAAATTTCGCTACAGCTATTTTTTCCCTCGGCATTTTGAGGTGAATTTTGAATGTGGCAACAGCGTCAGAGAAAATCGACAATAACCCTTAATTTTGCAGGAGGTTCATAAAGACAGTCTATTACATGGACATACAGATTATCTAGATTGTAGATTATAGATATCTGCGTAATTTATTTAATTAGTATCTGAAGAATTCAGATATCCAGATAACTAACTGACATATATGAATATATTCCTGCTAACAGCTACGTTTTTTTAGCAGCATTGCTATTTTGGGGAGAAACATGCCTCGTTTGCTGCACCACTGGAAAAAAGTGCCTCGTTTGCATCACCCCCGGAACAAATCCTGTGGATATTCATGGTGTAAGAGACACCAAAATGTCATTAATTGCTGTGTAAGACACAACTTGCAGTGCAAAAACGAGCGATGGATTTTCCACTGCACTGACAAGGGAATAGTGCCAGCAATAAATGGCTCAGTACGTTAACAGCATTGATCATAAGTCAGTATATAGGATCTCACCAGCAACAAATTATTGTTACAAGAATGATAAGAGTTTTTGGAATCACAATTATTTTCGCGATAGTATTTGTTCACAAATTTTAAAATTACAATACATTTAGAACACTCAGGTTTACACGACAGTTTCCTCAATAATTTTATCATATTGCAAAAAAGTATGTACGAGTTATTGACTTTACTGCAGAAACGACAATTTTCTTTAGTTAATATACATAGTTTTAAAATTTATGTATTTCTCCTACTTTTGCGTCACTTTTCTGTAACTTTTGCTAATCATGACATCATCATCATCATCCTTTGCCGTTTCCTGCCTCTGGCTGGGTCGGCATAGAAGTCAAACCTCTCCAGTTTTTCCTGGTCTTTCACTACTCCTCTCTTTCCAAGGTGTTCCAATCTTGTCTCCTAACACTCTCCACTATTGCTCTTTCCACCGACATCTTGGTTTCCCGCTTGCCCTTATTCCCACTCCTTGTGCATTGTAAGCTCTTACTGGTAGTCTTTCTGCATCCATCCTCTTTATGTGTGTCCGAACCATCTCATCTGTGCCTGATCTATTCTGTTCTTACGGCTAATTGTGAGAACGAGGAAGAATGATGAATGATGAGCAGTGTGGGGAATGGAGGAGCAGAAGGATCTCATCCTCCCAACTTGGCATCTTTCCTAGTTTTTGTTTTGAGTCCATTTTATGCATAGATAATCTGATCGAGACTGGATCCTAACCACTATGTGCCTTCGCTGGGTATCAAACCTGGGGCCCTTTTGTAGTCAAAGGGCTCCAGGTACTTTTCATTCAAAATGCTGCCTTCATATTAGTCTATAAAAAATGAAATATTTATTCTCCAGAAAAATATGTTGATGTGAACATAAATACGTAATCCTACCAAATTTTATTTGTGTATAGTTGTAATAATTAATTTGGGTAACACCCTAATTGTAATATTCGTATATCAAATTTGAATTGATATGCCACTTGCATAGGTATGGTATTCTCAAAAACTATAGTAAGAATAAGTAACTGAAGTAACACTGCTATCAAAATTATCGAATGACTGGAATCATGATAATAAATAACAGAATCTATTTACTAGTAGTAGGGGATTTTTTTAATATCCACATGGTTCTTTTTAAGTTCTTTTATGCAGAAGTAGCGCAAAAAGTAGCGAAGTAGCGAGTAGTGAACAGGAGTAGTGTAGCAAGCTACTTTTAGATAAATGTAGCTGTAGCTGTAGCGAAGCTACTTTTAAGATGTAGCGTTCTGATCACTGGTTGTTGTGCCTTACTTAAATAATGTTGTTCATTCAAATTGAAGTTTCATTTATGCTAATAATTGTAGCAATTTTATGTAATCGTAGCAATTACAACTATCGAGTTGTTTGTACGTACACACATATTCTTCTGAGTCAAGGATCATTATTGGCCTCTCGGTGTGCAATGATAATAAATCCTAGAAATGAAACTAATGCGAGCTAAAGAAAAAATCTTACCATATGAATAGCATATATATTTCATAGGCAGCAGAAAATTCTCTAAGAAAGATTATTACTGTAATGTTTCTTTTATTACATGAAACCCTTTCAAAACGAAGTAAAACCTATTTACACTGCAAAATGATATAGTGACCAGCTGAAATCAACAATAAAAACAAAATCTTATTAAGAACAACAATGATTACCTGATTATTTGAAAATTCTCCTATGCGAACATACTAACTACAGTTTCACTCTTCTTGCCTTTCGAGCAGCAAAGTCATTGATAACATCATTGAACACAAGTGATTGAACTCTGTACTTCTCAACAGACAAAATAGCCAGGTTAGTCAGCTTTCCTCGACTCAAGGAAGAACGCAAGTAATTCTTTATAAGCTTTAGCTTACTAAAACTCCTTTCACAAGATGCGACAGACGAAGGCAGAGTTTAAAATAGTTTCAAAGCAGTGCCATATTTTGGGTACAACTCAATACATGATATTAAGTCTTTTAAAAATGCTTGTGCACGATGCTTAAAGAACAACAGTTCATGAAGTAACTCACATGATATCCTCGGGGTTTAATAAAGCCAGATCAAAGACTCCCTTTCTCAACGTTTCTTCTGACATAACTGCCATATTGCTTGGAATAATTACGGAAAAATCCTCCAAAACTTTTTTCATTAGCTTGAATTGATCACCTATTTGTGACAAAATTGAATCCAATGCACAAAACAAGCTCTTCCTAATTTATGTTCTTCATTTATGGCTACACTTTCATCTTCTGCAACTCATCAAAAAACTCTGTTCTCTTTTTGGGATGCTGTTCTTCATTTGCAATGTTCATATCATCACAGATCTGTTCGCTTTTCTCAATAACGTTAGTTACAATTTTATCCTTATTAGCAGATAGAAAGCTTTGCAGTCCCCGTAAGTGACTAACACCTATATCTCTTGTAACATACTTTTCATGTAGCCGTAGGTTAACGTCGTTAATAGCTCGAAGGATATAAGCCCAGCAGAATAAGAACACAAGAAAGTTAAACTTCTTAAGGCTGTGTAGCAGGCATTTGGCACCGTGTACTGTTTCGGGTGACTCTTTTGAGAGGTCACATAATTCCTCCAAAGCTGCACAGACATTCGGAAATTGGGTACTTAAATATGAACATGATTCTTTTAAAACACCCCCACAATGAGTTGATTTACCTTAAAAATTGTAAACATTTTGAATTGCTCCAAAACTATTGACGGTTTCAGTGTCTGCTGACGCAGCATGAACACCAACTAAATTTAACGAGTGTGATGCACAAGGAACATAGCGAACTGTAGGAAACGGCTGAGAAATGCGAACTTGAACACTGTAGTATTTCCTTGACATATTACTGGTGTTGTCAAACCACTGAGCACGGCAGTTTGACATGGAAAGGCCATCATTCAGAACAGCATGTAAAATGTCTTTAGTTAAGGTTGCGCCAGTTTGATGTGAGTAGTAATGAAGCCAACGAAACTTTCTTCGATTTTGCACTCTCCATCTGGAGACACTGTAACGTAACGATAAATTTGGGACATTTGCTCTTTATGACTGACATCAGGAGTCTAGTCATACAAAATGGCAAAATATTTTGCCCTTTTAATCTCCTCAATTATTGCCTGACGTACTTGATTCCCTGCTATGTGGACAAGTTCATTCTGAATTTGTGGAGATAAATATGTTACAGCAAGAGCTGATGGGGAGTGTACTATTGTTGATACGTGATATTTTAACACATTGTTATATTTTGCCATCAACATAAATAGGCCCAATAAATACCCATGTTGTTCTGTAGTCTCATCAGCTTTCTTCCACAAAACATAATCAGTGCCTCGTAACGCAAGATTTCTTGATGCCAGAAACAAAATAGAGCCCTTAGTATATGCCTCCATTTACCAGTTTCACTCAGAATTTGCTGTTGTAGCACGTTGTCTATAGCACTGTTGGTCTTCAAACGCGACGATAGCTGTGTCCACTTGGCAAAAGCAGTTCTATGGAATTGTGAATTTTCGTGATCAAGGAATTCGTGGATTAAGTTTATGCCAGTGGAAAAATCCTTGAGAAGAAGAAACAATTGTTCGAATTGTTTCTTCCCACTTCAGAATCCATCATTTTGGTTCCTAGACCATGCAGTCAATCGGGAGAATCATCACCACCTGTTGCTTTGGTGTAAGGGTGACGCACACGTGCTCTTTTATCCAGACATGTCCTCCTTTTTAGGTGTCTGTCTGGCATCTGGGCAGATATTTTAGAAATCGGTAAATGTCCTCCTTTTTTTTGGAAAGAGTATAGCTTCAACCATAGCAACTGTGCTGCATAGACAATGCTTCCACATATAAGGATCATTCATCATTTCACATATCACTTAGGATGCATTATGTATGAGGGTAAGTCAATATATAAGTTGCAAAATGGAATAGAAAGAAAAGTTGAAATAGTTACCTGATGAAATGTAGTTTATTTTTCAATGTAATCTCCATGAACATTTAGGCACTTGTCCCAGCGTTTCACAAGTCCCTCAAAGTCAGCAGCAAAGAAGGTTTGTGGTTGGTGTCGTAGCCAGCTTGTAACCTCCTGATGGACCTCATCCATATCGTGGAACTGGTGACCACCCAGGTGATTCTTCAGTGGGCCGAAGAGATGAAAGTCAGATGGTGTCAAATCTGGACTGTAGGCTGGATGTTCCAGTCGTTTCCAACTTTGGGACCGTATGTGAACCACTGTGGTATTGGCACTGTGTGGACAAAGATAATCATCCAAGAGAAGAACTCCATCTCTCAAAGGACCTGTACGCTGCCTGTGAATGGCTGACCGTAACTTCGTCAGGGTTCTGCAATACGTGGCTGCAGTGACAGTGTGACCCTGGGGCAGAAATTCCATGAGTAGGATGCCTTTACTGTCCCAAAACTCTGTGACCATCACCTTCCGTGCTGACTGTGTGACCTTACCATCATTCGAGTGCCATCTTACCCACTTGGCACTCGAATGACTTACTGCTGCATGAGAACGTGACTACTAGCGCCGCATACGATACACGGTGGTGCTGCCAGCTTCACCGACACTTGCGGAAAGGATCAGTGCAACGACTGATATTCATAAAACAATTTCACATTGCAGCAATTCGAAGGTATTTCATTTTGCAACTTATATATTGACTTTCCCTCATATATTTGAGCAATGCTCACCTAGCATCTTGGAGCTCACTTTGCCAAACTCAGCTTATTAGTATTATTCTAATGTGTTGCTTCACCTTCTTAACCTTTTACATGGCAAATTGTCTTTGGATTTGAAATTAATGAGTTTATCAGTAATTTTTGTCTCTCTCGTGTACATTAAAGAGAATTATTCAAAAAGATTGTTATTTTTTATTTTCTCTATATTTATTTTCTCTATATGTAAACTGGAGTGATCCCAATTGGGAACATTGGCATTTCATGTGAAGTATTATTACAGAGTTTTCTAATTATAATTCAACTGGACCAGCATCTTTTCCGTTTATATATTAGCATAGTAAATCTACAGAAATATTACATTTAAGCTTACAGAGAGTGAGACAACATTATAACCTTCAAAATACAAAATACTAATACAAATACATAATTGCGTAACATAATTGTACAAAAATGGGAAAACATCATTGTGCAATTTTACTCAATGAGAAAAGGATTTGTTTTATTGAAAATGTAGCAATACCAAATTTTAAATATATGTAGTTTATTTATTTATTATTTATTAACACCTTGTTTTAAATGGCGGAGTTAAGGCCGTACAAAGCCTTTTCTTCCACTCAACCATACACATAAAATTATACATTATTATATTATACACAAAGTACATTAAGTCGTTTCACATAAGTCCACACACACACACATTATACTCATACACACAAGTCTTAACACCCTGAATATAACACACAAAATACAAAATATATAATACACAAAATACGATATTGGAATGCAAAATTTAAAATTGTATAGAAGTAATTACAAAGTATTTTAAGAATTAATGCTCTTGCATATGAGTCATTCCATGCGAAATCAACACAGCCTCCAACCTGACCATCTCCGATTTTCATGAAATTTGGGGAGTTGAAACTATGCATGGAACTTAGTAACTATGAAAATTTTTAGTCTCGTGCGTCTTGTAATTGTTAAATTATTCAAGGTCAAATTTAGCAGAAATTGCCCTTTTTGAGCCCGCTTAGCTATACTAAATTTTCTGTAACTCCGCCACTATTTCGCCTAGAAAGCTCAAATAAAGCTTATTGTACAGGGAATTGAACAAGCTTTCCAGTGATATATACCAAGCCCACCTTTCGATAAAAATATAATTTTGTCACGTGACCTTGGCCTTTGACCTTGAATATCTCAAAACATGTCATCACCAAAAATCGTGAAAAAAATATATTTGGTCCCTCATGCCATACTCTAAAACATATCAAAAAATCATTCTGGGACTGCAATGGGATCAGAAGATACAAAATAATATATTTAACTATGTGACTGATAAAAGGCTCATTACATGAACTATGACGAGTCAAAAGTCCTTTAACCTTTTGGTGCCCAAGCATCTCGAACGAGATAACCAAAAGTAACCCTCGGGGTACTAAGCGTCTCGATCGAGACGCTGTGTCAAGGTCGTAGTTTTTACGTTATAACTTTTCTATTTTTGGCTAGAATATAGATTTTATTTTTTTATATTGTTCCTAACACATGTATTTAACAGAAATTGTTTTTTGCATTTCTTTTTGTCTTCATGAAAATGGAGGGGGAAAGGTGGGAAAAGGTACTTCTCTTTTGCGGCTCTTTTCAACGTCAAATGTTTGCCGACAAAGGAAGACCGGCTTTGTTGTTCTGTTGTTACATTGGTCATACGGCAATGATGCAACCTTTTTTTCGGGGGGACGGGGGGGAGAAACCTTTTTTTTAAAAAAAAAAATCAGGGGATTTCCCCCCTTTCACCCTCAATATGTGCGCCAAATGTGAATAAATTATAAATCGTCTCAATCTGTGATTCATTCTGCGTACAACGGTATATCGTTCATATCTCCAGGGCACATAGTCTCTGAGCTAAAGTTATTTCAAGGTACCGCTGCATTTTGAAGCTTGAATCAGTGGCGTGCCGACAATTCCTTTTGGGGGTATAACTCAAGTTACATTGGTCATATGATAATAATGCAAATATTTTTGTGTTCCTTACATGTTAGCGATCATTTCCATCTGCATGACGACACTGTCATGTACTTTTTGCTTGAGGGGAGGGTGGGGGAACACAATTTTTTTCCCCGAAATTTTGGAATTTTGATAGTTAGCCCCCTCGCCACATATACGCCGAATTTGCAAAAATTTCATATAGTCTGAATCTCTAGTTCATTCCGCGTACAACGGTATATTACTCATCTCTCTAGGGCAATTAGCTTCCGATCTACACTTACTTAATTGAAAATTGCTCAAAATCGGCTCGGTACCCAGAGGCTTACTTGTGAAAAAGGTCTTGGGCATCAAAAGGTTAACAACCCCTACAAAATGTAAAGGAGTTATCCTGGTCATGAAAGAAATAGGTTAGGCACAGGGAGATCTCTATGTGTGTGTGTCAAGCGCAGGTCCGGCATATTGTTGACCGCCATATTGAATTCAACGCAAACATTTCAAAGGAAAGTGGGTGATGTGAAATATCAAATCAGGCTAGAATTTTACGAGAAATGAAGCGGCGAAGGTTTTCCCAACTTATTTTTTGGCAGCAAAACGTTATACGCATATCTTTCACTTACGATATATGCACATTATAGTGTTGTCAATATTCCTGTGAGCACACTCGTTGACGTCTCTCACACTCACATAGAACATTTGGCAATGTAGCAGGTGCAACAACATCGCAAGCAGCAACTATGCCTTCTCTCAAATGGTCAATATCAGGAACTTTTAGTGCATGCACCATTCTCTTCAAATGTTTCTGAAGGTAAAAGTCCTCCTAAGATGTTAGATCTGGGGAATGTGCAGGCCTTTTAATAGATCGCCATCTGCCCATCAAACTACCTAGAAATTTACCATGAAGAATGTTCACATAGTGTGGTCACACACTGTCCTGTTTCAAAACTCTGGAAAAGTGCCATACCCCGTAAGCAAGAATGAAAAACCTGTTCACTTAACATAACACATCCAAGAAGCCCTCACCATTTAAGGTTTAGTTGTTGAATATGGACCAACCATTCCAGTTCTCCATACACTATACCACATCATTAGCTTACCAGCAATATCCATTCGGCTGGAATCTGTCTACTGTAGATTATCAAATCACAGATATTGCGTATCATTTTTATTAACTTTACCAGGAACATAAAAATTAGCATCGTCACTGAAGAATTTTTCATTCCAAATGAAGTGTCACGTAATTGTTTGAGATAATTTTCCCAATATTCTCCACTATTCAAGTATTTGTGAATGTTGCTGATTAAAATCATATGCAATGGTGCGCATACTTCTTTCTCTCCCAAAATTTCAGCGTGATCTCGACGAGTTGATGACGCGTTAGGAGCATTCTTAATACTTTGTTTTTAACACCTCGAAAAGGAGAAAATGATTACAAGCATGCAGTAATAATTTTTTGCTGGTTAAGTATACTTTGGAAAAACTTTCGCCGCTTCATTTCTCGTGGAATTCTAACCTGATTTGATATTTCACATCACCCACTTTCCTTTGAAATGTTTGCGTTGAATTCAATATGGCGGTCAACAATATGCCGGACCTGCGCTTGACACACACAGCTAGAGATCTCCCTGTGCCTAACCTATTTCTTTCATGACCAGGATAACTCTTTTACATTTTGTAGGTGGTGTTAAAGGACTTTTGACTCGTCATAGTTCATGTAATGAGCCTTTTATCAGTCACATAGTTAAATATATTATTTTGTATCTTCTGATCCCATTGCAGTCCCAGAATGATTTTTTGATATGGTTTAGAGTATGGCATGAGGGACCAAATATATTTTTTTCACGATTTTTGGTGATGACATGTTTTGAGATATTCAACGTCAAAGGTCAAGTTCACGTGACAAAATTATATTTTTATCGAAAGGTGGGCTTGGTATATATCACTGGAAAGCTTGTTCAATTCCCTGTACAATAAGCTTTATTTGAGCTTTCTAGGCGAAATAGTGGCGGAGTTATAGCGAATTTAGAATAGCTAAGCGGGCTCAAAAATGGCAATTTCTGCTAACTTTGACCTTGAATAATTTAACAATTACAAGACGCACGAGATTAAAAATTTTCATAGTTACTAAGTTCCATGCATAGTTTCAACTCCCCAAATTTCATGAAAATCGGAGATGGTCAGGTTGGAAATTGCACATATCTGTGTTGATTTGGCATGGAATGACTTATATGCCCTTTGGTCTGCTTGACAGGGGACGATCTAACGAGAATTCTGAAGAGAGTGGCGAACACGTCTGCTAAAGGAAGTGACGGAGCTTACTGTTCTAGTGCTTTCTGGCAACTGATTCCATAGTCTTACAGCCGATACAGAGAAAGAGTTGGAGAAGAAGTTTGATCTGTGGATGGGGATAGAGAGATGAGGAGCTGCGTGATCTGGTGACACGATCGTGAAATTCGTGAAGAAATTGGAAGCGAGAGAAGAGATAGGAAGGTGACTTGAGGTTGAGAACTTTGTAAAGTAAAATCAGTGTGCAGCGTTCGTCTTTCTTGCATAAGTAGCCACCCCAATTTGAGAAAATAAGGTGATAGGTGGTCCCAATATTTTAAATTAAAAATGTATCGTACGCAGGCATTTTGAACACACTGCAGACGTCTATCTGACTCACCTGTCATAGCCGGAATACGCTTTGTCACAATAATCTAAATGGCATAAAACTAGGGACTGACATAGTTTGGCCTTGATAGAGGTGGGGAGGAACTTGCCCATGCATCTTATAAAATACAGAGATGTGAAAGCTTTTCTACACGCCGAACTTGTGTGATGTGACCATGATAAATTTCCGTCTAATACAATTCCCAGATCTTTAACAGTTTGGTTAAATGGAATGTGAGTCGAATCTACAAGAATGGAAGGCTGAATGTTAAGATCTACGTAACGTTTCAGTTTATCGGAAGCAATCAAAATTGCTTGTGTGTTATTAGGGTTAATATACATGCCATTGTCTAGTGACCAGTTAACAATCGTCTCTATATCTTCATTAACCTTGGAAATGCCATCGCTTAACATTACTGGTGGTGCAGAATAGTACAACTGGAGGTCATCGGCATACAGGTGATAACAGCAGTGTTTTAAGATATTTGGCAGATCATTAATGTATAAAGAAAATAATAAAGGGCCGAGTATGCTTCCTTGCGGAACGCCACAGGTGATCTCAGATAGCGCCGAGCATTTGCCATCATAAAACACCCTTTGTTTACGTCCAGAGGTGGTGAAATTAAAAAATGATGTTAGCTTGGAAATGAGAATATCATGGTCGAGGGACGAACACTTTTGTGTAGTCCAATAAAACTAAAACTGTCGCCTGTCTGCAGTCCATCGCTTGTCTGACGTCGTCGGTTATGTGAGTCATGGCGGTGCTAGTGCTGTGATTAGATCTAAATCCCAACTGAAACGCAGCCAGAACTTCATTTGTATGTCGGCTGATTTGGTCGTGAGCAATGTATTCTAATGCTTTCGATAGCGTGGGAAGAATACTGATAGGTCGGAAATTGTCAACGGAAGTGGCGGGGTCAGTCTTGGCGAGAGGAAGAACGTGTGCTATTTTCCACTTATCTGGAAAAATACCAGAGCGCAGAGAAATATTAAAAATGTCAGTGATGTATGGCAATACATTAGGTAAAATCAGCTTTATTAGTCGCAATGGAAGGTTGTCGGCTTGACATGTCCTTCCCGGACGTATGAACAGACTGTTGAAGTACACCATCCCGCCTGATAGATATGAATCTTGGATGGAAGTGACGAGATTAATGGAAGTGCATGAGAGAGAGATTGTGCTGTTACTGTGATTTCTTTTTGTGAGTTTTGTTATGATGTTCAACTTTGGTTCTTTTTAAATTGCATAATCAAGATAAATAGATTCTGAATTCATATGTTAAAACGTAAGTTCTGTGTTTTTCTGTCTATTTACTGCAAATCTTAATGTTTTCCCGTGCCCTGGGAGGTATCACGCGTATACCACAATATAGTCTCATGTTGCTCAGTCTCAATTTGTATTGAGATAAATATATTCTTATGACTATTAATAATATCATATGGTTCACTCTGGCACGACCGTGTCAATAATTTGGCGCACAGAACGTGGGGCCACGAACACATTGTGCATTAGCTACGTTAATCTTTGGTAACGTGTTTTAGATTTGCAGTTGACTCAGAACTTTTGATGCGCAACAATGGAAAAGAAAATATTAAGAAGTGGAAGCAAAGCTTCATGTGTTGATGAAGTTCATGAGTTTTGCTGTGAGACTACATCAAGGCTTGATGATACGTTTGTTTGCACTGAGTGTCACAATACTTTTAATTTGAATTGTGCAAAGCTAAAGTCACCAAAGGAAAGTAATTCTCCTGGTGAATTAACATGTCTCGCATGCAAAGAAAAACTTTCAGTTCCTGTTATTCCTGTTACTGCTGATTTGCTCGCGTCATTGCAGCGAATGCTGGAGGCAAATTCCAGCAACCTGGAAACTAGAATCCAGAAAAAAATGACCGAAAATGCTAGCAGTCTGGAAGCTAAAATGGCAGAAAATTCTAATAACCTAGAATCTAGAATGCGGGTACATTCTGATAGCTTGGAGGCTAAGTTACATGAGAACTCTAGGAGGTTAGAGGATAAACTCCAGGAAAATATGAATATCTTGGAGCACAGTTTACAACTAAAATTGGAAAAAAGTAGTAGAACTCTTGAGTGCCGGCTAGAAGCAAGGATGGAGGAGAAACTGTCCCAGAGTTGTTCACAACTCGCTGCGTCCAATTCAGAGATGGGACGGATGATCGAACAACTGACTCTGCAAATGTCTGAGGGACAGCAGAAATTGAAGGAAAGCCTTGAAATTGAGATGATGAGCTTACGTCAAGCATGTCAGTCAAATTCTCAGCAGCTGGAATCTAAACTCCATGAAACAGTTGTTCTGTTGAGGGAAGAAGCTGAGCAGACCAAGGAGGACTTCCGAAAGGAAATCAGTGAAACACAGAGCAGTTTCAGAGAAGAAATGTCCAGAGAGTTGGACAACCAGGTGACCAATATGGCATATCAGCTGAGAGAAAACCTGAATTTGCAAGTTGAAGAGACTGTGGCGGAAAAACTTAAAGGCACAGAGGGTCCTAGAGAGAATGCTGAAGAGTGGAAAAATGATATTGAATCCAAACAAGGGAAGCTTTCTTCAAACATGCGTAGTCTTTGTGATGAAGTGGCTCAAATTTCAACCATTTTATGCAAGTTGCCACTCTCCGGTGAACCAGAGTTACCGCGGGTGGACCAGCTGGGCACGCCTTTTCGAAGGTTACTGTCTCCTAGTCGTTCTGAGGTCTCTTCGGGGCAATGAAACCGTACACATGTAAAAAAAAAAGACGCCACAGAGAGATCGTTTCCAGTTCTTCAGGCAGCGAGTCGATTTTATCGGAAAAGAGAAAAGAAAGAAAATCTCGAATCAATGCTACGCGTGGTGGGATGACTCCCCGGATGGCTGACCTGAATTCCATGCGGAAATTCGACGGAAATATTATAGCCACTTCGGCTGAGATTTATCTGAAGGAATTAGATACCAACCTTGAGATCCTTCAGATCCCGCATAGATACAGGCTGGAGATTATTCCTCGTTTGCTAACGGGCATGGCTTATCATTGGTTCTACTCTCATAAGAATGATTTCCACACATATTCAGATTTCCGTAGGGCGTTTAAGAGGCGTTTTGCATCTTCAGAGGCAAAAGAAAGGGAGTTGGCATCTGTTAGGGCCAAACGGTACAACAAAAACAATGACAATAGTTTGGAAGAATATGTTTGGTCTGTATACTCTGCTTACAGAAACCTGAGTAGCCACTACACAGAGCAGGAGGTGGTAAACCTCATAATTGGCCAATTGCCTTATAGAGTGAAGCAATTGTGTATGGCCCACGCTCCCGTAACTGTTGATTTGCTTGCAGATTTTGTTAAGAGATACGAGCAAGCGGAAGAGCAGGATGCTTGGCGAACTGCGTGGAGGAAGGAGAATCATACTCACCAGAACAACCGAGATATTCCAGGCAACTCGGCAAACAGAAACCCGAGGGTTCGTATGGTCCAGAGGCAGAATAATTACCGTGAAAATCGCTCTGCAGGTCCATATAGAAACGGCAATCGTTATCGTCAACAAAGCCAAAATAGGCAGAGACGTGAGTATACTGCTGGCAGATACGAACCTTGTGAGACACCACGAACTGAGAACCGTTTATCTTCCCCGGAGCACAGTGAACCTTTGAGGGAAGGTCGTAGCTCTCCACGATTGCAAGTGGCGAGCAGTGGCTTACAAACAGATGCTGCAGTGTCGTACCCTAGTAACGAGCAGCAACAGAGCGTCGAGCTGACCAGAAATTTTTGCTGGGAGAATGGAGCAAATCTCGACCAGGTGCGGGATTTTACCCCACGCCTGGCATAGAAACGTCCCCTTCTGATGTTGGGCGGTCTCGGATAGAACTGGGGCCTGCAGAAAATATTTCCCAGTCTGTAAATAATGATCTGAAGCTGGTGTTTGTTATCAATCACGAAGAGAGTGAGTTTCTTTACAAATTGTGTCAGGCTAGTCAGTCTAAAAACTTTGGAAGAGCGCCTGAGTTCAAGGCACGTGTAGCAAATGTTGATATAACTTGTATAGTGGACACTGCAGCTGAAATATCTGTTCTGAGTCTAGAGATTTGGAAGAAAATAAAGCAAAATTTGCCAGGGGCCATGTTACAAGCTACTCCAAAGGTGCGACTTATTGATTTCGCTGGAAAAAGTCGAACTCGAGTAGTGGGAAAGCGCAGAATCGTGCTGGAAATTGCTGAGAACACCATACCTTTAGAAATTTTTGTTGTGAAGGATTTGCCTTAAGACTTATTATTGGGTTATTCGTTCCTGCAGAAATATGAAGCAGAGATCAATCTCAAGCATAAAAAGTTGTATCTAATGGTGGATGGAGAGCCAATTGAGCAAAAGCTAGATAATGATGATTCCGTTGATAAGCAAATGAGCATCCGGAGGATTGAAGCTAGCTACGATAAATGGGCTACACCGCTAGAGGATATAAGGGAGAAGATTGACTCCAGTGAATTATTGGATAAGGAACAAAGAGCCGAATTGTTCGAGATATTTATTGCACATAGTAAGGTGTTTTCAGAGAGGCCTGGCACTGCCAAGAACTTAGTCTGTGATATTCATTTGTCCAGTACCATTCCAGTGAGCCAAAAACCGTACCCGATTCCAGTGGCAAAAAGGGCAAAACTAGAGGCTGAGCTGCAAAAATGGAAAGATTGGGAAATAATTGTGCCTTGTAACTCTCCGTACTTGAACCCGCTCATTGTTGTGGACAAACCGGATGGTTCTGTACGTCCGTGTGTAGATTTTCGGTTGTTGAACAAGTTTGTTATTGTTCCTAGAAGTTCTGTTGAACCAATAGACGAAGCACTCCAGAAATTTAAAGGTGCTAAGTACTTCACTAGTTTTGATTTGGTATCCAGGTATCTGCAGATTCCTGTAAAGCAAGAATGCCAGTAATACACTGCATTTTCTTATAAAGGAAGACAGTGGATGTTTACAAAAATGCCTTTCGGAATAGCTAACGCAGTTTCAGTTTTTGTTTCGGCTATGCATTCTATATTTGGGCCCGAAACTGATTCATTTCTGACCCAGTATATCGACGATTTATTACTGTTCGATTGTGATTTGCAGAAACATTTCCAGCACATTAATTATGTTTTGACCAGACTAGAAGAAGTTGGAATGACGGTGAAGTTGAAGAAATGTGACTTAGTTAAGTCGGAAATATTATATTTAGGCCAGATTGTTTCTGGGGATTCCATCCGAACTGATCCTAAGAAGAACGACGCCATTTAAAATTTTCCTAGACCTAGAAATAGAAAAGACGTCAGGAAATTTTTAGGACTTGCCGGTTGGAGGAGAAAGTACATTGAAAATTTTGCAGTGAAAGTGCAACCACTTACATATCTTTTGTCCAAAAATGTGAAGTTTCAATGGACAGAAGTAGAAAATGAAGCTTTCGAATTGACGAAACTTGATTTGGTTAGTGCACCTGCGCTATCGCAACCAGAGTTTACTAAAGAATTTTGTCTACAGTCAGATGCATGTGGAAAAGGGCTTGGTTGCATTTTGTTCCAGACAGATGGAAATGATATTTTTGTTATCCAATATGCTAGCCGAAAGTTACGTAACAATGAACTTCATTTTTCTGTTCATGAACTTGAGTGCCTTGCTATATTATTTGGAATTGAACGCTTTGCAGTCTATCTTAAAGGAAGAAAATTTAAAATTTATACTGATCATAAAGGACTACAGTGGCTGCAAAATAGTAAAAATTGGAATAGTCGATTGACCCGTTGGTCTTTGAAAATCCAATCATATCAGTTCGAAATAGTGTATGTTAGTGGAAAGGAAAACATTATTCCTGATACGTTATCTAGATATCCTGTGAAAGCAGATACTGAGAGCAAGCCGGAGTCTGATTGTCTGCATTACCACATAAATTTTCTCTGGGAAGAAGATGAAGATCAAGAAGTGAGTGATTGGAAAGAAGCCCAGGCTAAAGATTATTTTTGCAGTGAAATGATTGCTAAACTTCAGCAGCCTACTGAAAACGAAGATGCAGGCATGACCAGGTTACGGAAGTCCTTTAAACTTCATCATGGATTGCTGTTTAGAAGTTACAGTGGGGAGGCTCCACAGTACAAGTTGTGTGTTCCGAATTCCAGACGTCCCGAGCTGCTGAAAAAAATTCATGATGACGGCGGTCATTTTGGTGTGGGAAAGTGTTATAGGCAATTGCAATCCCGATATTATTGGAAAAAAATGAAACCTGATATTTCTAACTATATCCGTGATTGCCTGATTTGTGCAAAAGTGAAGCCTGACAAGTTAGGTATCATGAAGGAAAAGCTGCACATTAGTGGAAAGGAACCTCATGAGATACATTCCATTGACCTTATTGGAAAGTTACTGCCTTCTTCAGGGTACTATTATATTCTGAGCCTTATAGATGTTTTCTCCAGGTTTGTCACAGTTTATCCTGTGCGGAAGGCTAGTACCGTTGAGATAATTCGCTTAATGAAGGAGACATATTTCGCCCATTATCCAGCTGTTAAACTAATTTTGTCGGATAGAGGATCCCAGTTCACTTCCCGGTCATGGCAGAGTTTCATCGAATCCATGGGAATGAAACATGTGTGTACGACGCCCTACCACCCTCAAGGAAACTTAGTAGAGAGAGCAAACCAAGAGATAACTCGTTTACTTAGGGTTTATTGCCAGCACGATCACCAGATTTGGTCCAAGCATCTTTATGAAGTTGCCTGGTTAATTAACAATTCTCTTTCTGAAGTTACAGGATATTCACCCATTGAATTGTTTTTCCGCCATTCAGTTCCACCAAAAGTGCTAAGAGATTTTCCATGGCCTGTGTCAGAAGACGGTGAGAAAGACTGGCAGAGTAAGGTTGTTCAAGTGCAGTTAAAGGAACGATATGCTGTGCAGAGGCGGAAACTGAAGCAGAAGTGCCATGCTTTGCAGTTGAAGGAGGATGACCTGGTGCTGCTAAGAAGTCATCCTCCAAGTTCAGCTGTTAGCCGAACCATTATCAAGTTATTTTATTTGTGGACAGGACCGTTCATAGCTACCCAGGTGAAATTCAACACGGCAGTGTTATTGGACACAATAAGGAAGTGTGCAAGGTGAATTTCGACAATCTGAAGATTTTTAATTGTTCTCCAGACATGAGGAAAATACTTTTAGAAGGTTGAATCCAAAATCTCCTAGACTGTGAGTGCTTCCACGAGTCGTCGTCGGTTTTATTTCTCAATGGAGGGGGCGATTGACATGTCCTTCCCGGACGTATGAACAGACTGTTGAAGTACACCATCCCGCCTGATAGATATGAATCTTCGATGGAAGTGACGAGATTAATGAAAGTGCATGAGAGAGAGATTGTGCTGTTACTGTGATTTCTTTTTGTGAGTTTTGTTATGATGTTCAACTTTGGTTCTTTTTAAATTGCATAATCAAGATAAATAGATTCTGAATTCATATGTTAAAACGTAAGTTCTGTGTTTTTCTGTCTATTTACTGCAAATCTTAATGTTTTCCCGTGCCCTGGGAGGTATCACGCGTATACCACAATATAGTCTCATGTTGCTCAGTCTCAATTTGTATTGAGATAAATATATTCTTATGACTATTAATAATATCATATGGTTCACTCTGGCACGACCGTGTCAGGCTCCTTCAGAACCAGATTTGATCCGACCGATAGCAGTTGCAACTTGGAACTCATAGACTGGGTTAAAAATAAACTCTATCATTTCTGTTTTGTGGTTTGCTATAGCTCTAATAGTAACATTTTTAGCATCGTTGTTCATTGAATTAGAGAGAGAGAAATGTGTATTTAATTCATCAAGGGACGAAACACGAGTAGGATCTACGTTACATTTCATTCCTAGCCCCAGATTTCTTAAGGTATTCCACAACATTCGGGGGCTGCCTTGCATATTTAATAATTTGTAAGAAAGCCTCCTCTTTGCGTTGCGCACGGCCTGATTACATTGATTTCTCAACACGCGGTAGTTATTAAAACTATTTAAAGTATTTGGAGATTTAAGGTGCTTGTCAGATTTAAATCTGCGGTGAGCCAAATCGCGCTCCACCAAGTGCGAGAATGATGTCGGTCATCCAGGGGGAAGCAGGCCGCGTGACACGATTTTTCTTTAGTGGAGCATGTTTGTCGAAAAGGTGTAAGATTAGACTATTTAATTCATTAAGCTTATCGTTAATATTAGTGAAGCTGTATATTGAATTCCATGGGGTTCTTATAGCATCTTCGTTTAGTGAAGCGAGGTTAATTTTCTTTAAATCGCGGTATTCAATTATGTTTGGCTTGTATTTTGGAACATTGAGCAAGTAAGCAACGTAAATATTCTGGCATCACCCCGCCACCTCGTTTCCCCAACCTGTCATTTCGGAAGACGTTGTAGCCTCTCAAGGAGACCATGCTGGAGGGTGTGAGGGGATTAAGCCACGTCTCCGATACAAGAATGCAGTGGAGATTCAGGGGGGGAGAAAATAGCTTTGAAGCTATCGAGGTGCGCTTCTATGCTCTGTGCATTCACGTGTGACACCAACAGTGAGTTCGGACAAGTCTTCAGCTCGTTTCCGAGAATTTCGCCTATGTTGACCGCAGGGGGCGGAGTGCCAGGGCAATTAGCAGAGTGACGACCCTCTTCAGAATTTCGTCCACTGTCACCGAGATGTGTTGTTGCCAGATTAGCCATTTTTAGAATTGAGGTTTAACGAACAGAAACAAGATGGGAGAAGAAACATTAGCATACCAAAATTAAATTTGGAATTATTACTTACCCTGTCAAGCAGAATAACATGGAGGAAAGCATCAGGGAATGACACACACACACACGCACATTAAAAGACGATAACATAAACAAGAACCCGGACAAAAAACTCACACTAAACACACATGATTTGAACACATCACACACACAATTATTCTTACACAGCGTATCATAACAACAAAAGTCACATATGCTCTTCATTACACTTCATACTCCATTCACGTTGCACCCCATCTCAAGGGAGAATGTCAAGATCCTCGGGGGAAGATATAAGGTAGCGACGACCTCCGTGAGATACGAAAATGCGCCCGTCTTGGCTCCAGGCATTGCGTGTCCCTATGCGATCCTTTGCCACCCGCAAAACCCTCTGTCTGTAGGAAGTTAGCGACTCTGTAATTAATAGGGACGAGTTCTTTAGCATCTTCTTTGACTTCCACACCTCGTTCCTGGAGCGGTAGCTTACAAATTCCACTATGATGGGGCGTTTTCCCGATCTCAAGACTTCCGCAGACGATCTTTTCGGAGGGCCAAGCCTGTGGCACCGGTCAACGTGCTCGAGCTTGATGTGCTGCAACTGAAGCTTATTTTGAAAAGTCTGGAGCACGATGCTGTCCACGTCTTCGTTGGTGGTTTCGGGGACCCCATGCAGCAAAATGCAGTTCCTCCTAGAGTACTGCACTAGGTCATCTATTTCAATGGTGTTCTTGTGTATCTGCTTGTCCATGCTGTCTAGGTCTCGCCGCAGCGCTGTCATGGAGTCGCTCGTCGATCTCTTAAATTCCACAAACTCCTCTCTGAGGTTCAGGAGTGACTTGCGGAGGTCAGCATCTTCTTGCACCAATCCATGGTTGTCTAGCAACTCATCAAGCCGTTGCTGGAATGCTTCCATAGTTTTGCCTATTTCTTCCACTTTGGTCGGAACAACTGATAGTGTAGGCTTGGACATGATAACAACCCCGAAGATCCACACGGTGAAGTTATCGACCTGGCGGAAGATGTGGCAACGTAGAGCAGTGGAGAATAGAATGTCAGGCTAGCTGAGGGGTGAAAGCGCGGAGCTCTATCCAAGCACGTCCATCCACTACAACTCAACTGTGATAGTATGACATAGTGACATTTGAAAATGAAAAAAAAAAAATACACACACACACAGAATGTCCTAAACTGGTGATAAGCCATGGAAAGCTGGGAAGCAGTATAAATGTATATTTCTTGCACTCTCGCGACATTGTAGGCGAGCATTTTTTTTTTTTTTTTTTTTTTTTTTTGGCAAAATGCACACCTTCCTTTTCCTGCTTCTTCAATCAGAAAATGACCATCAGTTTTCTTCATAGCCTCTGGGATTTCAAATCGTGGTCCTGGCTTCAAAGATGTTCATGGATTTTTGCGATGAGAACAATAGCTACTTCTCTTCGAAAATCCAAGTGGTTCTTTGAATTCTTCCAATGAAGTTCTTGGTGAATTTTCCAGCCTGCAACAACTGCCACATTCAAAGCATAGGAAAATAAATTTCACCAGCATTTTTTCCCTCGCAGCTGAGGTTTGTAGCTAGACAGTATATGGTCGAAGACATCGACGCCCCCCATTCCTTTATTGTACTTTCGTACTAAGCGAGGTTTAGGGACATCAATCCTCTTCTTTGATTGCTGAGAGTACTGCTTTGCTGTTCCTAATGGCAATGTGTCTGGTAGTTGGATGCCAAGGTGACTACGGAATTATCATTCCATCTACAAATGTAAATATCACCATCAAATCGAAAGTCAAACTCTCCTCTTTTCTTTTTCTTCATTTCATTTGTGGGAACCAAGGGACATCTACCAGTCCTTCCTTCTCGTACTGTACCTATTGCTTTGAACCCCTTTATTTTCAGCTCTTTCAGCAATGTGTATGAGGTAAAGAAATTATCAAAGAAAACCTCAACTTGCAGAGGATGAGGGACAACATTCAATAAGGCTGTCACCACTCTAGTCCCAAGTGGAGAGTTAGATTCATCTTCTTCCTTTCCTTGATAGATTTTCATAACATAAGGATATCCATCACTTGAACTACAAGTCCAGATTTTGATTCCGAAACTAATCTGTTTTCCCTTTATTAACATCTTGCAAGTATGATGCCCATAATAGGGAACCATTGATTCATCGATGCTGAGTTGTTTATGAAAAATTCCATATTGCTGAAGAATGTTGTTTAGCTCATCATATAATCGTGAAATTTTTCCAAGTTTATCCCCTTGTTTCAATTGAGTATTGTCCATAACGTGGAAATATTTCTTTATATCCCGAAACTTCTGCCTGGGCATTGCAGTTTGGACAATTGGTACAGTCACGTCTTCTGCTGTTGACCAATACATATCTACTCTTGGAACATTGTAATAGCCCCTGATTAGAAGCAAACCAAAGAACTGAGATACGTCATGTTTGGTGAACAACACCATTTTGCCCTTTTGAGCTGCATATAGTCACGTCATTGAAGATAGATGGTCGACGTATGTCTCTGGCAAAATTTTATGAAAAACTCAATAGGTTCCAGTGGCAGTAATTCTGGGTGTTTGTCGGATAAGCACTGAAATGAATCATCGCAATGGAGCGAATTGTTTTCTGTAACCATAGACGTCTTCCACGAAGGATGTCCTACCTCTTTACTTGATGCCCCTTTTGCCTTTCTTGATGTGGTTGGCTGAAGAGACTCTGGAGTAGATTGTTCCACATTAGTCGTGACAACCAATTAACCACAAGATCTGCAGTTTCTTCTGGAGGCAACTGACAAATATCCACTACATCTCCAATGTCTACAGCAACGTCATCTAAAATTTCATTCAAATACTGAAAAGCTGCATCAAATGTTAGGAAATGTTTTGATGCCATGTTGTTCGTACAAATGTTGTTGAAAGACTGAATTTTATGACAACGAGACAGCATGAATCAACAGAAGCAGCTAACAGAACGTGCCACAAAACATACAATGTAAAAACAATTATTTCAAATGTACTTGTAGCCAACAATAAGGATGATTTTATTTCCATTGTTGGCAAAGTTACAAAACAATCTTGCCTCACAACTGTGAGAAAGGAAAATTTATTTTCAGTTTTTTGTTTGAGTTATTTGTTGTCTGTAACCATTGTTCATGCAAAATGCCAGGGAACATGATAATAAACTTAGGTCCAGACTAATAGAAATCAATGAAAAACCCATTCTAATGCATTTCACGTAATACTAGCATTATGTTCTGTCCGATTATGTACAAAGAAGAAGAAAGTAATTGATTTGGGTGTAAATGAAAGATATATAATATTATGAATGCAATTTTAACAATTTTGGCGTAATTTCATATTATATTATCCAGACGATACTAATGAAAAAATAGGTAAATGTTTTGAAGAGTAAATATACACCCTAAATTAATAGATCAAACAAGAAAAATTTTCTTTAAGTATAGTTGAAATTGAAAATTTGTTGATGTTCCCAATTGGGAACATTGGCAGGTAAAGGGTTAATTTGGATGAGGATGAGCAATGATATTGTGATTTTGATGAAGGGACATTCACAAAGAATACCCATGACCAATCTAAACAACCTAAAACTTTAAACCGTTCTTTTTGGGGGGCGGGGGAAATACGTTAAAATGAAGCTTACTGTTACATTTGCATTTACTTACGGGAATATTTCATTCTAATATCCAAAAACTGGAAAAGGAGTAAAATACTGTGCTTTAAATTATAGATATTCTTCGTTGTGATTGTTGTGTGTTAAAAAAATAGATTAGGAGATTGCTTTCGTTGCTTAAAGGTAAGAGGAAATTATTGAAAGAGATCTTCTTCTTATAAGGCGCTACAGCTCTTTATGGGCTTTGGCCTGCTCAATTGCATCCTTCCACTCTTCTCTACTCAACGCACATTTCTTCCAGTTCTGTATCTTCAGTTTTCTTATGTCATTTCTGACATCGTCTATCCATCTGGTTTTGGGCCTTCCTTGTGATCTTGTAGCAACAGGTCTCCAATTGTAAATTTGTTTCACAATTCTTTCTTCAGGCATTCTTTCAATGTGACCCAACCAGCTCAATCTTTGTGATTCGACAAATCTTCTTATATTCTTACTCTTTATTAATATTTCAAGCTCTTCGTTTGTTTTTATTCGCCATATATTATTAGATTGTCTCGTTGGGCCATATATTTTCCTTAATATCTTTCTTTCAAATATCATTAGTTTTCGAGTTATATCTTCTTTCAGCACCCAGGTTTCACAGCCATATGTAACCACAGGTCTTATTATGGATTTATACAGCTTTAATTTTATTTTTCTGGTAACTAGTTTGGATTGGAATATCCTCTTATTCGCATAAAATGCTCTGTTTCCAGCTGCAATCCTTTCTTTAATTTCTTCTTCGATTTCATTGTTTCCATTTACTATTGACCCGAGATATTTAAATGACTGTACCTGCTCTATGTGCATTGTATCTATATCCTCTTTTTGTTGTTGGATTTTTCTTCTTGTACACCTCATATATTTTGTCTTTTTTTCGTTCACTATTAATCCATATTTCATTGCCTGTTGCTTTAGTTTCACTAGTGAGTCCACCATTGATTGCTTAGTTCTTGTAATAATTACTATGTCGTCTGCATATGCACCGACCTGTCTTAATCTTGTTGAGATGTTTCCTCTGATTTCCAACTTCTGAATTATTTCATCCATGACTATGCTAAATAAAATTGCTGATAATGGGTCTCCTTGTTTTACTCCTCTATTTATTGCAAATTTCTGACTAAAATCATTGTTTCCATTTACTACTGCTGTAGTGTTTTGTAATGTCACCTTTATTAATCTTATTAGTTTGTTTGGAACATTAATTTTCTTTAGACATGTAGGAATTATAATTCTATTTACTGAGTCAAATGCTTGCATAAAATCTATAAATATGTTATGCAGTTCAATATTATATTCATAACATTTTTCATATATTTGTCGCAGTATGAATATATTGTCAACTGTAGATCTATTTGGCCTAAATCCCATTTGGTATTCACCCAATTTGTTTTCTGTAATTTCGGAGATTCTATTTTGTAGAAGAATTGCAAAGATGTTGTATGCGACATTCAAAAGCGTAATTGGTCTGTAGTTATTACACTGCAACCTGTCTCCTTTTTAAAAAATTGGGCAAATGATACCATGTAACCATTCTCGTGGCATTTCCTCTGTATTCCATATGTTGAGTATCAAATTATAAATTTTATTCCTTATCATATAACCTCCATGTCTTATCAGTTCTGCTGTGATATTATCTGAACCAGGTGACTTATTCATTTTTAAGGATTTTATGATTTTATTTAACTCCTCATATGTTGGTATTGGAGTTTCAGTATCATTTTCCAATTCTTCGGATATTTCATCTTCAGACGGTAAGTGTTCCCAATTTAATAATTCCTGAAAGTACTCTTTCCAACGGAGTAATACTTTTTCTTTCTCAGATATTAATTCTCCAGATGCATCTTTACATAATGAAGTTGCATGAGTGTAGTTCCCTACATGAGATGTCACAGCCTTAAAAAAATTTCTTGAATCCTTTCTTCTATGGTATTCCTCAATCTCTTTGATTCTATCATTTATCCATTCTTTTTTTCTTCTTTCTGCATACACTATTGGCAATTCTCCTTTTTTTCTCATATTCTTCACAATTTGCCCTTGTGTGTCTCTGTAAACATCTTTGTCGTGCAGCATTTTTCTGATTTATTACCATTTTACATTCATCATCCCACCATTCATTCCTTGGTTTTCCATCTTGCTTTTGTATTACTTCAGTTGCTGTTTTCAGAATGACTTCTTTGAGTTGTTTCCAATCTTCATTTATATCTTGGGTATCAATAAAGTTTTCCAAATTTTGGCTCATTTTTTTTCTATATTGTTTCAGAATTGCTTTACTACGCATATTGCTTTTATAACATTTTATCTGTTGTCTTGGAATACTTTTTCGTACAGGTATTAATTTCTGTTTAATTACTGCCTTGACCAAAAAATGATCCGAATCACAATTCAGACCCCTCATTGTTTTTACATCCTGCACCATTTCCTTTTTATGTTCGTTTACTAAAACATGGTCAATTTGGTTGGTAGTTTTCCCATCTGGGGACACCCAGGTACCTTTATGTATCTTTTTATGTTCATACTGTGTACTCATTACAGTCATAGTATTTGCAATAGCATAGTTCCATACTAATTCTCCATTATTATTGGTTATCTCATGCAATGTATGTTTACCTGTTACTTCTTTATATGCATCCTCTTTTCCTATTTTTGCATTTAAATCTCCCAACAGGACTATCAGGTCATGTCTCGGGGTTTTATCTTGCACTACTTGTAGTTCTTCATAAAACTTATCTTTAATGTCATCATCTATCTCTTCTGTTGGAGCATACACATTTATAAATGTCACATTACAGAACCTTCCCTTCACTCTAAGTTTAGATATTCTTTCACTACACGGTTCAAACCCTAGTACATGTTTTACAATTTCTCTCTTTACTAGGAATCCAGTTCCGTGCTGACCCGTAGTTTCTTTACAACTGTAATACACAGAGTATTTGTCTTTCTTAATTTCTCCTTGCCCTTTCCATCTTACTTCCTGTAATGCGACTATCTGCAACTTTGTTGCTAAGACTTGGTCAGCTATTTCTTGCATTTTTCCCGGTTTTAGCATAGTCATGATATTCCATGTTCCTACACAGATTATATCTTTCTTATTCCTTTTCATATGCCTAGGTCGTTTTCCATTAATCCATCCGGCTTTCTGTAATTGAGCTCTTTTAGCGGAAGGTTATTTTTATGAGACCAGGGTGCTGGCCTAGTGCTCAACCCCCATTTCTTTGGAGGACCAGGATTTTCTGTTAGGGTTTACTCCCTTAGCTGATAACACCCAGTTTAGGCGCTGGATACTCGCCTTCACCCTCCTCCGTCTGCTACAGCATCGGCCCGCTGATCAGAGAACATCTGAGAAGTATCTGTGAGCAAAGTGTTGGTAAGATTTTTTATATTGATTAAATTTTGAGTAATGAGCAAATGTGTAACCACTTTTCTGCGGTGTCCTCTTTTTTATGACTTTGTCCTCCTTTTTCGCCATGTTCTGTCCTCTTTTTTGAATGTATGTGTCTGGTCACCCTATCTAGTGTTTTTAAAATACCACTGTGTTGGAATCAAGATGGTAGAGTAAATTAATGGTTATCATATTCTTTGTTAGACCTGATACTCTGTTTACTTCTGACAACTGTTGTAGATATGCAGTGGCAAGTAATCAAAAATAAATTCGCCCCAACGTTATACTTTCTAAATACGAGGCGTATTCCTAAAGTAAGTACCGTTTGCAAATATTGCCGCTGTAGCACTGCAGTCGCGACCGTGTGAGTTCTCGCTGACGTCCTTCATCCGTTAGTAAGCCACAGGCACTCGTGGGAGCAGGTCATGCTTTTTCTTCGTAGGTTTTTGAAGGTTTGAAATGTTCAAGAAAATCAATCGGCCTGCTGACTATGAAGTCCAGTCTGTGATTCGCTTTCTCAATGCAAGAAACGTGAAATTGGTAGACATCCACCTTCAACTGTGTGAGGTCTTTATTTTTGATGTTTAAAGAAGGTCGTGAGACAGTTCACGATGAGCCAATGAGCGGTCGGCCATCTGTTGTGACTGAGGATTTGGTGTGCGCGGTCGACGCGGAAATTCGTGAAACTAGACACTTCTCAATATCGTCGCTTTCCATGGAATTTCCACAAATTTCAAGAACAGTCCTCTACGAAATTGTGACAGATTGCCTGGAATATCGAAAATTGTGGTCAGCGTTTCGACGAGGATGATGATGTCGAAGCAGGAGTGCATGGATGGCTTTCATCACAGGCGGGAACATTCTATGATGATGGGATATAAAAACTAGTGCCACACTATGACAAATGCTTGAACAATGGTGGAAATTATGTAGAAAAGTAGTTTAAGGTCTGTAGAATGCAATACAAATAAAGAAGGTACAAAACTATTTTACTTTATTTTTTACACCCTTTCGGTACTTACTTTCCAAATATGCCTCGTAATTAACACAAACTAGTTGTGCAAGAATAATTACTATGTATATATCAATTACTTTCAAAATGTTTACATAGTTTTTCACATGTGCCATGCCTGACATTAAATTGAAATTCATGTGTTCAAATAATGTGTGTGTGAAGTGTATGCGCCACTAAAAACTAAAGTAACTCTAATCCATCAAAGACCAGGTGAGCACACTTTATTTTGAGAACCCTGTATTGAATTAATTTGGACCTAAAAGGGATGAGGAGACAGGTGAGTGGAGAAGGTTACATAATTTAGAACTACATAATTTGTATTCATGTCCAGATATTATTAGAATAATTAAATCAAGACGACTTAGGTGGGCAGGCCATGTGGCACGAATGGGAGAGGAAAGAGGAGTTTACAGGATTCTTGTTGGGAAACCTGATGGTAAGAGACCTGTAGGAAGGCCAAGACGAAGATGGAGGGACAACGTTGAGATGGACCTAAGGGAAATCGGTAGGGATGGAAAAGAGTATATAGAACTTGCTCAAGATAGGGAAAGATGGAAGGCCTGTGTTGCTGCAGCCATGAACCTTTGGTTTTAAGAAGGCTAGGGAGTTAGTTAGTTAGTTAGCTGTATTGAATTAATTAGTACAGGATCTAAAACAATTTTATTTTGCCACATTGCATCATAGTAGGCTAATCTTACTGGAGTGTGTCTACTACAATTTGTGTTAAAAATAAAAAGGAGAGGTCAGAATTAAAACCCACGTCATCTCATATTTTGAAAAAAAAAAAAAAAAAAAGTTGACACTTTAGCACTTTACTAACTGCTTCACCAACAACAGAGTGAATGCTTCCTTACACATGTAAGAATTGTGCAAGCAACCACTTTCCCATGGTACGAGGCATCAGGAAAGTAAAGATACAACTGATATATATCTTAAGAAAAATATATAAGGCATTAAGTTGACAACACTGACAGTAACCTTGATTCTTACTATTTCCAGTAGTGTTCATTTGCAGTGCTACATTGAGTCTTGTGCGAGTTACCCATGCTGGAAATGGCTGCAGTGATAAAAAATCCCTCCAGATGCATGTGCAATGTTGGATGCAGTTTATCCAAGCAAAAGGTGATTTTCCAGCAATCTGCAACAGTTTATGGGAACATTATGAATCGTCAAAATGTGGTACAATTTATTGCATAAAATGGATTATATCGACTTGATGTCATGCCTTCACAACAGGTACGACAGGACCCGGAGGCCGTCTGTGATCTCAGATGGCACAATTGAGTTAATTTCAGGCAGAATTGTGTTAGAGATCACAGATGGCCTCCCGGTCCTGCATTCTTTATGGATATCTGTCCAACCTGATGCGAAGGAACAAAACCACACCACAAGGTTACTGAAAGTATTGTCAACTTATTCCTTACATATTTTCCCTAAGATATAAAATAGCCTAACCTAACCTAACCTTTGATTTCCTCACACACATCATATAAAGTAAATGTTCAGACCACGTTTTCAGTGTAGACAGTATTTTTCAAGACGTAATAAAATGAATTTCACATAAACTATTCCTAAATATGCATCTCTGTGTTCAAACATGATGCCGATGTCCTCCAAATTAACGATAACTTAGTCCAAGTTTTTATACATTACAGAAATTTCTCTACATGCAATTTCAACAAAGAGAACCTTAAACTTTCTCCAATATCATTTCTACAAATTAAGATTTCATTTAGATTCTGTACTACAATCATGCTTTATAGTTTCTCAATCAATCTGGATTGGCACAATGCAATGGCATATCACCTACATGATATCTCATGTGTATGTTAATCCATTAATGGATTAATTGGACTGAAAATGCAACTGCTTGATTGTTCCGACTTCCAACCTTCTTTACTAACCCTGCTGAAGTGCTTTCGTGACTTAATGCATTCTCAAGTAGCCAATTCTTTGTGCCTGCGAAAATAGAAAGCAAAATGGCTTGTAAATACTCAACTAAAAGGTAAGTACAAATATGTTTTACTGTATTCTTGTAAATTAATAGATGAATTCTAATCTTGAAATGTCTCTCTTGCATTGTAATAACCAATTTGTACTTGTAGCAGACATTATGCCCAAAAATATTAGTTCAATCTACTTTGGCAGGAAATCCTGCCACTAGGCATTTAGATAATGCAAATGTGAAATTGTGAACAATTCAGTGAACGTCCTTCTTGTCTTTCTCTTGCTTTTTTTTTATTTTGCACTTTTCTACAACTTTGTGCTTTACAGAATAATATTTAACATACCATCATGTAGAGAGATGTTCGGCTTCGGTCATTCCCTATCTTGACACCTTGCTTCTGCCACATTTCGCTTTCATGTCTAATACAATAGATATTCATTTAGCATACAGGAAAACGTATAGTACAAATATATCATTTCCTGAAGTCACCCAAATTCTGAATTTCAATTTCAGATTTATAGTTTACATCTTAGTTCTCAAAACCACAATGATTCAATTGTAATGCTAAAAAACTCTTATTATAATAATATTACTAATATTCCATTATATTTCATGAAAGTATGTAAACAATAATATGTACAAAGACAAGTTACACTTCCTACTTGTTCTTACGGGTTCTCTCTAAATGGCATTTATGACCTGCTGACAAGACTCAAATGAGGATATGAATGACTTCGCAGTATGCCTAAGGGAGTTGGTGGGGGTAATAACCCCCCTTAGGCCCAATATTCCTAAAAAAGGACATGAAAATCAGGAAATGATGGCAAAATGAGGATTGACTGGTAAAAAATTTATGCTAAATCTAACACCCACTTTTGAAAATCCCAGGCATGACACTGGAATGACTGTAGTACTGCTATTCTGCCACCAGTTGAAGACCCTGAAGCATATAGAGATGTTGACTAGGATAAAACAAATGATGAAACAAAAGAACTACTGGAACACCTGCCAAGGATAAATCTCCGAACAGAAGGAGAAGCACGGTTCCACAGACATGCAGGAAGTTTGAAGAATCTGAATAATGGAGATTCACAAAATCCAAAGCAGAAATGTAAAGAAGAACATTGACATTGTCTGAGATGCATGTTGGAAGCAAAGTACCAGATTTTCATCCATCGTTCTCCAACTGCTGTGGATTATGGAAGTACACTTGGCGCACCTCTGGATTTCTTCAAATTGATGTTATCAGCACATTTTGTTGATATGATTGTAGAACAAACTGAACTTAACGCAAGTCAGAAAAATCTACAAAAAAATTAACCTTCATGAAGAATACTTCATGTTTCTCAGTATTGTAGGTTACCAAATCGCTGTGTGCATTGGAGTGATGCATTAGTAGGGACATTGAATATGTCTACTCAACTTCCAGTTTCATTGAACTTGCTAGCTGTAGCAGCGATAATATTAGTCTGTTCCCGTACATCAAGGGAAGCAATGGTGTAATTTGTGTTCAGTCATGAATGAATTTTGTTTATCATCATGTGATTTTCAACATGTTTGTGTATGTGCAGTAGTGATTATTTTATTTGTTGGACAGCAAGGATATCCTGTAAATACATACAATGAATAAATCACTTGAGATATGCAATTTAGAAATGAAGTGATTTTGTGTTGATGTTTTCTTTTTGGTTGGACAGCTAAGTACTTGTGTATGTGTACAGTATATAAAAATGAAGTAGTTTATCAATTTAGAGCTCTTTCGTATGTTGTTTCCTCTCATGATGAAAAAGTGTGTGCCAATTTTTTTTTTTTCACCGCTGGTATATACCGCTGATATAACATTTTATTTACTGCTCTCCTCAGTTTTTATTTACCATAAATTTGTCTCCCTATGCATTAGATATGCACAATGAAATATCTGGTGCCATGGGACGGGATACATTTGATCACATAATTTGTGCCACCTAAATGTTGCTGACAACATGAAAATGACAATGATCACTACTAAAAAGTAAGACCTACTCATGATGCAGTTTGGAGTACCAACAGATGTTACAAGGTCACTATTTTTGAGAAAAAAAGATAGAGCATGCACTCCACTATGATAATACTGGACATTGGATTGTGAAGAGCAATAAACCTAATTCTAGATGTAAGTTATGTTCTGGACGTACTACATAGAAGTGTGGTAAATAAGTATCTGCATCCATCCTAAATACTTCAAGACTTGGCACACGTTGTAGAGAAGATTATAACTGATGTTTAAGAGATTGATTGATAATTCTGTTTCCTGTTTTTGATTGATAGATAATTCTGCTTCCTGTTTCTGATTGATTGATTGAGTTGATGTTGTAAGTCCACTTTATGCACAGTAAGGCTATTCGGGACTGGACCTACAGTTTAAAGTGGAATCTGAACTACTATGTGCCTCCACCGGTTATCGAACCTGGGACCCCTTGATTACAAGGCGACGACACTACCACTGCACCTCTGTTTCCTGTAACTTTTTAAAAAACTTATTTAGAGCACATATTTCAAACTATTGTTATGTTTTTGCGTTTGTATATATTTCCTGTAAATAGGTTATGCTATAGATAACAATGTATTAAAATTGTTGTGAAGTAGCTCAATAAAAACAAAATAATCAGAGAGAAAATTAAAAAAGTAGTTGATATGGATATCTGAAATGCCTGGTGACAGGAAAATCTGCCAGACTGCAATGAAGGCAAATAAAGAATGTTTTAACAAAATGTTTTTTTAACCTTATTTGTGGCTAAACTATGACATTTCAAAAAAAGAATTTGAAAAAATACTTGAAATGCTATTTCAGTATTAATGGGTTAAGAACCGATTTATGCATGAAAGACTTTCTATATATGTCACAGTAAAATGGTATCATCTCACCACATATGATGCAGCATGTGGTCCCTAAGCTGGGATTTACCTGTTAAACATATTATCCATAGGTCATTCCACGTCAGTTCAACCAGGCCAGGGAACTCAACTACTCAGATTTTTATGAAACTTGGTACATTCAATCCTTCCATGGTGGTAAGAAACCACATAAATTTTTTTGCCTCTAACTCATCTGGTTTCAGAGTTATGGCCTCTTGAACTTTCAGCCAACTCTCGTTTCCCTTCATTTCCGAAACCTCATTGAAACCTGCAGCGCTTTACAAAAAAAATTCTATCTCGCTTATACATGATTCAATCCTTTTGATATTTTACAACAATATTAACCAAACAATAGGCATTTCAGAAAAAAAATATGACTCACATGATATCAATATTTTAGTAAAACAAAAATTAATAAAAAAAATATTATCAGGATTTTGTTACCAAAAACATGCCTTGCTAAAATTTCAATTATCATTAAAAGGGAATGAATTAATACCAGCATAAGTATTTTTAAAATTAACCTGAATATGTACTCTAACTTGCCCAGCAATAAAGTTATTTTATTAATTCTATAAATATAATATACTTATGTCTGATATTTGGATGAAATGACTTCGGGAGTATTAAAATATTTTGGTTAACTCAAAATCAATCAAATAATGGGTTATAAATTAATCAGTGAAGCAAACTCTAAATTCTACACTTTTGTTTATTCTTTGAGCATTGTTGTCTTATTATTTCCTTGCTTATTTATAAAATAATTTGTCCATATATAAGCAAAATATATATGGTTCAAAAAAAATCTTTGTTTAATGTTGTGTTCTTTCTAAGCAGCAGTTTAATGATATGTCAACATTACCTGAGACAGAATAGCAATGAAGATGGCAGTAATGATAATAATAATAATAAGTTATATTATTTTATTAATATGAAATCATCATTGAACAATATCAGTTATTATGGTGTCCCCCTCCTGCTTCAACATTTGGTGTTTGATGATTTATCCATATAGATATTTGAATGTGATTGACCAAAACACAGGTTTAAAAATTACTGAATATTCCATATATTGCCTATATATATTTTTTACCTTTCCATATATGTGCATGCAACATATACAAAAATTTACTTTGTGACACAAGTTTTATACTTTAACACGTTGGATTATCTTGTTGCCCATGAACTAAGAACCTTTTGCCATCCAAATGTATGATTCTTACCTGCACTGACATCATGCAGATGTCTGAGAAGTGGTATGTCCTTCCAGATCTTGTTTCTGGTGGATCAACAACAGCCAGCACATGGGGACTTGGTACTACACATGCATCTTCATGTCTTGGGCAATTGAATGATGGGGCAGGAGCATGGGGGTGAAGAAACTTTACAACATCATCTCCTTGATCTTCATCCACTTGAGATACCATTCCAAAATACCCTAACTGATCACACTTACAAGCAATGTAACATCCAGGAAAGAGTTCATCTACGGTTACAATAAAAGATTGGCGGTTTTTCAGACTGTACGTGAGAGATGGTATCTCATCTTGACTGATTCTTCTAGCCACAATGGTGCCTGCAGAATCCAGAGGTCTGAAATTGTGGAAACTTCTAGTGCCTGGAACTGTTTGTACATCTGTAAATTGGTTTTGAAGTGTCAAACAGGTTGAATCAACTTCATCTTTCTCAGTAAAGTGAAATGCAATATTTGTAATTTTTTTCACACAGAAATTGTAAAAATCTCCTGTTGTTGTGATCTGTCTCTCAAATGGTCTCTGTAAACTCTCTTTTCATGCCAAGCATTTTGCTGTTCCACCAATCCCATCCATTCTGATTTCCCATGCCTTGTTGCAAAAAATGACCATTGTGCCTCTAGCTGGAAGTCCACTTCATGCAAACACAAGTTGAGAAAGTTATATTTGTTTTTGTATTGAGCAGCACTCCCGTCACTAAACTAGTGTATTTTCTTGATTTCTACGAGGATCACAACACACTTTTTGAAGAAATTCAAACTTTTCTAGAAAAACACTTTTATTGTGCAAATAAAAACCCTCTGGAAACCTTCATCAGCTTCTGTTATAGAGTTTAACAGAAGCCTGCTGTCCTTGCTGAGACAGTTTCAATGCCTTTTTTGGAAACATAACTCAACTTGTGGCACTCTGTCAGAAGTAACTGTCCAACACTACACTTACTTTATTTTCCTGTAACCAATAGACAAAGTCTCATTTAGGATCAAGAAGCTTCTAACATCACTGTCAGTTACTATTACATACTACAAAGACTTAAGTCAGCCCAGCAGCATCTTTCACTCAAGAAGAAGCTATACAGACTGCCTACTAAAAGTTACTGCATGTTGTGACCTGTCAGAGTATGAGTCACTAGTCTATGTTTACCAGGGAATGAATCATCAAACACCAAATGGTGAAGCAGGAGGGGATACCAAAATAACTGGTATTGTTCAATGATGATTTCATATTAATAAAATAATATAAATTATTATTATTATTATTGTAATCTTCATTGCTATTGTGTCTTAGGTAATGTTGACATATCATCAAACTGCTGCTTACAAAGAACACATTAAACAAAGATTTTTTGAACCATATATATTTTGCTTATATATGGACAAATTATTTTATAAATAAGCAAGGAAATAATAAGACAACAATGCTCAAAGAATAAACAAAAGTGTAGAATTTAGAGTTTGCTTCACTGATTAATTTATAACACATTATTTGATTGATTTTGAGTTAACCAAAATATTTTAATACTTCCGAAGTTATTTCATCCAAATATCAGACATAAGTATATTATATTTATAGAAGGAATAAAATAACCATAACTTTTATTGCTGGTCAAGTTAGAATACATATCCAGGTTAATTTTAAAAATACTTATGCTGGTATTAATTCATTCCCTTTTAATGATAATTGAAATTTTAGCAAGGCATGTTTTTGGTAACAAAATCCTGATAATATTTTTTTTATTAATTTTAGTTTTACTAAAATATTGATATCATGTGAGTCATATTTTTTTTTCTGAAATGTTTGGTTAATATTGTTGTGAAATTTCAAAAGGATTGAATCATGTGTGAGCGAGATAGATTTTTTTTTGTAAAGCGCTGCAGGTTTCAATGAGGGCTTTGGAAATGAAGGGAAATGAGAGTTGGCTGAAAGTTCGAGAGGCCATAACTCTGAAACCAGATGAGTTAGAGGCGAAAAATTTTATGTGGTTTCTTACCACCATGGAAGGATTGAATGTACCAAGTTTCATAAAAATCTGAATTGATATGGAATGAATGTCATACTGGAATGACACCGTACATGCAAGATAATGTGTGGTTTCTGCTTGAAAGTCTTTCCACATGTGTCACATTGGAATAGTTTTACACCAGTATGACACCGCATGTAGATCTTAAGCTGCGATCTCTGATTGAAATATTTTTTACACATGTCACAATGGATTGGTTTTTAAACTGTATGATAACGCATGTGTCTGTTAAGGTATGACTTGAGCTTGAAATATTTTCCACATTTGTCACACTGGAATGGTTTTTCACCCGAATGAGTCCAAATGTGTGTGTTAAGGATTGACTTGAGCTTGAAAGATTTTCCACATTTGTCACACTGGAATTGTTTTCCACCCGAATGAGACCAACTGTGTTTGTTAAGGTTTGTCTTGAGCTTGAAAGATTTTTCACATTTGTCACACTGGAATTGTTTTTCATCCGTATGACAACGCATATGATACCTAAGGTGTGATTTCACTTTGAAAGACTTCTTACACATGTCACACTGGAATGGTCTTTCACCAGTATGGCACAGCATGTGGTCATTTAGGGTTGATCTCTGATTGAAAAACTTTTTACATATGTTACATTGGTATGGTGTTTCAATCATATGGACAATTGAATGGTTAGCTAGTGAACCCTTTTTTCTGAAAAACTAAATATGCTGACCAAGGCAGTAATTTATTTTATTAAAAAACATAAACTAACGTAACGTTTCAAGGTTGAAACGTTACGTTAGTTTATATTTTTTAATAAAATAAATTACTGCCTTGGTCAGCATATTTAGTTTTTCATAATCATGGAAACAAGGCTTAATGGAGTTATAATTGGACCTTTTTTCTATATTTCTTACCACAAATGTCACAGTCATATTTCTCCTCTGCACAAGGGGAATGTTGCAAAAAAAGAGTGCTTCTTAAATGATCTCTTACAAATGTCACAGCTGTAATTCTCCACATCAGTGGGTCTCTGCATGTAGCCATTATATTTACCCTTTCTTTCACGGAAAGAGGAAAAGTATGGTTTTGTACTCAAGTGAGTTGGTAAATGATCTTGCGAAGAACATTTACTTGGGAACTTTTTGCAAATTTCACATGAAAAGAATTTCTCATCTGTGTTAATGCATTTGTGCCTCTTCCAAGTACTTTCAACATACATTGTCTTATTACAAATTCTGTAAGTGTTCAATTCATCATGGGTACCATCACGAAAGTGATTAATTGTGGATGTAGATTTTTCCCTGTGCACTGCTTTCACTAAGCCCCTAGAAAAAGAAAGAAAAAGTAAGGAATTGTTTTTCAAACATAAGATGGACAGAACATTTTTTATCATCATTGTGTAAACATACAACGAAAATAGTCCTAGTATTCAGGCAAAGAACTAACTAGTTTACAGAGCTGTCAAAGAGGTTCATTTGTACTGGTGAGTTAAATGTTCTTATTCAGAATTAGCATAATGCTATATTTAAAATTTACAGCAACAACAAAGACTAGTTCAATATGTACACAATATTTGAATATTTCTGGTGCTGAATCGAGTTTAGGGGTCAATCACTCTTCCACGTAGTATATGCTGGACTTAATTTGGAGACTAAAGAGGCTCTGGTGCTTTTATAATTGTCTGTGGGTCTTGTGTTTTGATGCATACACAGGGTGATTAAGTAAAAGCATGGACAGAGGAAAGAGTAAGTAGATGATGCATTACTAAACAGTTGGTGATAAGGAACGTAGGGTTGGAGAACCCAGCAGAGTGATATATTGGTTCAAACATGTTGAGTGCTAGCAATAGTGTCATCTATGGAAATGACAAATGAGTGACACATGTACCCAGAAGATGGGCAATGACTAGTGAAATTTACCAAATTTATTTACATGTTTGAGTTACAAGCTTTCAGGCAAAATGCTTTGAAAGGACTGCAAACATATGTGCTGCTCAGATGGCCAGGTGGAAGAAATGGCCTAAATTAGAATGTCTAGTACAGTCTCATACACTTCTGGGTTGTAAAAAAACCATTGAAAGATAATGGTATAGTTACAACTCAGAATTGTCCGTGACTGTACAATGCTGACACATATATTGATGGTAAAATTTACTGGTGGCTTGGCACCAGTAAAACTCTTAGATTGTCCTCATACCCAAGGTAGCTAGTTATTCCTGCAGTTGATTGAATGAGTTCTCATTAATAAATAGAACAAATTTGAGAATATCTGGTGGAGCAACACATAATTGAAAACAGTGACACAAGTGGACCTTGGTGCAAAGTCATTCAAACACAATAAATAGATTCATCCTGGGTGTAACTTCTACTTGTGGATCTCATCAAACATACTACGGACTTAGTACTTGTACTGTGGTCCACAGCAATATCATCCCACAACCCCCCCTCCCCCCCATTTATTTCGCATACTCTACAAAACTCTGGATTTGGAAGATTTTTCCCACATTAACTTTCTGCTTGATCTGTTCAAGAGAACTACAATTTATCAATTTACACATTCTAAATAATGAAAAGAGAAAATGTCTTGGATGATTAGTAGTAGTGCAGGAAGGAATTCTCATTGGTCAAGGTACAAGGCTAAGCAATGAATCATTGAGGGCTGTAATGGGCTGTAATATATGTTCATGAAATGGTAAATTCATTGAAATTTGCAAAATAATAGAGTAATCATACTTGATGTCAAATTTGTGTTAATTCACAATATCATACACACGAAAAACATGATCCTCCACCTAGTGGTTGCATGACCTTGTAGTTGGTGGTGTGGTTTGCATGCTCTAATGACTTGCTAGCCTATACCAGCAGTAGCATACCTACTGGTAGGTTCTCTATCATGCTGCACAGGCTAGTGAGGAGGAGCCAGACTAAGAAGCAACATACTGGTCAATAACTTCAATTGTGGAAGAAGATGGATGGTCATCTCAATGACAAAAGAGGCAGATAAACGTACAGGGGTAATACCTCTTTATAAAACCATGGTTCAGCTGGCTCTGGCCGATAGTACTATGTAAGGGCCCCTTACCAGGGTTACGGTGAAGTTCTCAACAGCAGATGTGGTGTAGAAGGAGTCCTTCGGTATGATGCAGATGGCGGAAGACACAACCCACTCTCTTGGGAACAGTGAAGAGAGATCCACTGCCTTGTGGTGAAGAGGGATCTTCAAAGGCTAAGGGAGATAACCCCAACAGAAAATCCAGCCTTGGCTTTAGAGGCTGTGAGGTTCTCCCACTGGGCATCTTGTCCCTGGGTCAATCACCCGCACAGGGTCATCGACTGATTCAGAGTAATACAACATGCCTTGTAAGTGCCGGACAGAACTTAAGACTAAGATTGCGCAGGGACAAGGAACTGAGAATATAAGATCAATAAATTGGAAGGAGATGGAACTAATAGAGAAGATGGAGAAATATATTATCAAAATAGTAGGATTGAGTGAAGTGAAAAAGAAAGGAAACGAAGAAAAAAAATGGATAAGAACTATGTACTTAGATGCTCAGGGATCCCAATACGAAATAGAGCAAAGGAAGGTTTCTCTCTCTCTCTCTCTTTATCTCCCTCTCTCTCCGGAGTAGTGGTAGCTGGAGAAATAGATCAGAAAGTGACCTGCGGGGAGCTATTAGCTCAAGAATTATGACTAGGGAATGGAACTCTAGGTAAATAAATGCTTTTTCTGCAATGAGATAGACCCCCTCGTTTTTGCCAAAATTCTGTGCATAGCCTTATATGTCAACACAGCAAATTTTATTTTACATAAAAACTCATATTTTCCAGTTTTCCGTATGTAAATACATATTTTGCGAATTTTCATTTTAAATACATAAAATCGCTCATTGACTTCAGCTACCTTGAAATCCTCAAAGGAAAAATGTTTATTCTCCGCACCTCTTTCATATTGAGTGCTAGGCTTGTTTTGTCTTTGAGCACACTCACTGACAGACTTCTAATGCATCACCTATGATCCTATTGGGGGAAAATATTACCCAGATGAGGCAAGCTTACAACATAATGCAGAGCTTCGCGTGTGTTTCTGCTTTTGTCATGTTCTGATTCAGTGCTTGTGCAACAAGGTGTTTTCTTGTGCGATATGTCAAAAGTTAAGGCAAGTGCTTCATCTCATTTGCAACAGTTCTTTAAAGAACATAAGGATATGTTTTCAACTGGTGGCAAAGTGTTATTTTGCCAACCATGTGGTAAATCTATCGCAGATGACCAACGTTCGTTACATGAAAAAAGCTGCAGTAGGCCTTGCCATTAGCTACCCCAAAATGGTGCACGTTACATGTGTGGCTCATGCATTGCATAGAATATGTGAAAGGATAAGAGCTCCTTAGCACAATGTCCATAAACTGGTTTCAAATGGGAAGAAAGTTTTTATCAAGTTGCCAAGAAGAATAGACATTTTTAAACAAAAATGTCCTGAGATTCCCTGTAGTTACGCGAAGGGGCACTTGATTGAATGCAGCTATACATTATGCCCAGAACTTTAAAAAAAAAAAATATCTGTTGTAAATTCTGCAAGAACAGTTCAAGGTTCCCTCCTTAAAAGTTGAATTGGCATCTCAACAAACCTGTCCTTTCTCTCTAATTCCATACGAAAGCTTGAGTCATCCGCGAACACTTTCGCAGCTTCCGTGGGTGAAGTCCGTAAAGTAGAAACGAAACTGAAAGAACTCACTGGATCTAACGCACAAGTGCTAATGTCTAAATGTACAGGACTTTTTTTTGGAAAAACCAAGGTTTTCAAACTTTGTGCCAAATTGCACGTGTTTTGGTAGGTGAGGAAGAGGAAGCTTTGTAAAACTTCAGCGCTAGTGACATTTCGTGGTTCAAATATGCAAGAATTGTTTCTTGTGACGTGGAGCGATCTTCCTCATAATATAAGATGCTTTTTAGAGATAATCGTCACAGATTTACAATGGAGAATTTGGGAAAAACTAAGGTGATCCACTGCAACTCTTCCAAAAAATAGCTCGCTAAGAGGTAAGCATTTAGAAACTGATTCATGTAATATTTTGTTTCTGTTACCAATTTATTTTTATTTTTGTCACATATTTTAGTGTGTCTATCACATATTTTCAACATTTATGACACACAAAAAAAAATATTTCTGAGTTTTTTAGCACATAAAGTTCCGTTCTCTAATTATGACTATAGACATTGCCCTAGAAAAGCCAATAACAATAACACAGGTATATACCCCCACAGAGGATGCAAATGTAGCAGATATGGAGTTTTTCTAGGATCAACTTCAGAAAACAGTAGAAAAGATTGAGCAAAAAGAAAGAGACATCATCATGGGAGATTTAAATGGAAGAGTGGGTAATGATCGGTGGTAAATAAGATGAAAATAGGAAACTCATACTTTAAACACAAGAAAATTCACCAAATTACTTTTGAAGGCAATGGAAGAGAAGCCATGATAGCATGAGAAGATATATTTGGGATGTAAAAGTTATATGATGGGCAGAGTTAACACATTGGGGTCTCACGACGGGCATAGCCTGCAGGGCACTTAAAGTCAATGTGGACGAACGCCCTCCTGCAGTATGTAATCACTTTGCCGATTAACTACGGGCTATGTTCGTACTTCGTCTCATGTGCGTGTTCATTCAAGCCGCTCTGTTGAAATTCCAACCGCTAGGTGACTCATGTGCTATTTTTATCTTGCACCTGGGACTGTTTGTGTTCGGGTTGATGTACGTTGCATTGTTTAGAATGGCGTCGTTAGATCCAGACTGCATAGCGGAAATTCCACCTCAGAGTTTGAAGTTAGCGACGATTTTGATGATGCAGATGAATTTGAAGATTTGGAAGGTAGGTTATATTCGTAATAATTAATTGTTGACAATATAAATAGTGCTGCAAACTCAAGTATTTTATGAATGAAGTGAGAAGAGGTAATTTTTTTGGTCTATTCATCTTGTCTCTTGCTTGATTCTCCTATATGCACTGATGTATTTTTAGTTTTTCCATTTATTATTTTGTATAGTGTATGTCAAATGAAAATTTATTTTATTTATTTATTTGTTTAATTTTTACAGATGACGCAGAACCAACTGATACATTGTCTGGTCTATTCCTGCAGCCACTTTTTCATACAAAAGCTAATTACCTGTAATTTGTAATTATTTTTTGTTATGTGCACATAAGAAGTATTCTTATGGAAGATTCAAAAGATGTATTGATAGTTTATGTAGTTAATTATTGAAATTTCCAGATTACGAACTTAAAATATCTCTATATTAACATTTGTTACAATGTTGTACTTTTTTTTCTTCACAAAACATTCAAAACATTGCTGAAAAAAATATTCAAAAATGTCTGAAAATGAAAATAAAATTTAACACATTTTTGTTCATTGAAAAGAGGAAGTATTGTAGATTTAAGAAATGTGTGGTAGATAAAAACAAATTAAAAATATTTTTTCTATGATTTTTTTTAAAAACAACGAAAAACCGCAGTCCAGAGGTAAAAATGCTGTATTATGAGGCCAGACCCGAATGTGTTAACAATGGACCACAGACTATTAGTGAAAGATACAAACTTCAGAGCTGGAAAAAGGAAAACAACAAAAGCATGTACCAGAATTAAAAGCAAGGAACTTAAAAAACTGAGAAAGCAAAGAAATACAAAAGAGTATTAGGGTAAAAATTAAACACATTTCGAATAGAGGAGTTAGATGATGACATAGATCAAAATTGGAAACAAATTATACTAAAATCAGCAGAAGAAGTGTCTGGAAAAACTAGAATTGGACGCAAATCAACCCATAGGACAAAATGGTGGAATGAGGTAGTAAATAATGTAGTAAAGAAAAAAAACCCTGGAAATACTACTTGGAAACATCTACACCACTGAAATATGAAGATTACAAAAAGAAGAGGAACGAAGCCAAACAGATTGTGAAAGAAGCAAAATAAGCATCTTGGGCAGAGTTAGGAAATGAGGTAGAGGAAAATTTCAAACAAGATAACAATAAATTCTGGATGGTGATCAAGAACATTAGAGAGAAATATGGCAAGGGAATGAGGAGCATATGGAATAAGACTAATGAATTGGAAACTGAAACGGGAAAAGTCCTAGAGGTTTGGAGGCAGTATTATACAGAAAAGTTTAGGAAAGAAGAAAGAGATGAATCCAACCAAGATAATGAATTATATGTAGGGGAAGATGAGATGGAAGGAAATATAATAGATGCGAAGTAAAATATTTGTTTTAAAAAAAATGTGAAATGGAAAAGCAAAAGGATATGATGAATTATACTTAAAGAGTTTATAAAATATGTAGGCAATGTGCTAAAGGTGGAATTAACCATATTGTTTCAAAAAATGTGGACAGAGGGGAAAATACCAAAGAATTAGGAGAAGAATATTATAATACCCATTTATAATAAAGGAAATACTACAGATTGTGGAAACCACAGAGCTGCATGCCTCTCTTCAGTAGTAATGAAAATATACTCAAGTATATTGGAAAGAAGATTGCGTGTTTGCCTAGAACCAGACTTCGTAAAGTAAAATTGTTTTTTTTTCTTTTATGATTGTGTGTGTTTGTGAAACTATGTCTGGACAGATAATCCTGAAATGAAATGTGGGTTTTCTAAATATCAGTGATAAATCAAATGATGATAACACAATCACATTTTAAAATATGACTTTGTTAAAGTTGAGCTAATGCATGGAGGCAATGTGTAGTGTGATATTCTCTTACAAATATGGTGTTCATCAATGCTAGTGGTTCCTACTCTGCACCCTCCCCCTCTGCAGAACTAAGTGCGGATCCAATATGAAAATTTTTCCAAATCTTCTAAATGTATTATCCAGAATGTAGGTTCAGGGTAGCTACAATTTTTCGATTATGAAATTCACTGACTTTTCCAGGTTTCCCAGTTAAAAAAATATTTTTTCCAGACATGTTTATCATTATGATTTTGTGGTTGAACCTGACATTTTTCATTTAAATATATAATCTGTTAATTATTATGAATGTTCACTTTCACTTTTTTTTTTTAGCAAATTTCATTCCACATGCACAAAAACACATGAAAATTCCAAGAATAATTACAATCGGCATCAAATGTACTGGGTTCTACAATCACATGCATCCAACATTCAGGCTAAGGTAACAGAGGGACATTATTTAACCATAACAGATCTCCATAATATAAACACAACAGAAAAAAAATCATAAATAACATAATATTCATAAACCATACACAATTTTTCATTTTCTAGCAGATTTACAGTGTTGTAGAAAATGCTGCTTTTTTGCATACATTTGTAAGTACACAGCATCTGGAGATTTTTTTTGTTGCATATAGGAATTCTATAGCAAATGCCAACAAGACTAAGATCTATAAAATAATAGACGATAACCTCAACTTCACCAACCTACTTATAATTATGATCATATTGTCAAATTATTTTAGTTATTAATCGGGTATCTTACTTGTTGGAGGCACATGGCACAGTGGTTCGGATCCCACTTTAAACTGTAGGTCCACTCCCAATTAGCCTTTCTGTGCATAAAGTTGACTTAAAACCATAATTCAATAAAGAAATCAATCAGATATATGGACTGCAAGTTTTACTTTGATATTCTTTCTAAAATCTAGTATTATAAAAATGAAAATTGATTACAGAAATTCGAAGGAACCATAATTTTGCACAAGGCTGAGAATCATAAGAATGAAAGAAACAAGTTTCTGAACTGAATATTTTTTGGGAGTGGAATCACAAGAACCGAATCCAGAAGTGGAAGTGAACTGCTTGTTCATTTCGCAAATTTTTCTCTTGCAGACTCAAAATGCATGTAAATTCCAAATCTGCAAAATTCCCTGATTTTTCCAGTTTTCCAGATGTGTAGCAACCCTGTTAATACTCTTGTCATTGGTGTCAGTGGTCCCGGGATGAAATCCTGGTGAAAGACACAGTGTTGATGCTACAGTATAAGGGCAAATGGGGTGCTACTGATTGGCTCTCAAGAGCCAGAAAATGGAGGAATGGGACTCCATACATCACCCAATGAAAATTCTGCTTGGCAAGCTCTGGCCAAGTGTTATGTTATTTGATATTCGATGTATAAAGTTGAATTTGAATTTGAAATTAATGAATGACTGAAGAAATTGTGAATCTAATGGGGAGAAGAGAAATCGACATCTTTGGAATGAGCAAAATGAATAGAAAGGAAGAGAAGAAATTAAATTGAGGAAAGGCTGTAAGCTGTACTGGGCAGGTACCCAAGAGGGCAGGAGAAGTGATGTTGGATTTGTAGTCAGAAGTGGAATAAGTGAGGAAGTAGAAAGGGTAAATGACAGAATAATAAAACTAAAAATGAATGTAAGAGAGAAAGTAATAGAAATAATTCAAGTGTATGCCACACAAATAGGATGTACAAGGGAGGAGAAAGAAGACTTGGAAGAACATGTAGGAAAGGAATGGCAAATTGCGATGGTAGATTTTAATGGAAAGACACAGGAAAGGGTATATGGAAATACTTGGAGCAGATGGATGGGGACAGAAGAATGAGGGAGGGAAGGAAGCTACTGAACTTTTGTAAGAGAAATGGACTGTTAATGGGTAATAGCTGGTTGGTTTAAGAAGAAATATGACAGCCATAAAATTACAAGATACAGTTGGAATAATGAACAAAAGGCTAATAGATTATATATTGTTAAACAAGGAAGTAAAGAAGAAAATGAACAACATTAAAGTAATACCCAGTGAGAAAAATACAGTGATGGCAGGCTACTAGTAGGAGATGGAAAATAAAATATAAAAGGGAGGAACAAGAGAAGGATAAGATAAAAGAGAAATATCAAGAAATATTGCGAACAAAAGTGCCAAGAGATGAACCCAAAGGAGTAGAAACAGAATGGATAAGATTTAAAACAGAATTAGCAGAGGCAGCGAAAAAGGTATGTGGAAAGACAAGTAAGAAAAGAAATAAGGAATGCAAGAACTATACTCTGGTGCAATCTATCTCAACAGTGACATAGTAACAGCATTGCAAACTTGCATCATTCATACTTTCACTGTCTGTACTAGGAAAAAAAGACAAACAAGGAAAACAATTTCAATAGACTGAAATGCAAGGGAAGAAAGTCCAACACGTTGCAATGCAAGGTTTCTTTTAGAATGTAGACATTGCCCTAGAAAAGCCAATAACAATAACACAGGTATATACCCCCACAGAGGATGCAAATGTAGCAGATATGGAGTTTTTCTAGGATCAACTTCAGAAAACAGTAGAAAAGATTGAGCAAAAAGAAAGAGACATCATCATGGGAGATTTAAATGGAAGAGTGGGTAATGATCGGTGGTAAATAAGATGAAAATAGGAAACTCATACTTTAAACACAAGAAAATTCACCAAATTACTTTTGAAGGCAATGGAAGAGAAGCCATGATAGCATGAGAAGATATATTTGGGATGTAAAAGTTATATGATGGGCAGAGTTAACACATTGGGGTCTCACGACGGGCATAGCCTGCAGGGCACTTAAAGTCAATGTGGACGAACGCCCTCCTGCAGTATGTAATCGCTTTGCCGATTAACTACGGGCTATGTTCGTACTTCGTCTCATGTGCGTGTTCATTCAAGCCGCTCTGTTGAAATTCCAACTGCTAGGTGACTCATGTGCTATTTTTATCTTGCACCTGGGACTGTTTGTGTTCGGGTTGATGTACGTTGCATTGTTTAGAATGGCGTCGTTAGATCCAGACTGCATAGCGGAAATTCCGCCTCAGAGTTTGAAGTTAGCGACGATTTTGATGATGCAGATGAATTTGAAGATTTGGAAGGTAGGTTATATTCGTAATAATTAATTGTTGACAATATAAATAGTGCTGCAAACTCAAGTATTTTATGAATGAAGTGAGAAGAGGTAATTTTTTTGGTCTATTCATCTTGTCTCTTGCTTGATTCTCCTATATGCACTGATGTATTTTTAGTTTTTCCATTTATTATTTTGTATAGTGTATGTCAAATGAAAATTTATTTTATTTATTTATTTGTTTAATTTTTACAGATGACGCAGAACCAACTGATACATTGTCTGGTCCATTCCTGCAGCCACTTTTTCATACAAAAGCTAATTACCTGTAATTTGTAATTATTTTTTGTTATGTGCACATAAGAAGTATTCTTATGGAAGATTCAAAAGATGTATTGATAGTTTATGTAGTTAATTATTGAAATTTCCAGATTACGAACTTAAAATATCTCTATATTAACATTTGTTACAATGTTGTACTTTTTTTTCTTCACAAAACATTCAAAACATTGCTGAAAAAAATATTCAAAAATGTCTGAAAATGAAAATAAAATTTAACACATTTTTGTTCATTGAAAAGAGGAAGTATTGTAGATTTAAGAAATGTGTGGTAGATAAAAACAAATTAAAAATATTTTTTCTATGATTTTTTTTAAAAACAACGAAAAACCGCAGTCAAGAGGTAAAAATGCTGTATTATGAGGCCAGACCCGAATGTGTTAACAATGGACCACAGACTATTAGTGAAAGATACAAACTTCAGAGCTGGAAAAAGGAAAACAACAAAAGCATGTACCAGAATTAAAAGCAAGGAACTTAAAAAACTGAGAAAGCAAAGAAATACAAAAGAGTATTAGGGTAAAAATTAAACACATTTCGAATAGAGGAGTTAGATGATGACATAGATCAAAATTGGAAACAAATTATACTAAAATCAGCAGAAGAAGTGTCTGGAAAAACTAGAATTGGACGCAAATCAACCCATAGGACAAAATGGTGGAATGAGGTAGTAAATAATGTAGTAAAGAAAAAAAAACCTGGAAATACTACTTGGAAACATCTACACCACTGAAATATGAAGATTACAAAAAGAAGAGGAACGAAGCCAAACAGATTGTGAAAGAAGCAAAATAAGCATCTTGGGCAGAGTTAGGAAATGAGGTAGAGGAAAATTTCAAACAAGATAACAATAAATTCTGGATGGTGATCAAGAACATTAGAGAGAAATATGGCAAGGGAATGAGGAGCATATGGAATAAGACTAATGAATTGGAAACTGAAACGGGAAAAGTCCTAGAGGTTTGGAGGCAGTATTATACAGAAAAGTTTAGGAAAGAAGAAAGAGATGAATCCAACCAAGATAATGAATTATATGTAGGGGAAGATGAGATGGAAGGAAATATAATAGATGCGAAGTAAAATATTTGTTTTAAAAAAAATGTGAAATGGAAAAGCAAAAGGATATGATGAATTATACTTAAAGAGTTTATAAAATATGTAGGCAATGTGCTAAAGGTGGAATTAACCATATTGTTTCAAAAAATGTGGACAGAGGGGAAAATACCAAAGAATTAGGAGAAGAATATTATAATACTACAGATTGTGGAAACCACAGAGCTGCATGCCTCTCTTCAGTAGTAATGAAAATATACTCAAGTATATTGGAAAGAAGATTGCGTGTTTGCCTAGAACCAGACTTCGTAAAGGAACAAGCGGCATTCCAGCCAGGGAGACAGACACAAGACTATATACACTCAATTCAGACCACATTGGACAGATTTTTGAGCAGAGTTAAAAAAAGCAAACCTGGCATTCCTTGATTTGAAAGCTGCCTTTGACATGATACCATAGAAAAGAATATGGGAAGTATTAAAAAAAAGGAAGGTCCCACCAAGACTATTCAGAGTTGATGTATCAGAAAGTAGAATGAATTATTCAACTGAAGAGATAACATCACAAACTTTTAGGATAGATAGAGGAGTAAAACAAGGGGACAGTTTGAGCCCATTACTCTTTATGACAGTAACGGATGAAGTGATGAAAATAGGTAAATGAAGAATGTGGGAAATTAGGCCAGTGTATTGTCAAACTTTGGTGTATGCAGACGATATAGTACTTATTGCAAATACAGAGGGAAAGTTACAAAGAGCGGTACTAGAATGCGAAGAAACATTAAAGGAAAAAGGAATGGTGGTTAATGAAAGCAAGAGTAAAGTAATGATGTGCATAACAGAAGATCAAGTAGGAAACGTAAACATAAACTGCTATGGAAATCAGTTCAAGCAGGTCCCAAGTTATGAATACCTTGAAATAAAACTTATCAAAATGGGAAAATAGAGTCAGAAGTTTCAAATTGTGTCTGAAAAGCAAATAATGCATAGTATCAATTGAACCAGACAATATTTGGAAAGCAAGAAATAGGAACGGGAGTCAAACTACAAATATATAAATTAGTGATAGAACCAATACTATTGTATGGAAGTGAGCTGGCCAATGAAAGGAAAGGAACTTAGTAAGATAACAACCATAGAAATGAAGTGCTACCAAAAATTGTAGTAAGAACAAGAAGAGATAGAGTGAGAAATGAAAGGATAAAGGAAGAGCTGGAACAAACATCAAATGGAAACCATTTCATCAAAAGACAGATGAAATGGTTTGGCCACGTAATCAGGACGGAAGAGGAAAGAAAACCCAACCAGTTCTTGGAGGCAAGACCAGAAGAAAGATGGCCCAGGGGCAGACCAAGGAAGACATATGAGGATATGGTGGAAGAATTAGGAAGGAAAAGAGGGAAGACACTCCAAGAAATAAAGAAGATGGCCAAGAAGAGAGAAGATTGGAAACAGTGGGTTGAGGCATCCTGATGCTGTAATGGCATAAAGGGTAGAGAAAGAAGAAGAAAAACATGATCACGATGTACCATTATGCATACAAAACAATCCTCTAGAACATTGTTTTTTTTTCTTTTATGATTGTGTGTGTTTGTGAAACTATGTCTGGACAGATAATCCTGAAATGAAATGTGGGTTTTCTAAATATCAGTGATAAATCAAATGATGATAACACAATCACATTTTAAAATATGACTTTGTTAAAGTTGAGCTAATGCATGGAGGCAATGTGTAGTGTGATATTCTCTTACAAATATGGTGTTCATCAATGCTAGTGGTTCCTGCTCTGCACCCTCCCCCTCTGCAGAACTAAGTGCGGATCCAATATGAAAATTTTTCCAAATCTTCTAAATGTATTATCCAGAATGTAGGTTCAGGGTAGCTACAATTTTTCGATTATGAAATTCACTGACTTTTCCAGGTTTCCCAGTTAAGAAAATATTTTTTCCAGACATGTTTATCATTATGATTTTGTGGTTGAACCTGACATTTTTCATTTAAATATATAATCTGTTAATTATTATGAATGTTCACTTTCACTTTTTTTTTTTTTTAGCAAATTTCATTCCACATGCACAAAAACACATGAAAATTCCAAGAATAATTACAATCGGCATCAAATGTACTGGGTTCTACAATCACATGCATCCAACATTCAGGCTAAGGTAACAGAGGGACATTATTTAACCATAACAGATTTCCATAATATAAACACAACAGAAAAAAAATCATAAATAACATAATATTCATAAACCATACACAATTTTTCATTTTCTAGCAGATTTACAGTGTTGTAGAAAATGCTGCTTTTTTGCATACATTTGTAAGTACACAGCATCTGGAGATTTTTTTTGTTGCATATAGGAATTCTATAGCAAATGCCAACAAGACTAAGATCTATAAAATAATAGACGATAACCTCAACTTCACCAACCTACTTATAATTATGATCATATTGTCAAATTATTTTAGTTATTAATCGGGTATCTTACTTGTTGGAGGCACATGGCACAGTGGTTCGGATCCCACTTTAAACTGTAGGTCCACTCCCAATTAGCCTTTCTGTGCATAAAGTTGACTTAAAACCATAATTCAATAAAGAAATCAATCAGATATATGGACTGCAAGTTTTACTTTGATATTCTTTCTAAAATCTAGTATTATAAAAATGAAAATTGATTACAGAAATTCGAAGGAACCATAATTTTGCACAAGGCTGAGAATCATAAGAATGAAAGAAACAAGTTTCTGAACTGAATATTTTTTGGGAGTGGAATCACAAGAACCGAATCCAGAAGTGGAAGTGAACTGCTTGTTCATTTCGCAAATTTTTCTCTTGCAGACTCAAAATGCATGTAAATTCCAAATCTGCAAAATTCCCTGATTTTTCCAGTTTTCCAGATGTGTAGCAACCCTGTTAATACTCTTGTCATTGGTGTCAGTGGTCCCGGGATGAAATCCTGGTGAAAGACACAGTGTTGATGCTACAGTATAAGGGCAAATGGGGTGCTACTGATTGGCTCTCAAGAGCCAGAAAATGGAGGAATGGGACTCCATACATCACCCAATGAAAATTCTGCTTGGCAAGCTCTGGCCAAGTGTTATGTTATTTGATATTCGATGTATAAAGTTGAATTTGAATTTGAAATTAATGAATGACTGAAGAAATTGTGAATCTAATGGGGAGAAGAGAAATCGACATCTTTGGAATGAGCAAAATGAATAGAAAGGAAGAGAAGAAATTAAATTGAGGAAAGGCTGTAAGCTGTACTGGGCAGGTACCCAAGAGGGCAGGAGAAGTGATGTTGGATTTGTAGTCAGAAGTGGAATAAGTGAGGAAGTAGAAAGGGTAAATGACAGAATAATAAAACTAAAAATGAATGTAAGAGAGAAAGTAATAGAAATAATTCAAGTGTATGCCACACAAATAGGATGTACAAGGGAGGAGAAAGAAGACTTGGAAGAACATGTAGGAAAGGAATGGCAAATTGCGATGGTAGATTTTAATGGAAAGACACAGGAAAGGGTATATGGAAATACTTGGAGCAGATGGATGGGGACAGAAGAATGAGGGAGGGAAGGAAGCTACTGAACTTTTGTAAGAGAAATGGACTGTTAATGGGTAATAGCTGGTTGGTTTAAGAAGAAATATGACAGCCATAAAATTACAAGATACAGTTGGAATAATGAACAAAAGGCTAATAGATTATATATTGTTAAACAAGGAAGTAAAGAAGAAAATGAACAACATTAAAGTAATACCCAGTGAGAAAAATACAGTGATGGCAGGCTACTAGTAGGAGATGGAAAATAAAATATAAAAGGGAGGAACAAGAGAAGGATAAGATAAAAGAGAAATATCAAGAAATATTGCGAACAAAAGTGCCAAGAGATGAACCCAAAGGAGTAGAAACAGAATGGATAAGATTTAAAACAGAATTAGCAGAGGCAGCGAAAAAGGTATGTGGAAAGACAAGTAAGAAAAGAAATAAGGAATGCAAGAACTATACTCTGGTGCAATCTATCTCAACAGTGACATAGTAACAGCATTGCAAACTTGCATCATTCATACTTTCACTGTCTGTACTAGGAAAAAAAGACAAACAAGGAAAACAATTTCAATAGACTGAAATGCAAGGGAAGAAAGTCCAACACGTTGCAATGCAAGGTTTCTTTTAGAATGTAGACATTGCCCTAGAAAAGCCAATAACAATAACACAGGTATATACCCCCACAGAGGATGCAAATGTAGCAGATATGGAGTTTTTCTAGGATCAACTTCAGAAAACAGTAGAAAAGATTGAGCAAAAAGAAAGAGACATCATCATGGGAGATTTAAATGGAAGAGTGGGTAATGATCGGTGGTAAATAAGATGAAAATAGGAAACTCATACTTTAAACACAAGAAAATTCACCAAATTACTTTTGAAGGCAATGGAAGAGAAGCCATGATAGCATGAGAAGATATATTTGGGATGTAAAAGTTATATGATGGGCAGAGTTAACACATTGGGGTCTCACGACGGGCATAGCCTGCAGGGCACTTAAAGTCAATGTGGACGAACGCCCTCCTGCAGTATGTAATCGCTTTGCCGATTAACTACGGGCTATGTTCGTACTTCGTCTCATGTGCGTGTTCATTCAAGCCGCTCTGTTGAAATTCCAACTGCTAGGTGACTCATGTGCTATTTTTATCTTGCACCTGGGACTGTTTGTGTTCGGGTTGATGTACGTTGCATTGTTTAGAATGGCGTCGTTAGATCCAGGCTGCATAGCGGAAATTCCGCCTCAGAGTTTGAAGTTAGCGACGATTTTGATGATGCAGATGAATTTGAAGATTTGGAAGGTAGGTTATATTCGTAATAATTAATTGTTGACAATATAAATAGTACTGCAAACTCAAGTATTTTATGAATGAAGTGAGAAGAGGTAATTTTTTTGGTCTATTCATCTTGTCTCTTGCTTGATTCTCCTATATGCACTGATGTATTTTTAGTTTTTCCATTTATTATTTTGTATAGTGTATGTCAAATGAAAATTTATTTTATTTATTTATTTGTTTAATTTTTACAGATGACGCAGAACCAACTGATACATTGTCTGGTCCATTCCTGCAGCCACTTTTTCATACAAAAGCTAATTACCTGTAATTTGTAATTATTTTTTGTTATGTGCACATAAGAAGTATTCTTATGGAAGATTCAAAAGATGTATTGATAGTTTATGTAGTTAATTATTGAAATTTCCAGATTACGAACTTAAAATATCTCTATATTAACATTTGTTACAATGTTGTACTTTTTTTTCTTCACAAAACATTCAAAACATTGCTGAAAAAAATATTCAAAAATGTCTGAAAATGAAAATAAAATTTAACACATTTTTGTTCATTGAAAAGAGGAAGTATTGTAGATTTAAGAAATGTGTGGTAGATAAAAACAAATTAAAAATATTTTTTCTATGATTTTTTTTAAAAACAACGAAAAACCGCAGTCCAGAGGTAAAAATGCTGTATTATGAGGCCAGACCCGAATGTGTTAACAATGGACCACAGACTATTAGTGAAAGATACAAACTTCAGAGCTGGAAAAAGGAAAACAACAAAAGCATGTACCAGAATTAAAAGCAAGGAACTTAAAAAACTGAGAAAGCAAAGAAATACAAAAGAGTATTAGGGTAAAAATTAAACACATTTCGAATAGAGGAGTTAGATGATGACATAGATCAAAATTGGAAACAAATTATACTAAAATCAGCAGAAGAAGTGTCTGGAAAAACTAGAATTGGACGCAAATCAACCCATAGGACAAAATGGTGGAATGAGGTAGTAAATAATGTAGTAAAGAAAAAAAAACCTGGAAATACTACTTGGAAACATCTACACCACTGAAATATGAAGATTACAAAAAGAAGAGGAACGAAGCCAAACAGATTGTGAAAGAAGCAAAATAAGCATCTTGGGCAGAGTTAGGAAATGAGGTAGAGGAAAATTTCAAACAAGATAACAATAAATTCTGGATGGTGATCAAGAACATTAGAGAGAAATATGGCAAGGGAATGAGGAGCATATGGAATAAGACTAATGAATTGGAAACTGAAACGGGAAAAGTCCTAGAGGTTTGGAGGCAGTATTATACAGAAAAGTTTAGGAAAGAAGAAAGAGATGAATCCAACCAAGATAATGAATTATATGTAGGGGAAGATGAGATGGAAGGAAATATAATAGATGCGAAGTAAAATATTTGTTTTAAAAAAAATGTGAAATGGAAAAGCAAAAGGATATGATGAATTATACTTAAAGAGTTTATAAAATATGTAGGCAATGTGCTAAAGGTGGAATTAACCATATTGTTTCAAAAAATGTGGACAGAGGGGAAAATACCAAAGAATTAGGAGAAGAATATTATAATACTACAGATTGTGGAAACCACAGAGCTGCATGCCTCTCTTCAGTAGTAATGAAAATATACTCAAGTATATTGGAAAGAAGATTGCGTGTTTGCCTAGAACCAGACTTCGTAAAGGAACAAGCGGCATTCCAGCCAGGGAGACAGACACAAGACTATATACACTCAATTCAGACCACATTGGACAGATTTTTGAGCAGAGTTAAAAAAAGCAAACCTGGCATTCCTTGATTTGAAAGCTGCCTTTGACATGATACCATAGAAAAGAATATGGGAAGTATTAAAAAAAAGGAAGGTCCCACCAAGACTATTCAGAGTTGATGTATCAGAAAGTAGAATGAATTATTCAACTGAAGAGATAACATCACAAACTTTTAGGATAGATAGAGGAGTAAAACAAGGGGACAGTTTGAGCCCATTACTCTTTATGACAGTAACGGATGAAGTGATGAAAATAGGTAAATGAAGAATGTGGGAAATTAGGCCAGTGTATTGTCAAACTTTGGTGTATGCAGACGATATAGTACTTATTGCAAATACAGAGGGAAAGTTACAAAGAGCGGTACTAGAATGCGAAGAAACATTAAAGGAAAAAGGAATGGTGGTTAATGAAAGCAAGAGTAAAGTAATGATGTGCATAACAGAAGATCAAGTAGGAAACGTAAACATAAACTGCTATGGAAATCAGTTCAAGCAGGTCCCAAGTTATGAATACCTTGAAATAAAACTTATCAAAATGGGAAAATAGAGTCAGAAGTTTCAAATTGTGTCTGAAAAGCAAATAATGCATAGTATCAATTGAACCAGACAATATTTGGAAAGCAAGAAATAGGAACGGGAGTCAAACTACAAATATATAAATTAGTGATAGAACCAATACTATTGTATGGAAGTGAGCTGGCCAATGAAAGGAAAGGAACTTAGTAAGATAACAACCATAGAAATGAAGTGCTACCAAAAATTGTAGTAAGAACAAGAAGAGATAGAGTGAGAAATGAAAGGATAAAGGAAGAGCTGGAACAAACATCAAATGGAAACCATTTCATCAAAAGACAGATGAAATGGTTTGGCCACGTAATCAGGACGGAAGAGGAAAGAAAACCCAACCAGTTCTTGGAGGCAAGACCAGAAGAAAGATGGCCCAGGGGCAGACCAAGGAAGACATATGAGGATATGGTGGAAGAATTAGGAAGGAAAAGAGGGAAGACACTCCAAGAAATAAAGAAGATGGCCAAGAAGAGAGAAGATTGGAAACAGTGGGTTGAGGCATCCTGATGCTGTAATGGCATAAAGGGTAGAGAAAGAAGAAGAAAAACATGATCACGATGTACCATTATGCATACAAAACAATCCTCTAGAACATTGTTTTTTTTTCTTTTATGATTGTGTGTGTTTGTGAAACTATGTCTGGACAGATAATCCTGAAATGAAATGTGGGTTTTCTAAATATCAGTGATAAATCAAATGATGATAACACAATCACATTTTAAAATATGACTTTGTTAAAGTTGAGCTAATGCATGGAGGCAATGTGTAGTGTGATATTCTCTTACAAATATGGTGTTCATCAATGCTAGTGGTTCCTGCTCTGCACCCTCCCCCTCTGCAGAACTAAGTGCGGATCCAATATGAAAATTTTTCCAAATCTTCTAAATGTATTATCCAGAATGTAGGTTCAGGGTAGCTACAATTTTTCGATTATGAAATTCACTGACTTTTCCAGGTTTCCCAGTTAAAAAAATATTTTTTCCAGACATGTTTATCATTATGATTTTGTGGTTGAACCTGACATTTTTCATTTAAATATATAATCTGTTAATTATTATGAATGTTCACTTTCACTTTTTTTTTTTAGCAAATTTCATTCCACATGCACAAAAACACATGAAAATTCCAAGAATAATTACAATCGGCATCAAATGTACTGGGTTCTACAATCACATGCATCCAACATTCAGGCTAAGGTAACAGAGGGACATTATTTAACCATAACAGATCTCCATAATATAAACACAACAGAAAAAAAATCATAAATAACATAATATTCATAAACCATACACAATTTTTCATTTTCTAGCAGATTTACAGTGTTGTAGAAAATGCTGCTTTTTTGCATACATTTGTAAGTACACAGCATCTGGAGATTTTTTTTGTTGCATATAGGAATTCTATAGCAAATGCCAACAAGACTAAGATCTATAAAATAATAGACGATAACCTCAACTTCACCAACCTACTTATAATTATGATCATATTGTCAAATTATTTTAGTTATTAATCGGGTATCTTACTTGTTGGAGGCACATGGCACAGTGGTTCGGATCCCACTTTAAACTGTAGGTCCACTCCCAATTAGCCTTTCTGTGCATAAAGTTGACTTAAAACCATAATTCAATAAAGAAATCAATCAGATATATGGACTGCAAGTTTTACTTTGATATTCTTTCTAAAATCTAGTATTATAAAAATGAAAATTGATTACAGAAATTCGAAGGAACCATAATTTTGCACAAGGCTGAGAATCATAAGAATGAAAGAAACAAGTTTCTGAACTGAATATTTTTTGGGAGTGGAATCACAAGAACCGAATCCAGAAGTGGAAGTGAACTGCTTGTTCATTTCGCAAATTTTTCTCTTGCAGACTCAAAATGCATGTAAATTCCAAATCTGCAAAATTCCCTGATTTTTCCAGTTTTCCAGATGTGTAGCAACCCTGTTAATACTCTTGTCATTGGTGTCAGTGGTCCCGGGATGAAATCCTGGTGAAAGACACAGTGTTGATGCTACAGTATAAGGGCAAATGGGGTGCTACTGATTGGCTCTCAAGAGCCAGAAAATGGAGGAATGGGACTCCATACATCACCCAATGAAAATTCTGCTTGGCAAGCTCTGGCCAAGTGTTATGTTATTTGATATTCGATGTATAAAGTTGAATTTGAATTTGAAATTAATGAATGACTGAAGAAATTGTGAATCTAATGGGGAGAAGAGAAATCGACATCTTTGGAATGAGCAAAATGAATAGAAAGGAAGAGAAGAAATTAAATTGAGGAAAGGCTGTAAGCTGTACTGGGCAGGTACCCAAGAGGGCAGGAGAAGTGATGTTGGATTTGTAGTCAGAAGTGGAATAAGTGAGGAAGTAGAAAGGGTAAATGACAGAATAATAAAACTAAAAATGAATGTAAGAGAGAAAGTAATAGAAATAATTCAAGTGTATGCCACACAAATAGGATGTACAAGGGAGGAGAAAGAAGACTTGGAAGAACATGTAGGAAAGGAATGGCAAATTGCGATGGTAGATTTTAATGGAAAGACACAGGAAAGGGTATATGGAAATACTTGGAGCAGATGGATGGGGACAGAAGAATGAGGGAGGGAAGGAAGCTACTGAACTTTTGTAAGAGAAATGGACTGTTAATGGGTAATAGCTGGTTGGTTTAAGAAGAAATATGACAGCCATAAAATTACAAGATACAGTTGGAATAATGAACAAAAGGCTAATAGATTATATATTGTTAAACAAGGAAGTAAAGAAGAAAATGAACAACATTAAAGTAATACCCAGTGAGAAAAATACAGTGATGGCAGGCTACTAGTAGGAGATGGAAAATAAAATATAAAAGGGAGGAACAAGAGAAGGATAAGATAAAAGAGAAATATCAAGAAATATTGCGAACAAAAGTGCCAAGAGATGAACCCAAAGGAGTAGAAACAGAATGGATAAGATTTAAAACAGAATTAGCAGAGGCAGCGAAAAAGGTATGTGGAAAGACAAGTAAGAAAAGAAATAAGGAATGCAAGAACTATACTCTGGTGCAATCTATCTCAACAGTGACATAGTAACAGCATTGCAAACTTGCATCATTCATACTTTCACTGTCTGTACTAGGAAAAAAAGACAAACAAGGAAAACAATTTCAATAGACTGAAATGCAAGGGAAGAAAGTCCAACACGTTGCAATGCAAGGTTTCTTTTAGAATGTAGACATTGCCCTAGAAAAGCCAATAACAATAACACAGGTATATACCCCCACAGAGGATGCAAATGTAGCAGATATGGAGTTTTTCTAGGATCAACTTCAGAAAACAGTAGAAAAGATTGAGCAAAAAGAAAGAGACATCATCATGGGAGATTTAAATGGAAGAGTGGGTAATGATCGGTGGTAAATAAGATGAAAATAGGAAACTCATACTTTAAACACAAGAAAATTCACCAAATTACTTTTGAAGGCAATGGAAGAGAAGCCATGATAGCATGAGAAGATATATTTGGGATGTAAAAGTTATATGATGGGCAGAGTTAACACATTGGGGTCTCACGACGGGCATAGCCTGCAGGGCACTTAAAGTCAATGTGGACGAACGCCCTCCTGCAGTATGTAATCGCTTTGCCGATTAACTACGGGCTATGTTCGTACTTCGTCTCATGTGCGTGTTCATTCAAGCCGCTCTGTTGAAATTCCAACCGCTAGGTGACTCATGTGCTATTTTTATCTTGCACCTGGGACTGTTTGTGTTCGGGTTGATGTACGTTGCATTGTTTAGAATGGCGTCGTTAGATCCAGGCTGCATAGCGGAAATTCCGCCTCAGAGTTTGAAGTTAGCGACGATTTTGATGATGCAGATGAATTTGAAGATTTGGAAGGTAGGTTATATTCGTAATAATTAATTGTTGACAATATAAATAGTGCTGCAAACTCAAGTATTTTATGAATGAAGTGAGAAGAGGTAATTTTTTTGGTCTATTCATCTTGTCTCTTGCTTGATTCTCCTATATGCACTGATGTATTTTTAGTTTTTCCATTTATTATTTTGTATAGTGTATGTCAAATGAAAATTTATTTTATTTATTTATTTGTTTAATTTTTACAGATTATATATTGTTAAACAAGGAAGTAAAGAAAAAAATGAACAACATTAAAGTAATACCCAGTGAGAAAAATACAGTGATGGCAGGCTACTAGTAGGAGATGGAAAATAAAATATAAAAGGGAGGAACAAGAGAAGGATAAGATAAAAGAGAAATATCAAGAAATATTGCGAACAAAAGTGCCAAGAGATGAACCCAAAGGAGTAGAAACAGAATGGATAAGATTTAAAACAGAATTAGCAGAGGCAGCGAAAAAGGTATGTGGAAAGACAAGTAAGAAAAGAAATAAGGAATGCAAGAACTATACTCTGGTGCAATCTATCTCAACAGTGACATAGTAACAGCATTGCAAACTTGCATCATTCATACTTTCACTGTCTGTACTAGGAAAAAAAGACAAACAAGGAAAATAATTTCAATAGACTGAAATGCAAGGGAAGAAAGTCCAACACGTTGCAATGCAAGGTTTCTTTTAGAATGTAATCATGTAAAATAAAAGAGTAATTAAAACGAGCAAGATGTATAAATACAAGAAAATGAACGGAATCGGATAATGAATATGTGATGGCAATGTGCCTTTGAACGAAAAGTTTGCGAGGCTTGAGCACAAAAATATAGTTCCTTAATGAAAGCACATTACAGCATATACAGTGCATATAAATGCGTTAGAAATATTAGATACTTAAAAACTTGTTGAAATGAAGAGTATTCGGCATGATTATTTTGTTGCAAGTCAAACTAAAATAAAATATATGTGGGATTGTTGACCCGATTCTAAGAGGTGGGTGGAGGTCAAAGCAAGGTTAAGCGAGAGCCTATATTTGTCTGCTGGTTATCATGGCATCCTCATTGAGCAAGATCCGTACAGATGTTTCACCCACTTGCTATTTTAAATCGCATAGTAAAGGGAAGTCTGTAAATAGACATGAGAAAAAAATCATGTTAAATGTTTATTCGTATTTACAACGTAATTTTTCTGATGAAAGTGAGAGTTTGATTGTCACAAAAACATGAGATATGACCTGTGTTAGTGAGAGTGGTATTTTCAGGATGAAAAAGGAACATTTGCAAAAGGGAACAGTGACAACGGCTGGGAAAGAAAGGCCTCGTGGCAAAGGTAAGTGTTCGCGAATGGCAAAAATGGATGATTTCACCAAGAGTGCTATTCGTAGAAAAGTACACATGTTTTGGAGCAATGGGAGAAACAAAATTCCGACAGTGGACAAAGTGGCTGCTGCAATTGATAGTGATCCCGACTTGCCTATGATGAGCAAATCAACAATGAGACGTATTTTGTAAGACCTGGGTTTTGTTTTTAAGGTAAGAAAGCCTTTGTCGGCCCTAATTGGAAGAGACGGCATTGTTGCTTGGCAGCACCAATATCTGCGCACAATAAAGCGATATCGATGTGAAAAGAAAACGCATCACTACATGGATGAGACTTGGGTTAATGCCAGCCATTCGGTAAACAAAACTTGGGAGGACACAACCGTCATTTCGCATCGGCATGCTTTTCTTCATGGGCTCAGCACTGGACTGAAGCAGCCTTCGAGGAAAGGAGGAAGACTCATTGTTGTGCACATAGGAAACGAAGATGGTTTTGTGGAAGGTGTTTGTTTGGTGTTTCGTGTGAGAAAAGGCGTTGGTGACTGCCATCAGGAAATGGACGGACAGCGTTTTGAGACGTGTTTCGGCGGTATCCTATCCAAGCTGCAACCAAATAGCGTGATTGTCATGGATAATGCTCCGTATCATTCTGTCCACATCGAAGATGTACCCAAGAATGCTTGGAGTAAAAATGACATTCAAGAGTGGCTTTTGCGGAAGGGTGGTGAACAAACTGAGGAAAACAAATGCAAATTTTTGTGGACACCTTGCATGTTAAAAGCCGAGCTGCTCTAAATTGTGAACAATGTGAAACATTTGTACAGTGAGTATAGAGTTGACCGCCTAGCTCGTGAAACTGGGCACACCGTTCTTAGGTTGCTTCCATATCATTGCGAATTCAATCCTATTGAATTAGTGTGGAGTGAGGTGAAATGGTATGTGGCATCCAATAATAAGAAGTTTACATTGAATGAAGTTGAGAATTTGCTTTGGAAGGGGTAACGTCTAAAGTAACGTCTGAAAAAATGGAAAAATTACGTTAAACATACATTGAAAGAAGAAGAAAAGTTTTGGGAGCTGGACAAACTAATGGACGAGACGAGACTGTGGATCCACTCGTTATTGAAATTGGTGCCAACAGCGATTCTGATGATAACAGTTCGGATGACGGGGATCTGAGGGGAGTAGAGGAATTACAGTGATCTTAAAGGTAAGCTTAATCTTTTGTCTATTAAGTGCAAATTGTTTTAACATGTTTCTGGCCGTAAAATAACGTTTACTTCGCTTCGTTTATTACGCGTATTCAAAACATTTAAGTTCGTAGTTTCTCAGTTCATATATATATATATATATCTTTTTCCTAGTTGTTATTTCTTATCTTTTCATGTTTTGTGACAAAATCGCTAGCATGAAGCGTTGTCATTTCTCCGCATGCAGACCAGCTGTACACAAAAACGTTCCGTTCCTCCTGTGTGCTTTCTCTGCAGTCTCTGAGACGTAACTGTGACGGAGAGAATTTTTCATGCTTTGCGTGGAGTGATACACTGGTTTCGCATCAACCTGTAGTGCGGTCCCAGCTGACGTCACTATCAAGATAGCTTGCACCTTAGTATAGAGGCAGCGAAAAACAAAAACGATGCATTTAGAAAATGGTTTAAAGTTAAATAACAAAATGCACAAAAAGAGTGCATGGAAAAGATGAAAGAGGCAAGAACAGTAGTAAAGGAGGAAAGAAGAAAATGGATGGAAGAATGGGCCAAAGTGCTAGAAGATGATGTAGATGGGAACAAGAAAGTATTGTATTGATTAGTGTGAGAAAGGAGAAGAGAAAGAAGAGACAGCTGTAAGCTAAGGGATGAAAGCGGAAACATTGTAGAAGAAGATGAAGAAATAAGGAGTATGTGGAGAAATCGTTTACAGAAATTGCTGAACGTAAAAAAGGAAATGAACATGAAGAAGTGTAGGAAAAAGAAAAGATGAAGGGAAAAATTAATCTCGCATGGAAAGCAGTGGAGGAAGCATTGAAGAGAATGAAGAGACGTAGAGCACCTGGAATAGATGAAGTGCCAGTGGAAATGATAGTAGGAGCAGGAGTGATTGGTGTGCATTGGCTATTGGTTGTTGTTGTGTTGAAAACAATGTGGCAAGAGAGAGAAATGCCAAGAGGTTGGACAAAGGGACTAATAGTTCCATATTCAAGAAGGGGGATAAAAAGAAATGTAAAAACTACAGAGGAATAAACAGCAAAGGATGATGATGCTGCACCCATTGAAATTTATAAATTAAATCCAAAATATGTAGCAGCTTGCAGATTTTTTTGGAAAGGGGGGGATTATTTGATTCTCTTCATTTAAAATTGATTTCAACACCTCCAGTGTGACCTGTGTTTGGATACACAATGGCTTACATCTCACAAACACGGATGAATGATATAGAAATAGCAATGAAGAATAAACAAAAGTCGTTAACCAAGGAAGTTTATTAAATATTAAAAACACTTTACACGTAACGTTTCTACTCTCTGACAGGGTCTTCCTCAGAAAAAAAGAACTAAAAATTGTGTTAATAAACAAGAAGTCTAAAAATGACAAACAAGTGTTTCTGGCATGGTGGAACAAGGAAGAGCAGTTTCTACATTTCAATTGTGTTAAAAATATTGTGCTAAAAATTTTTGTCACACTCATACTATGTTAGAACATACTGAGAGAATTAGTGACACACAAAAACAGACAAGTTCAAAGGACCGCCTTTGACTAAAATATTAATTAATGGTATTTGCTGTTTCTTTCAGTAAGAAACATTTTTTGTTTATGCAAAATATTTTTTTCTAACAATGAGAAAAACATGTAAGTGTCAGGCATTTATTATCTGAATGTGCATACTTTGATTAGCTTACAGGAAAAAATCATGGAGTACCAAGATTGCATGTCAGAATATAATTATTTTATTAATGTACTACACTCCTGCAATGAAGAGCCACGAGTGACATATATTAGCAAATCCTAAATAAATTCGTCTCCTCCAAATGTATAAAGTCCGGAGAGGAAAAAAATTATACTCTTCATATCTAGGTCAAATATATAAGTGTACAAAATTTTGTTGAAATCCATGTCAGTGGGTGACATTTGGGTACCTCACTGGATGATTGACATGCAATGACCAAGTGAACACCTAAGTGAATTTCTACTAAAATGTTTCCAATTATCTTTAATTATTAAATATTTGCTAAAGGAAGTTAATTTTCCCTTTTTAATGATTCTAATATGTGGAACCAGGAACCACATGCTTTAGTACTTCAAACTCCCTGCCCTACTCATAACATGCTATATAGAATCTCTTACATACCTTGTTGTCTCTTCTTGGATATTTCCAATGCTGAGGTTAGAATCAACAAGCTTAGAGACATTTGTTAGAGGCTGATCGGGATCACCGTCACTGTTCAAAGTTTCACTCACTAAATTGACCTGAGAAATAAAGTAAAAGTAAAATAATAACATTATAAATAAATAAATTACAACTGATATTGGAATTAGAAATTGCAGCTATATAACACTTATTAAATTGTTTAAGAAAATTAACTGAAATGAATGGTTTGTTGTCTTAAGTCCATTTTATGCACAGAGAGGTTAATAGGGACTCAACCTACAATTTAAAGTGGGATTGAGGAGGCACAAAAATTAACTGGAGATGTTAGAGTGCACAATCAATTGGATGGAGAGAAATATAATAACAATAATTAAAGAAAAATATTATTTTAGGTTTGCCAATTTCCTGTGCTTTCAGCTATGGTTATCATGAGATGCCAAAACAAATAAATTAATTGTAGAAAATAAATTTTTGAGCCTACGCATTTTTATAAAATGAAAGACAAATTGTGAAATGATCTATGGATAAAGTATTGTATTTAAATTTGCTAAAAAGTAAACTCATTAGTGATATGTGGTGTCATGCATTTATGTTGCCCCATCATTTTGTCTGGTGTGTGTGTGTGTTGCTTGAGGCATCTAGGTTTCCTGGGTTTGCTTGCGGTATCTTGGCTTCTTGAAAGTGTCTAGGAATGTTTGTTGGTTGTTTATGTTATGGATCACATCTTTTGTGTTATGGTGATGATGTCAACCAACTGAGTTTTCATTCTGCCTAAAAGCTGTGCACAGGTAAATGATTTCACATTGAAGATAATCTGTATCGTCACTGGAGAAGTCGATGTTATGCACAGAAAGGCTAACTGGGATGGGACCTACAGTTTAAAATGAAATCAGAACCACTATGTGCCTCTACCAGGTATTGAACACAGGACCCTTGATTACAAGGCAACAATGTATACTGGTTGTTCAAGTGGTCCACAAATGTTATTAGGGAAGTTTAACCTAGCCACCAGATGAAAAAAGTATGAGGTGTGGCTAGGAAAAACCGGACTGTTGCTACAAAATCTTTTATTGGTTATTTGTACAATATGAACATTATCCCCTTCAAAGTACTCCCCTACACTATTGATACACCGTTCCATACGAATCTTCCATTGCTGGAGACAGTGCTGGAAATAATTTTCCGAAACCATGTTCATGACGTCCGTCGCTTTTGTTTTCACACATTCTACGGTCTTAAATCTGATTCCTTTCAGTGCTGATTTGACCTTTGGGAATAAAAAAAGTCGCACGCAGCGAATTCCGACGAATAGTGTAGATGTTCTAACACCGGGATCCCATACTTGACCAATCAAGCCTTGACTGACAATGCCGTGTGGGCAGAAACATTCTCCTGATGAAGAAGAACTTGCTTTTTGACAAATCAGGTCATTATCTTCTTACTCGACAGTTCGACCTTCGGGTACACAATTTGAATCAATTCACCGACATTTGCAATGTTTGATTCCGTTTTGATGTGCAACACCATCCAGGATGCTTGTCGTTTTCAATCACTTCTCGTCCCTCTCTAAACCTTTGAAACCACTCAAATACTTGAGTGCGTGATAAACACACATCTCCGTACACTTCCTTCAACAAACCATAAGTTTCTGTGGCGGATTTTCCGAGTTTGATAAGAAACTTCAAATTGATACGCTGTTCCACATTCACACTTAATTTATTTTCCGACGGAGAACAGATGTATGGTTCACTTAGTCTACAAACTACAGAAGAACTGAGCACCGTGCACCTTGGGCAATCACACAGCCGATAGGCAAAATATCACGTTATACACCCATGCACTGCTTATCCTTGACGTGCTTGGCATTTGTCGACAGCAACATCAATCCGTTTTTTTTCTAGCTACATCTTGAATATCCACATATCTATAAAAAGCAGCCAGTTTCTGTAAAGCTCAAAGGACTTTATGTTGTAAGCTCTGTAGGAAGAGTTCACTGACCAGAAGGGCACTGGGAGATGTTTTGACGTACAAAGTGAATTCTGCAGTTTTGATATGGTGGTTACAGTTGTCCACTAGAGGCTGTGAAATTGCAAGTTTGTACATTGGACATGCAATGGTGCTCATGTTTCAACAGTTTTGTGTGTTTTGGGAAATCTGTACAGTCACAGCCTGAAATAACTGGTATTGGATCCGTAAGTATTCCCTCATGCACAACTTGGCATGTGGAACCATCATAGGAGTTTTTAATAAGATCAATCATATGTGCTGGAATGCCATATTCTTTTACAATTGTCCACATTTTCATTCTATTTACAGAGTCAAATGCTTTCTGGAAGTCCACAAATATAAGGTACATATTAGAGAAGTATTCCATACTCTGTTCTATAATAATACGCAGTGTATTTATCTGATCTATACAGGAACAGTTGCTTCGAAAGCCTGCTTGTTCTCTCCGGATCTTTTTCTCAACACATCCTTTAATTCGGTTTAAAATAATTCTACTTAGAACTTTGCTAGGAACTGAAAGTAGTGTTATGCCTCTCCAGTTATTGCAGTTAGTAATATCTCCCTTCTTAGGTATTTTTACTAGTAAACCTCTTTCCCAATCTTCTGGTATTGATTTTGTTTTCCATATTTTTGCAAAAAGTGGTTGTAATATTTCTATTGTCATCTTCATGTCTTCCTTAAGAATTTCTGGTGGAATGTTATCAATTACAGGTGCTTTACCACTCTTTTGTTCTCTCAATGCTTTTTTTAATTTCTTCTTTTGTTGGTTCTTTAGTAGTTATTTCATCTATTATTTCATATTCTGGCATTTCTTCCGGTATTTCAAGCAAATCTTCTGTCCCTTCTATGGTTTGGTTTAATACTTCTGAAAAATGTTATTTCCATCCATTGAGCTGATTTTCTTTATTCGTAAGGAGTACTCCATCTCTATTTCTCACTGGGGGATTCCGTATGGTTTTCTATGGATTATATATTTATCAAAGGAAGCCTCCCTACTAATGCAGGTAAGTACAGCACACGAATATCATACTCACCTCCTTTTACTGAACATTCAGCACCCACAAGCTGGATGGAACATCAGAACAAAGCACATATAGGGAACTAGCACACATAAGATATACACAGTCCCCCAAAAGTTACTTTACAACTTTGATATCATACAGCACAACTTGTAATTGACATAGAGGAATATACTTTGTTGTAGGTGATTCACCATCTAAAGTATTTTTTTTTTTGTCAGGTATTGAATAAGATGGTGCACCAACACACTGGTCCTTAGACGTAGGAGATGTCAGGACAGGACATTTCCAGCACGTTGGATTGGAAGAGATGGTCCAATTGCCTGCCCTCCTAGATCCACTGACATTACACCTCTGGACTTCTCTTTGTGGGACTTTGTCGAAGACAAAGCGTACAGCACTCCTGTGATTGATCTTGATGATTTGAAAGCCAGAATAAGAGCTGTCATTACCATAGTTGACAGGCTTATGCTAAAGGGGGGTATGGACAGAGCTGAAATTTCAATTAGATGATGTACGTGTCACCAGAGGTGCGCATGTTGGAAGTGGACTATACACAATAAAACTTCATGTGTTGGCATATCAAATGGGGCATGTTATGTTTCTTTATGTCAATTGCAAGTTGTGCTGTATGGCATCAAAGTTGTAAAGTACCTTTAGGGACACCCTGTATATATACACACACCTCAATCCCCAAAGAGTCATGATATCAAATATGGTCCTGCAGTACAAAAAATACAACTTCAGGAAGGTTAATATATATGTGTCGACATTGAGGATTGTAAAGAAAGGTCAAATATTTGTTATTGTTATATTATCTGAATATTTCCCTTTCAATTCCCTTAGGCATAATGATAACACATGATGTACCTATATGTAAGACAGCAGGGGAAATTGTCACTGTTATTTAGGTTGATTGATTGATTTGTTGTTTTAAGTCCACTTTATGCACAGAAAGGGTAAGCGGGACTGGACCTACAGTTTAAAGTGGGATCCGAACCACTATGTGCTTCCACTGGGTATAGAACCCGGGACCCCTTGATTACAAGGCAACGATGCTACCACTGCGCCAACGAGGAGGCCCACTGTTATTTGGGAACATATAAACCAATTCTCCACCAAATCTACAAGCTGACATTGCATTTATTAAATGCTACAATCTCTGAAATTTTCTAACCAAATATCATTAACATGCTCTTAATGACATTTTAAAAAAGAGATAAATAGTATTTTCACATATGCTGGCACTTCTGTACAAAAGCTGCTTGAAACAAAAAATATTTATTTTTTAAATATATTTTGTATTTCTGAAAGTATATTCGTAATACTCGTGTACTTTTGACATGGCCTTTGGCCACGTCTTGTATGCTCGCATGCGTGACCTTCGGCCACGTTGTGGATGCAATCAATCACGTTATAGATGGGTTCCTCAATGATCTTAATGACTTTGAAAATATCTGCATGTTGTATTGGATGAAGGCGAACAAGTGTATATGTTTGTTAATTTGAAAAGTTTAGAAAATAACTTCGTATGTACTGTAATATGTATAAATATTCAACACATTATTGTCTATTTTCATAATAATATACTGAGTAATTATTGTCCGTTTCAAAATAGTTAGATATTTCATATAAACAAATTCAATAGCGACATTAAATTTAAAAAGCAATATTTACATCTTTTGTCATTTTCACATTTGTAAACGTAATTGAAAAATAATTGTTTTCCGTCATTCCCCTCATATTCTCACCTCTCCTCTGTAATAAATTCTGACGCTCATATTTTGAAATTCGAAACATCTAGCATAATTCACTAACAGTAGTTTTCGGAATGAAAATTAACTTTCTTTAAGTTCCCTAGCAACGTCTGTTTCCATGGACAACAAGCACCGCAAGCTCTAAAGAATTGTTTGTTATTATACCTCTAGACATTTAGTTAAAATAAGCATGATGTAGATATTTTCGCATTGAGTATAACAATATATACGTAATTTTATCTGGACTGAATCTCCTTCTCATGTAGATGTCACCCTTGTTTGAGGCACCTTTTCAAAACCAGGAATTCATTCATATGTGTGTGATCTGTGAGAAATATAATGTAGCTAGACAATTAAGAATTGAAGGAAACAATGCATGCTGCAAAAAATGCCTGTGGAAAGGGTTGCTAATGACGTGAAAAAAGGACATTTTTACCCTTAGAAATAGGCCGATTTCATGGGGGGTCATAATCGGGCATTTTTCGCCTCCGGGGATTCCTTCATGGAGAACATTTATGTCAGTGAGTGGTGGGATTTGGGCTATATATATATATATATATATATATATATATATATATATATTGGAAGAGTATGGAAAATAAATATTTTTGAACATTTTTAAAAATCTGGTGCAATTTGGTCAAGTATTTGTTGAGAAAACTTTCTTAACAGACAACAATTTATTTATTTATTTATTCCTTGTTTTGGATGGCGAAGTTAAGGCACAAGCCTTTCCTTCCACTTCCACTCTTCTTTACATTTTATAAATTGATTTTTATAGCTAACTGTATGTTAAATATATAAAAACTAAAAACATTAAGATACCAAGAAATGAAATATATAAAAACTAAGGACATTAAGATACCAAAAAAAGACAAACACAAGAAAAAAATAAAAGAAAAAGATGCAAAAACATAAAAAAATAAAAGCAAAAATACATTCACACTAAGTAAAAAAAATACACGTAAAACATAAACACACACACAACAAACATAGTCAAATTACAGAAAAAGTCGGTGGGTGTTGGTCCTACAAGTTTACAGGAAGGTTTAATTTTATTTCCCTGTTTTGAGTACTGGTAAATTGACTCCAGAAGATGATTTGTTAATTTTGATTTGAAGTGGATGTGAATTGAATGTGAAAAATTTAATATCATGACAATCATCATTGGGGCCTACTTGAAAAATTTATTGTACCCATGTGCAGGTTAAGTATGACTGATTGATTTGGTGTTTTAAATCCACTTTATGCACAGTAAGGCTAAACAGGACTCGACCTACAATTTAAAGTGGGATCCGAACCACTGTGTGCCTAAACTGCATCAAACCCGGGACCCCGTGATTACAAGGTGACAAAAATACCACTGTGACAGGTTAAGTATGAAAAATTCTAAGCTTTCATTTACAGAAACTGACAACATTCTCATGTGGTTATTGTAAAGTAAAGTCATTTACCTGTTCTGCCTCTTTCTGATTGAATTTCTTCATCTTCATGGATGCCCTATCTTTCATCGTCATATCAGCATTAACACATTTTTGAAGGAAATCATTAAAGTTATCTATCTCTTGCACACATTGGATGCACACAATATGTGATAAATCAAGTGGAGTTGTTGCCTAAAAGAAAGAAAAATACATCCAATTAATAAATCCGTGAGAGACTGGCACCTGGCCCATATCCAGTAAAATCCTTCACAGAGATTTTGTCGTCTTGTCAACTTGTATTTCTGATTATTCTTTAATCGGTTTTGTGTAATCACTATTTGTCCATGTCATTGCAATTAGCCAAAAGTGGAAGAAAAGCAAAGTGAAATAAAGCAATCAATCAAAAAAAAAACAATAAAAATTGCTGGTCACTGATATACATGGATGAACAGAGAATTTGTTGCAAGGAGAGGCAAGCAAGGTATTTTTCCTCGGAGGGAGGAACACATATCCCTTCGCCTCTAGTGTTGCTCTCTCAAAAAGAAACACTCCTTCAATTGAAGTTAGTAGTATAAAATACTATAGGATGAGGACAAAAATCATACAAATGAAGAGCTCATATGATTAAAGAGACTGATTTGGCTATACTTAAAACAATGTCAAGATGTCTATATGAGTCAATTGCCCAAGTGTGCTACACAGTTAAATCCAAAGAATTTTGAGCCCTAGTGTACAAATGAAGAAGCCTCAACATACTGATTTGGCCATGTGTATAAAAGCTGAATCTGTCAGTCTGTTGTCTGTAAGCCTGCTAAAAATATAGTCTTCTTGATATTGTTATGGCTACACTTAAAACTAAGCCAAAAATGCTCATGTAGGTGCCTCTAACAACTTACAGATCTAATACAATACAGGATTACCTTGGACAAAGGCAGGCTGCAAATTGAACTGTTACCTGCTTGCTTACTAATTGCACTAATTACTTAGCTCAGAAATACTTCAGTCTGTCGCCTAGACAGTTTCGATCGGGGAGATCGATGCATTGCTTGGCCTGGAAATAAATTATGCAGGCTTGGGACTTCCATATTCCACTTTGCTGGCACGCATGGGAAGGGCATGAAACTTTAATTGATATTTCTGTGTAATTCTAGGGAAAATTCTTACTAAAAGGACATTACCCCTTTGCATGCTCTCATGCAGACCTGACACACGCTACTGACTCCAATTCGCTGGAAGGGCATGAAACTTTAATTGATATTTCTGTATAATTCTAGGGAAAATTCTTACTACAAGGACATTACCAATGCAGACCTGACACGCGCTACTGACTCCAATTCCAGAAGTATATGCTCTGAAATAATATCCCCACACGTGAGACTTTGAGAATATTCACTGCAGATCCAAAGTCCAACTTTGACTGTATTAGCTGATATCCAGCTGATGGCTCCTGGGTTTGATACTCGGTAGAGTGTGTGGGCCTAGCCCCATGGCTTATATGCCTTGTAATCAAGAGGCTCCTGGGTTTGAGGCCTCCCCGATGGTGAAGTGTTAGTCTTGCTGCCTTGTAATCAAGGGCTCCCGGGTTTGATACCTGGTAGTGTGTGTGGGCCTCCCTGATGGGAAAGTGTTGGAATTATTGCCTTGTAATCAAGAGGCTCCCGGGTTTGATACTCGGTAGAGTGTGTGAGATTGAAATACGTGTGGCAGAATAATATCTCCACACATGAGACTTTGAGAATATTCACTGCAGATCCAAAGTCCAACTTTGACTGTATTAGCTGATATCCAGCTGATGGCTCCCGGGTTTGATACATGATAGAGTGTGTGGGCCTCCCTGATGGCAAAGTGTTGGTATTATTGCCTTGTAATCAAGAAGCTCCCGGGTTTGATACCTGCTAGAGTGTGTGGGCCTAGTTCCGATTAGCTTTACTGTGCATAAAGTGGACTTGAAACACCAACTCAACAACAACAACTCTAGAATTGTGTCTTTAAAAACATATAAGCAAATGCTGGACTGTGGAATATTTATGAATAGCTCTATGCTGTTAAGCATTTGCTAGTACTTAAATTGTCTATTGCTGTGGGCAAATCCAAACTGATTGGCTTTTTCGATAACAATTGTGTTAATTCTATTTGGTATAATATAATTGTACCCAACTAATTTCAAGTCTGTTATACAACAGCATAATAGAGCAAAACTACTCTACATTGGGGATCACCAGAGCCTAGTTACTGCTGTTGTCTGGCTATAAGAGCACCCGCTCAGCCACTAACTGCTGTTATAATTGTTTAGGCATACTATCCATAGTTCTGTTTTTTTGGCCCAAGAAATTTTATATAAATAAATAAAAATGCCAAACTTGAAATATTGCAATCAGTGTAATAAAAACATATCTAGTTCAAATTGGGCTAGACACCGGCATAATTGTGATCCTAAGAAATGCAGAAAGCCTACTAAAATGTGATCAAAATGCCATAAAATATTTAGCAAAGCATATTACAATAGGCATGAGTGTACTTGTTATGTACACTTCGCAACATCTTATTTGACCGCCCTGAAAAATTTCAAAGTCCGGAATTCGTAAATTTGGCATCATAGCGCTTCAGAGCCAACTAAGAGTAGCCAACTTTGCAACATTTCTTCTTCCTGAATGAAAACGCTCGTGATTTTTTTTTCATTCTTTCACATTCCATAAAGTAAAGATACATTAAGCAGTAATAAAATATATGAGTAGACTAAAAATGTTAAGTAGAAATACGAATGTTGAAAATATTTCAAGATTATTCGTTCTGAATTTGAAAATAGGAAAATGTATGTGCATTGTGTAACACTGAACAGGTTCCCATCCACCTGGAAAGAATTGCGGTCACATTTGAATGCAAGAAGGCAAATTTATGATGATTTTATGCGAAATGTTTAGTAAAGATACCTTGCACAACACCAAACGATTCTGCAAAGTGTGTCTTTTCCTTGGTTCTTGGCGAAAATTCGTTCGAAACTCTGCCACAATGTTGCTTCAACTGAGATTAACGTGTTTTACTGAGCATTCTGTTAGTAATCTCCTGGAGTAGTTGGTTAGATGACAACACTCTCGTTTTTTTACTGTTTTCGTCAAGATCAAAACATCGTAGGTTCAAATCCCACTCTTTCCTTACTATTTTTTCCTTTTTATTTACCGAGTACGAAGTGTTCTAATAACGTAATATAATATTATATGATATTACTGTAAAATATTTATGCGATGCATGCTCAGTGGCGTTTGGGTTTCAAAACTGATGGGGCAAGGTGGGGGAAGGGGGGAGGGCAAGGACAGTTTCTTTCCATTTTAGATAATGTTTAGCATAGTACTGGGTCATCTGCCCCTCCACACTCCATAATCGTCGCCACTGTGCATGCCTGAAGTAATGCTTCCACTAATGTTTTTAATCTTTCAGTGATTGGCAGGATTTTAGGAAATACTTTTCTTTTCATTCAGCTGTTATAAGTTAACACATATTAAGAACTTACATGTCAACTTTCAGGATCCGGAAATGCTGGACATAAATCACATAAATATCAACGGAAATATCCAAGAAACGTAAATAAGCATTCTCCTCCAAAGCCGTTTACTTCAGAAAAAGATTTTGCAAAGAAGTAGGTTTGAACCCATGACCTTCCGTTCCATAAGCAAACGATCCCCTACACCACACGGTTCACGTTATTTTATGCACTTGGTTCGGATCCCACTTTAAACTGAAGTTCCAGTCCTGATTAGCCTTACTATGCATAAAGTTGATTTAAAACACCAAATGAACCAATTCATCTCCTTTCAGAGCGGGCCTTCTATGATACTGTAGTCGGCCAGCATCCGAAAATACAGTTCTGCTTCGCGTACACCAGAGTGTAATAACTAACTAACTAACTAACTAACTAACTCCCTAACTAACTAACTCCCTAGCCTTCTTAAACCCGAAGGTTCATGGCTGCAGCAACACAGGCCTTACATCTTTCCCTATCTTGAGCAAGTTCTATATACTCTTTTCCATCCTTACCGATTTCCCTTAGGTCCATCTCAACGTTGTCCCTCCATCTTCATCTTGGCCTTCCTACAGGTCTCTTACCATCAGGTTTCCCAACAAGAATCCTGTAAACTCCTCTTTCCTCTCCCATTCGTGCCACATGGCCTGCCCACCTAAGTCTTCTTGATTTAATTATTCTAATAATATCTGGACATGAATACAAATTATGTAGTTCTAAATTATGTAACCTTCTCCACTCACCTGTTTCCTCATCCCTTTTAGGTCCAAAATTTCCCCTTATGATGGTTATATTGAAACCCATTAAAGTCCCAATTACTTAATTCTTACCTTACATATATATACATTTTCTGAAAGGCCAGAATCTCTACTTTCAGGCAGTGAAAACTAGAACATTCCAGCTGTAATAGAAATCACACAGCAACCTCTTTTCAAAACCCTTGTAAACGCTCATTTTTGCTTCCCGTAGATATGAAAAATGAGCAGAAATCCAAGATGGCGGAAGATTTTAAAAAAAAAAAATTGAGCAGGTCACTAGCAAGACCACCTATGGTGAAAATATAAAAAATTAACAAAATGGTCAAGCAACCAATTGATTTAAAATTGGGTGATTTCACATGGAATGACTCCATATGGTGTAGTACATGTAAATTCCGCCATTGTGTGAGGGCAGCACTGTCAAGTGCCAACAGCTGACCGGCGGGGTCGAGTGATTCACATCAGACACTGGCTGTACAGACTGTGAGCGGTGCACGATGTTTGTGTGCAATCCGTGTTTCGATGTGGGCTGGCTGTTGGTACTCGTAAAGCTGTAGTATTAGTGTAGTATTGTGAAATAAATCTGTTGTTCAGCATATGGGCTTTCTGTGCAGTGTGGTGATACAGCATCCAGGTGTTCCCAAGATAAGTACCTGCCCGTTTATGGTGAAAATCCTTTGATGCCTTACTTCTTCCTTTTATTATTCTATTGAAGTGCTATAGCTTACTAAATAAAACTCAGTCAAATAGCTATTAAATTTGTGTTACGTTATTACTTGCTCTACCTCTGACTCATCGCCCATTGGTCAACAGGTCTTACCCTCAAATAAAGAGGGTGAAATCTGGTACGGCTAAGGTTTTAATGCCCCCAATTGTGTCTACTGGTGCTTCTGATCATTTAAAGAGTAGGAACTTAGTGATTTGTCTGATTTGACAAAGAGAATTGGTATGAAACGAGCTGAGAACACCAACTAGATGTAAGTACCAAAAGTTTGCAATGAGATTTTGCAAATCTTCAATTGTCATATCTTGTAATTTCAATTTCTGACAATTCAAGTATTAAAATCCTGTGTTACTAAGAGATTTTCTGATGCTTCTTTAACCCAAATTGAAAAAAGTAAAAGAAAAGGCTTCATTAGTCTAGGTATGCATGTAGCATAATTTTACTATGTACTGTCACAAATGCTATCTCATACTGATGAAACAAGTTGAGTCTAAAAGTCGAGATTTTTATTGTGAGTTAGGTTATCTGAGATATTTAACCCTGAAAACTGTCAAAATTCCAGAAAAGACCACGTTTGAGCCCATGCTGAAAAAAAATGGTTGCATTTCTAATCACTGGTATGTTATTTGCAGACACCTTGCAGATACATAAAATTAGGCACACACAGGAGGTGTACTTTGCAGAAATTTCAGTGAAAAATGCAGGTTCGACAACATACGCAATACAGCAGCTGCGAAAAATCATGCAAAGCTTAGTTGCTCAGTGGCCGAGCCTGCATTATCCGCTGAAATTTCTACGACCCTGCAGGTAGATTTCTTTAAAATCAAGCTTAAGTCTAAACCCCTTCAATTAAAAAATCTCTTCTTTTATTGATACCTAAATTTCAACCATAATTTTCGCACTTAGGATGCAATTTTGAGAAAACATACTGAAATATCACAGAAGGTTTCCTTCATTAGCTGCAAAACTAATTTTCTTTCAGGTCTCCAGCTCTAATGGTTCTTGAGATTAGAAAAAAAAAAGATATGAGCCATGTTGGAAAAATGACCACCCCAGGATTACTAAGGACAGGAATCTTTATTTTTAACTCTGTTTTTAATATCTAGAAACATGTGAAAACCTATGAACTAATTTTTTTTTTTCTAAAATGGTCAATGCAATCACGATTGGATGATTTGGTTTGGAATGGCCTACATAATTTTAGATCGACACACATATTTCGGGAAGCCCATGGCTCCCCTTGCACCCCCTCTTCTGGATGCCCCTGATGATTATGTGCACCCCCTGGTGTCGTGCCTGCATACAAGTTAGTAATTTAATTGTTCTCTTACCAAACAGAGCACACACTTCCAGTAATATAAAAATCCTGAAAACCCTTAAAAAATACATAATAAAGATGAAAAAAAGTTCAATTTAGACACATAAACCTAAATAGGTTATTTAAGGCACTCTAAAAGTACATCAGAGTAAGAATTTACAATATAGAGAATTCTCCAATTTCGTTAATATTTGGTATAGAAACTAATTTTGGCCTTCAAATCGTGAATCTGTTGTTAAAATGTGGGGGTCACATGTGCAAATTGTACATTATACCGCGTTTGTTACAACCTGTCAACTTTCCCACACTAGCAATCGTTCGACAGTTTCAGTGCCAATGAAAAACTATGAAAAAGTTGTCTGCTGGGCAGCGAGGAGCAAATGGAAGACAGAAGATAGGCGCTTACGCAATCGCTGTTGCCACATTGTGGTTTAACTTCCATGTGTCTTGTTTGTGTCTGCAAGAAGTTTGTTTTGTAAGAGTGGTGCTGATTAGTGTGATGTTTAATTTCTGTATTCCCACGTATCTTATATGCAGACTGGCTTTGGCTTTAACCAAGGCGGGGTTCACTCTGTCTACAGCGGCAAAACCGTGTGGTGTATGCTAGAAATGTTAACGACGGGCAAGCACAGGAAACGGGACAGTATCTACCAAACGCAGTATATGCACGGTAGCCCACAAACCATGCACGGGTAGCCCCACAAACCAGTCATGGATAGCTGCACGAACCATTTCCGGTAAGGTAAGGTTAGGTTAGGCAAGCTTAGTTAAAATTTTGATTACAGTTTTAATCTCTGGGAAAAGTCTCAAATTTGTTTATTTTCTTATTTTTCACATTGGTACTAGTGGTTGCATGACCTTGTAGTTGGTGGTGGGGCTTGCGTACTCTGATGATCAACTAGGCTATATCAGCGGTAGCATAGCTACTGGTAGGGTCTCCCATGCTGGGCAGGCTAGTGGTAAAGAGTCAGACTAAGAAGCAACCTACTGGTCAACGGCTCCAATGGCGGAAGAAGATGGATGGCCATCTCAACGGCGAAGGAGGCGGAAGAACCAGGAATCAGGAGGAGTAACACCTCTTTTTAAAAAACCTTGGGCCGGGCCTCTTGCCAGGGTTACGGTGAAGACCTCAACGGCAACTATGGCGGAGAAGGAGACCTTTGGAACGGCATAGCTGGCGGAAGAGGCACTCATTCTCATTGAGTATAAATATGAGAAAAAGCCACTGTCTTGTGGAGGAGGGATCCTAAAAGACTAGGGGAAAATACCCCGACAGAAAATTAGCCTGCTTGGAGGCTCAGGTGGCAGCCCCATCACCAAGATTGGGTGCTGTGGGCCAATAACCCGCACATTTTAAATCACACTATTAAAGAAACATCAACAAGAGGAAGCCAAACTGATTCTAAGACGACGACATTTGGCCTGAAAAGGACAACGAGAATTGGAATATGGAATGTAAGAACCCTGCGGGAGAGTGGAAAACTACGGCAGGCAGTGGCCTGCATGAAGAGCTATTGTCTGAGCATCCTAGGTATAAGTGAAATCAGATGGTCAGAATTTGGAGAGGTAAATACCCATGAAGGAGTTACATTCATATATTCTGGAAGACCTGAGGGTGAAGGTGTGAGCCGTGATGGTGTGGGTATATTGATGGACAAGGAAGCAAAAAGGAGCCTTATTCAATGGTATCCAGTGTCTGCGAGGATAATTGTGGCACATTTCAAAACCAATATCAGAAACATCGTTATGATCCAGTGTTATGCACCCACAGAAGTAGCAGAGCCTGAAGAGAAACAAGAGTTTTATAGGCAGCTCAATGAAACAATAAAGAAGCAAAAAAGGAAGGATATCATAATAATTGGAGGAGATTTAAACGCAAAGCTTGGGCATGAGAACGAAGGCCTTGAGCATGTGATGGGTAAACATGGTTTAGGAGAGCGAAATGAGAATGGACAACTTTTTGTGGACTTTTGTGCTAGCCATGAATTAGTTATTGGTGGTACTATATTTCCTCACAAGAAATGCCATAAGGTAACGTGGGTATCACCAGACCATAGAACAGAAAACCAGATAGACCACGTGGCAATTGGACGGAGGTGGCGACGTTCGCTACAGGATGTAAGAAACAAGAAAGGTGCAGACATTGGGAGTGATCATCATTTGGTAGTGGCTAACTTTAAAATGAAAATTCAAGCTCAGAAGAAGAGAATGGAACAGACAAGGAAGCGGTATGATGTTAGTAAATTGAAGGATAAGAATTTCCAGGAAACCTTCAGGATTGAACTGAGAAATCGGTTCCAAGTATTGATCGATGAAAGTGAGCAGAATGAAACAATTGAAAGAGAATGGACAAAAATTCGATCTGCCTTCACAGAAGTAAGTGAAAAGGTTCTGGGCTTCAAGGATAGGAGGAAAAAAGATTGGATGTCTCTGCAGACCTGGGAAAGGATTAATGAGCGAAAAGTAATTTAGGAGGCAATGAACTCAAGCAGGACAAGGGCAAGGAAGGCAGAATTGCAAACAAAGTATACAGAGAAGGATCGAGAAGTAAAGAGTAGTGTTCGTAAGGATCAAAGAAATTGGGTAGACAATCTCTCAGCAGGCGGAGGAAGCAGCAAAAAAGAGGAATCTTAAAGAACTATACAACATCACAAAAGTTCTGTCAAGGAAACAGATGCAGAGAAATCGACCAGTGAGAAGTAAAGATGGTACCCTCCTTACGAATACTGAGGACCAACTGAAACGTTGGAAGGAGCACTTCTCTGCAACCCTTAATCGCTCTGTGGATGCTCAGATAGACCAGGGGGAAGAGGAAGATGATAATGATGGTGATGTTGGCCCCAGTGTAAGAATTAGGACGGATGTTCCAACAGTAGGAGAGATTAAACAGGCTCTGAGAGAGGTACGTAATTGTAAAGCAGCTGGTGTCGACAACATACCACCGGAAGTGCTGAAAAGTGATATAAACACCACAGCAAATATGTTGCAGCCCTTATTTGAGAAGATATGGATAGAGGGAGTGATGCCTAAGGACTGGAGGAGTGGCCTGTTGGTGAAGCTACCGAAAAAAGGGGATACATCAAAGTGTGACAACCGGAGAGGTACAGCACTTCTGTCCATTCCGAGTAAGATCTTCACTAGAGTTATCCTAAACAGAATTAAGGAGCATGTTAACTTGAGACTCAGAAGAGAACAGGCAGGGTTTCGACCAAATCGCTCCTGTATTGATCAAATTAACACCTTGCGGATAATTTTGGAACAATGTATAGAATGGTCATCTCGTCTCTATACAGTTTTCGTTGACTTCGAGAAAGCATTTGACTCGGTCAACAGAAATGCAATGTGGAAGGAAGTGAAACGATATGGAGTGCCCACAAAAATTCTTGATCTTATCCGAGAAACTTATCGTGATTATACATGTAGAGTTATACATGAAGGCCGTGTATCTGAACCAATAGATGTGCAGTCTGGAGTGAGACAAGGTTGTATATTATCACCTACAATGTTCCTGATCGTGATCGATGCAGTGATGCGAAATGTAATAGGAGGGAAAAGACGTGGTATCCAATGGGGATTGAATAACAGACTAGAAGACCTTGATTTTGCAGACGATTTGTGCTTCTTATCTGAAGCACATGGTGATATGCAAACAAAACTAGCAGATCTGATAGAAAGTGCAAAAAAAGCAGGACTTGTGATTAACTCCAAGAAGACCAAGGCACTGAGGATTAACTCCACAAAAACAGACCCGTTTAATATTGGTGAAGAGATTATTGAAAATGTGGATAGCTTTACTTACCTGGGTAGTGTGGTGGCAAAAGACGGAGGGGCGGCACAGGATGTTTCTCAACGAATCCAAAAAGCAAATGGCACCTTTGTGAGGCTCTATCCAGTATGGAAAAAACAAGAAGATATCTATGAAGACCAAACTTCGTATTTTTCGAAGTAATGTTAAGTCTGTACTGTTGTCTGGGTCTGAGACATGGAAAGTAACAAAAACGATTACATCTTAATTACAGACCTTCATCAATCGCTGCCTGAGAAAAATTTTGAATATCTTTTGGCCAGAAGTGATTTAAAACCAAGAACTTTGGAGAAAATCTGGAGAAACCGAGGTGTCCATACAAATAAAGCGACGAAAATGGAATTGGATAGGGCATACGTTGAGGAAGGAAAATGAGGCTGTCGAGAGAGAGGCACTAGACTGGAACCCGCAGGGAAGAAGGAGAAGAGGGAGGCCTAGACAGACGTGGCGAAGATCTGTTCACGCTGAGGCCTTGGAAGAAGGAAAGAGCTGGAATGCAGTGAAGAGAATTGCCGTCAGTAGGACCAGGTGGAGATGCTTTGTTGATGCCCTATGTTCCACAGGGAACAACAGGAATTAAGTCAAGTAAGTCAAGATGCAATCGCTGTTGCCACATTGTGATTTAACTTCCATGTGTCTTGTTTGTGTCTGCAAGAAGTTTGTTTTGTAAGCGTGGTGCTGATTAGTGTGATGTTTAATTTCTGTATTCCCACGTATCTTACACGCAGACTAGCTTTGGCTTTAACCAAGGCGGGGTTCACTCTGTCTACAGCGGCAACACCGTGTGGTGTATGCTAGAAATGTTAACGACGGGCAAGCACAGGAAACGGGACAGTATCTACCAAACGCAGTATATGCACGGTAGCCCACAAACCATGCACGGGTAGCCCCACAAACCAGTCATGCATAGCAGCACGAACCATTTCCGGTAAGGTAAGGTTAGGTTAGGCAAGCTTAGTTAAAATTTTGATTACAGTTTTAATCTCTGGGAAAAGTCTCAAATTTGTTTATTTTCTTATTTTTCACATTGGTACTTACATATTTTGCATTGCTGAGGATTCGTGAAAGTGGGATTTGGCTTTTTTCACGCAAATAATCTCAATTTTCCACATATAGAGTAATTCTTGTTTGTTCATTTTTGCTTACGTTACACGCAATATGGCAGAGAAATCTTGACTAGCGTTGTCAATGATCAGTGGTTATGCAGTGTTGCAACCTCCTTCATCGAAAAATACCTACTTTTGTGTTACTGATTTTGTATTTTTTCCAGGTACGAAAACCCCACGAACCATGCACGTAACCCCACACACCATTTACGGATAGTCCCACACACCATCCATAAATAGTTACACGAACCATGCACAGCAAGGTTAAGTTAGGTTAAGCAAACAGTTAAAATTGTTATTCAACATCAGAACAATTCAAGATAATTCTGCAACGTTTACACAGTTACAAAACCACGTGGTTAGAAACACAGCCCAAACGTTACGTCATTGAATGCACACAAGATTTGGTTCACGTAGTAGAAGGACATAGACGCAACAGCTTTTGTGCATCGGAGACATTAATCTCGAAAATTACATGATTTACCGGCCAAATAAATTAAACGATGGGGAAAAACACTTCCACGACCTTTGAAAATTCTACGGAAAGTACTTTCCCCTGTAAATTTGAAGAAATACATTTCTCGGAGATTAAAATTTTACCAATTCGCTCCTTCATCAGTTGTTTTGTTTTTATAATGAATGTTGACTTCTTATTTCAAATTTACCTACAAAGGGAAAAGCAGAATACACACACAAAAACCTAAAATCTTAGGTCTAGTTATCTCCTACTTAAGCAAGCATATGCGAGTGAGTGTGTGCGTGCTTTGAGAGATCAGATAAGATCTTATCTGAATCCCTTTCTGGTATGATTTAACATGGGGAGTTCATTCGATTACTTTCAAATTCAAGATACTCACCAACTTTGGCCTCCTAATGATGAATCTCAAGTTGAAATTTGGGGCTGGCATATAGAAATTGTGAAATTATGTGCAATTATTAATGGTATGATTGTCGATACACTATTATGGTAGCCACATTTGATGATGTGAACAATTGAAGATCGGTATTTGTTACGATGTCTACAGCGTTGCGACATTGTTAATTTGTCACTTGGAGATCATTGATCGTGGAAGAATAAAGGAGGGAAGGAGTGAAAAGATCGTTAATGTGGTGCAATTATTTACAGTGACGATGAGGATATGGAGGGAGAAGAGGTTGTGGAATGCGGCTTCGAATAGAGGCAAGTTTGGCAAGAGTGTGGTTCCTAGAGTGTTGTGCTGGAAGTTATACCAGTTGCATGGAGCGTTCATTTGTTCAACGAATCATTCACTGTAAGGATAAGTTACGTTAATTTTCAATAACGGAAATATCTCCAATTTGTTTCGATTCGGTATACTTAATAATTTTGGTCTTGTAATCATGTATGTGCAGTTGCAATTTGGTGCTCATTTGTGGGCAGGTGACTCCGGCAAATTTCTAACATGCCCTTAAAAAGGCACTCTATAGTCAAAGCCGGGTAGCCGGAGCGTAGCGGAGGCAGGGCCGCGGTAGCGGTAGGTCAATTACCCCAGGGGCAGAACCCGGAATCCGTGGGAATGTTGAACTAAAAAAATTAAAACAGCAATATCTTAAATTTAAACGGATATACGATAGGTCACACTAAAAGTTTTTAGACACGCGCAAGTAAAACACTGCAGACCAAAAGTATGAATGCTATAATTTTTCAAAGTATTCTCCATGACAGTTGATACACTTGTTCATCCGCTCAAACCAAGTGTGAAAGCACTGGGACCACAAATCTGCAGGCACCTCTTGAATGCACTGAACGAAGGCGGTGACTGCCTCCTCGGGAGTAGGAAATGAAGAACCTCGTAATGTATCCTTGATTTTAGGGAACAAGAAGAAATCACAAGGGGCGAGGTCGGGACTGTAAGGAGGATGAGTCATTTCTTCGATGTTGGAGGCTTTGAAGAATTCAATTGTCCGTACTGCTGTATGGTTGCGCACATTGTCTTGATGCACAATAATGCGACTTCGTGGGCATTTTTCACGAACTTTCCGTACGATCTCCGGTAAACAAACCATAGTGTACCATTCAGCATTAACGGTCCAACCTCCCTGTAGCGGCACTGTTGCAATATGGCCCGTCCGACTGAAGAAAGTGGCAACCATTTGTTTGCCAACACTTCGTCCCTTCCTGACTTTTGTTGGTGGGTCTTCATCCGGGAAGATCCACTGCATCGACTGTCGTTTGCTCTCGGGTTCATAACAGTACACCCAAGTTTCGTCACCTGTTACGATGTCATACACTGCATTTGATTGTCCTTGGTTAAATTTGTCCAGCACTTTCATGCACCATGTGACCCGTGCCTGCTTTTGCTCCTGAGTAAGATGGTGTGGGATCCATCTGGCACAGAGCTTCCGGACACCAAGGCGGTCATGCAGGATCGTTTGAACCAGACTCATACCAATACCCAGTGTTGCACTAATAACTGCATATGTCACCCGGTTATCCTCCTCTATCATGCGACGCACTCTGTCGACGTTTTCTTGAGAAGTTGCTGTCACAGGACGACCATCACGTAATTCATCACTGACTTTCTGACGTCCACGTCGAAATTCTAAAAACCAATTAAACACAGTCGCACGGCATGGGGCTTCCTCCTGAAATGCATTTCGGAGCCTTTCATAACATTGCTGCTGCATTAAACCTGCTCGAAAATCGTAAAAAAATCATTGCTCTGAAGTGCTCCCGTGTTAAATCCATTTTACTGTATACACACGACAATAATTGACTAATTTCTGGCACACAACAATTAACAACTATAAATTCTGCAGCATTATCACACTTCACAGACTACTAACTTCAACATATCCTAGAGACAATGTATTGCTGCAATCAGTGTTGCCGCATCTAAAAACTTTTAGTGTCACCCACGTACATTCGTAAATACTTCTTTCTGCGCTACAGATTATTGTCAGGGGTGTATATATCGTTTTTCAGGTATTTGAAGCAGAAAATTTTTCTGATAAATAATAAGCAATTCTGCCGGTAACATTATAGTATAGGGGTGATGGATTTCTTCAAATTTACAGGAGAAAGTACTTATGGAAATCATTTATTGTAGCGTTGTGGAAGTTCGTGAATGCAGTTTCTGCTCCCGCCATTTGCTTTCTGCACGAGAGTGTAATGTTCCGTGTGTTAAGATGATGCAACCCCGTAGCCAGTGTTTCAGCCTCGCTGTGTTTCCACTAGAACGTGAAATTTACTATCCTTCGGACACCTCTAATTTTTTCGTTTCGTCAATTTTTGACATTCGTACTTACGTATCTGCTTCGCGGAACATTCCTGAAGGTGTATCAACGTTGTTTTGATGAAAGTAAGAGCAATTTTTCACATTACCAGTATGTCTTTCTGGTAGGCCTTTTCGCTTGCCTGAGACACAATATGGCGAGTACACCTTCCTACATAATCGCACGTCGTGCTTGTCTTTTGTCTAATTTTTGACATTCGTACTTACATATCTCCTTCGCGGAACATTCCTGAAGGTGTATTGACGTTGTTTTGATGAAAGTAAGAGCATTTTTTTACATTACCAGTACTTCTTTCTCCTAGCCTTTCCACTTGCCTCACACACAATATGGCGCGTACACCTTCCTACATAATGACGCGTCGGGATCCTGATACTAACACGACACCAAATTTTAATTATGTTTCCTAACCAAACTGAACTAACCTAACAACGCACCAATGGTTCGTGGGGCTAGCGTCAATGGTTCGCAATTATTTCAAATTTCTAGATCCTGGTACTAACACGACACCAAATTTTAACTATGTTTGCCTAACCTAACCGAACTAACCTAACCATGCGCCAATGGTTCGTGGGGCTAGCAACACGCCATCCTTCTAACTCTCGTTGCAAACGCAGACAGTTCGAAACACTGGATACCCAATGAACATGAACAAAACACAATCACGACGAGTGATGCATGAAGAAGACGAAGATGATGCGTGATGGTGTACGAAGGTGTACGCGCCAAACGCTATTCTCGTCGGAGAATTAATTTTCAACGAACAACATGAATTTCAGCTATGAAACATTCCCACATCACACAAAACATCTTCCCGATGTTCGACAATACTACAGGAACTTATTACCGTAAGTAGTTTCTTCTGTAAAAATAAATAAATGTGTCCGAAGGATAGTAAACTAGTAATGGTTTTTGGGGTTAGAGTCAATGGTTTGTGGGGCTAACGTCAATGGTTTGTGAGGCTAACGTCAATGGTTTGAGACATATAAGCATAATTTCAAATCCGGGGCACGAAAGTAGATATTTTCCGGTGAACGAGGTTGCAACACTGCATAAATCGACAAAACACTCTCAGAACACCCCCTATGGGGCTAACATCAATGGTTTGTGGGGTTAACGTCAATGGTTTGCGAGGTATTAGCATAATTTCAACTCCGGGCACGAAAGTAGGTATGTTCCTGGTGAACGAGGTTGCAACACTGCATAAATCGACAAAACACTTACACAACGCGCCCTGAACCAGTATGCTATCACCCGCCATAATGCGTTACAGGTACTATTATCGTATGGGTGAAACACCTACGAATCATATATTTCGGACTTCTTTACATTGCTAACGTGTTGCGGAACATTTCTTAAGGCGAAATAATGCATTTCTAACTAAGATAATGTTTATTTTCTCTATTTACGAGTACTTACTGTTACTTGTTGTTTCGAATCTGTAACACATTATGGCCGTCATAGCATACTGGTTTAGGGGGCGTTCTGAGAGTTGTTTTGTCGATTTATGCAGTGGTGCAACCTCGTTCACCGGAAAATATCTACTTTCGTGCCCCTATTTGAAATTATGCTAATACGTCGCATTTACGTGTAGAACTTGTAAAATAACCTTGCGATTTACCACGTTCATTGTCCATACACAGCAATTCGGAACCATCTCTCTTTCGCAATTCGTTAATGCTCTTCCTTTACGCACAACACTCTTGCAACCGTGAATATAGACGTCAGACGAGGAATGCCTACGTGGTTAGGTTAGGCCTGTTAGGTTAGGTTCCATTAGCATAAATACAAAGAAAAAATAATATTTTCGCTAAGAGACGCGTTACCTTTGTATTGCCTAACATGAAAAAGGTCTCTCCTGTGACGTCAGAACACAATGTTGCTAGAGTGTTGTGCGATAAGTGACACCCATTCGGGTCGGAACCATCTTTCTTTCGTAATTCGTTAATTCTCTTCCTTTACGCAAAACAATCTTGCAACCTTGAATATTGACGTCAGACGAGGAATGCCTACGTGGTTAGGTTAGGCCTCTTAGGTTAGGTTCCATTAGCATAAATACAAAGAAAAATTGTAAAAACAGCTCTCTCCTGTGACGTCCGAACACAATGTTGCTACAATGTTGTGCGATAAGTGACACCCATTCGGGGAAAATGGCTTGTTCCGAACTCGACAGGTGGTTCTAGTGAAAACACGGCGAGGCTGAAACACTGGCTACGGGGTTGCATCGTCTTAGCACACGGAACATTGCACTCTCATGCAAAAAGCAAATGGCGGGAGCAGAAACAGCGTGTCGGACAGAGATTTTCGCAGAAAACAAAACGCATTCACATTAAAATGGATCAAATCTACATTCAGGAACTTCCAAAACGCTCAAGAAAATGATTTCCGTAAGTACTTTCTCCTGTAAATTTGAAGGAATCCGTTTTACCCATACGATAATGTTACCGATGGGGGGTGAGACCTATAAATCATATATTTCGCACTTTTTACATGGTAAATGTTTACTATCCTTCGGACACCTGTGGGGCTATGCGTCAATGGTTCGTGGGGCTATGCGAGAATGGTGTGTGGGCCTACGAATATTTTTTTCGAAACCAATTTTTAACTATTGCAACCTATGCGTGGCCCAACCTAACCTTACCGAAAATGGTTCTTACATTTACGAGTACTTACTGTTACTTGTTATTTGGATTCTGTAACGCATTATGGCGGGTGATAGCATACTGGTTCAGGGCGCGTTGTGTAAGTGTTTTGTCGATTTATGCAGTGTTGCAACCTCGTTCACCAGGAACATACCTACTTTCGTGCCCGGAGTTGAAATTATGCTAATACCTCGCAAACCATTGACGTTAACCCCACAAACCATTGATGTTAGCCCCATAGGGGGTGTTCTGAGAGTGTTTTGTCGATTTATGCAGTGTTGCAACCTCGTTCACCGGAAAATATCTACTTTCGTGCCCCTATTTGAAATTATGCTAATACGTCGCATTTACGTGTAGAACTTGTAAAATAACCTTGCGATTTACCACGTTCATTGTCCATACACAGCAATTCGGAACCATCTCTCTTTCGCAATTCGTTAATGCTCTTCCTTTACGCACAACACTCTTGCAACCGTGAATATAGACGTCAGACGAGGAATGCCTACGTGGTTAGGTTAGGCCTGTTAGGTTAGGTTCCATTAGCATAAATACAAAGAAAAAATAATATTTTCGCTAAGAGACGCGTTACCTTTGTATTGCCTAACATGAAAAAGGTCTCTCCTGTGCAGGGTTGGCAAAATTTGTGTTTTTTTTTAAAAAGAACAAAACAAACTGTTTTTTTGTTTAAAACATGTTTTTTTTGTTTTAAACATAGTTTTAAACAGGAGTTTAAAAAAACATGTTTTAAACACGTTTTAAACAAAAGAAAGTCAACCTTTTCCCAGTAAATTATAGTTAAAGTCGTTAAAGATAAAATACTCATTTTTATGAGTACAGTGGCGGCAAGGACAGTTTATTTCCCTTTGGAGATAAGGTTTACCATACTGCGGGGCAGAATTTTTTGGGTCGGGGCGGGAAATCCTTTAAATCCCGACATTCGGGACGGGGAAAATTCTCAATTTCACGACAAAGTCGGGAAATTCTCGGAACGGGATATGTTCGAAATTTCCCATCGCTCTTGAAATCTCGAATTCTACACGTAATTTCCATCTTAAGTGCTTGTTTTTGCACTTCTGGTACAAATACTAACAATTTCTGATAAGTTCCAGACATTTACAATCCAGAAAACATCGAGAATTGACGACTTTTTAAAATGACCATTCGCATTTCTCCGACTGCTTGGGATCCCGAAAAATCGGGAAGTCATTTTTTTTTCCGATCCCGACATTTCGAGATCCCGCACACATCTACTGCAGGGACAAAAGTTGTGGGTAATAGCCCCCCTTTTTTCCGCCACTGCTGAAGTAGGTTAGGATTCATATTCATCTAAATTTCAAGAAACTAAATATTATAGAATTACTATCCTCGTCCTGGAAAAATCAGAGTGAAATATTTCTCTCTGCCTGAACAGTTTATATAGCAGAAAACAACCTGCAATGTGATAATAGATTCTCCAGATCAATTTATCTTTCCAAGTACAAAATTATGTTACCAAAAGTAAGCATCTGCGCTTCATTCAGTTATACAAACCAATGAATCGTATCCCAAGAGAAAAAAATTCACGTCATGATCAAAATCACGCATTGTGTATTCAGATATTAGTTTCCAGCTTCCACCAGTCTCAAATTTATAGGACGGTACGAAACAAAGAACTGAGAAGTTTCGAATTCTACAGTAAAGCACGGGTCTTTCTTGTCGCGCAACAGTTTTGCTACCTTGTGCATACATAGCTAGCCTGCCTAACCTAGGGTTACCAGACTTCCGGTTTTTCCCGGACATGTCCTACATTGTAGCCTTATGTCCGGTGTCCGGGAGGAATTTGAAAAATATCATAAATGTCCTACATTTTGAGCATCATATAATATTAATTAAATTAGGGAAATACATAACAAAAAAAAATCATGCAAGTTATAAGTCTATGGACTGCGCTTCCAAACTCATTAGTGAAATTTATTTTGATTCAGTCATTGCCCAAAAAGAAAATAAAAGTTTGTCCTGCTAGAAATGGAAGCAATTAATGAACAAAGTTTTCGGACCACTTTCTGATGATGTTACTATTCAATGCCTAAGCGGAATTTCTTGTCTTTGGGTATATACTGATAAAATAAGGTGCTTCCCATTCTTATTCAATATTTTGATTGTAAAGCAGGGGTATAGAGAACAAAGTTATTCAAGGTGCCTGCCAGTCAAGAGAGTAATGGAAGTCAAGAAAAAGTAAAGAAATCAATAAAACGGCAATAAATTATTCTTGTGGTGAAGAATTTTATCACAATGACTGATTTAGTTTATTTTACTTCACTTTTTCTACCCCTTTGGTTAATCGCGAAGATGAGGATGAACGGTGTTAAGATAAGATGGATGAAGGGACAGTCACAAACATATAGGGACAACAGACACAAACCCCACATAAGATTATACCCGGTGGAGAATCATAATGGTTCGGATCCCACTTGAAACTGTAGGTCCAGTCCCGATTAGCCTTACTGTGCACAAAGTGGACTTAAAACACCAACTCGATCAATCAATCCAGATGCCAAAGCATCGCTAGTCTGCCAAAAACAGTCCAGGATGCATTTATAGATAAAGCAGATCTAATTCTCTTCTTAAATAGTTACAGCTTCAGTTTTCATCTAGGGGGTTTCATTAAATAAATATTTATTTTCTTAATTACGAATTTCCAACTTTACCTAAGTAGGGGTTGAATAAATAAATGTTAAGAAAAACGGGAAAAGTCTAGAAAAGTCCAGAAAATGTCAAGAATTCTGGATGTGTTATTTTGGTAGACACCCTGTTATTGAACTAAAAACTATCCAAGATGAAACTTTTGGAACCATTTCAAATTACGGTAATTGGATGAATATTTTTTACCATTACAGGTCATAGTGCAAATGTTGAGAGTGTGCTTTCATTACCATCAGCACAACAGACTCACAAGAGAAATGCTTTCTTTCATAAAGTCTGTAAAAGGTTTGGTACTGGTCTCTATAATTTCAAGAGTTTGACTGTCCACTCTAACCTAAATATATTTTGACCATGATTTTGACTAAACCTGAAATTTTGAGAAAAATTGGCTCCTCTGAGAAGTATTATTTAAATCTTGTAGTAAGAGGTGCATTGTTTAGTATGATTGCAAGTTTTGAAAATTTGCTTTTAAGAATTCATTTTTTAAAACTGAAGTGTCATTTTTCAATTATTTTCTAACATGTTCTATAGACATATGTATTATTTATTGAAAATATTTTGTGTCCTACATTTTGGGACAGCATGTCCTACATTTCCCTTATAGCGATCTCCTGCGACGTCAGAACATAAGGTTGCTCAAGTGTTGTGCGATAAGTGAAACCCGTAAAGCACGGTTTAATTGACACAGATTCAATGAAAATACAGGGTTGCCAAACAAAAAAATTAACACAGACTATGAAATATCAAGTACCAAAATGTGTTTTAAACACTTCTAAAAAAAACATGTTTAAAACACATTGTTTTAAACGTTTAAAACAATTGTAAAAAAAAACAAAGCCCTGTGTTTTAAACGTTTAAAACAAAGTGTTTTAAACACTTTTGTTTTAAACATGCCAACCCTGCTCCTGTGACGTCAGAACACAATGTTGCTAGAGTGTTGTGCGATAAGTGACACCCATTCGGGTCGGAAGCATCTTTCTTTCGAAATTTGTTAATGCTCTTCCTTTACGCACAACAATCTTGCAACCTTGAATATTGACGTCAGGCGAGGAATGCCTACGTGGTTAGGTTAGGTTCCATTAGCATAAATACAAAGAAAAATTGTAAAAACAGCTCTCTCCTGTGACGTCCGAACACAATGTTGCTACAATGTTGTGCGATAAGTGACACCCATTCGGGGAAAATGGCTTGTTCCGAACTCGACAGGTGGTTCTAGTGAAAACACGGCGAGGCTGAAACACTGGCTACGGGGTTGCATCGTCTTAACACACGGAACATTGCACTCTCATGCAAAAAGCAAATGGCGGGAGCAGAAACAGCGTGTCGGACAGAGATTTTCGCAGAAAACAAAACGCATTCACATTAAAATGGATCATATCTACATTCAGGAACTTCCAAAACGCTCAAGAAAATGATTTCCGTAAGTACTTTCTCCTGTAAATTTGAAGGAATCCGTTTTACCCATACGATAATGTTACCGGTACTATTATAGTATGGGGGGTGAGACCTATAAATCATATATTTCGCACTTTTTTACATGGTAAATGTTTACTATCCTTCGGACACCTGTGGGGCTATGCGTCAATGGTTCGTGGGGCTATGCGAGAATGGTGTGTGGGCCTACGAATATTTTTTTCGAAACCAATTTTTAACTATTGTAACCTATGCGTGGCCCAACCTAACCTTACCGAAAATGGTTCTTACATTTACGAGTACTTACTGTTACTTGTTATTTGGATTCTGTAACGCGGTAACATTATCGTATGGGTAAAACGGATTCCTTCAAATTTACAGGAGAAAGTACTTACGGAAATCATTTTCTTGAGCGTTTTGGAAGTTCCTGAATGTAGATTTGATCCATTTTAATGTGAATGCGTTTTGTTTTCTGCGAAAATCTCTGTCCGGCACGTTGTTTCTGCTCCCGCCATTTGCTTTTTGCATGAGAGTGCAATGTTCTGAGTGTTACGACGATGCAACCCCGTAGCCAGTGTTTCAGCCTCGCCGTGTTTTCACTAGAACCACCTGTCGAGTTCGGAACAAGCCATTTTCCCCGAATGGGTGTCACTTATCGCACAACATTGTAGCAACATTGTGTTCGGACGTCACAGGAGAGAGCTGTTTTTACAATTTTTCTTTGTATTTATGCTAATGGAACCTAACCTAACAGGCCTAACCTAACCACGTAGGTATTCCTCGTCTGACGTCAATATTCAAGGTTGCAAGATTGTTGTGCGTAAAGGAAGAGAATTAACGAATTACGAAAGAAAGATGGTTCCGACCCGAATGGGTGTCACGTATCGCACAACACTGTAGCAACATTGTGTTCTGACGTCTCAGAAAAGATCTTTTTCATGTTAGGCAATACAAGCTAACTCGTCTCTTAGCGAAAATAAGTAATTTTTCTTTGTATCTATGCTAATGGAACCTAACCCAACATGCCTAACCTAACCACGTAGGCATTCCTCGTCTGACGTTAATATTCAAGGTTGCAAGATGGTTGTGCGTAAAGGAAGAGCATTAACAAATTTCTAAAGAAAGATGGTTCCGACCCGAATTGGTGTGACTTATCGCACAACACTCTAGCAACATTGTGTTCTGACGTCACAGGATAGACCTTTTTCATGTTAGGCAATACAAAGGTAACGCGTCTCTTAGCGAAAATATTATTTTTTCTTTGTATTTATGCTAATGGAACCTAACCTAACAGGCCTAACCTAACCACGTAGGCATTCCTCGTCTGACGTTAATATTCAAGGTTGCAAGAGTGTTGTGCGTAAAGGAAGAGCATTAACGAATTGCGAAAGAAAGATGGTTCCGAATTGCAAAAGGAAGATGGTTCCGAATTGCTGTTTATGGACAATGAACGTGGTAAATCGCAAGGTTATTTTACAAGTTCTACACGTAAATGCGACGTATTGGCATAATTTCAAATAGGGGCACGAAAGTAGATATTTTCCGGTGAACGAGGTTGCACCACTGCATAAATCGACAAAACACTCTCATAACGCCCCCTAAACCAGTATGCTATCACGGCCATAATGTGTTACAGATTCGAAACAACAAGTAACAGTAAGTACTCGTAAATAGAGAAAATAAACATTATCTTAGTTAGAAATGCATTATTTCGCCTTAAGAAATGTTCCGCAACACGTTAGCAATGTAAAGAAGTCCGAAATATATGATTCGTAGGTGTTTCACCCATACGATAATAGTACCCTATTCTGCATTGTGGAACATGAATTAAACAATCGGAACTTGGGCCGAGAAGTTACCACATATTTGAAACACCTCTTTTCATAATAAATTTGAAAGAAACAACCCTCCCTCTCCCTGCCTTCTATGCAGTTAAGAAAACTACCATTACAACTTAAAAAATATTGGGCTGGACATTCATAACATTGTACAACTTTTTTCTTTCTTTTTTAAGTCTTGACGTTATTATCTAATTTGGTAAGTGCATAGGTTTGTTTTATTTTTTCTTCCGAAAAATCCTCATGGAGTGCCACTCACATACATGAATATTATCTATTCGAATAAACTCACTATTTATTTTTCCGTGCAGTTTTACATTTAAGATCAATTTCGACATTTAGGCAACTTCATAAAGATCAATTTCTTAATTTGGGCAACTTCATAAGACAGTAAACAAACCACAATCGATTTTTAGGAAGATCGATCGATTCTTCGCGACTCTCGATTTTAATTCTCGCCATCTGATTGGTTCTTTGGGTGTAGCCTCTACGACAAACTTGTTTTGAGTGCATCACAGACTATATTCACAGTCGTTAGCGAGAACTCGTAAGCCATCGAAGTCGGCTCGGCACTCGTTAACGACCAGTCAGGACTACAATTTTCTCTCCGATCACGAGTTGGAGTGATAACGAAATGGTCGTTTCCGTGCTCACGTATTGAGAGTCTGGACTAAGCACCCTGCTTACCACTGATCTTTTTATTCGTTTTATTTTGTTTTGTTTTCAAAATTTGAGGGATAGTTTTTCACACTTTTATACAGGGTTGGAATGTTTAAAACACTTTGCTTTAAATGTTTAAAACACACGGCTTTGTTTTTTTACAAATGTTTTAAACGTTTAAAACAATGTGTTTTAAACATGTCTTTTAAGATGTGTTCAAAACACATTTTGGTACTTGATATTTTATAGTCTGTGATAATTTTTTTGTTTGGCAACCCTGCCTTTTCATTCTGTGTGAAATTAATCCGGGCTTTACGAGTCTCACTTATCGCACAACATTTAAGCAACCTTGTGTACTGACGTCACGGGAGAAAGCTGCCACGTTTTTGTTGTTGGATCCTCAAAAAAGATGCGCGTGGCAGTAGACTCGGTGTTTGTTTTATTGTCATTTCATCATGCTATGTATGCAATTACGTCTGTAACACATACTGTGAAGTTATAGCGATTACTTTCACAAAAATGTTTTCAGATTAGGTCCCTCAGCATTCTTCTAATAATAAACCTAAATGCTCTCGTAAAGTGTAAATCACCAACCCTGAGACCTTTTGTAAACAAACGGTCTCACCGATTTGATGTGTCACTCCGCGTCAGCTGATTCATGACAGCAATCATCTGCTGTTGCACTCATAGTTCGCCGCACCTATTCATTTTATATAAGAGCCTCTGAATGTGAGAACCCGCTCTCAAAACATCAGACTAATATGCAGCCGCATACATTGTTACTCTCCCGGTCATTCTCTCTTTCATAACCTTTAAAACTGCAGACACTGACACACCACTGCACTGGGATACCAACTTAACCACTTCATTTACTGGTTTCTCAGGACACCACTGACAGAGCGTTACATAAATATTGAGTAGATTCTGTTTCTCGCCCCTTTTCAAAGGCTGTCCTTGCTGGTGTTTTGAAAACAAGCTCGTAGAACACGGAGACTTTCCCGCACGCATAGAACTCTGCATGCTATTTTTCTAAGGATAAGTCAGGCAACATTACTAAGTTGCACTACTTCCTTGCTGTTCACATGATTATTTTTAGAAAATAACCAATGTCATAAATAGAGCCCGGAAGTTCAGCCATTTATTTTCGTTAAAATAGGCAGGCAAAAAGGCATTTATAATGTGGAAAATAGGCACTAAAAATGGGAAAAAAGGCAAAATAAACTGAAAAAGGCACATTTGAAAGTCACTTACTTTTATCTATAATTTTTGCAAAATGTTAATGAAGCATACATAAAACAAGCAAATGTAGCTGGACTCATTAAGATAACAGCATTTTCACCTTTTAGAATATCACAAATTGTTTTCTATTGTTTCAAGTCATCATTTGCACTCACTACCCATTTGCACTTTTCCACAACAGCTGACCCCTTTTCTCCTGACACTTCCATCATCTGCTGCATAGATTCCTCGAAGATTTTCATGGATTCTACAAGAGTCTCACCTCTTTTTTCTAGCTTTGTAATTGTCTCTGGCAATGCACCATAATGTGCAAAAATAAACGACAGTTCATTCTTGAGTTCTGAATAGCACAGGAGTTTTTTCACTTCACGAATTGAAGCCGCTTCATCTTCTGGAAGAGCATCGATCACCTCACTGATTTTTTCAAGGTGGTTAGCATAATATATAGCTGCTGATATCAAGGTTCCCCATCTCGTCAAGACTGGTTGCGGAGGTAAACTAAGCTCAGGTGCAACTTCCTGAAATGTTCGGGTTCGAGATGGAGATTTCAGAAATATCTTCTTTGTGTTCAAAATCAACCTGTCCACTTCTGGGTGCAACACTCTAACTTTTTCGGCGATTCTGTGTATTGCGTGGGCTACACATGTGATATGAAGCATCTTCGGGAAGAGAATTTTCAATGCTATGGCAGCCTTCTTTATATAGGGAGCTGCATCACTGATAAAAAGTAACATGTCATCATGATGTACACCATCTGGCCAGAGCAGAAGTAGGGAATTTGAGAATAACTGAGCTATTGACGAACCATTGGCTCTCTCTAGTTGTTCTGACGTGAGAAGAAATGACGATGATTCTCCGCATGTTGGTTCCATAGTTCATATGATGACGTTGGCTATTCAGCGTCCCATAGCGTCAGTACTTTCATCTGTTTAAATCCAAACCTTCTTTCCACCAACTTCAGCACGAATTCTTTGCAGAGCTTCTTCGTAGCAGATGCTTAAATATGTTTTCCGCAGCGTAGATTCCGACGGCACCGTATTTCTCCAGGAATTTCCTCAGTGACTTGTTTTCCACTTTCCAGAAAGGTATCCCTGCTTCCACGAAAGCTTTGCACAGTTCAAGAGAAAACTGAGATTGCCTGTTGGATGAAGTGCCCACTGTTGAAATTAGGGATATCTTCTTCTGTCCAACCTTTTTGGCAACTGCAGATTTATGTTTTGCTGTTGACACATGCTGAGATATAAAGTATTTTTTCTCATGGTTGAATGTTTTTTCACATATCTTGCAGAGAAGAAATAGTACCATCTGTCAAAAATGTGCTTTCACCAAATTCACGCATGTAACCATGTAACTTACCACTTAATAGCACACTAAATTTCGGCATGATGACAACTACACGATCCTTTCCTTCCAAAGTGCAGAACTAAACTAAAGATAGAGAACTTGATTTTGGAATCCATGCAAAGGCCCTTGGGCATTAGTGCTGTTTCTTGTCAATAACCTCCTGACACGGACGCTGGACGTGATGACGTAATTGTGCAGGTGTTCTGCCACAGGTTTTCAGCAGTCAATCATTCACAAGGACATGTTAACGGAAAGGCAATATCTTAACTCAGCATGAAATACTATTTTTTTTTTAAAACACACTTTTCTCCTTCAGCAATGTTGAAACATACGTGAGTTCAATATTACTTAAATAAGGCGAAAATTATTCACATAATAAACGGAAGAAAAATAAATGCCAACAACGTTTTTTGGGAGAAAAATAATTTATTTACACATTTTTTTAAAAAAATGTTCAAATTTCATTGAAAAAGGCAAAAAAAGGCATTATAATTAAAAATAGGCAGTGGGGTCCCAAATAGGCAAAATGAAAAGGCTTCTAAAACATTCGAAACAACATAAAAAACGTATATCCGGAAAAAATTTATCAATATATGCAGTAGATAAAAAGAGGCATTTTGCCAAACTTCCGGGCTCTAGTTATAAAATATCATTATGTACACAAATCTCTAAGCTCATTGAAATTTACAATGCATATTACTACAAAATGTTCACACTTATCTTGCCTTGCCATGCCACCAAGTTATTTTACGAAGTGCATTATATTTGGCGGAACAAAAGTCGTTATTAGGATGCTTGTCAAAGTTTCCAACCGCAATAAATTTACGAACTTTCTGTCTTGTTTTGATCATCATCAATATATTTATTGGACTTACAGCAATGCATATGGCTGTTTATGCCCATTATATATTTTATTTACATAAGATACAATTTACATAAAATCTACAAATAAATTTCAAATACACTCCTATCTATATCGTCCTTAGAAATATACATTACCATGTTATATCATTTTGTCTAAAAAAATGCAAGTAAAATATATTCAATTCACATGCAAGAAAGAAGCCAAATTTATGGAAAATGATTACTGGTGCAAGGAGTTAACCATAAAGGTGAAGCAATAAGTAAAAAAAAGAAAGAGCATTGGGTTTAAAGTGAGACGTCATTTGCGGCAGTGTATGCCATACTACAAATTGGCCATTGTTTTACCTTACGTAATGAATCGTGTAACAACGCTGGATTTTCGTGTGGATTATTTTACTTCTATGAGTTTGCAATGTTTTCTGCATGCAGGTGGTTTTGTTTACAGAAGGTCTCAGGGTTTGTGATTTGAACTTTAGTTAGGTTAGGTTCTGTTAGCTTTAAAATAATATCGCTAGATGCTTTCTAAAGAAACGGTTCCAAATTACCTGTACATTCATTCCCATTAATCATAAACTTGCATTTCTCTCGTCTAGGGTTACCAGATCGCTGTAAGAGAAATGTAGGACATGCTGTCCCAAAATGTAGGACATTGAGTCAAAATGTATGGCACAGAACATTCTCAATAAATAATACATATTTCTATTGAGCACGTTAGAAAGTAGTTAAAAAAAATTACACTTTTCAGTTTTAAAAAAATGAATTCTTAATGAATTTTTAAATGCAAAATTTCAAGACTTGCAATCATACTAATCAATGCACCTCTTTCTACATGATTTAAGTGGTATATCTCTGAGGAGACAATTTTTATCAAAATTTCAGGTTTAGTCAAACTCAGTCAAACACTTTGAAATTATAGGGACCAGTAACAGACATTTTACAGACTTTATGAAAAAATAATTTCTCTCGTTAGTCTGTTGGGCTGATGGTAATAAAAGTACTCTCTGAACATTTGAATTATGACCTGTAATGTTAAATAATATTCAGCAATTACCGTAATGTAAAATTCGAGAAGTTTGAAGTTCAAGAAGTTTCAACTTGGGTAGTCTTTAGTTCAATAACAGGGTGACTACCAAAATAACACATCCAGAATTCTTGACTTTTTCTGGACTTTTCTAGACCTTTTTCCCCTCTTTCTTAACGTTTCTTTATCCGACCCCTACTTAGGTAAAATTGGAAATTAGTAATTAAGAAAGTAAATATTTATTTATTGAAAACCCCTACCAGAGGGCTAGTTAAGATGAAAACTGAAGCTGAATTTAAGAAGAGAATTAGATCTGCTTTCTCGTATTAATGCATCCTGAACTGTGTTTGGCAGACGAGTAAGGTTTTGGCGTCTGGACTCAAGCAAGTATAATCTTATGTGGGGCTTGTGTCAGTTGTTCCTATATGTTTGTGACTGTCCCTTCATCCATCTTACCTTGCCGCCATTCATTATCATTTTCGCGATTATCCAAAGGGACAAAAAAAAGTTAAGTAAAATAAACAAAATCTACCAATCAGTCATTATGATAGCAAAAATTCTTGACCACAAGAATAATTTATTGCCTTTGTATTGACTTCTTGACCTATTTGTTGATTTCTTTACTTTTTTCTTGACTACAATGACTTTCTTGACTGGTAGACATCCTTAATAACTTTGTTCTCTATACCCCAGCTTTACAATCAAATTATATTGAATAAGAATGGCAACACCTTGTTCCATCAGTATAATCCCTAAGGATTCTGTTCAGGCACTGAACAGTGACGTTATCAGAAAGTGGTCCCAAAACTTTGTTCATTAAGTGCTTCCGTTTTTCCGTATATTTAATATCAGGACAAACTTTTTTCCTTTTTGGCAATCAAAATAAATTTCACCATTGAGTTTGGAAGCGCAGTCCATAGACTTGTAACTTGCATGATTTTTTTCTGTTACCTACTTTTCTAATTAATATTATGTGACGCTCAAAATGTAGGACATTTATGATATTTTTCAAATTCCTCCCGGACGCCGGACATAAGGCTAAAATGTAGGACATGTCCGGGAAAATCCGGACGTCTGGTAACCCTACTCTCGTCGTAATCTGTTATTAAGATTTGTAACATCCTTTTAGCAGACGAATTACGTGGCAGGAGCAAATTTGACGCTTATTCTTACTGCTGACACGTGCGTGGCAGCAGACTCGACCTTTTAATTTTGGCAATGTCTGCTGCCATGTTCTTTTTCTGCTAAAATCTCAAAAGAAGAAGAAGTGGCCAGGCCAATTATATGATGCGTAACAGAATGTGGGCGTGTACGAGATGCAATTAGAGAACACGTGATTCAAGATGGCGAAGATAGGGTTGACGTCGTAATGAGCCCCTGCTCTCTCTCTCTCTCTCTCTCTCTTTCTCTCTCTCTCTATGTCATGCGTGAGAAAGTGGTCCGTCTCTCCTAGGAAGCCAAAGTTTAGGGCGACATGATTTTCGTTCTGTAATATTGATTGATTTACTTCGCTTTTCTGCCACTTTTGGCTAATCGCGAAGATGAGGGTGAGTGATATGATGAAATTGATAAAGGAATACTCACAAACACTCATGGGTCGACCGGCATTCGAACTCGGCCACGGAAGCCAGCTTTAACAAAAATTAAGTAAATAATGAACTTTCTTCAATTCCGCTCCTAAAATGCATGTACCATGTGAGTTGAGGTGAGTTGGGAGTTTTAAGTCTACTTTATTTATTTGAAAAGTCCTGAATACAGAAAAATCCATTTTATATCAGGATATCAACCGGAAAAGAAATAAACAAAATAATAAGATGGACAAACACACACACACATACATATATAAAAAGAATAATAACAACTAGGGCAAAAAGAATATTATATACACTTCAGCTGCTTTATGCACGCCGTTCCGTAAGTCTGCTTTGATAAATGGAAGTCCGGAGCGTCTCTTAGTGAGTTGTAAGTGATTTGTAGCCTGTAGAGAAGTGATCTTTGTTCTAAAGATAGCCTTGAAGATTTAATGTAAAAGTAGTTGTTGCATTTACTGTTGGGACGTGGGATTCTGATATTAAGAAGTAGCAAGAGTTCTCTGGTGAAAAGTTGTCCATTAATGATTCTGAAGACACAGTAAGGCTAATCGGGACTGGACCTACAGTTTAAAGTGGTATCCGAACCACTTGTGCCCCTACCGGGTATCGAACCCGGGATGTACCATTTGATTTTAACTAAATCTGGGACTAATTATTAGGAAAGAACGTATCTCATTGAGTTTTTTTAATTTTATGCACAGATAGGCTAATTGGGACTGGATTTACAGTTTAATGTAACTTCGTTCTACCATCCTGCCCAGCTGCTCTGCAAACTACTCTTTTGCTACTTGATGTTGACTAACGCCACGTCATACCCAGAGACTCTTCTTTTTGCTAATATTTGTCAGTCAGACTCATTTCAATGGCCGATAACCCCCTTCCCCCTCCGCTCTCCTCCCAGTAACTTTCCCTGTATTCATGATATGTGATTTGATTTATTTTCATCTATTTGTGCAATGCATTTGTAATATCGGACATGTCAATGAATAGTGCAAAGTGGGGAATATCATTGAGCAAAAAACTAGGTGCATGACCTTCAATGACCCCTGAGAGACAATAGACGTATTAGAAGTTCCAGAATGAACCTGACTGGCTTTCCAGAGATCTCCACAAAGTGTCTCTTTAGTCGAGCTGCGAGCCATCATATTATCTTGAAACGGTGATGTAGAAAGTACAGTAGCAGCGGCGTATACTCTGGGTCATCTAGGTAATCGCAGATGACCCGGCTGTATTTATTATTATTTTTTTAAAAAAAATATATACATTTCTTCGCAATATTCTTCCAAACCAATTTCGATGCATACATTTCTTTGCTTCCAGCGCGCGAATGCTTCCAACCGTTTGCCGCTGAATGTCCGGGAACCTTTCTCCTGCCGGTGGAATGACGTCAGGGAATCTCACCCTGACGTCATTCCACCCGCTTCTCTTACAAACCTTGGCGGGAAGGGAGGAGAGGAAAGAGGGGGAGGAAACACTGCTTCTCAGGCGCGGTGATTCCGTGGCCAGGGTAACCTCCTTCTTGTGAGAGTCCACCAGTCACACTCTCCATCCCCAGAGCCTTTGCCGTTCCCTCCGCTGGCGACCATTGACCTCCTACAACCCTCCTCCGAAATTCTCTCCCAAAGGCTTTTGTGTCGTCGCTAAACATAGAAGCTGCGTTTTTTATGGCAGGGAAATTTCTCAGGAACGGGAATTTTGGGTTCACAAATTGCCTTCTGTAAGGGAAATAGGGAAAACATACCCGGTAGAGTGCGAAGAACAGGAATATATGAATAACATGGGCAAACCAAATCTACGCTAATTTTCAATTTACATTTGCTTCTGTCTTGCTGATTTCTGTTACTTGAACATAAATTTATCAAAAGGAAAAAGCTTAAATATTGAAGATGAAGCAAACTAAATTAAAATTCAAACTTAAGCAATTAAAGCACCTATATGCTGACTCCACCATTCTTGTATTTACAAAAATAGTGATTGTTTCTTCTCTCTAATCTTCAAAAGCAGCGAGAATACTTCTTTCACGGAACTGAATATTTTTTAAAGCGAAAGATATCAGAAATAAATTATATATATATATTAGTTAATTTAAGTTGCTATATTCCGCCTCTTTAGATTAATAGTGATGAAGATGAACGAACTAAACATAAAAGGAACAAACACATCAGGCACGTAGCCAGGTGGAGGACTCGGGGGGCTGAAACCCCCTCCCCGTAATCCTACAAATATCTAATTTAAAAAATGTTTAGTGGAAATTAATTTTACTTCATTAGCAGGATTAAACTGCAAAATACATTGTAATAATCTGAGATTCATCTTCAGGACTTCTAACCCCACTGTTTCATCTTTATGTGGCGACTGCTAATAAGGGATTATCCCCACCCCCACCCCGAAATAAAATTCTGACTCTGGCCTGCAATGATTCGAACTTTTAAAACCTGTCATTGCAGGTAATTTCGAGCTCAGAAAGGGATTTTTTTGTCATTCATAGGGAATTTCATTCTGAGCCAGGAACACAACAACAGAAACTGAATGCGTGTAGTCGTTGGCTTTGTGCTGCTTCGTGTTTATTATTTATTTAGGTGTTAGTGTTTGTCGTGATAGTGCTGTGTTAAAGGATAATGGATGTGATACAAGATTTGCTGGTGAACCCTTTTGGAACAAGATCTTTTCAGGAGAAGTTGCAATTTGTTAATACAGGTAGGCCAGTGCCATCGCTTGAAGTTATTTCTACACACAAAGACAAAAATCGGGAATATGTGAGGCATTTTTGCAAGCAAATTATGATAAAACACCATGGTTGACAGGAAGTATAAGTGTTAATAAGCTATTTTGTTGTCCGTGCTTACTTTTCGAGGCTGAAAAGAATGTATGGACGGGAGGCCGATACTGTAATCTATACTGCTTTTCCGGATTCTCTGGAGTAGCGACGCGCAGAGGGGAAAGCTTGTGGGCGGGGTCAGACTAGGTGGAGAAGGGTGCGGGATGAAAGCAACGAAGTGCTGCGCGGTGTAACGGCCGTAAAGCAAAACGCTTTCTGCTGCCAATATCTTCTTTTATTCTTAACAATGGCCAGTGTATTGTTTTACACAAATAACAAATAATATTGCACGTTTATTTGTCTTTTGATGCTACGAAGAACAGAAAAAAAATTAAAACAAATTTAAACATACATTTTAAAAAAACATGCAAATAACCACAAACTATGAAACATCGTGTATCAAAATGAGTTTTAAACAAGTATGAAAAACATGTTTCAAACACTTTGTTTTAAACATTTGTAAAAAAAACAAAGCCATGTGTTTTAAACTTTTCAAACAAGTTGTTCTCGAACACATTCAACACTATGAGGCGCTCTCCTGAGTGCAGAGTTCCCCTAGACTTGCGAGCTGACATGTGTACTACGGAACTACTGGACCGCGAATGAGCCCCCTCCCGTGGATGCCCCTCTCCTCCGCACGTTCAGTGGACGAGGTGCACACCCTTCCACATGCGCACAGAACGCGTTCGCGTTCTCTTACTCCAGAGAATCCGGGAAAGGAATATAAACAATCTTTGCAACGCTTGTGCCAAACATGAAAAATAAAAAAGTCCCATAACTTCCTTTGTTAAGCTGCAATCTTTTGCACAGACACGTATTGACATGCAACTGGACAAACAGCGTGCTTTGGATGTGGTACAGCATAAATAATCGGGTCCTGGAGTAAGTTGTATTTTGCACTTAAATTAATATTGTGGGTTTTTATTTCACTAGTGCAGGTCTTTCATTTTATATTTCACAGGTTGTTTTTTTTATAGCTTTATAATAATGTACTGTTTTATTATTTGAAATTCTACACGTATATTAAACTGCAATAACGAGAATTAATTGATTGTGGTCGTAGCAATAAGACAAACATTCCGACACAATATTCCTAAATCCAATATGGATCCTGACATAAATTGCACGGAAACTTTTGGAGTTTGAGGATCAAGGGTCAGAGATTACCCACTCGTTAGAACCAGCATATACCACTGTACAGTAGACCTACTACAGCACATTGTAAAAAGAGCGGAGAGGGATGAATACACGATTGTTAATTAATTAATTAATTTATTTATTTAGTTTATTTTACTTCGCGTTTCGTGCCTCTTGGCTAATTTGCGAAGATGGGGATGAGTGATGAAATGATGAAATTGATGAATGGACATTCACAAACAACCAAGCCCGACCGGGATTCGAACCCGGGACCCTTGGCGTTGCAGCGCGATGTGCTAACCACTCGGCCACAGGGTCGGGCAGGATGAATACACGAGACAAGACTGGTTGTGCAATTGTTATTTTACGTTGCTTTTCTTCCTGTTTAGGCTAATCGCGACAACGAGGACGAGTGAGTGTTGATATGATGAAATTAATGAACATTTACAAAGAACAACCATGCCCGGGCTGCGATTCGAACCCGGGGCCCGTGGCCTCGTAGCGCGATGTGCTAACCACTAAATCGCGGAGGGTCGGCACGAGACAAGAATGGGATGGTAAAATGGAAAATGTAACCAAATCAAAAATATGTTTGTAAAAAGGTTTCATTTAGGTAGAACTTAGAGGGAAAAAATGAAAACAAGTAATCAAGCAAGCAAAGCAGCACTGGAAAACATAGGTGCCGATTTCTAGCGATATTAGGGGGCAAAGCTAAGCGAAGTATGAATACCAATTTCTTTCCGCATGCGGGTAGGTACACTGAAAACATAAATACATGTATCAGCAGGGCCGGATTAACCTACGGGCAACTGGGTCAATTGCCACGAGGCCCCCCACCAAGAGGAAGCTGTGAAGGGCCTCCACCAAAAATAATAATAATAATAAAAAAAATTCAACCAGCTGGCTATGCTTGTGATGCTCGGGTTTGTTATGAGCAAGAAGAAGATAGAATATATGGTCCCCATAGTCAGGTACTGCTTGCTATGGTCCGCGGGCTTTGCACAAATTGAAAGCAGCCTATATATTACGATTTCGATGTGCTAATGACCGGCAAATTACTGAAAGAAATAATAGAAAACATCGATAAAGTAGGATTCACAGTTGTTGCTTTTGTTTGTGACATGGGAGGTAAAAATGCCAAAACATGGAAAGATCTAAACATTGATTTCAAGAATAGCTGTTTTGGAAACCCTGCAGATCTACGTATCAAAACGTGTATGGGTTTTCGCAAATGTTCCCCACATTCTTAAACTTTTAAGAAACCATTTTCTAGACGATGGAATTACGCTGCCTGATGGCAAGCATATCGGAAAATCTATTGTTGAAGATGTTTTGTCTTTAGACAATGCCGAAATGAAACTATGCCCGAAGTTAACACCTGAACATTTATCTGTGTTCGGTAGACAACGCAAAAAGAGTCCGGCTTGCATGCCAGTTGTTTTCCAATCACGTTGCACAGGCAATAAGTTATCTTCTGCCTGATCAGCAACATGCTCCAGACTTCTTCAAACTTGTGAACGACGCGTTTGATGTGCTTAACTCTAGAATTCCAAGGAATCACGACCAGCCGCTAGCCAGTGGTTTTGGGTTAAATTTAGAAGTTCATGAAGCAGTTTTACACGAATTCTTTTCAGTAGTTGAAAAAATGAAAACCGGTAAAGGCAAAACTATTCTCCCGTTCCAGAAAGGTTTTCCTATGTCTTTTCGTTCCTTGTTGGGATGTTTATCCGAACTTAGGAAATTATATGATGTTAAATATATTTTAACTTCGCGTTTAAATCAAGATTGTATTGAAAACTTGTTTTCGTAAATAAGAGGCATTGGACGAACATAGGATCACCCCTTGCCAGTGGAATTTATTTATCTTGTCATAATGAGCCGCAGCATATTACACGTTTCCCTAACCAGTTCTGCGCCTGTTTCTCAAGAATATCGTGAAGATTATCTAACGTCTCATCTCTTCAGTGGACTTACTCCTGACATGGGAGATGTTATCAATATTATAGAAGGAGACGCAGATATAAGGGAAATGACACTTGGAGATCTTACATCATTTCCCAACAATGCTCCTTCCGAAAGCTCTGCTCAAGGCCTTTGCTATTTAGCAAGGTACATTGCAATGAGATTCCGTGTCGTTGATCCATTTCTGGGTAATCCTAGTGGTGAGAATATGAGGCACGCCCCACAAGAACAAAGTAATGGGTGGATTGAAAAACTGTCACGAGGAGCGTTAACAGTTCCATCGGATAGCTAGCTGGAGGCAGTTAAACAATTTGAAATGGTGTTCCTAACCTTTCACAGCAATAATTTATCTTATAAGCCATATGTCATGAGAATTTCATGAAAATATTAACAGAAAAATACCCTCAGCTTCATACTGACGCCATAAGAACATACTCCAGAACGCGAACTTTCATTCGCATTCGCCACCTGAACGCAGCAGCCAGGGCTCAAAGGGAAGTGCAGTGACACTGGAAGAAGGCTCGGAAATGGCAGGCTTCACACGTTATGGCAACCGATTTAAATTAGATATGTGTGAGCTATCTCTAATTGTAAATCACATTACACTAATAATTTGTTTAAAAGTTTTTTAAAATTTAATTTCGTATTAATTATGTTCGGGTCTCTGAGTTCCATATTTTTGGAAATTTTACGTACAGGAGGATGAGGAAGTAGAGTGTAAGATTGGAATTTCGTGCTACAAAATTTGTTGTAAATAAAACCCCAAACCTTGAAAACCCAAGTCCAGTTTGTAATTTGCATAAAATGTTAATTTTCGATATCAAAGTGAGGTTGTACAAGTTACCGTGCTGATAAGTTACAGTTGTGTGAAATCGTTTTGCATATTAAAAGCTATAATACGTGTACGTGCAAGCGAAGAGCGAAAGTGTACAAATACGAATGCTACACCCTTAACTAGCCAAACCTACTCGAAACTGGATGCTAAGAACACCAAACCTAATTCACCTAACCTACTAATTCAAGCGTACAGGAAAGGATTTACGAACACACAGAAAATTTAGCTCAATGATGATATTAAGCAAAGCCAAAGCGAGATGCAAAGGACAACACGGTAAGCTGACGTATAGTCAGGAGAATGTTGCCACTATTACTGCATTTTTTGTTTTCAATTCCATATTATTTATATTCCTTTGCGGTGGACAAGCCAGGTAATGGTAAAAATCAAACAGTAATAATGCCTTTGAGGATAGGGCGTGAGATGCAGAAATTTCATAAAATCCCTAACATGACAACGGCAATCTACTTCTGGCATACATACAGTCATATAGTACACATGTACCGAAATCTTGTCATGCGATTTTGTGTGTAATGAAGAGATTTTCACCCTGAAATCTAAACTTGGGCCAAATTACGAATTCAAAGGACATAATTAATTCTTCAGAGAATAGTTTTTCTATTAACTCTGTCCATCATTAATTAGATTTAACTTGATGTTCACTGACATTAGGTTAATAATGTTGATAATTATATTTCTCCATTGTCCATGTGACATTTAGAACAGGTTAAGATAATATATCTGAGGCATAAATGAAAATATAGCAAATAAGTTACAAGAAATCACAATGAAGGACTGCACAAGGGTATGAATCGTTAAATAGTAAAATTTCATTTTTGGACTTTGTCTTGGATTTTCCTATTACATTTCCAAATACATTTTAGTCGTCTATAACCAGGAAAACTATTCTATATGCCGAGCTCGTGGCACAAGTATATAGTTCGTCAACTACACCACAAGGAGCTTACTGTTTTAAAGAAAATTTTCCACGAAAGGAGAGTATGACATCCATTGTTTACACTGAGTAGAAAGGTACAAAATCATCCACATTATATTTGTGAAATATTAAATTGAACGAAGCAGTAAAACTTAATTAATGGGCATTATATTTATTTCATACAATGCTCAATATCGTGTACATAATGTTATAAAACCGGAATATACATTTTATTCAAGAAGTGTAATTTCCTTTACTGTCGTTAGAAGGCAATTACGTGACATTTTACTATCTTGTCTTCGCGATTAGCCCAAAGTGGCAGAAAAGGGAAGTGAAACAAATAAACAAAATAAATCTATGAAACGATCATTTCCCTTTTAACTCTTTCATTCATGCAATTCTTCTTTAGCATGTTAAAGTTATAGTATACTATGATTATAGAATGAAGACATGGTCAAGGAGAACATGCGCAACTATCTTTGTAACACATCGATCAAAAAGTTTGAAAAGTATGGATTTTCACAATACGTTTGCGAGTTTTCAATTATGTTACTACTAGTGCCTCCCCGATGGCGCAATGGTAGCGTCGTTGCCTTGTAATCAAGGAATCCCGTGTTCCATACCCGGTGAATGGACATAGTAGTTCGGATCAAACTTTAAACTGTAGATCTAGTCCCGATTAGCCTTTTTGTGCATAAAGTGGACTTGTTAATACACCAATCAGTCATGTTACCAATCATTAAAGGAATGCCTCAATACCATCCCGAAGTACGATAATTAATAATTCCCCCTCCTCAAAGTAATAAAACACTTTCCCTCTCTGAACCTCGCTTAGAAATTATATCCAAGTTAACTTAATATAAAAGTAGCGCCATCCGAAAGTTGCCGATCATGCACGAGCGCGTGACGTCTTATGGGAGGATCGGTTATGCTCGGTGCCCCTTCGGTTATGTTCGTACGGGGCTTGGCCGAAGCAAACGGCCGCTATAATTTCTATGCGAGGTTCAGAGAGGGGAGGTGTTTTATTACTTTGAGGAGGGGGAATTATTAATTATCGAAACTTTGGGATGGTATTGAGGCATTCCTTTAATGATTAGTAACATGACTGATTGATTGAGTTGGTGTTTCAACTAGGGATGGCCAAACGGATCCGGATCCAAAAGTTACGGATCTGGATCCGGATCCGAAAATTCTGGATCCGGATCCGAGAGTTTCGTATCTCAATCCCATTATAATATTACCACACCTTAAAAGGTATTATGATCTTCGATTACAAAGAAATTTTTCATTAGTTAGTCCTACAAGAATTTTTTTCAAGTGTTGTTCCTAAAATACTTTGCTACGCATCGGCTAACACACTCGTGCACAAAAATAATCTTACTTGTTTAACATAAAATGTCAGAGGTGATTTTGTAAATGCCATTGAAACGAATATGTATTCATTCGAATGTATTGGAAATGAAAACACACATAAATGTGAGACATTCCATTCCAGGATGAAACCTTTAACACATTTAACAAGATAGAAATGTTATACAAAAATTATACAATTGTTCTACAGTTACAGTTTTAAAAAATAAAATAAAGCATTATAATATATGCAGTGTTATATAATTACAAAAAGTAAGACTAACAAGGGAGGTTATCTAAGTGTCCCCCTCCGATTTCCATGAAACTTGGCAGCCGTATAGTGGGGCCCAAAGGAAGAAATACGTGTTTTTTTGTTTCAGCTAAAAAACGGTTTTAGGGGGCAAAATCCCTCAAATGTCAAGATGAGGACAAATTGAAGTGAGGATCTGACCCCTGTATCCCTCCGATTTCCATGAAACTTGGCATTTGTATAGTGGGGCCCAATGGAAGAAATGCGTGTTTTTTTTTTGTTTCAGCTAAAAAACGGCTTTACAGGGCAAAACCCACTCAATTGTCAAGATGAGGACAAATTGAAGTGGGGATCTGACCCCTGTGTCCCCCTCCGATTTCCATGAAACTTGGCAGGTGTGTGTATAAACGGGCCCAAATGAAGAAATACGTGTTTTTTTGTTTCGGCTAAAAATCTGTTCTAGGGGGCAACCTCCCCTCAAATGTCAAGATGAGGTCAAATTGAAGTGGGGATCTGACCCTTGTGTTCCCCTCCGATTTCCATGAAACGTGGTAGGTGTATAGAGGGGCCCAAAGAAAGAAATACGTGTTTTTTGTTGTTTTTTTGTTTCAGCTAAAAGCTGTTTTAGGGGGCAAAATCCCCTCAAATGTCAAGATGAGAACAAATTGAAGTAAGGATCTGACCCCTGTGTCCCCCTTCGATTTTCATGAAACTTCGCAGGTGTATAGAGGGGTCCAAAGGAAGAAATACGTGTTTTTTTTTTGTTTCGGCTAAAAAACTGTTTTAGGGGGCAAAACCCGCCTCAAATGTCAAGATGAGGACAAATTGACGTGGGGATCATCTGACCCCTGTGTCCCCCTCCGATTCCCATTAAATTTGACAGGTGTATAGAGAGGCCCTTTGCCCCCTGTTTCTTCATATGCCATATTTACGTGGTTTCGGGCTCAGATCCCCACTTCAATTTCTCCTCATCTTGACATTTGAGGGGGGGGGGCTCTATACACCTGCCAAGTTTCATGGAAATCGGAGGGGGAGACTTAGACCTCCCTTGTAAGTGAATTAATTAATTACAAATTGCGCACGCGCACACACACACTATATATATATATATATATATATGTGTGTGTGTGTGTGTGTGTGTGTGTATGTATGTATATTATATATACAGGGTGTGGCAAAACTCTTTCAACAACGCTTGGGTGCTGGTAGATATCATAAAAACAAGTAACTTTTCCATATAAAGTTTACATCGAAAGCGCTTAGTTTCTGCGCTATAAGCGTTTAAAATCTATCCTGTACGTATGCAACCCAACACAGCAAACGCTTGCTGTGACATAACTACCATGGGCGCGTGGCAGAGTTGCCACTAGCGTTCCTCGTTAAGAGAGACGACTTGAAAACAACAAGTTGGGAGTCTTGCCTGAGCAAAATTCAAAACATTAATGATACTTTCGATGTTGTAAGAAGCATTGACAGTATTTATAAACTGACCAAGACAGATAACGGGCAGACTGAAATTCAAGATTACTCATTCTAAAATATCTCCATAATTGATTGATTGATTTGGTTTATTTTAATTCGCTTTTCTGCCACTTTTGGCTAATCGCGAAGATGAGGATGATATGATGAAATAACAAATGACACCAATGTCTAGGCCAGGATATAAACCCGAGACACCTGGCACCGTAGCGAGGAGCTGTGCTAACCACATCACCACGGAGTGTTTCGTGTATCGTGCAATGTCAACAAGTGCAAGGGACACACATGAGATAGGGTAAATCCACGAACTAACAAATGTAAACATGATGCGTTTGCTGCCTCGTTTCGAACATGCAGACTGCAATGTTATTACAATTTATTTGAAAATTATTTGCAATACTGGGAACATGCGAATTAAAAACTCTCTTTATCTTCCTCTCTCTCTCTCTCTCTCTCTCTCTCTCTCTCTCTCTCTCTCTTTCTCTCCACTCAAACTGGTTCATCTTGAATGCTCTATTAAAGAAGTTGTAGGATGAAATTAATATTTCATTGAACGGAATTACATTGAGTTCGGTACAAACTGCATGTAGGCTACTAGTTTGTTCCGCACTTAACGATATCGCTTGATTTTGGTGCATCAAGAGAAATCCTCGTAATTTACACTCTTTTCATGTGTGGGAATTAGTTTTCTCATTTTGTGTCTTTGCTTCCCATTCTTATCATCGAACGTGAAAAAAATAATCAAAAGGAAACCATTGAGTACAAGTCATAAATTGTACATATCTATCATTCATTGTAGCAACTTGATATCGACATTGAAATATAAGAGTAACATTTTCGGAAGACACCAAAATGTTAACTTTTATTTCACCTTAGAAATCACGTTTTGTAGCAAACGAGCGGGATTTTGACATCTAGATGATTTTCCAGGATAATTCTTATGAATTTCTATTCTTCTCATTGTACGTCATTTTCACGTCCTATCTCACGTGTCCCTTGCAATGGACATTTCCACTCAATTTTTTTTACATCATATTTAAATACTACACCCTGGAAAAATGACCCCTGCAAGTTCTCGCGTTTCTCTGCGTCCAGTTTAAGGCAGAAACGAGACTTCCAAAGTTGCGAGGCTAGAGTTGCGCTGAAAACACGACGCCGCCATGTTACTACGTCACTCCTTAGGGAGAGCTCGTTTGTCGTCTGCTTCGAGCGTCCAGTTCCGGATGGGTAGCCCACAGTGAGCGAACACATGCAACAGTTTTACAAATCTGTACCGATTTAAATAATGGAAGAAGGAGCGATAGGAGAAAGGAAAGCTATGCTTTGTAATGATCATTCTTCTATGAAATATCCGTGCTGCTCACGTGCAAGATAAATGAAAGGGTTCAGCTGCGTGCGTTCTCAGGCCATGCGAAAAATATTGCTTATAAAATTGGTTGCTGACAAGACACTCAAAAATATTTTTTAAACTTATATTTATCGATATTTACCGTAACCTATGTAGTGCAAAATAGGAATTTTCACATTCTTCACTTTATAAAGCCTATTTAACTTTCTTTTCCATAAAGGAATTTCAGTTTGTGTTCCATTTCTGTTGCGCAAATTATGATCAAATATTTTCGTGCAGATAAGAGAAAATACACTGAGAAGATTACATTAGTTGCACAGTACATATCTATATTTAGTTTATGTATAATTATTACAAGGAAATAATGTGTATAACCATGGGCGCATTTAAGGGGATTCAACGGTTCCAACCCCCTTCTTTTTTTGGTTCACTAAAATTACCAGTTTCCTTGTTCTATCCGCTTGTTCATAAAAAATTCCTTCGGACTTATTTCATTCTCTTAAATTAGAGACGTATAGGACGGGATACGGATGGGAAGGAAATTTCGGTAATTCCACACACCAGATGGGACTGCAGACCAATATCTGCAATTTCCTGATAGTTTCGGAATTTCTGCAATAAGAAACTGCATTGAGACTATCAAATCAGTTATTTCCCCCCCCCCCCTCGAATCATATTAAAGAAATTTGGTTCTTAAAAACGTAGTGACACAAGATGAACAGAAAAGTATCAATACTTCGTGACTACAAACACACAACTTTGTCGGGTCCAACATCCCCTCCCCCCATGCTCCCCAATAAGCTTCCGGCCAGCAGTGTCCTGGATTTTCACGAAATAAAGCAACCCTAATCATACCACAAGTTGATCCATCCCTCCCCCCGGTGAACTATATATACGCCCATGTGTATAACAATATCCCATACTGAAATGGTACGATATAATTATTTTGAATTTTGTACTGCGAAAAAAGGAGCCTCATCTCGTTACCCCGAACGCATTAATTGGTTGGTTCACAACTTCACCACTAAGGATCCTATCGAGACGGGACATGGCAGCCTTGGTCTCGTTCTCGTTGAGAGTTGTAAATGTCTGTCTCCTGTTTATTTGTAAATGTCTCATTGACAGTCTCGTCTCAATTTATAAACATCCGTCTCGGTTTGGGAGGGCAATTCTCGTTCTCGTCTCAAGTCTAGAAAAATATAGAATTAACAACGTATGCAGAGACTTATCATTATAAATACAAAAAAAACTTTCTTAATATTTATTATTATTATTATTATTATTTGACTCCTCGTTTCGACGGTACAGCCCTCGAAAACTAAATATTATCCTGCTTATATATGCAAACCAAACCGCAGATTCAGAATTACCAGGAATGAACTGGCGGTGTAATAATTATTCACAAAATTCATGATTTATCTGAGGAAGTCGCATGTTCCAGGTTTGACTCTCGACGTGGACATGACTGTTTCCTTGTGAGTGACATTTATTTGAACTGGAAATTGTTACATGGGAGGATGTTTGCTCGAGACTTTGGGGACAGCTAGGGGGATGCTTCTATTGTTAATGTTAGTGTTGCTCACGAGACGAGGCATGTTCCGTCTGGGGGACAAGTGAATGTTTTCGAAATGAGATGGGACAGAAGAAAAATGTCGTCTCTTATCATGGCAGGTTGGGTGATACTTAGATTGTGCAGTTGGTGGTAGTGTGTGTGTGTGTGGGGGGGGGGGGTGTACTCCTGCACCCCGACTTCGAATACAGCTTGTAGTTATTCATCTTCATTGTAGCGATTAGCCAAAAGTGGGAAGAAATGTGATGTTAGAGATGATACATAATAAATTAACCATGAGTTATCATCGTTGCGGTTAAACAAAATGAACGGAAAAGCGACGTAAAAGTAGGCTAAATACAAAAATTTGCAATATATATATTAACTGAAGAAAACTGTCATTTACTGCAGGAAATTTAAAAACTCACCGTACCTTTTTATACCGTATCACCTCTTATATTGCAGAAATTGGCGTGTAAACCAGTGTGTTCTAAAAGTATTATTTTAAAATTTGTGAAGAAAATATTATGACGAAAATAATTGTAATTCCAGAAAAGCCATTCCTATAACATTAAGATCTTGCCAGTCAGAACCAACCTATGTATTCGCAATGAACAAGGCTGTTCACGTGTTCAGCCATTCACTGTTACAAGTTTTGCTTTGTCACCCTAATGGGAAAACCCTCTACCAAGTGGCTGAATTATAGTAAATACTGCTAAACTGCTAGGGCATAATTCATCTCCAAGAAATGGAGCGCAGATTTTTGCACTGGAAGTTACAAGATACTTGTTTTACACAGTAACAAGTGAATTTTCTGTCCCTTCCGCGGCTCGACGGGACGAGCAGAAGCCCCGCCTGCACGCATTTCTAAGTGATGACGTCAGAGGACCTCCTGTCTGTGGAGAGGACGTTTTCAAATCCGTGACGTAGTAGGTGAATTTCAGCGGTGTTTGAAGGCGTGTTTCTCGAGAACCGAAACAAATATCGCCGAGATATTTTGCACATCTCATGTTTGTGTCATTATCTGTAAAATGAATGGATTTAAAACGTTTTTCATGTCAAAGTGGAAATGTCCATTGTTGATATTGCATGATACACGAAACACTCCGTGGTGATGTGGTTAGCACAGCTCGCTACGGCGCCAGGTGTCTCGGATTTAAATCCTGACCTAGATATTGGTGTCATTTGTTATTTCATCATACCATCCTCATCTTCGCGATTAACCAAAGGTAGCAGAAAAGCGAATTAAAATAAACCAAATCAATCAATCAATTATGGAGATATTTTAGAATGAGTAATCTTGAATTTCAGTCCGTCCATTATTTGTCTTGGTCAGTTTATAAATACTGTCAATGCTTCTTACATCACAAGTATCATTAATATTTTGGATTTTGCTCAGGCAAGACTCCCAACTTGTTGTTTTCAAGTCGTCTCTCTTCACGAGGAACGCTAGTGGCAACTCTGCCACGCGCCCCTGGTAGTTATGTCACAGCAAGCGTTTGCTGTGTTGGGTTGCATACGTACAGGATAGATTTTAAGTGCTTATAGCGCAGAAACTAAGCACTTTCGATGTAAACTTTATATGGAAAAGTTACTTGTTTTTATGATATCTACCAGCACCCAAGCGTTATTGAAAGAGTTTTGCGACACCCTGTATATGTATATTAGCAGGTAACAATATGTTATAAGCACATTTTTACTTTCCAAAGAAGCGCATGTGGGATGGCAAAACGGATCCGGATCCGAAAATTCTGGATCCGGATCCGAAAAATTCTGGATCCGGATCCGAAAGTTCTGGGTCCGGATCCGAAAGTTCTGGATCCGGATCCGAAAGTTCTGGATCCGGATCTGAAAATTCCGGATCCGAAAAATTTTAGGATCCGGAACCAACCGGATCCGAATTTCGGATCTGCTAGGATCCGGATCTGGCCATCCCTAGTTTCAACAAGTCCACTTTATGCACAGAAAGGCTAATCGGGACTGGATCTACAGTTTAAAGTGGGATCCGAACTACTATATCCCTCCACCGGGTATGGAACCCGGGATTCCTTGATTAAAAGGCAACGACGCTACCATTGCGCCATCGGGGAGGCACTAGTAGTAACATAATTGAAAACTCGCAAACGTATTGTGAAAATCCATACTTTTCAAACTTTTTGATCGATGTGTTACAAAGATAATTGCGCATGTTCTCATTTACCATGTCTTCATTCTATAATCATAGTATACTATAACTTTAACATGCTAAAGAAGAATTGTATGAATGAAAGAGTTAAAAAGAAATGATCGTTTCATAGATTTATTTTGTTTATTTGTTTCACTTCCCTTTTCTGCCACTTTGGGCTAATCGCGAAGACAAGATAGTAAAATGTCACGTAATTGCCTTCTAACGACAGTAAAGGAAATTACACTTCTTGAATAAAATGTATATTCCGGTTTTATAACATTATGTACACGATATTGAGCATTGTATGAAATAAATATAATGCCCATTAATTAAGTTTTACTGCTTCGTTCAATTTAATATTTCACAAATATAATGTGGATGATTTTGTACCTTTCTACTCAGTGTAAACAATGGATGTCATACTCTCCTTTCGTGGAAAATTTTCTTTAAAACAGTAAGCTCCTTGTGGTGTAGTTGACGAACTATATACTTGTGCCACGAGTTCGGCATATAGAATAGTTTTTCCTGGTTATAGACGACTAAAATGTATTTGGAAATGTAATAGGAAAATCCAAGACAAAGTCCAAAAATGAAATTTTACTATTTAACGATTCATACCCTTGTACAGTCCTTCATTGTGATTTCTTGTAACTTATTTGCTATATTTTCATTTATGCCTCAGATATATTATCTTAACCTGTTCTAAATGTCACATGGACAATGGAGAAATATAATTATCAACATTATTAACCTAATGTCAGTGAACATCAAGTTAAATCTAATTAATGATGGACAGAGTTAATAGAAAAACTATTCTCTGAAGAATTAATTATGTCCTTTGAATTCGTAATTTGGCCCAAGTTTAGATTTCAGGGTGATAATCTCTTCATTACACACAAAATCGCATGACAAGATTTCGGTACATGTGCTGCAAGGGTCGTTCAAGGTTGACCGGGACTTTTATTTCTGCAGAGGAAATAGGTAGCAGAAGAAACACCAAACTATGTCAGTTTTTCAAAGTATTCTCCGTACGCGCCCATTCACCGTTGCCATCGTTCTGGCAGCTCCCGAATTCCTTTGGCGAAGAAAGAACTTGGTTGTTGTCGTAGCCACTGGAGTACATCGCTCTGCAGTGCTTCGTCTGTCGTGAATTTCTTCCCTCCCAGATGGTCTTTAAGGGGTGCAAACAAATGATAATCACTGGGGGCTAAATCCGGATGTATGGGGGATGGGGCAGAACTTCCAGCGCATGTCGGCCAGAGTTGTTGTTGTCACATTGGCTGTGTGAGGGCGGGCATTGTCATGGAGAAGAATGACATTTCCAGACAACATCCCAGGTCTTTTCTTGCGAATGGACTTTCGTACAGCACCACTCAACAATGTGGAGTAATACTGGGCATTAATCGTGCTCCCTTTGTTCAGAAAATCCACATGGATAACGCCTTTCATGTCCCAGAAGACACTTGCCATGATCTTTCCAGCGGACGGCTGCGTTTTGCTTTTCTTGGGGGGCGGGGAACCTTTATGCCGACACTCCATGCTGCGTCTTTTGGTCTCTGGGGTTGAATTGTGCAACCATGTTTCATCACACGTGATGATGGATTGCAACAATTCATCACCTTCTGCTCGAAACCGATTCAGAAGCTGTTCACAGACCGTCCTGCGTGTCCACTTCTGATCGAATGTCAGCTGGCGGGGAACCCACCTTGCACAGATTTTGCGGAAGCGTAAGTGGTCGTGAATGATTGTTTCAACACTCCCGACACTGATATTCACCTCGGCAGCAATATCCCGCACTGTTACTCGCCGGTTCTCAAGAATCATTTGCTCAACACGTGCGATATTCACTGGTGTGAACTGCAGTCGGGCGAATGTGTCCATGCGCTTGATTTGTCACCAGCTCCCGTCCTTCGCGAAACTGCTCACACCATTCGTACACTCTTGTCCGCGACATCGTTTGTTCACCATACTGTGTTTGCAATCGTCTGAAAATCTCAGCTGGTTTCACTTTCTCCTTCACGAGAAATTTGATTACACACCGCTGCTCCACAGCCACAGACACACTGCTTGCCGTCATGTTCGCTGCAACTGCTGCGCATGCGCGAAATACGTCATGTCGGGCGCTAGTTACTCGCGAAGGAATACATTACGTCACCCGCACGTTTCATCATGATCCGGCTATTCATCGATTATTTACGTACGAAAATCCCGGTCAACCTTGAACGACCCTTGTATATGACTGTATGTATGCCAGAAGTAGATTGCCGTTGTCATGTTAGGGACTTTATGAAATTTCTGCATCTCACGCCCTATCCTCAAAGGGATTATTACTGTTTGATTTTTACCATTACCTGGCTTGTCCACCGCAAAGGAATATAAATAATATGGAATTGAAAACAAAAAATGCAGTAATAGTGGCAACATTCTCCTGACTATACGTGAGCTTACCGTGTTGTCCTTTGCATCTCGCTTTGGCTTTGCTTAATATCATCAATGAGCTAAATTTTCTGTGTGTTCGTAAATCCTTTCCTGTACGCTTGAATTAGTAGGTTAGGTGAATTAGGTTTGGTGTTCTTAGCATCCAGTTTCGAGTAGGTTCATCTAGTTAAGGGTGTAGCATTCGTATTTGTACACTTTCGCTCTTCGCTTGCACGTACACGTATTATAGCTTTTAATATGCAAAACGATTTCACACAACTGTAACTTATCAGCACGGTAACTTGTACAACCTCACTTTGATATCGAAAATTAACATTTTATGCAAATTACAAACTGGACTTGCGTTTTCAAGATTTGGGGTTTTATTTACAACACAATTTTTGTAGCACGAAATGCAAATCTTACACTCTGCTTCTTCATCCTCCTGTACGTAAAATTTCCAAAAATATGGAACTCAGAGACCCGAACATAATTAATACGAAATTAAATAAAACAAACTTTTAAACAAATTATTAGTGTAATGTGATTTACAATTAGAGAGAGTTCACACATATTTATTTTAAATCGGTTGCCATGACGTGTGAAGCCTGCCATTTCCGAGCCTAAGTATTGTATTTGAGTATCACTGAACACTTTCCCCAAGATATTCGTGAGTTTTCTTGTTACATTGTCGGTTAGGTTATGTTGGAAGATTTTGAACTTGTTTAGTTTTTTTGTTTTTTTGGTTACAGCAAGTTGCAAGAGCTTGTTCTTAATCTTTAACTTATTAATTTCTTTATGTGAACGTGTGTTGTTCTTCTGTAAGCGATTAATAGTGTTTTGCAACAACGAAACATTGCTAGCCGTTTCTGTACCTATGTCTATTTTTCTTTTTTTCGGCGACATAGTATTTAGCTTATTTAAGGAACGTTTCCTTATTTCACACCTTTCGTAGCGTACATCTCCACAGTCTTTATCAGCACATCTTAAAAGTGATTCATGTTTTGAAGAGGATGGTTCAGGAGAATTTGCTACACCAAATTCTCTATTATTTTGCACTGAAGTAATATGGTGTAATTTTAGTAATGGCACTGCAGTTGGCTTCAGTACTTTCTTTGTTGGCGAACACAGAAGTTCTGCTCTTAGATCTCGCATATTGTCTTCTTTACAAAAATGGGCACTGCACACTCTCGCATTTTTAATATTAATATTATGTTCTCAATCACAAGCACGAATCCACTGTTTACTTACACGATTATCAGCTGGAAATCTATGATATTTTATATCACTTCCTATACTTTTTTGTTTATAATTCTCACAGCTTGTTACTGCACAATTAGGCATGATTATAGGTGGAATGAACAAAACAATCTCATTTCAAGAGAAATAATACAATAAAAATATATCGAATGCGACAAAATCAATAACCTGCTTGTTCCGATTTTTGCGACGTGTTAGTAGCTAAATGTACCCCGCACCAAACGTACTGCACATAGCAACGAGCACCGTCAAACCCGATCCTCCCGGATGACGTAATGCATACGTACTTCACATAGCAACGAGCATCCGCTGAATTATATCGGCCGTTTGGTTCGGCCAAGTCACGAACGAACATAACCGAAGGGGCACCAAGCATAACCGAGCCTCCCATATAACGTCACGCGCTCGTGCACGATCGGCACTTTTCGGATAACGATACCTTATGTATTAAGTTACCTTGGCTAAATGTGCCCCGCACAAAACCCAATTCTTCCCAGATGACGTAATGCATCCGTGGACGACTGCGCATACATACTGCACATAGCAAACGAGATATCCATTTCAGATTAAATTCTGATAAAAACTCTCAGATTTCCCAGTCAACAAGGTAAGGTTACCACACCGTTGTGGCAACGTTAGCCCCTAACATACCTAACGTTGTTACAATGTTCAGTGTACGTTGATACAACGTTGTGTCAACGTTTAAGGGTCATTTATTTCAACGTTCCTGCAACGTAGGTTGACAACGTTGCTGCAAAATATAGGTAGCAATGTTAGGTATGTAAGGGGTTAACGTTGCCACAACTTTTTTGCAACATTACCTTGCTGCCTGTGTAATTGAATATAACAACAATGCATATTCAAAATATGGTTATTTCACATTGCAAGCTATTAGCAATCTTGCCAAGGTATCTTTGTATATAATACATATGCGTAACAGGAAAAACCCATGTTTGTAACGTCACAGTTTCTCTGTACAGCTTATAAAAACTTTTCCTGTTCCACCAAAATAGGCAATTGTTAGTTTGGAGAGTTTGATGAATTAACTAATCTAACTACACCCTGGTTATCAGTTTCTTTTTGCAGGCGCTGTGTGGTGCGGTAATATATCATAATCGATATGGAGTGTCATGCTTATATTTGACTCAATCTGTTATATTCTGTACACAACATATTTAACAATTAACTTCATATACATAATAACAAGAACAAGCTTCGGCAACTGTCGCTCGAAGTTTAAAATATTGTGTTCCCAAAGTGAACGAAACAATTACAATCACCACATACATAACACAACAATCAAAAATTTACTCCCATCTCGGAAGTTTAATGCGGAAATGACGAGGCCTCTCCGACCCCAGCTTGCTAATTAATGGATTTGTGTGTCTTCTTATTTTATTCCAAAAGGATAGTTTGGCTTGTCGTAGTGCTACATCAAGAAGCTCTAAATTCAGATCTTCATGTATCTGGGTTATGCGAGTAAGAGGAGGATGCCTTCCAATTGCTCTGGCAGCTCGATTTTGGACTCTTTGCAGTTTAATTAAATGAGACTTCGCTGCATGCTGCCAGGCGGGACTGGCGTATAGTGATATCGGCCGCACCATCATTTTATATAAATGCATGCGTGTCTTGAGTGTGAGTGCCTTGAAGCGGAACATTGGGTATATATATCCTATCCTCTGTTTGTCCTTCTTAGTCTGGGCATTGATGTGTGGTCCGAAGATAAGGCGTTTATCAATCAACACCCCCAAGTATCTAACTTGTTCAGTGCTATGTACATCTCGCTGAAATAGTTGCAAGATGGCCCCTTCTTTAGCATTGGATAGACTAAAAACGACTGTAGTACTCTTTTCTGGATTTATCTTAATTTTCCACCGTTGAGCCCAACGTTCAAAGATCGGCAGGAAGGTTTGCATCTGTTTCTGACACTTAAGCACACGTTTGCTGGTAGTGAATAGTGCAGTGTCGTCTGCGTATGTGGCAATGATCCCTTTATCTGGGGTGGGTACATCTGCAGTATACAAAGAGTAAAGTATCGGTGAAATCACCGATCCTTGAGGTACCCCAGCACGCACCAGTCTTGGCGTCGATTTCTGCCCATTTATGGACGTAATGAAACTTCGGTTAGACAGAAAGCTGGCTATGACCTTTCTACAGCTGAGTGAAACCTCATTCGTCGCAGTTTATACAGGAGTCCAGCATGCCAAACTCGATCGAACTCCTTTTGTACATCGAGAAATAATCCTAGTGCTCGGCGCTTCCAATCAAGGCGAATCGCTACTTAGTCAACGACGCGAACAAGTTGTTCGTTCGTCCCATGGGAACGGCGAAAACCAAATTGGTGATCTGGAAGCAGATGCTTGGTTTCTATGATCTCATGAAGTCGTCGTTGCATAACTCGTTCAAAAAGCTTGCTAAGATGAGAAAGCAAACTGATGGGACGGTAATTGTTGGCATTTTGTGGATCCTTGCCAGGCTTTGGTAGTACGATGAGTTTTGCCAATTTCCACTGAAGTGGGAAGTAACCAAGCTTCAGGATGTTTGTAAATAACTTCGCCAAAAAGACGTAACCCTTACGGGACAGATGCTTCAGTGCAGCTGGCGGTATCCCGTCTAAGCCGGCAGCAGAGTTGTTTTTCAGTTTCCGTGTTGCATTTGCCACCTCGCGAGGCGAGACAGGTGGAACATCCAACGACGAAGGCTGGCGTTGAAGACGTTGTAAAGCAGCATCGACGATCTGTTCTGTAACTGCGTCATGGAGATCATTGTTTGTTTGGAACTGATCGTAAAAATGATCGGCTAGAAGCTCAGCCTGCCTTTGGGGGTCCATAATTAGGCCTGCAGGGCTATTAATGGCCGTCATAGTAGGCTGTTGTCGTTGATTTAAGTTACGAGCAATCTTCCAAAATGTAGGATCAAGCTCTGTCAGTTGGCCAAGTTTGCGATCCCATTGGTGGATTCGTTCACGGTGTAAGTATTGATGAAGGTGAGGCTGAAGGAGCATCCAGTCTCCCCGGTGGATGGGTGATCTGGAGCGATGCCATCGTCGGCGAGCCCAACGCACAAGTCGTGCTAAAATGTACAAAACGGGAGTAACCTGAGTAGAGAGTGCTTCTCTGGTGAATGTCGTGGATTGGCGCCAGGAATCTGCGATGACGTTGGTGAAGATAGTAACACCCCTGTCGATGTCTGCAGATGATGACAACGGAGTAGTTAGGTCAACTGAATTGTGGACACGAGCGGTAAAGAGAGTCCAATCAGTAATAGCTTCTCTAAGGTGCGGAACTGATGCTAATATAAACCGTATCCGATGGAAGCAGCGACAGGGAGATTATTTGAATCGAGGTCCCAAGTTACAAATGGCATAGTGCTGAGGCCGACATCTTTGGTCAGGATGACATCTAGCACATCGGAGCGACTTCCATTGCGTGGATAATGCGTCGGTTCGTGAGGAGCAGAGATGGAAAAAGCCAGCTGATCCATTATACCAGCCAAAGCGTTTCCGGCTGTGTTGGAGGTGATAGAATGCCAGTCACCGTGTTTGGCGTTCAAATCGCCCCCCAGTACAAGTCTATCGCCAAGTGTTTCTAGTACAAGGAAAGCGTTGGTGGCCAGAACTTCTTGTGGAGGCTTATATGCTGAAAGGACAACTAGGTCTTCATTTGGTGCATGGAGCTTCACCGCCAAGGCTTCCAACAAAGCTAGAGGTGGAACTGGTATCTTGATAGCAGTGAGGCCACGTTTAACAAGTATTAACAGACCTCCCTTACGACGACCAATTCGATCTTCTCGGAATGTTTTGTAATTTGGAACTGTCCATGTGATATGAGGTTTAAGATGAGACTGATTGAGAATGGTTGCAGTATTGTGCATATCATCAATGCATGGCTATCGGTGTACCTATGTTCACATAGGCCTGATATGATCCTCCCGAACCATATCAAAGATTCGGTCATATTTAATATTATTCTTAATTATTTTAATTTTTAAAATCACTATAAAAACATTATGAAAGATGATATATTTAATAGTTGAACTAATGACCTAATTCTGTCATTCGAGAAGTTTAGAATTTGTTATTTGCAAGATTCTTGAAAGCAAAATCTTTCATTGTTGACAATTAGTCAAAAATATGTGTTCTCAGTTTTAGAATCAAACCATTATGAAAGCCATAAGAGCTAAATTTCAGTTGGAGTTATTAGTAATATAAGCCTTATGGACACTGGGAAGAAGTTTTTAAGAATGTGACAACTTTATATTAGAGAATATTATAGAAACTTTAAGGATCATAACTGTTGTTTTAGACATAGAAAAATGAACCTTATGGAACATACTGTTTAATCTTTAGAATATTGCCATTATACAGAAATTAGTTCTGCATATCACAGCTGTAGCTATGTTTATCTTTTGTGTCACGGGAGGCGCTCTGCTTGACATGCGGGGGTATAAATACAGCTTCGGAACCTAATTCTGAGGCATTTTCATCACCGACTCCGATGGATTAACATCTTAAATACTCAGCTCCCTTTATGGGAGGGTTCAAGAACTCAGTCTTCGTTCCCAAATTAGCTTAGAGACATAGTTATTCTGTCGTATGGTTAGGTTTCGCCCTGTGGACATGCTAACATGTCACCATGCGTGAGAATAAGTTAATTTACGATTTCTTTCAACCTTTGTGATAGTTCAGTTTCATATCTTCGAAACTTATACGTAATATATGCATTATGCAACAGGACTTAACGTTATTCTGCCGTATGAGTAGGTTCGCCCTGTGGGCATGCTAACATGCCATCATACGGAAGAATAAGTTCAGATTATTTCGTCTCCATGATTATTATTTATTGGTCAAGTTTTTCATTATTGATATCTGGCATGGTTAGGCTTCGCCCTGTGAACATGCTAACATGTTCCCATACCCGATATCAAGTCGATGTCTCTAATATTTTACGAATTATAGCAGTTTGTATTTCTGCATATATCTTGAAGCCAGACAATAATGTCCAATTTATATTAAAATCGGAGTCAATACTTAAAACCTTCGCCAGTCACGTCAAAGTTATGCTTCATTATGTCAAGGAGCGTTCATAAAGTTCCAAGCAAGCGCCTGGTCGTCTGTATATAACTGATATGACAGCTTGATCCATATTATGTAAATAAACTGCAAAAGTCGCGTAGATTTAATTATAAGAAAGAAATCTGTTCTGTCCTTTATTTATGGAGATCTGTAACTAAGATGTAAATTTATAAGAGTATCTTGAAAATAAACCATCTTCAGGAAAATAATTGCCCATAAAGAAGCCTACTGAAGACGCAGACCTTTCTTCGGAAACAGATGTTATTCATTTATAAAATCTCCCTTTTCCATAGCCTGTCAAATGATTTAGTATCTAACAGTCGAAGCTTCATATCCCAGGTATTTCTACTACTATACCCGTACCTGAGAGGGGTCAGAGTATCCCATTAGCCCACTGAGTTTTAGCCGAGGTGAAGAAACAGATGACATAGGATATTGAAAGGTGATTGAAGGAAACAGGAAGGTAAAGATGAGGATGGACGCTTTGTCTTCGTGATTTTTTTTTTTAATGTAATAGCTGCGATTGTATAGTTTTTCGAAGGCGATTTATGCTCAAGGACGCTGACGACAGAGGGTGGCCTAAAGGTTCGAGAGAGGAACCGCCACAAAGCCTAGTTCAGTATGAGAGCAGCCTAAAGTGTCGCGATGGATGTTTCCGCTCACTTTCTTCGTCTCCTTCGAAGTTTAGAGCTGGCGATCGAGCGCAGGTCTCTCCCCAGCCATGCAGCTAAGCAGTGATGATTTTAAAAATATATTATTTGTTTTATTTTGATTTTGAGCGTTTTCCCTCATCAGCTGTTACGTTTTCCTTCCTAATTTTGCGTAACGCTATGCGTCGCTCTTCATATTCATTCACCTGTTGATATGTGCTGATAGGAATATTGGCAGCCCTGAAAGAACTCCCCCTGGAATTGGAGGAAAGGAAATGAAGGGAGAGATAGTGGTGTCGATCAGGACGGAACCTTACACGAGGTCCCAAGTTACAAATGGCATAGTGCTGAGGCCGAAATCTTTGGTCAGGATGACATCTAGCACATCGGAGCGACTTCCATTGCGTGGATAATGCGTCGGTTCGTGAGGAGCAGAGATGGAAAAAGCCAGCTGATCCATTATACTAGCCAAAGCGTTTCCGGCTGTGTTGGAGGTGATAGAATGCCAGTCACCGTGTTTGGCGTTCAAATCGCCCCCGAGTACAAGTCTATCGCCAAGTGTTTCTAGTACAAGGAAATCGTTGGTGGCCAGAACTTCTTGTGGAGGCTTATATGCTGAAATGACAACTAGGTCTTCATTTGGTGCACGGAGCTTCACCGCCAAGGCTTCCAACGAAGCTAGAGGTGGAACTGGTATCTTGATAGCAGTGAGGCCACGTTTAACAAGTATTAACAGACCTCCCTTACGACGACCAATTCGATCTTCTCGGAATGTTTTGTAATTTGGAACTGTCCATGTGATATGAGGTTTAAGATGAGACTGATTGATAAGAGCGACATCTATATTCCGTGAGTATAAATAATGTTGAAGCAATAAGGTCTGTTTTTCGATGCCATTTGCATTAAAGACAAGCAGATTTATCTGACGTAGAAGCCCGTTGCGATTAAAAGCACTCATCACTTTGCATTTCAATGAGTGTTTGCACAACAATCGTGACATAGTTCATGCTAGTTGTAGACATTCGCTGGAGTCCTCTATTAATGTGCTTCAATATCTTCTCGAAGTGCATTTTATTAACCACATCCAGTAGAGATTTGAGTATGGAATCCACATCTTCTTCGTTTTCTTCATTAGCCTTAGGACGTTGTCGTCGTCTGTTGTCTGCCCCACTACTCACGATATTTGCATAGCTGGTGGCATCCTGAGAGGAGGTTACGGCTGAAGTGGTCAAGGACTCTATGTTCGCATTCGACGCGCGTTTTGACTGTGTCGGTTGTACTGTTTGCCGTTTCGCCATGGCGGTGAAGTATCGGCAACCACGGTAATTAGCCGGATGATTTTCCTTACAATTACAGCAGACTGCAGGTGTTTCTCTGTCCTTCTTTGGACAATCTGCAGTAAGGTGGTCACTTCCACATTTCACACAACGTGGTCGAGCTGCACAGGTACTTTGGGTGTGGCCCAGGCGCTAACATCGGTGGCATTGTAGGATGCTGGGTGGTCGATATGCCAGAATCTTGATCCGATAATAGGAAAGGTACTCTTCTGTATAGATGTCAGCAGACTTTTCGTTCCTGCAGTAGCTAGATTGTGAAACATCTATGATGTTATTATATCTTTGAATATAGATGTTCAATTGTTTTGTTGATTTGGTTTGTCAAGCATGGAGTTAGCCATGTTGCATGTATATTCTTAGTTATGGATTAAATTATAATTTTGTATAAAATCGAACCCACATGATTTATTATATATATATATATTTATATGTGGTTGGTAACACAACAATTTGGCGACTATGTATGGGATTCAAGGACAGATTCTGGAACCTTTCGATGTGGATAAAGGTAACATTGATTCGTATTTGGAGCGGTTTGAACAGATTTGTGTTGCTAATGGTATTCCAAAGGAAAAGCAAATTAGTCATTTTATTGCATTCTGTGGAGGAAATTTATATGATGTTTTAAGGGATTTAGTTACTCCAGATTCTGTAGCTAGTAAAACATACGAAGTAATAAAAGATGTATTGTTGAATCATTTTCAACCGAAGCATAATGTAGTCGCAGAAAGATACCGTTTTCATCTTCTGAAGCAAGAGTTAGGTCAACCTATGTCTGAATATATAGTTTCTCTTAAACATGCAGCTACTAAGTGTAACTTTGGAGCATTCTTAAATGATATGCTAAGAGATCAGCTGGTGTTTGGAGTTAGCAGTGAAGTTACAAGAAAGAAATCGTTATCAGAAGGCGATGTTTCCTTTCTTAAAGCTAGCGACATTGCCGTGAATATGGAAATGGTTGAGAAAGATGTACGGCTATTCCATCAAAAAGAAGGTTTTGCTACTGATTATAATGTACATAAGCTTCATGAAAGCAAGTCAAAACCTTTCCAAGCTTTCTCCAATAGAAAAACTAACTTTAATAATCAGTTTGAGAAGAGCAGAGTTAATGAGAAACCTGGAACTTCAAGACAATGGATTTGTTATAAGTGTGGAAAGACGCATAAAATAGGTAAATGTTATTTAAAGCAAATTAGATGTAATTATTGTGGATTCTTTGGACATATTCAGAAATTTTGTAGATTTCGTAATAAACCGACAGATAAAAACTTATCAAGTTTACAATTTAAATCCGCTGAATCTAACAGTTGCTTAAGTAATGTGTCTCTTGATGTAATTTCAAAAGAATGTAAAGATTCTATTAAGTCGAATGCAGAAAAAGAACATCAAGAATTGTTAATTTCACGCGAGCCCTTGCACACTTTTCAGTTACCGTTGTACAAGTATGGTTCTACTAAAGAACGGCAATTTGAATTTAACTCTGTAGTTGGAACTTTGCATAATGCTGACAAATGTACAATTGATTTGAATTGTGATGGTAAATTAGTTAATTTTGAGATCGATACCGGAGCTTCTGTAAGTGTGTTTGATAAAATATTTGGATGTATTGTGGAGAGATAACAAATATAATATGAATGTTTTTGTTTGTAAACAAAATCTGCCACAACCAATTGTAGAAAGAACTTGGCTGGATATTTTATGGCCCAATTGGAGGCAAAATTTCATGTTACAGCAGATAGGAGTTCAGAGTTGTTCTAATAAGAAAGTGGTGAGAAATGAGACCAATAAGAACGAAGAATTACCATCAATCGGAAGTACAGTGTGGACAAGAAATTATACATCCAGATTTCCGAAATACAGCTACGGGTCATTTAGGAAGACGCTTGATATTGGTCAATGCCGGTGGAACAACGAGAAGGGTACACCTGCATCAAGTGAAGTATAAATCTAACAGGTCGGACACAGACAGTGGACAAGATAACTTTTGGATCTTTGATGGTTCCGTGTCAGCGCAGGACAGGGCGTGTGAGGAGAGACCGCAATGGACAAGATAACTTTTGGATCTTTGATGGTTCCGTGTCAGCGCAGGACAGGGCGTGTGAGGAGAGACCGCAAACTGGACGAGAGGAAGCTATTACTGCTTCCGCAGTGAACAGTCCACGACGATCTTTTAGAAGGATGAAACCACCTGACAGGCTGCAGATGTCATTTGGAAGAAGGGGAAAGTTGCAGTAGCTAGATTGTGAAACATCTATGAATATAGATGTTCAATTGTTTTGTTGATTTGGTTTGTCAAGCATGGAGTTAGCCATGTTGTATGTATATTCTTAGTTATGGATTAAATTATAATTTTGTATAAAATCGAACCCACATGATTTATTATATATATATTATATGTGGTTGGTAACACAACAGTTCCTGGGAAGTGTGACCAGATACAGAGGTATTTGCTTCCGGACCTGAGTTTTTCGGTCCCTCTGCGTCATACGTTGTACATTTTGCACATCGTAACCTTTCTTTGCCAACTCCGCAAACAAAGTATCATAGGGCACGTCGATAGGTAATTGCCTGATTACGACCTTCAGAGGACGATCTTGTCGAACCAGTGCACTTGCAAATTCAATCTTCTTGGTGGTGAGGTTGTGTTCGAGAGATTCGAAGTCAGCAATTGTAGACTGAAAATAAAAACCGGGCTAAGTGCCACAACAATCGATTTGCATTTTATTGCTAAAATATGGTCTATGTGCCTATGCCAGTGCGGTAAAAGCCAGGCTATGTGATATGCAGTCTGCAAGTAGTTCAAACTTTAGACACAAGAATGCACCTTGGTCTAAGTGCCACCTGCTGTGTATCAAAATATGGGCTATGTGCCAAGCGCCATGTGACTGGTTTTGTGGTTACTTGGACGTCTTGGAGGTTATGTGCTGCGTTTTGGCGTGAGTTCAGTGTGTTACGTATTTTTAAGAGAAGATTTGAACTATAACAAGTTCCATACAGCTTTTAGACAACTTCATCATAATACTACTGTTCAGTACCGGTTTTACATAAACACAGTGAGACAACACTTTCAAAATCTCAGATTTCGGAAACCGAGAAAAGACACGTGTAATACGTGCGATTTGTTACAGAACAAAATACAAAATGACCAGAGGAACAAAGAACTCCACCGCAACTCACTCGAAATTCACCACAGGAAAGCAGAGCGAGACAGAGAAATGATGAAACAAGAACACGAAGAATAAGCAGCTCCCATAAGTGATACCTGTACATTTTCAGTCGACTTGCAGCAAGTGTTGTCTTTACCAACATTAACCCACTGCCAAATGTATTACTTACGACAGTTGTCTTGTTTTAATCTGGGTTTGCACATGGCTGACAACAATCAGTGATTTATGTTTCTTTGGCATGATGGTTTGAGTGGCCGGGGAGGCAATGAAATCGCCAGTTGCATATTCAGAGGCATTAAAAGTAAAAAACAAACAAGAAAAAAAAGATCGTATGGAGTGACAACTGTGGTGGCCAAAATAAGAATAAGATGCTATTGTTTCTGTGGATATATTTGGTTTCTAAGAACTTTGTTGATGAAGTTTAACAAAGTATGTTGTCCCAGGCCACTCCTACTTAAGCTGTGACCGCGACTATGGTCTCATTGAAAAAAGAAAAAGAGTTGAGTAATGTGAGGTTCCTTTGGATGTTGTCAGACTTCTTTCTACTGCTTCCACAAGAAAAAGAACATTTCTAACAACACTGATGGATGATGACGATTTTTATGACTTCAGCGCAGCAGCTACAAGTTGCCTTAATACGACAACTTTAGGAATTGCTAAGGTTGTTTTGGTCAAAGTCACCATGGAAAAGCCAGGAACTGTATACACAAAAAAAAAACTTTCAGTGACGTTGAACAGTGGGTGAAAACAAAAGTGTTTAAAAAAGGGGTAACAAATGAAATTATCAAAAACTTTGAACTGCTGGGAATGACATCAAGATTGACGCCTGAGAAGAAGGAAGATCTGAAAAAAATGATTCCATACCTAAAGGAAGAAAACAAACGTTTTTACACTGAACTAACACAGTAGCCATGGTTTGCAGAACACTATTTACATATTAACAGTGTCAATATTTTTATATAGCCTACAGAAAAGTACTGTACCCTGCATTTTTTTCACATTAATTATTTCAATAACAAAGTTTTCAAGAAAACAGTACTTTTTCCGTAGGGTGTACTTAGACTGAAGTACTTGTTTTTTATGTTTTATGAATAAAATTTCTTAAAAAAAACTATTTTCTTATCCATAACCTATTGTTTGCTAACTCTGCACTTGTACATTTTGCCTTTCATTATGTGATATTTTAGGGCACTTAGCCCAGTTTTAATGGCACAGGAGTTGGCACATACCTCATTTCATAAAATGTTCAAAGAAAAGAGGTAATTACAGGAATAATATTCCATAGATAACATTAAGCTTTTGAGTGTTTCTATGTAAGTGCTTATGTCTTTTTTACGCTTTTTTTGGAAGCGAAAATCACAAAATGTGATACAGACAATGTTTTTTATGTTTTTCTCGGAACTTAGATTTTGGCACTTAGCTCGGTTTTTGTTTTCAGTCTACAATTGTTTGACAGTGAACTCGGATACTGCTAGCTGTACATCGAATTCGCGGTTCGGATTTCAGAATATTGTGCAGTGTAGCCACAAATGTGTGCGGGGACGATACATTGTAAATAAATATCGGAGGTATTTTGCGATTGGACGAAGTTGTTTCACCTACGATTTCAATTCCATCTTGATGTCCGTTGGTGGCAGATGTTCCTGCCATAGAATCAGAGTCCTTGGTATAAGTCTGAAGAAGCTGATAAGCGTTGGACACTGGCACTGAGGCAGCAAGCGGCACAGATTGACTAGCCTTGGAAGCTTTCCTTGGATTCACTAACTGAAAACCATCGGAGTTGGTATCTTGGTCTGCACTAGAAATCGACTGTTGACATTCCCTCTTGCGAGATTCTTCAAAATCTAGCCTACTCACCGGTCTGGAGTTCAGGCCACCATGAAAACCACCTCTTGGGTAGGGAAGATGCCGAGGGATGGCGCCGATATTTCTGGATTTCAGATCTTGGAAATGTGAAGTCATCTGGGCTGCTGGCGTGCCTTCCTGGTTGGCAGTCTCTGTAGATAGGTTCTCTTCCATCTCGACCTCGTCTGACCAGTCGCGTCCTCCTTCGGTACTACCCATGGCTGAAGAGATGGACAACACACCGGAAGGAATGCGGTCGTCTAATGAAATATTCTGCTTGTCCGACATCTAGGCAGAGGTTCCATAACTAGGCAACGTCTTCCGTAATCCCCTGGCGTGGCTTGGTATCCACCACACCAGGGACTCCACTGTGGATGTGGTCTTGTGGATGATGATCTTTTTTTTTTTTTTTTTTTTTTTTTCAATACTTAGCTCCTGATTATATAGTCTGGGATAAAAAATATTTATCATGAGAGTTTCACTTGTATTCCCCACGTTTCATTTTCTGATCTTCCTTACAACTTAAGTATTCACACATCTTTTGAAGGATAATAAAACACATTTTTTCACTAATTACAATCGAAGTTATCCTTATTTGTGTTACTAAAACTTATGTTTGTTTTGCATTTGAGTCGCACTGCCATCTAGTGTGCGCTGTAGGAAATATAAGATTTGGTGGACAATGCACACTCAAATTCAGATTAAACAAAACACTCCGATCTGACGCTTGTGGCGCTCATGGTGGTGACCATCCAAACTAAAGCGCATTCAGTGGAATGTTTTTTTTTGTAACGTTGATGCAACGTTATCACAACGTTGTTCCCCTACATACAACATTCATCATATATACAACATGTATACAACGTTGTGGCAACGTTATCACAACGTTATTCCCCTACATACAACGTTCATCATAAATACAACATTCATACAACGTTGTGGCAAAGTTAGAGTGTTGACTGGGTTACTTTGAACGCATCAACTACTAGCTAATTTTTAATAACATTTTATTTGACTATAGCACAAGTACCAAAGAAATAGCTATATTTTATTTATAACTTGACAAAGGTACTAGGAATTAATTAACAGAGTTAGGTAAAAACAGTATTCTCAAAAAATATATATTTTTACTGTCTTCAAATTTTGTGTTTTTTTAGATTATTTAGGCAGTTCTTAAGCTCTATACATGATTAATAATATTGATAACGAATAAAAGGAAAATCTTTCAATGTTTTTTACTACTTTATGCTTATTTTAAAGAACCAAGGTAATTGCATTTACAGTTTAACTTAATTTGTAAGACATTTTTACTAATTTATGTGTCTAAGGTATGTTATTTAGAATGTATGAACCTGTATAAAGTTGACATTTCTGCTATCAGAGGAATTAACAACCATATTTTACAAAGGATAACGTTTACACTTTTACAACAATCAGAGACTAATATTTTAGAGTAATTGAATTAATCAGCCCTAGTCAATACTTTACTGCATTAGAAAGTTTGTTACTAATCTAATAAGTATGCTATTCTGCGCTATTCTAAGGCAAACTTTGTTTAATTTACTGCTTATAATGCAAAGTTTTGCACAATTTTCGATATATTCACTACCTTCAAACCAAACAATTGCACTTATTTAGTGCATTTAATTCATATTTCTTGGGAATTAACTTATGCTTCTTATAATTAACAAACTAAACTAATTACTTTGACATGTTAAAAACCTTCTTTTTACTATTTCCTATTCTATCAGGTTCTATATTGCTGATTTATCAATTTATGTAAGAGCACACTCTGGTAAATACACACATATTCTCTTTTTTTTACACACACATTTACACACTTATACGAACATACATCTGACGTTTTTCAATATTTTACTATGAAGTTTGCACCGTCGCTATTCAAACAAGGGCAGGCAATGTAGTATTTATGAGTATTAGTAAGCCCAAAGGGCTGTTTTTGGATGTCCAAGTTCAGATGAGAACTGCTGAGCTGAGAGACTGCTATGGGCCTTTTTCATGGGATTGCATGTGAACTGTGTGCATATTGAGCACTATTGAGTGTGTATGCTTCCAAGTTTTGATGTTATTTTCCTATAATTCTGCGAGACTGTAGATAGTTCTCCCTTTTCAAGCAGTTTTCTTTCATTGATTGGATACTTTTTGGGTACTTAGCTGTTTTTATGTTATGAAGCAGATTGTTGTAGAATATTTTACATGATCTTTTGATATATAGAGTGTCTTCTGTAATGGTAGTAATTATCTTTCCTTCTTGTGTTGTTGTTTTTGTGTTGGTTTCCTATTTTCGGTCATGTTGCAGTACTTAGAATAATTGCTATTGACATATTGATCTATGAAGCTCCCCTGAATAATCATTTGCATGATGCCCTATACTCCAGGCTGTACTTTGTTCTGAGTGCTTTCCTTTGAAGCCTTAGTATTCTGGTAGTACTGTACTGTAATTAGGCTTGGCTGTCCCTTTTATTCCTATGTTGTTGAGTTTCTCCATAACAGTGGCGTATACTGATTTAAGAACCTGGTCTATCGCACCATATCATAGTGTTCGAATGGACAAAAATTTGCTGGTGGGGGTGTTTTTGCTTTTTTAACTCATTTGGGGTGGCGGGTTGAAGTGATGTGACTCTGTGATTAAAAATGTATACCTCATAAATATAACATGGAAATATACACTGTCAGTAAAGGAAAGGATTTTAAGAATTTCATTCTTTCTTGCATAAATGAGAGGCCCATATTGTGAAATCTTATGTAGGCCTATATACGAGAATAAAAATAAAATTTCAACCTACCTATTTTCACGATTTTGAGTTCGGGTACTCCTTGTTGGCGCAGTGGTAGCGTCGTTGCCTTGAAACTAAGGGGTCCCGGGTTCGATACATGGTGGTTTAGATACCACTTTAACTGTAGGTCCGATCCCCATTAGCTTATCTGTTCATAAAGTGGACATACAAGAAAATTTCACAACGATTTGGAGCTTATCATCATTCGTACGCCGGAATAGACAGCTTGTTAATTATGTCCCTCATTTCAGTTCACTACACAACATTGGATTGATTTGTTGTTTTAAGTCCACTTTATGCACAGGAAGGCTAATCGGGACTGGACCTACAGTTTAAAGGTTTAAAGTGGGATCCGAACCACTATGTGCCTCCACCGGGAATCGAACCCGGGACCCCTTGATTACAAGGCGACGACGCAACCACTGCGCTATCGGGGAGGCCACCACTACACAACACAGCACATATCATTCACAAAAATACAATCCACTCAATACTGTATTCACACGCTGCCTCTAAATAAATTCCACGCATCAAGCCCACTCGACGCGATCTAGACTAGAACTGCTCTTTGTCATTTCGGTAATTTTTAGATGCGCTCATAAACCATTCCCGCTCAGCCAACAATTTTCTACTCCCCAGTGTATCTCTAATTGCTTGAAGGTCAACGACCTCTTTTTCAACTCTTCTGCAAGCATTCAATGATGTTCTTGTCCCTGCCATGTGACACACTTTCCGCTTGACTGCGATATTTTGGCTTCAAAATTCCCCATTATTTGGAAAATTACATGCTGTAAAAAATTGGTTTGCAACATTGACCCAGACTGTTGAGGAAGTTCAGAGGATTTTTCCCTCGCCATATGCAACACTGTTCTCTCTCCTGTAACAGTTTGGCTCCACAATTCCCCGAAGCTGGTGAAATAACATGCTGGGAAAAATTGGATTGCAACATTGATCGGGTGCTCTTTGTGGTAGCCCTGTCAAGCTTGCCCATTACCCCCGTGGAATTGTCCGCCGACGGGCGAGCCGTCTCGCGAATTCAAAGAAAGCGGGCAATGTTTCCAACTCCTCTAAGAAATCAGGTTCATCTTCTTATTGAAATGAACAATTTTATGCACATTTTCTGATAGATATTTTTCTGTATTTTATTCACTGAGTCTGGGCTTCGCAGATAGCCTAGATAGCCCCGAATATACGCCTCTGCTCCATAAGCATCTCTATCCTATGCCTTGTTGCTGCTTGATATCTGAGGTATGTTGCTGCTTGATATCTGAGTTAGCTTGTTTGACTACCTATTATTTTTGGTATGACTGTGGCTATTGATGTTCCTTTCTGAATTCCATGTTGGTTTCTGTTTATCCTTGTTTCTGCTTGATATCTGAGTTAGGTTGTTTTTCAGTGCTATCCTTTTTCAACTTTATTGTTGATTGCTTTTGGTTTATTTCCTTATTTCTATTTTTATTTGTTTTAAAGGATCACAGATTTCATCCGTTCCACGTGTCCTTGCATCAATAGCTACACGGAACTGATTTTCAAAGCAGACTAGACTCTTGCATGTAGTCTCAAGCTCAAGTGAATGCAAATGTTCGATTCATTGACGAAATGTTGTGGTCTGACGAGGCTACATTTAAAAGTGATGGTCAGGTAAATTGCCACAACATGCATTACTGGGCCGCCGAAAACCCACGGTGGATGCAGGAGGTTGATCATCAACGTAGATGGTCTGTGAATGTGTGGTGTGGAATCATCGGCGGACGAATAATTGGACCTCATTTATTTCAAGCGACGCTTACGGGTGTTGTGTACCGCACATTTCTTCAAGAACAATTGCCCAGTCTTCTCGAAGACGTCCCATTACACATCAGAACACACATGTGGCTACAACAAGATGGCTGCCGAGCACATTTTGAGCTGACAGCAAGGAATCAGGTGAATGCAATGTTTCGTGGTCGCTGGGTAGGTAGAGGTGGGCCTTTGTCCTGGCCTCCAAGGTCACCAGACGTAACATGTTTAGATTATTATGTCTGGGGACGACTGAAAGAAATCGGTTACCAAAATCGCCCTACAACGAGGGACGACATGATCGAGCGCATAGTTGCTGCATGCAGGCAGATTAGTGAGGCAGAAGTTATTGCAGCAAAGAATGATTTCAGTGTCCATGTGCAGAAACACATTGAGACCGAGGGAAGACATTTCGAACATCTACTGTAAGTTGGTAAATGTGCATCACACTGGGTGCTTTACCTATTCTTCTCGTTTTCGTTGTTCATTGGTTTCTGATTACTCTTTCGTTTTTCTTATCATCTTTTCAGTTAGCCCTATTTCTCTTGTTAAACAATTGCTTGGCAATGAATTGTGAGAAAAGGACCTTTTTTTGTTGGCGAAGCAGCCGTTAAACACGCAAACGACTTCCTTATTGTGCATGACAGTAAACCATTCGTTGCCAGTCCTAAGCCTGGAGAAAGTGTGAAGGGCGGTCAAAGTTGTACCTCAAACAAAGCTTACAGTAGTACGGTGTTACAAGAGCGGACCCATTACCATAATTGTTTGTACAGGATCTTATGTACTCTGTCCAGTGTTTGTGTTTTGCTATTTACGTACGTAATTACTCACTTTGGAACACCAACTTCATGAGTCGGAATTGTTTTGGTCGCCATTTTGAAACCGGTCATTGGATTGCAAAATCATGTAAAAAGAAGTAAAGTGTTCCCCTGTGCTTAGCACCACGCCGTGAAGGCGTATAGGGGGTGTGGGGGTAACGCCCCACACTTTCTTGATCCGGTCGTGAGTAGGGGTGATGTGATCAGCATCACGCCCCTGACCGCCTTTACCCCCCAGGGTTTCCCCCAGGTACCCATGTTATTCGACGCTGGGTAGGCGCCGGGGCCGCTTCCACCAATCATGTTCGCATCCTTTTCACGTTTTCTTTGACCTTTAATACAGTATAATGGGGGATAAAATAATGTTAATGAGTAAAGGACTGAATATAGGTTCTAGCCTAAGCCCAGCATTGGCTGAATTGGTTATGAATGAATGTGGAAAAAAAGTGATAGAAAAAGGAGGTGACAAAATGATTTTGTTTACAGATATGTGGACGATTGTTTTGGCATATGGAAGGGAACGAAGAGACAGCTCGATATATTTGCCAAAGAAATACAAGATGAAGGAAAAGTGATATTTTTGGAACTCGAAATCGAAGAAGAAGACAAGATTAGCTATCTAGATATATTGATGAAAAGGACCCGAAATGGCAACCGCTTGGCATCAGAAAAAGTATGTCGCAGAGGTATTCTGACACAAAAGAATTGATGTAAGTGAGGTGAAAAAATAAATTTTATAAAGAATATGGAGGACAGAATCAAGAAAATATGCACAAAAGAATGTGAAAAAGAAAGCAAAATAAATAGCCTATAGAAACAGCTGGAAAAGAATGGCTATGAGAATGAGGATAGACTGGACATAAACAGAAGAAGGAAGAAAAGTGGCAGGGGAGAATTGAAAGAGAAAGAAAAAGAGGAAGAGAAACAAAAAGAGAGGAGGTTTGGAATAAGGAGTATGGGGAGGACCACAGAAAAGACATGCAAAGTTCTTAGAAAAAGCGGGCATTAAAACTTACAAGAAGGGAGGGAGAAGCATCTTAAGAATAGCGAAGAATGCAAACAAGAAAGAGGAAAACAAAGAAGATGAAGAGGAAGCATAGGCGCCGACTCCATGGGGCTTGGGGGGCTCGAGCCCCCACAATGTTAATGATGTGGGGGCAGAGCCCCCCAAATAATTTTGCTTATGAGGATCTAATGTATTATTTTTCTTCTTTTGTATAGTTCTCTGAATTGTGCCACATGAACTTAACTTTAAATACACATTTGAAATGTTCTAGACCATCAACGTTGGGGTGCTATGATCGGAGACAGCAAAACACATGACTTATTACTATATACTAAGTATATAATTATTATTTACTATTATACATATATTAATCAGAGACATAATGAATTTTGCCAACGACTTCTTAAAGACTGTTTGGAAATCCCCTAAAACAATGCAAATATTTAGGAATATTATTGATGTGAATGAGAAGGCTGGCCATACTGGACCGCGACCACTTTGCCCTCGTCGGTGGACGTTGAGAGCCTCCAGTATGCAACAGATCTTAAGGAACTATGAAAACCTTCTCAATTTTCTTGAGAAATTTTCTGAAGAAGATTCTACTGACGCAGCATCAAAATGTGCTGGATACCTGGAGACAATGCTTCACTTCAAGATATTTTTCTTCCTCTCCCTCTACTGCCATGTGATGGGTCCAATAGAAGAGGTAAACTGTAAGATTCAGTCTCCACGCATTGGTGCTACAGAAGTGGAATCAAAACTAAAATACTTGACTGACATCTTTCAAGAAAAGCGAATGGGTTTTGAGCAGTTCTGACTGAAATGCACAGAGGGCAAACCGAGCCTAGTTGATGAGTCAGAATTGCCCCGGCAACGTCACGTCCCTAAGAGACTTGAAAATCCTGATGCTGCCAAACTTATAAATCAATATACACTGACATGTGTGACACAGCAAAATCATGTGTTAAACAAGGACATGAATCTACAGGACTACAAAAAATAACAGCCGTAGAGAAAGAATGCATCTCAACTGTGAACAGTTGCACAACAAACTTTCAGCAAACGCGAGAATTCTTTCGCCAAGATTTGGATGCCGATAGGCTCCCCTTATAGCAAACGCGGTATACACATGTCCATGCTTGGTGATATCGCCAAACAGAAGAAAGTGGTTCTAACTAGCATGCGTGCGTGACGTAAGGAAGTTTCTTTTGGAAGACAGCACCCTTTAGGAGCTTCTGCCTGAAGTTGCCAAATTCATGATGGTCCTCCGCGCTGTGCCACTGACGACAACCACAGCCGAAAGGTCATTCAGTGCTATTCGCCTACTAAAGACATATTTGAGATCTACAATGAGGCAGAAGAGACTAAGCAGCTTAGCGGTACTCCACATACATCAAACTGGGCTTGATAATTTGGACCTGAGGCCGCTCGTTAATGAGTTCATAAAAAAAATAACCCACTGCGTAGAGCAACTTTTTATTTATTTTTAAATCATGTTCATATGTTTTTGTTGTGTATGTCACTTTATATCTTAGTGTACACGCTATTTTTTTATTATTACAAAATTACATTTAAAAAGTTAAATATTGTAGCAAGAACAAAAAAGTAAACTATTTTCCTGCGATTTGTGTTAGCATTTATGTAAATAATTAAATAAAACTGTTAAATATTGTAAATGTTCGTTATTTTATGGGTACGTCAACACTATGGTTATTTGTAATCCATCACATGTCTGTTGCGGACATTGCAACACACCCATGCCCTCGCCGGGACTTGAACCCGAGACCTCTGAATCAAAGCGAGTTGAGACGACCATCCAACACGCTCGGCTACAGAGGCCGGCATAAAACTGTTAGGTTGGTCTCTTAATGTAAATACATACTTTTCAATAAAAATGTTAATTGTTATCTAAAAAAAAACAAATGAACAGACACGAAAGACATAAAGAGTCTTAAACATTTTCTAAACGTTTTTCATGTTACATTTCATTTGCATGAGGAATATAATAGCTGCTTAAAAACTGGTATACGAAGACGTAATTTTTATTTTTAAAAAAGGGAGTGAGTGAGTCATTCATTCATTTATTTCAGTGATCAGATCCCCCCCAATAATTTTGACAAGTCAGCGCCCCTGAGAGGAAGATATTATCTTCGAAGTGGGATGTAAAGAATGTCATAGTGTGTACATAGGATAAACGAAAAAGAGACTGAAAGACAGGTTAGGTTGAAACAACATAGGGATGATGTACGACTTAAGAGAGAGAGAAATGCGGTATTTAAACACATGAGAGAAACAGGACATGACATAGAGTGGGATGAGGCTAAGCAGATAGGAAGGGAGAAGAGAATACTAGTGAGAAAATGGAAGGAGTCCAAGGAAATAGAGAAGAAAGTTGAAGAAGACACAATGAACTGGAATGGGGGACTGAAGTTAAACACAGAATGGAAGAAAGTGTTAGAAAGAATGGAAAGGACAAGAGAGAAAGAGGAGAGAAGAAGGAAGAAGAATGAAGGAAATAGAGCGTGAGATAAAGAGTCCAGCGACATTCTCTTTCAGGTGAAAGTACAGTTGACAAGGGAAAGACATCTGCTAGATTGTTCCAGAACTACTTTCTAATAGTCTCCAGGAGTGTACCTGGTTACATTTGTACTTGGTACATTGTCTGAAGGATACCTTGCTAGAAGGTTGAAACGTTACGTTTAGTTTATGTTTTATAATAAAATAAATTTCTGCCTAGGTCAGCATATTTAGTTTTTACAAATGTTTCATATGACAATCGTATTTTTTCCCCGCATTTCTGAATCTGCATTCCAGACATACCATTCCCATTTGAAAATCGCACGAACGGGGCATGTGCGCCCCCCGCACTAAAACCACAAAGGGTGGCTTTCGGGTTGTTGCAAATACTTTGTACGGATTGTTTGGGCCCAACTTAGTGGTGCATTGTTTTGTTTCAACTTGTTACGATCTCCCTTTCTCGAGAAAAAGATAGTGTCTGGGTCGCTCTGAAACACCCTATGTATATAGATATATTTATGAGAGCGACACGGGATATTTTTACTTGGAATCATCAGAGAAGCAGGAGCTATTGGTCTATTTTCTAAACCGATCAGGGTAAGCTATCCTACACCCTTATCTGCCATTCGCGTTGCTCAGTTCAGTATAAAATCTAATTATGAGTTCTCTTAATGTTAATTTAGATATTTATACCTGCCCTTTCAGGGCTGTCTCTACCATAAATAGAATTAAACGGGAGGGGCAAGTTACATCTCTATTTAAGATCCCCTCATTCATGTTGGAACGCTACGATTTTTTTAAGAAGAAGGCAGTTTGTTTAACACTTGAATTTTTTTGTGAAAGTACCTGTGTACCAATAGCGTGTGCCAAATTATTTGTAGCTTGAAACTTTAATCCTTTCTTCTACAGGGTCATATACATGTACTTGTTGTTAAAAAATTCCAAGTTCAGGGTTAAATATCTCTGGTGGGCAGTTGTTTAAAAATCTGAAATTTGTACACAATACAGTACTCAATAATAAGTAACTTAAGTAAAAATTTTGAGTTTGAGATTCAATTGGTTTAAGAGATACAAAACTTGTGAAACATTCAATATTTTGCATTAAATATGATATGCCTAATTTCATTTCTTATTAACATCTTGTGTTAAAATTCTGCAATAAAGTACGTATATATACGAGGGCGTGCTGAAAAGCAAAGCTTCCTATATTTGTTTTACCTTGTAGACGCATTTTGGATTTTGAGCAACGTGCCATACATTGCACTTATAAGACTTTCCCTCTTCTCCAAAGGTTTCAAACTTCTATCGCCAGGGGGTGCGGAACTATAGCGAGGAAAATGGCAGCATGTAACCATGCAATGTCGGTGTAGCACCTGAAGTAGCGTGCCGTGATCGAGTTTCTAACCGCATAAAATGTGCTACAAACTGACATTCATCTGAGACTGAAGGCATTTTATGGGGATGAATGAGTAGATATCATTACTGTGCTATCTTGGGCTTTTCATGCTCGTAAGAAAACCCCAGCTGAAGAACTCTCAGCGTATGTGAGAGAATGGACCCTAGATCGTTATGTTCATAATCGCACCCTAAATTAGACATTATCTATATTTTTGTTTAACCTTATTTAATATAAAATACTGTTTCAATTTCACTGTCGTATGTTTATCATTGTGTCTCATATGTGCCACTTATTACTCAATATCTCTATTACACTACTACTATTTACACGTATATAAGCTGATTACCTCTGTATAACTTGTATACAAATATTACATAAACTCTATCAAATCAAGCAATATATGAAATTAGTCATGTTTATAAGTATGTTGTAGATTGAAATGTCATATTTCTAACTTGATGTAATATTATTTTTGTATTTTGTGTTCCCTTATTGTTTACTCTGTGAACACTGTAATTGGGCATGTGCCTGTCTGTTCGACATAAATAAATAAATAGTAAATAAATCTGCATATGCTAACAACTGAGTCACACCATTTAATTTTAGTCCTTCTTTAGTTTCTTTTACCTTCCTAACAGCATATTCTAAGGCAAAATTAAAGAGGAATGGAGATAATGCATCTCCTTGTTTTAACCCATCATGAATTGTAAATTTGTCAGACATATTAATACCCACACGAAATTTACTTTCTGTTTCATTGGTGCATACTTTTATCATACTAACAAGCTCCTTAGGTATTCCAAACTCTACTAATATATTATATAATTTATCTCTTTTGACCGAATCATATGCTTTTTTGAAATCAATGAATAGCTGATGGACACTGATTATATTCCCACTTTTTCTCAAGTGTCTGTCTGATGTGAAAAATTTGATCTGTAGTTGATCTGTTACATTTAAATCCACATTGATAATTACCTATAATTTCATTAGCATATGGGGTTAGTCTTGTTAAAAGAAAGTTAGATAATATTTTATATGTTTCTGAGAGTAGAGAAATTCCACTGGAATTATTGCAGTTCATTTTAACACCATTTTTAAACACAGGAACAATTATGGATTCTTTCCACTGTTGAGGGATTTCTTCTTTATTCCATATTAAATAAATTAATTTATGAATTTCACATATTAATGAATTTCCAACATATTTAATTAACTCAGCTGGTATTAAATCAATGCCAGGTGCTTTGTTATTCTTTAGCTTTTAAATAGCATCTTTAACTTCAGTCAAGTTAGGTTCTGGAACTAAAGGTTCTGCTGTGTGCACTTCATTTACTTCTGATTTATCTTCTACATGAACATTTAAAATGTCATTAAAGTAGTTCTTCCATCTATTTAGAATATCGTTTGGGTCAGCTAGAAAATCACCGTCTTTATCTTTTATCAAGTTTACTTTAGGTTGCCACCCCTTTCTAAATTCATTTACACCTTTATATAGATCTCTGATATTTTTGTTTTTGCTGTTTCTTTCAATTTCGTTAATTTTGCTTTTCAAGTAATCTCTTTATTTACTTCTAAACGTGCGGCTAACTTCTCGCTTTATTCTATTATATTGCTTAGATTTGTATCATCAGAGTTATTTAACCACCTAAGTCTAGCCTGATTTCTTTTTTCTATTAGATTATGACATTCATTATTAAACCATGGCTTACTTTTTCATGGCTTATGGTATCCTATACTTTCTTTAGCTGCTGATTCTATTGTATTACGTATGTGCTCCCAATTCATATTTACTTCTGTTTCATTTATATTTTCATCATCATTTTCATCCTGCAAAACATCAAATCTATTTGACAGTTTAATTTGGTAATCTTTCTTAATTCTTTCATCAGCAAATTTTCCTGTATTAAATTAAATTAAAATCACGCCCTCGTATACATATTTATTGCAGATCACTTTCAGGATTGTAATGTTGTTGATTGACATTCCAAATTACAGTTTGCAGAATTTTAACACAAGGTGATATTAAGAAATGAAATTAGGAATACCATATTTAATGCAAAATATTGAATATTTCACGAGTTTTGCATCTCTTACACCAATTAAACCTCAAACTCAAAATTTTTACTGAAGTTAGTTATGACTGAGTACTGTGTTGTGTACAAATTTCAGATTTTTAAACAACTGCCCACCAGAGATATTTAACCCTGAACTTGGAATTTTTTAACAACAAGTAGCTACATGTTTATGACCCTGCAGAAAAAAGGGATTAAAGTCTCAAGCTTAAAATAATTTTGACACACACTATTGGTACACAGGTACTTGCACAAAAAAATTCAAGTGTCATTTTGAGCGATTGGGATACAAAATTTTGACCTTAATATTTATTATGAAGGAATAATAAGAAAATTACACACAAATATAATTGTAGCTTATAATGTGCTTAACATTACAGAATTTGTCTCATTGTCCTAGGACTTAAGAGAACTGAGAAAGAAATGTTGCCGCTGATGCTTACGAATGGAGAAAATGACGCGCGCCTTGATAAAAATATGCCCGCCTTTTTCAAATCGGTCATAATAAAAATAAAAGAACAGTGGTTTAGAACTGTCAACATATGAGGCTCACACCACACAAAAATAAACTTTTTTAAAAATGGTCAAGCAACCATGTTGTACTACTTGATATGGATTGACCCATAATGATATATCAGATATTTGTACAGTAGCAAACTAATTCCTTTACTAACTGGTTTAAGATGTCAAGAAATTACGAAATTGTTTTATTATGAATAAGATTTTGTTTAGTTTTCTTCCTCTATTAATATAAAGTATTAGAATTTGTAATTATATTTTATTTGCATTCTTCTTCTACTTTCTTGTGCGCTTATTGTTATTAGTGAAAGTAAATCTGATAATTATCTCTTGAGACTTGAGAGAGAGAGAGAGAGAGAGAGAGAGCATTCTGCACTCTGCACTCACAACCGTACCACTTTGTGTTTTTTTTATATTATCCTTAGTAAAGCACATAAGGTGTTTAAACTAATCGCTTATATTTTTTGTTATAACAAAAACTCACCCCGCCCAGGGAAATCTTTGGTGGGAGGGAATTTTGAGGTAAAGATTGTCGGTGAGGGGGAAATCTCCCCCATTTCCCCTAGGATTTCACACCCTGCTATACATATTCGTTGTATAACAACAAAATGACTACTGCAAGGGTTGCAAAATGCTATGACAATTCGTGAAAATGATGATAATAAACAACCAACGTACAGTAGAGGCTAACGGAATTACACTGAAGTATGCCCCCCCCCCCCCACCTATCAACGACAAATGGTTTAATTCGCGCACTGAGAGGGAAATGTTCAGTTCAGGTCTTTTAGGGGAAAGATTACGTGCATGTGGAGTGGGGACGGGGTACAGCCTAGGGTCTCCATATACAAAGTGGTTGTAGCTTTCTGCTGGAAAAAAATGTTTTGAAAAATGCAACAAAATGTATAGCAAAAACCAAATATTTGACATGGATTTAATATTAGGGTCTATGAACTAAAAATTATTATCTGTTAACCGGATGTACTTATTTAATTAATCGAAATTTAATCGATTTCAAAACGTGTTTATAACTTGTAGCGAAATCAACACAATGCAATGTAGTATATTTTCCTAATAATTAGGACATACAGTATGAAGAACAACACACACACACACACACACACACACACACATACACACACACACACACACACACACACACACACACACACAATCGTATAATTTAAATCCAAAACTTTCGCCAAGTATTCCAAGCAATGGTTTGTGACTCATATTTGAAACAGTACAGTTGATCTGAAGTAAGAATAAATTCCAGTGGTAACGTAGAAGCTATTAAATGAGTTTGCATTCATATATAGGATAGGAAATACCATTTTCAATGGGCCGTGGTACCGAACTTGTTCACCTTGATGTCCTCGCACACTGAGAATGTTGTCTGCGCTGTAGGGTCACCCCCGTGTGTATTTATATTCAAGACAATTACAAGTACAAGAAGAAAAATTATGGTATTCCGATTGACAGAATCTTTGTTTAAAATATTGTACTTCATTTCTTGAGTATTTTGAAAAATCTAGCATCGCTTCTGCTGTGAAATGGATTCTCTTATTTACATTATATTCATTAATTCTAAGCCACTCTATGAATGACAGAATTGACATCAGTTGCGGAGAAACCCTGATGTTGGAGAAAGAAAACAAAGGTTTTTATCCTTCGTCTCAGTGGTTGCGAAAAGGCACCACAGATCTTGCAGTACGGATGGAGATCTAAATGTTCCCTCTTATGCGGTTGGCATTGTATTGCACTCATCAGGGAACCTTTTTCCGTAATGTAAAGAGTATACACAATTCCCCTCTATGAAAAATAATATGAAATATTAATAACATTGTAATCGAAGAAACCGTTCAATAATCAAGAAGTTCATATTTGTTTGTCGAGTGTCAAACCACTGTTTTTGTCTCATGAAGGAATTCAAAACAATTTTAACATTTTACAGTGTATTCTACAGAATGTACTACAGAACCAGTAAAATGTCTATAATGGTGCAAGAGTCTTCCATTATAGCAAATAGCCGAGGCAAAATAAGTTGAGACATCTATTAAAAAGAATGGACTGTCTCGACTGAGAAAGATCCCAAACCAAAATCAGAATACTACCGTTGAATGTTAACAGGGAAAAAGTCAAAAATCGACTAACGTTTATGTGCTGAACTAATGGCGGTGCATTTTAACTTGCAATTTCTCAATGTGGAAAGATTTGGTAACCTAAAGGAATGGGTCATAAAACTCAACTATGTATAATCAGATTATTTATATGTAATAACACAAAATATTGTGCCATGATATTACTAAAGACTGAGAAACTGAGAGCATCGATATGTTAGGGTTCCCGACATTATCGCAAGTCCTAACTTCACACATTATTATTCCACTTTCAAGTGTTATTCTACATCCAAAATTAACCACTTTAAAGTACCCAAGCTCCAGTCCTCGTGATCCTGTCATCTGGATTTATTCAACCTTTCGGAAAGAATAAACGTTTGCAGTAATATTTATTCAGTGCTCAGACATTCCTTGAACACCTACCCTGAAGAAACGTTTCAGTGTAGGCCATTCAGGGACCTGCACAAGACCCGGAAGAAACCCGTTTGCAAGAAGGCGCGCCTACAATTATATGCAATACTCACGTCAAGCCCAGGTGTTTGACATCGCGCAAGCTAGCTTCAAGCCACAGCTGTGCAGGGGCCTCGATGTCTGCCAGGTTTTTATCTTTACCTGGGTCCTAAGAAGACCGAAAGACTCCATGTAGTTCTTGCAGGTAAACGCAAGCACTACTGTCTGTGTTGCCAATGGCCATTATATTTCACTACGCATGGAAATATTTGAATTTCTGCTAGACGCAGGTACCTTGAGGTTGTATAACCATTGGTGTATCAAGGGGTGGGCGAGCTGGGCGACCACCCTGGGCCTCACGTCCCATGAGGTTGATACGAAAAACGTAATAAATGGAAGTGAGAAAAATAGAAAAGGCTAATTTTTGTGGGCAATAAAATTTAAACCTTTTGTTTTTATCTGGCTTTATATTCTAGTTTAACGTTATAATTTGATATGAATACGTGAAATCGGAGGCGGGCGGGAGCTCTAAGCCTAAGGGGCCCCGAAAAAGTCAAAATAATTCCCATTTCTCATGTGAAACATTAACGCAAAAATTGCTTGGACATTTATGACATTTATTCTTTTCTTGAGAAAAAAGCGCTTTGTTTTGGCTTTTCTTCTGTCTCGTGACCTTGCATAGCCTACCCGATTTTAATATGTTAATGATAAAGCACCTCAAACTGCCACGCAGCAAAGTATGGTGAATTTAAATGCTTCCGTTGTTTTAAACTGAAGAAGGGCATGGATAATATTAGCAGTTCTTACTTACTTCCTACAACTTCAGATGAAGCACGAAGATGATTTATCTTCCGAATTTCTTGATCAAGTTCTACGTTTCAGGAATGTGCTTAAATCTGAAATCAAGCGCTTGGCAAAGTTTCTTCTCCTTGATAGCTCTACCTAGCTTCCAGTGTTCTCTGTATCCTGTACCGGCACTGTTTGTTTTCTACTCTTCAAGTAACAACTACGAAAAGAGAACTATCTTTTTCAAAATTGAAACTTAGGAAAAACTTCTGAAAGTTAGTGTAAAATGGTATGATGCAGCCCAAATTTGGCGGACTCAGTAAACTCACTCTTGAACGAGAAAGGGCAAAATCTAATAATGTTTTGAAGTAAAACTGTCATTCGCTGCCCAGAAGCCAGCTTTCTGTTAAGCAAGCTGGTTTCATTTAAATCATGTTGATTTAAATGACGATTTAAATTGGGGAATTCTATTTTTAAAAAATTACTTATTGAAATCACTTTAAACACAATTACAGAATAAGGTACACAAGAAATTTGTATATATCAGAATCACTTTTTGTGAAAGTACATTCATCTCGTAATCATTTAATGGTGTTTATTAGGCTCTAAGAAAGGAAATAAAGGAAACAAAATATGTGTACTGATGGGGTGAAGCTCATACGAAAGTAAATGTAATATGTCATCTGAAAAAAAAAACACTTAAATTTCCCTTGATTTAAATTAAAATTCAATAATTTTTATAAGCAAAAATAGCACATTTTTAAAATAGAATAATATACAAATTACTAATCATGTCAAACCGTAAATAGTGTCATTTTCATTAAACTGGCAGCTGATATTGGCTAACTATAATTAAGAATACTAAAATTCGGCTACAAAGACTGTAAAAATTATTTTAAGTTAAAATTATAAAGTACATCCAGAATATTTTATTCTCACTGTAAGAAAAGTAACTGAAATTATAATAACGTAATAATAATACCTAAGGGTATGAGACGATAGTTTCATGAACACACTCAACAAACATTTTCATATTAGGTTCATATTAGGTTCTGTTCAGTTCCAGAAACAGAGAAATGCTTATTTACATGTAATTTGTTATTTGCTTTAATCAAAATGTTCAATTATTTTACAGGACCGTTTATCAGAGAAAGCCTTTTTATATAAAAAAATATGTCTATGTGTACGGTGCCAAAAAACATGAAAGCAATTTTAAGCGTGTTTTTTTTTAAATAAAAAGGATCGATTTAAATAAAAATATGACAAATTATAAATAAAAATCATAATTTTTATCCACCCAGCTGTTGAGGGGCGAGGGAGGGGATAAATAAATATTTGTATTTTCTTCTTTTGAATACATAAATGTTACATAAAGATATTTTATAATATGTGAAAATTCACAGGTAGAGTATCGATTTGTATAATTATTAATGTAAGTGTAGCCACAACCAGCCATTCTAAGTAATTACATAAATTTCCTGAAAGAATCGGACTGTACTTGAGAGACCCAAATTTGTTTCTTACGGACGCGTACTTTACGATTTTGTTACGCCACTGCGTCAAATATTTAATATTACAACCTTCCCTCCGCTCTATCAAGAACCGACATTTTATGTGAGTCCTTCAATATTTCTACTTAAGCCATGGTTTGCAACATTTACGTCCTACAAACTTTGAAATCAGGAAATAAAGAACGACTCATTAAATAATATATAAGTTATATTTAAATATTCTTACTTCGTATTTCTGATATTTTTTTAAAAAAAGATTAGCATATTTAAGGATATTTCAGTTGTCTTACTGCTTAAAGAACTTCTTAAAAAACGTACTATTACTACTACTTTGGTTAATGAAAATTCCAGCAGTGTGTTACTGTAGCTGTGTAAAGTGTAAATTTCTTCGTCGCGTACTATTAAATATAATTTTCGGCAGAAATTTATTATTGTTATTATTATTATTATTAGGCTATTATTTAAATATGATAATTTGCTGACGTTTCCTTGATGACTGTGTATCGATTCACATTGATATTTCAAACTTAAAGAACGGATGGGGCCTTGCATTCTAATTTCGTCCGGGCCTCGCGATATGTTGCTATGCCACTGTACAGTGGGATCCATGAGTATTACCGTGCAAATTGTCCACCACCATGTTCGTGCACTTTATATGACCCAATAAGAACTTCAAGAATTAAAAGAAAACTCAAAACAAGCTGTTCACGACTTCTGCATCAGCATACATAAAAATCCATTGCTTAAAAACACACAGAATATAAGAGAAAACTTAATGAAAATAGTCATGGACAATTTGCACGATAATACTCATGGATCCCACTGTACCTAAGATTTTGTAACTTCTCAAAATTAGTTTCATTATTATGTCAAACCAACTACCACATATTTTCCAAATATGTTTCGAAGGTTTTGAGATAAGTTTGTGTGTCTTGAGTCTTGTTCATTTTATTTCACTTTTCTGGTCTTGAAATCGTAGATCTTCTCTCGGTTTCATATTTACGTCGTTTGTTTGTTGAAATGTGTAAATATGAAGATACAAGCTAACAATTATATTTTGCATCGTATTACTATCAATGCGGTCTATAGAACTAGATAACTAGCAACAACATGAGCGAACTACGATTTTTTGAAAGAGATGACAATATTCAAAAACCTTTTATAATGCAAATTATGGTCCATCGTGCCTTAGTGTTCATGGAGAGGGGATATCTTGAGCAACTAATTCGTATATTGAATTGGCAAAATTGCAGCAGAGAGAAAATCTGTTTGATTGATTCATTTATTTGGTAAATTTATGCACAATAAAGCTAATTGGGACTGGACCTATAGCTTAAAGTGGAATCCGAACCACCATGTGCCTCTACCGTGGATCTAACCCGGGACCCCTCGATTACAAGCCGACGACATACATAGGGGAGAACCCCTAAAAAATGTTTAATGTAGAACAACCACCAGTCACACAAAGTTCCAAAATATTTACGATGGCACTTTTTGCGAAACTTGGTTCGTACTCCTTTACAGGTGTCAGCAGTGGCGGCGATTAGGGGTGGGCCAAGAAGGGGTAGTTGCTCCCACTTTTTGCCACTTTTGCACCACGTTAACCTTATGTACCAAGGGAAATTAAACTGTCCTTGCCCCCCACTTTCGCACCTTGGCACCCTCGTTTTGGAACCCAATCGCCGCCACTGGGTGTGATTGATACAAATGTTTTCTGCCAAGGAATAAATGTCTGCAATTTCAAATTGATAAAGGTGATGAACATTTTAAGTGCCCCTTGACCAGTTTAGAATCTAAAAGTTGGCAACTGTGACTGCGTGACTCATGTATCTGGAGTCGGTTCAAAACCGGAATGAGCGTTCGCTGAAGATAAGCGAGCTTCGTCTTTCAAGGCCTTCCAGTTATCCGTGAGCTTTCGATGCTTGACGGGTCAAACCCCAGGTCTATAGTTTTACTCACCCGCTCGACAGCCAGGCAGGCCTAGTAAGCGAATCCGGCCGGTGTGCAGCTCTCTGAGCCATTGGAGTCTTCATGTTCCCGGCTGCGAATTTTTTTTTTCCAGTCAACTTGTGAATGAGGTTTCATTTCTTGCTCTCTGATTGGCTGTTGGAAAGTTACGGTGCTGTGATTGTGAGAATATCTTATTTGCGCTGTACACGATGATGTAGGCGACTTTAACAAGTAGTAAAGAAAGTGTAGAGAAACTGATCATTTGAATAATTATTAATTATGAATGATAAAGTAAGAAGTATTATACACGTGAATGGAATCAGATATAGAACTATCAAATTCAATTGTAAAATAAATTGTTTCATATTTTTCATCGCAAATTTGCTGCTTTTTTTACATCTGGCATAAATGTAGCAGTCTGTTTCTTGAGGGGGAAGGGGAACTTGCACACTCGAATTAAACACACACACACGCGCGCACGCATTAGTCATTCCATTTCTTTACAAAACGCATTGAAAAAATGAAAAAAATATTGTGTAGATATTGGATACAATATAATCATACCCTGGTCTACTAAAATTACACACACAATTTTATTTGTCACACTAATCTGTGTTAATATTCGAAGGAGCTTTGGGGGAACTTTATAACGTCTAAGCTGAAGGGGTGCCTTTTAAGGGTGTAATCACAGACTGGTGTAATGCTACTATGGTGGAAAATATGCTTTGTTTGTTCCCTGACGTGGCAAAAATTGCTTTGTTTGTCTCTCTCTGGGGGGAAAAATCCTGCTGACATCCATGAATACAATGCCATCTCCTAACACCAGTGATTTAAATATTTTAAAAAAGGGCAAATTTATGGTTATTTTTGCTCGAAAAATACCTAAATTTGAACTTACACTCCCCAAATGAAAAATTGTGGATAAACCCCTGTCTAACACAGGTGCTTATCCAGAATTTTCCATCTCAGAAGTGTAACAGTAAAAAAATAGGTTCAGAAAAGGGACATCTGAATTTTCTGTTGTGGTGCAGCTTGATTTATGAAGCAATGTTTAGATTTACTATTCCTTGATAATGAAAATAACCACGAAAATTTTGTATACTATGTGTAGAACTAGGATAGATCTTGCTACAATAATTGCTATTTGGAAAGTAGGTTTTTTTTTCCCTTGGTTAATCTTGGTTCCGAATTTTATAAAACACAGTATACAGGTAGGTACTGGATTGTGGGTATTAAAAATTGTGATTCATTATTCCCTTTTCTGTTTAAAACTGTATTATGGTATTATGTAAAGGTACATAGAGAAACATTAATCTCGCTGATGATAACATACAAGTATGTTATTCTTGCTTGGATTTTTAATATCTACCACCATACGGTGTTAGAAAATATAGGATGTAGATAGATGCAGTAATTCTGTTGCAAGGATGTATTATATTTAGCATTTGTACAATTTTATTAAAAAAATGATTTGCAACACTGATAAAAATGTTAAAATAAACCATAGATTACAGTTAGCCCCTGTAGTAAACAAATAATTGAAATCAAACATGGGCACAAGTCACATAAAGATGGTTTCCCCACTGAATGTGTTATGTATATGGTTTATTTTAGTCATTTGTTATGAATTTCTATTTCTACTTTGCTACTCTACCACCTGGTAATAATGTAAATTGATGATAATATGGTGAAACAGAGAGTTAATAATCGCACCCTGTACCACTCGAGACAACTTTCATCTCTTTTGCTAAGCTAACTACCTACCATAGAGGATAGTTTCTGACTTAGCTGTGTTTGTTACATATAGTACAATTACTAACCTCATAATGTTGCAAAGAATAGGGTTTCATCAATCATCACTGTTAATTTTCAATTTTATGGAATTCAACAACTGTCATGTAGTCAATTGAGTTCAGTGTTGCACTGCACTTTTTGACACTCGGTGTAGTACAGGTGTATTCCAGAGTGCGAGTGGTGCAAGGAAATGACGTTCAACCAAATAGACAGAAAGCGGTGCTCAAATTCAGAAGATTCAACAAATGCCTGTCTGCTGCTTTAAACGTTCATTTGATTAGTTAGCACTCACCACGTGATCATATGACACATACGCACCGACCTAAAATGTAGTGCAAATACCAAATACACTACTTGACTCCAAATCATTGAACTAGATGACTTGGTGTTGCACTGTGTAACCAATTAGATGCTTCGGTGCAAAGAGAGTCAAAAAGTGCAGCGAACTAGATGGGGCTAATATGGAGAATGCATTCCCAATCTAAGAAAACTCCAGTATGACCACCACTTGCATCATCATTTCCTCACACCCAGAAATTGCCACTTCAAGTATTTGGTTCAATTTGAGAAAATTCCTATGCCTCAGTTCCTTGAATTGTACAGCATATATATATCCTTTTGATGCATTTTTTAAGAGTATTGCAATTTTATCAGTTGAAATGTCCACTTGAACAATACCACTGTTACATAGTCAGTGGATTTTTTCTGGCAGTATGCTGTATTAACCAAAGAAATATGTATGTAACTACATGGATGCATGATCATTTATGAAAGTACAACATATTGTCCCAGTCTATTTCGATACACTTCTTAACGCGTGGTATAGTGCAGGCGTATCTCAGTGCCAGGCTGGTGCAAGAAAATGACATTTAATCAACTAGACGATAGCTGTGTTCACATTCAGAAGATTCAACAAATGTCTGTCTGCTGCTTTGAAATCTCATTTGATTAGTTAGCATGCAGCACGTGATCATACACCACACACTCCATAACATAGTGCAAACACCAAATCAACGAAGTAGATGAGTTTGTGTTGCACGCACAAGTGCAGAGAGAGTCAAAAAGTGCAGTGGACTAGATGAGGCTATTGTGAGTAGTTCCTATTGACACAACAAACCACCTTGAAGAGTGTTGGAACCTTTATTCCCCGAAAAAAAGAAAACACTCTACATAGCTACACCTCTTTTTTCTATTGATAAATGAATATGGTAATATGGACAATTGTGGATAACTTAGTTTACTTGAATTACCGTTTTAAATATTGCTTTGTGATAACTAATTGCGCTGTAAAAATAAAGTTTTTTCTGACCATAAATTCTTTTGCGGTCGTTCTATAACAAAAGAACTGAGTAGATTGTAATATAACTTAAACATAATTAAAATACCACATACCAGGAAATACATTGCCTACCAGTAGTAAAAATTTGAGTACAAACACTAGTTATAGTGACTTGTGTCATGCTACTCAGAAGACAAGATATCCCATATTTCTTCATTCTGTTAATATGTTTTTCTGTCTACATACTTTTCTCCATACCATGTTACTGATATACCAAATAATTTCCTCTCCTTGCTATCAAATTTAAAAAATCAATTACTTCCTATGTTTGTCTAATAACAAATCAATGCCAGTGCACTACAAATTTAAGAATTAAAATTTAAGCTTGGAATGAAGAAACTTGCCAGTTTCACAGATATGTATTATAATAATGTTACCTTTCTTCCTGATTGTATTACACGCTAGTATAAGATTACATAAAAAGTTCAATTACTTTACAAACTTGCAGTGCAATAACAATTTAAATTATGCATGCACCGGTACCCCCACCTAGCATTTTGTTTTTAAACTTGCAAAGAACTCTAGTTTCTATTTGTGTTATGCATTGAAATTAAGATAAAATATAAAAAAACTACAATATCTCATTGCCTGTCAAGTATAACAGATTTTACTAAGTGCATATATGCGGTGCAGAATAGAATTGTGGCTTTGCGGGCCCCGAAAAAAAAATCATTTAAAAATCAAATGTGAAATACACAAATTCTCAATTTACACCTGAATGTAGATTTCTGAAACCTAATAAAAAATATAAGTAGTATAGTACTTTTCAGAAAAAATTAACAAACAACCGTTTTGAATACTGAGCATAGGCAAATGGAACAGATAAACATTGAACATATTGTGAAGTAGTTTACTGATGCCAAGCCTTGCAAGCAAAAGTTTTAGGTTTTACAAATTGTCTTGGCCTGAATTTACTATTATTATTTCTTGAATATTGGTTGTTCAATGTGTGTTAAATGTACAATCATGAACACTTCTGGGTTGTAACACTGCCAGTAACATCCATTTGAATCAGTGAAATGCAGAAGTGTGTGGCTGGAAATTCATTAATTGAAGGGCTCGGGTGTAAAATATGGTAAGTGACATTTTGGTCATTTCTGAGTTCATTAAGAAAAAGGGTTATTAGAAGCTATACTGTAGGTAAATTGTGTTTGTGTTGTGTTTACCAATTTCAGAAGGCTTCACCGAGTCCAATGCAAATTGTATGAAATGGCAATTTCACTCTAAAATTGAAGGATGGCACATTGTACTTTGTAACCAAAAAATGACCAAAATATCACACACCATGTTTTACACCTGAGCCCTTCAATTGTCTTGATGCAAAATACATAGTTTTTTAAAGCATCAGCCTCACAATGTGGATTTGCTAGGATTAAGTATGCTTTCTTAACCTACAGGTACTTAAAGAACACTATAAGTGATGTTTTGTACTCAATGCATAATTGCGATACTGCCTTCATAATGCAAGAAATACTGTCGCTGACGTACTGGCAAAATCATGACTTGTGTTGGTCATACTTCAACATAAAGGGTTAAAGTATACATAAGTGCCTTCAATTTAAATGGATAATTAATTTAAATGCTTGAAGGAAGTGACTGGCCAAAAATATGGCAAGATAAGACCATGTGAAACAATATGACAGTAAGGAAAATAAGACATACTGAATACATATTTTTAACGTGTATTTCAACAATAAAAATCTGATTTTTTTTCTCTTTTTTTTGGAAAATTTCTCAACATATATAATAATGTTGCAAAAATTGTAACATACATAATTGATTGGTTTGAACTAGAAATTTCAGTGCACTCCATATTGTGCAATTAAATGTATGATTAATCAATTTGCACAAGAAAAAACAAATGTATCGGAGTTACAGATTCAAAACATGACAGATTTATACTTTATAATTCTATTGTTTTCAAATGTACATGTTAGATAACTAATCATTGTTTTAGGTTATATGCTGAATACAAATGCACAAACAGTAAATATGTATTTACACATACACACACACACAAAGTTGAAAATTCAATTTATTACAAGCAATGCAATAATCATCACGGGTTAGCATGAAGAATCATATATTTGTGTACATAAAGAAACATGGGAAGCAAGATTATCATACATTGAAATAATTTAATTTAAAAATAACAGGCATATACTTTTCAAAGCACTGAAGGTACAATTAGTTGTACAGATCACAGTACTTACAATCAATACTATAGGATACTAGTTTTTCTTCTTTCAATGTTTTCCGTCCAACATCTGGTACAGGAGCCATGTGAATGAACAACAGGAATGAGGATTTAATTCTTCATACCTTTTAACTTCCTCTTATCCTTTATCAATTTTACCATTGTTTTAAAACTACACTTGTTAAGTTCATGAAGAAAAGCATGTGTAAGACTGAAAGGTTGAAAGAAAAATACAAAGACAAGTACAGTATAGTATGTTGTTTGATCTTCTTTACAACAATTTTGAAGCAGTGTATGTAGATTACCCTTTTCTAGGTAAAGCAAGCGTTCATGCTGATTTCTTGTGGTGAGTTTTTCCAAGAGCTATGTTCCTTTCTACACATGTATTCAGAGCATGTGGTGCAGCCTTCCGTTTGGGTGTTGGTAATTCTGCCCACGTAGAGAGATTTCTTCTCTTCAAAGCATATGCATGTTCTGGCAGTCTTTGTGCTTTGGAAGGGCGACCTGTGTGCTGAATATTTCTCCCACCGAGATATGTTGTCCTACGTGCTACAGCTGTAGGCTGTACATTTATTTTTCTTCTCCCAGACACAGGTCCTCCATATTTCCCACTAGAAACCAAGAAAGAAGAAAGGTTTGAGTCTGACATTTTAAGCACATTTGAAGCAAATTTGGATACTGATTTTGCTAATTCCTCATTTGCCTCTAAACTATCTTCTATTTTCTTGAATGCCAAAGAGAGCATTCTTTTGGTATCTGAAACTTCAAGTCCATGTTCTGCTTGGTAAGAACTTGAAGGCTGTGATAATTCTTCATCTTCAGTATTTTGTATAGCTGGCATTGTATTGTCGAGACATGATGTTTCTGGATTGTTTGGACCTTCTGAGGATGACCTGAGAGACTTATACCAGTTTGGGTCCTCTGGATGAGAGCCTGTCAATATTTTATGGAAAACTGTTTTTGTTTCCATGTCTCCTTCTACCTGAAAGTTGACAGAAGGCAATCCAAATTGAACTTTCACGTAATACTGGTGTTTGCAAGGAGCACCTTGAAAACCTACAGGGCAGGAACATGTATCAACATATGCATCTACAACATATTCTGTGCCCTTTTCTCTGTTACTCACATTGTATTGATCATCTGCAATTTTTTCTACATGGAGGAATTTCATTTGTGCCTCATACTGTTTCATTCTCTTGTCAGCCTTACTCCTATTGTTCAAAGTATGAACTACTTTTTGTTCATAATAAGATGTCAATTTTACACTCAAGAAATCAAAGAGATGTACAATGCTGTATGCTTTTAACCTGTGTAAAATGTTATCTTTCAAAACTCGGAATGCAGCCTCACTATAATTGTTTGTATTGTGACCTCGTATCAAAAGATTCTTTCGTCCAGCAAGACTCCATTCATCTCTTCTCTCCATCATGCTTTCGAGGTACTTTACAACATTGGGATACTTTTGACTTAAAGTACTCCCCAGAAGTTGAAGGTATGCCTCGTCTAAGTCTTCATCATTTGGAGAATTGACCATCATTTTAAACATGGTAAATAGCTCTGGACGATCCTCTTTTAATACTTTCTGTGAACTGTTCCATATATAGCGCCAGAATGCCTGAAGCACATGGAACTTGCATAACAGCATTGCACTATGCGGATATTTAACTTTAATGGCATTTCTTAAACTACGGCTATCATCAGTGACAAAAATATCTGGGCCCTGTCTCCCTTTACCAAAAAAGGCCTCTGAGGGAAATAATAATGACAGCAGCTCTAAACCTTTGGTAATAACAAACTCAGATTCAGAATCTGTTATTACAATACCTAATGGCAAGCCTCCAGAAATGCTTGGAGCCATCAAAACGAATACTCGATTGTTGTTCTTATCCATGTTACCAGAGGAGTCAATGAACACAACTTCCCCAGATGCTTTCAGAAGCTGGTGGACTCTCTTCATTAATGGGGAACAAATAGCAACAATCAGATGGTCATCTGATTCATCCAATGTGGCACATACATCACCCACTTTGTTGTTGTATTCCGTTACAAATTTTTTCAAAGATTCGAGCATTTCTGGTCCCTCAGAAGCTCCATATTCTTTTGAGAATATTTTATAATATTCTCTGTAACACCACTGCAAATCTGGGCATAAGGAACCATCAGCAGCGATCTAAAAGAAATTAAGACAGAAAAAATGAAAACATTATATTATTCTAAATTTCTTATAAATTTAGATTTGGAAGCACATATAGTGCGTGCATTTGAAAGAGTAATATAGAATTGGACCGGTTGATTCTTGAGCAGGAATTTGACGTATCATCGGACCACATCATAACATATCATATTTATATAACAAAGATTGAGCACATTCATGGTTTTGGCATTGGTGCAACAACATAACTAATTTGCCTTTCTTTGCATTCCTAACATTCAGATACAAAAATGATGTGTTACATTCCATACTGTACCATACCTAAAAGGATTAAATTATTTCATGTTTACAGATGCAATTTTAATTTTTGGAACTTCTTCGCAACTTGTGTGTCCCAGAAATGTGACATGTATTGTTATTTAGATTTTCGAGACAATACTACAGCTAGCATTTTAAGGATGAATTGAGGAGTCTGGCTGAAGAAAATCCCCTTAAAAATAACTTAAACACTGGAGCTTGTAGCCACAAAGACTAAAATTACCATTCAATTTTCTGCTAATTATTCTGATGGAAATATTGACTTCATTCAAATATGATTCATTAGGAACTCACACAAAATGACTGAAGATTTGACTAGTAAATACAAGATATCCAGTGAAAGAACTACAGAAACAATGATTTTCATAAATGCCTTCCAATTTCGACCTATAAGCAATCATTGAATTGGTTGTCCTTGCCAATCCATGTTGATGTATAAATAATAATGCTACAGACAAGATGTATGAGCTATGATGTATGAGTAGCCACTGAAGCTTCGGAGATATTTGAACTTCTTTACTTTAGATTGAGGAGCATAAAGAAGAAAGTGATGTGTGACCATTTCACCTAACAACAAAATGGCAAACTGAGTGCAATTGGTGCATTTTTCTGTGAATTTGATTCTGACCAAAGGTGTGTGTGATTGATACAAGATACAATACAATCAATACAATACATAAAACCATTTACATACACTGGAACTTTACTCATTCTAGTATGCAGTAGCATGACAACCAAATTGCCATTTAAACAATAGATTATTTTGTGATACTATTCTCAGTGAATATTAATTTTAATTTACTGCAATTGATTATTTATGACAAGCACCTGTCAATCTACTGTACTTCTGAAAACATCTTTACATGCAAGATGCCAGCTTGGTGCATTACATTGTCATGTAACTTTTTACATTAGTTGTAATCATAATACAGAGTCTTCAATTTCATTTGTTAAGTAAGATATTATTATTACTAATGGTTGGATGTTACACATGAATTTGCTTATCATAAGCCAACAGATTTACCCTCAAGCACAGTCACAAATCCGAACCAGGAACAGTGATAGTGAATTTGCGAGTGGACCATCCAATGTACTTGGTCACCAACGAAGCTAAGTTATTGCTTTATTTCAAAAAGTAAACTTTATATTGCTACATAAGATTTGTCAAATCAACTAAACTAAATATAAAAGTTATTTACCAATTATTTACAAAGAAATTGACAAAAAAAAATATTAAAGAATGTATTTACATATAGTGTCAAAACAAGACAAGCTACCTAAGAAAGTAGTGTACTTTGGTCATGCTAAATACATCTATTTTTAACTATTTATGTAGGTACTATCCACAAAACTCCAAGCAAGTTATCATGTTAATCACTTCTTTCACTGACAGTTTTCTTTTTCATTCCCATGGAAGGATAGTGAAATATTGTCAATGATTTGTACGATTCCTTGATTTTTTCATGATAAAAGATAAAACACACACTTTCAAAGGAAGATAATGGCTTCGCCATCAATTTGCATTTACATTATTTAAAGAAAGTAAATTATTACCAACCTGATAATATTTATCACCATATTTTTCCTGTAGGTCATACTTTAATACTTCCAAGGCAGATGATGGGGAATGACCTTTTGCAAAGAGGTTTCTGATCTGCTCCTTAACGTCATCATTTGGTCTGCGATGACGAAGAGCATCAGCTGCATATACTGGATGGTTGTGTGTGAGCCTCATTGTTATTACAGTGGGATGGCTTGCTAATAGAGAATCTTTACTTCTGCAAAGAAATGAATAAAATGCCTTCAAATAGAGTGATAAATGATAGATTGAAATTAACGTAACATTCCAATTGTTTTTTAATTCCCTTCACATACACATTTACCATTAATGTATTTGGAACACATATCTGTGTATCTCTTTTTTTCACCTCAGTTTTCCTACACCCACAATAAAACATTAACTCAAAAGGAACATATATGTGTCATGCATGAACTGTTTCAATATTAAAATTCTACAATTCACACTTCAGCAATAAATAAATTTCATTTACCAGCAAAGTTGCAACACACTCTTGTTGGTTCATAAAACCCAATGAAAGAACCATGAGGTATGGAAATGTTGCCACAAAGTGAAATATGGTGCTTGATCCAGGATAAATGTGTTTCCAAGTGGAATTTAAAAATGTACAAAATTTAAAATATTGTATTATGGTTAATTCATGGACTTGAAATTTCCACTTTTGCACAATGCAGCAAGTGAACACTACTACAATAAACTGCTGACTACCATGCAAGCTCAGAATAGCTAATGACAAAAGTTATATATATGTTTCCTTAATACTAGTACATGCTCACGTGGCCAGAATTTGCAATGTGCTCACCTTTTCATATGCTTGTTCTTTACAGTGATTGTCACTTTGGCATTGCAACCTGTATGTTTCACTGATCTAACTACATCATGGGTAGCTGGGCGTGTATTATGTTGACATCGGAAGGTTTTCTGTAAAGAAAATATGATTAGTCTAATGGACAAGTACACAGTATGAAAGCACACACATACATAAGGAGACATCACATGCAACACTTCCATCTTTCCTAGTATATTAGTAATGTTCATTATCAAAAATTGCTCCTTAAGGATGTGTAATTTAATTCTGGTTATATAAGACTGTTGTAAAATACAGTCTCAGGTTTTGGAAACTGACGAATATCAGGATTGTCATTTGAAATATTGTCTCCAAGTGAAATTTGGGAACTTGAGCCTAGAGAGTCTGAAATTATATGAATTATACTTGAATTTTGTTTGACTGCTAGCGTAGCAACCCTGTAATGTATTATCAGTCTAGTATTCAGAAATAACAAAACAACAAAGTGAACGAACTATAAAAAACTGTAGAATTTGGCATATTCACAGATACATGTGAATGGCACTGAAGAAAAAAATACTGTATCCTGTACTGATCTAAATAATAATAATAATAATACTAATAGTCCAGCTAAAGCAAACTTAACAATGGCCAAATAAAACTTCAAACAGAAGATCAGGCTTGTTTGATAGAGGACAATACTCCATTTACATAGAATACTTTCTACCGATTGGCTCATTTACACTTTAGTACAACTAATTCATCACAAATCTTAACATATTTAATGCAGTCTTAATATTGAAATTGCTAGTTCTCAGTAAAGTAAAACAAGGTAACAATATAATTACTGCTTTTGTCTCAAAACTTTTGGCGCTTCAATCCTATTTCTTAGTTTCTCAGGAGCTTGCCCAAGAGTTCATTTAATGGATCAAATAACATATTACAAATTCTGGAAATATTAAATGCTTAATGTGTTGAACCATGTTAAATACTTTAAACTTGTAATGAAGACCCTGGAAATTGGATCAAATTACTGTGAACTGGTGGATCTTCAAACATTCAAGACAGTTCTTAAAAAACAGCTTTCACATGCACAGTCAAGAATAAATTGCCATTGTTACTTACTCGTATGTGTAAAAATAAAGCTAAAAAATCCCAGGATGTTACTGAAAAGAACTTTGCATCATGCATTGCCTCTAGATTTGTACAATTTCCTGGCTTGTTTTACAAAAAGGAATATAAATTATTAAAATATTAGTGTTCTTGAGTGACTCCAGAATAATTATAATTTTATCTTGATTGTAGGCTACATGTATAGTGTGTCATCACACAACTTGAGACATTACCTTAAAAATAACTTTAGGTCCCAGGTTGGGAAATGTTTTGTCAACTCGGAAAGTAGTTTTGGACCTATCTTGAAAAGCTCTAAACCAGTTTTCAACATCACTTTGATCATCAATAGACATTCTCAGTTCAACTTCGAATCCTCCAGATTCTTGCTGATAAGATGTTATGTGGTAATCGTAGCCATCTGGTAGATTTTTCTGTGGGAAAAAAATGCACTTATAATTTGAAACATGAACACCTGTATTATAATTTTTCATTTATTTAGAATAGTTTTAGCTCTGGTAGAGACATGTATGGATGAGTATAAGTCTTGATTATGTTTCATTATTTTTTAAAAAAAATATTCGTCTCAATATCTAAAAAGTACAATACAAGGTAAAAAAAAGGTCCTGAATTTTAGACTCAATAGAGGCATGTAATACATCAGGCAGAAAATGCAAAAAAAAAAGCAATAGCAGATTTTTTTAAAAAATGGATATAAGGCAAATATAATTTTTTAAAAAATCTTCGTTACTAAAAATACAAACATTTTTACTGTCAATAAAATCTAATTGTGTTTCTTTAATTAAGATGTAGCTAGTTTTGTTAATTAAAAGTATATTCAAACTTAATTTGGACTGTAGTATCATTCCTCAAGTCTTAATCATTATTGCAAAGTTAATTTGGCCCCAGTTCCTTTTGTTTTATTGCGAATTCATCATGCTAGGAATGCAATATTTACATGGTTCGATTTCGATGGACGTCTGTTAACACATACTGCGGAGTTTTAGCGATTACTTAAGGTTTTGTTCAATATATGCTTTCGTGGTTAGATTAGGCAGGTTTGATTCCCTTAGCATTACAATAAAGTCCCTAAATGCATTCTATTAAGGTTCCGATTTACTTCTACATTCATTCCCACGCTTCTAGGATATTTACTGTCGCTTGTCGACGGAGAAGTGCGTAACGTAATTTTCAAGTTGTTTTTTTCAACATAAATAAGTTTTTTCGGGTCCAAATAGTGCTCATTACTTTAAGGAGGTTTAAATTTCGTGTCACAATGATTTCCAAAATTCTACGATAATTAGTCTTTGTGCTAGGAGAAATCATAAAACAATCGGAAACGTTACCGTTAATTTTCTTGAAAAATTAAAATGTAAGTATGAATTGAAACATTGCTGAAAAATGCTTTTCCCCAACTGTGTTTTTGATTCGACTGCATGGAAAAATTCTTATATTCCGATAAATTTGCACGATCGGGGCTTTGGCCAAACACAGAAAATAGCACAAATGTGAAGAATTTGTTTTTAAAGAATTCATTTGCCCACATGAACCTAGCAGATATCGTTACCAGAATAGAATTTTTAATTAAATAGTTTGTTGTTCTTTTCATTGGTGACAAAAGTCTATCGATATGAAAATTAACCTATGTACACAATTTTCGATGGCGGACAAAATATCTGTGTATGTCCTGACTTAAAATCTGTTTATAGTGAGCATTTGTTTTTCTTTGTGGGATAATTACTATTTACAAGAGCCAAACATAACAGTAACTTACCTTTAAATCGACATTTTTCTGCCATTCTTCTACCATATTTTCTTTACTCATGGTTGTCTGTCTCGTCTTCAATCTTCTTATCTAACACAACAAAATCTTCACAACACAACGAAAAGAAAATTATGAACATCAATTCAACAAAATCTTTCTCGCTTCCAGATTATGCGTCTGCGGTAAGTAGATAGATACCATAAGCACCGTAACTTTCCAGCAGCCAATCAGATGGCGAGAAATGAAACCTCATTCACAAGTTGACTGGAAAAAAAAAAAACTCGCTTCCCGGCTACAGGAGCTGAAGGAGTAAAAGGTGCAGGGAACATAACATGATTAATAAAGATAGCAAATAAAATGTGACATTTTAAATACTTGTACAGGAACATTTACAGTTAATTTTTAAAAATTAGCAATATATTCTTGCGTCTGTCAATGTACCTGAAAATTTATTCTTGAAGCCTGCTAACTAGTAAATCGTCTCTCTTGATTTTAATGGAATGAATGTGATTGAGATGTCATTGGACTGGCAGTCCTCACTGTTTCAATGCCCGCCCCCTGCTTTCTTTGCTAGGAAATATACATACACATTTAACACAATTATATGTTCGTCCGAGGAGAAATATTTTACTTTTATATCCTTGATCTTGTAGCATTTCGGAGAAACACAAGCCATTATTCTCCTTGCTCATTTTACTCCAACAATAATATACAAGTCTAAATGAACGAAAAGAAAAACAATACAAGAAATGTCAATATATAGTTTCAGGCAGTAAAGGTAAAAAAAAGTAAAGTGCTCCCTTGGGCTATGCACCACGCCATGAAGGCATATACAAGTTCCAAGTAAAATTGTACTGGTGTAGAAGCACGTGAAAGTAAGTTCAAGACTTGCAGATTTACGAGGAATACATTCTTCACTCCGACTCACATAATATATGATTTACAAATATCAATATTAGTAACTTTGTTCCTTGCGGATTACTACTTCCTATGCATTAATCTTGTACACATTGATAAAATTACAATATTTTTAGGTTTATCAAACTGAAACATATTTTCATATGCTTTTGTAACTTCCCATTAGTGAAGTCGGTAAAAAATAAAATACGCGCTTGAATAGAAATTGTACATTTCCTCTTATATATTTTTTAAACAATCTATTGTTACGAAACATTTATATATTGTTTTATCGCCATAGTTTATAGAAATCAACTCAAATAATGTGCAGCGTGCTATAGAGAGGTCATGGGTTTTATTAGCAGAATCTCATATGTATCTATGCATTCATTTTCACGAAATTTTACACTTTACATTTCTTTATTTTTAAAATTGTAATTAATAGACTAATAGCGTGTCCAAGGAGATATTGCACATGTGTATAGAAACCTTGAATTTGTATAACGAGAATTAATAACAGCCACACTTTTTGGAAGATAGGAAGTTCATTAAATACTTATGCAGTAAAACATACGAAATTTCAAATGGAAAGATACAAGTAAAATATTGCTTCTTCTATTAAACTGTCACAATGATATAGAATTTATAAATTGTGTCTGATGGGTTAAGGTCACATTGAACGTAAATTTATTCAAATCAAAATAGGCTGAAAACTATCTACACAAAACCAAAACCAATTCAAGACATTTATTATCTTCGAATAACTTCCTAAACCAAGATAACGATAATAATTTGTTATGTTAAGGAAGTGAAAGAGGAAGTAAACAGAAAAGAGAATTCACTTGATTCTGTCAATAAATTAAAATATGCCTACAAAATTAGTAATAATGTATAATTACTATAAAACGCCAAAAATTAAGCAAAATGTTAAACACAATATACTCACTGCTCGAAGTGAGGAGACATGGGAGGGGTTATACCCCCAGTTGAGAGCATCTCCGCAGCTAGTATCATTTCCATAAGCATCCTCTTTTCCTATTGCATTGCATTGATCTATACAAGCTATCCTCATCATACTCAACAAAGCTTGCAACCCAGCTACTAATTTCCACTTCGAGCACTAAACATAATTAATTCAATTTAACTACACTCCACAAGCGACACAAGAGGTAAAGTTGATAAAATATAGACAAACCTAACATCGATAGGAGCCATAATCTCTACCCTCCCTCTGGTTGAACCCTTCCATGTAAAATATGGCCACCCACTAGCAAAAACCTTTATATTTATCCGATTATAAGATGTGTGTCTGTTGGGAAACTTTCGTCTCTTAAGTGTATAATTTAAAATTTTTCCGATTGCTTGTTAGTACAAAGTTTGCACCTTTTCATACGGAATGTTTATACTTCTCTTTAATTAAAATCAATGTAGTTTTATCCTATTCCTTTGTTATTTCTCTTAAATTATGTTAACAAAAAATGATTTGAATAAACAAAAACTAAAGTTGACAGGGGAACCGTGATTTTTGTTTATACGCCATACTCGAGGAGCAATCGAAAGGAAAGAGTTTAAAACTAGAATTTATTATCACACCGTTGATATATAAATTAAAATTTACAGAATTATTAGTTGAGTAACGTACCAAAAATCCACTATGTCCACAATATTAACCCACGCAAAGTGCCGGAAAGTTTAGAAAAATCCAATATCTCGAAAATTGTGCATTTTACGTGACAAAGCTTGAGGTCAAAATTAAAGGAAGAAAACGTTAAAAAAACATCCACTAATCCATTTTATTCTCACTTTTAGCACAATGGACATTTCCACTTTGACATAAAAGACGTTTTAAATCCATTCATTTTACAGATAATGACACAAACATGAGATGTGCAAAATATCTCGGCGATATTTGTTTCGGTTCTCGAGAAACACGCCTTCAAACACCGCTGAAATTCACCTACTACGTCACGCATTTGAAAACGTTCTCTCCACAGACAGGAGGTCCTCTGACGTCATCACTTAGAAATGCAAGCACGCGGGGCTTCTGCTCGTTCCGTCGACTTAGCATGAGCCACCGAAGCGACAGCATATTAACTTGTTACTGTGTAAAACAAGTATCTTACAACTTCCAGTGCAAAAGTCTGTGCTCCATTTCTTGGAAATGAATTATGCCCTAGCAGTATAATAGTATTTACTATAATTCAGCCACTCGGTAGAGGGTTTTCCCATTAGGGTGACAAAGCAAACCTTGTAACAGTCAATGGCTGAACACGTGAACAGCCTTGTTCATTGCGAATACATAGGTTAGTTCTGACTGGCAAGAACTTAATGTTATAGGAATGCCTTTTCTGGAATTACAATTATTATTATTATTATTATTATTATTATTATTAATGCCTTGTTTTAAATGGCGGAGTTAAGGCCGTACAAAGCCTTTTCTTCCACTCAACCATACATTTAAAATTATACATTATTATATTATACACAAAGTACACTAAGTCATTTCACATAGGTCCACACACACACATTAACTCATACACACAAGTCTTAAAGCCCTGAATATAACACACAAAATACAAAATATATAATACACAAAAAACTAAATATGGAATGAAAGAATGCAAAATTTAAAATTGTATTTAAGTAACTGCAAGGTATTTTAAGAATTCGTTCACTTGCACATGCTTTTTAGTCTGCTTGACAGGGGAAGATCTAACGACTACTCTGAAGAGAGTGGCGAACACGTCTGCTAAAGGAACCGACGGAGCTTACTGCTCTAGTGCTTTCTGGCAGCTGATTCCGTAGTCTTACAGCCGATACGGAGAAAGAGTTGGAGAAGAAGTTTGATCTGTGGACGGGGATAGAGAGAACTGAGGAGCTGCGTGATCTGGTGTCGCGATTGTGAAATTCGTGAAGAAATTGGAAGCGAGAGAGGAGATAGGAAGGTGACTTGAGGTTGAGAACTTTGTAAAGTAAAATCAGAGTGTGCAGCGTTCGTCTTTCTTGCATAAGTAGCCACCCCAATTTGAGAAAATAAGGTGATAGGTGGTCCCAATATTTTAAATTAAAAATGTATCGTACGCAGCCATTTTGAACACTCTGCAGACGTCTAGCTGACTCACCTGTTAAGCCGGAATACGCTACGTCACAATAATCTAAATGGCATAAAACTAGGGACTGACATAGTTTGGCCTTGATAGAGGTGGGGAGGAACTTGCCCATGCGTCTTATAGAATACAGAGATGCGAAAGCTTTTCTACACGCCGAACTTGTGTGATGTGACCACGATAAATTTCCGTCTAATACAATTCCCAGATCTTTAACAGTTTGGTTAAATGGAATGTGAGTCGAATCTACAAGAATGGAAGGCAGAATGTTAAGATCTACGTAACGTTTCAGTTTATCGGAAGCAATCAAAATTGCTTGTGTTTTATTAGGGTTAATATACATGCCATTGTCTAGCGACCAGTTAACAATCCTCTCTATATCTTTATTAACCTTGGAAATACCATCGTTTAACATTACTGGGGGTGCAGAATAGTACAACTGGAGGTCAACGGCATACAGGTGATAACGGCAGTGTTTCAAGATATTTGGTAGGTCATTAATGTATAAAGAAAATAATAAAGGGCCGAGTACACTTCCTTGCGGAACGCACAAGTAATCTCAGATAGCGCCGAGCACTTGCCATCATAAACCACCCTTTGTTTACGTCCAGTTAAGTAGGATTTGACCCAGTCGGTTGCAGAGGTGGTGAAATTAAAAAATGATTTTAGTTTGGAAACGAGAATATCATGGTCGAGTGACTGGAAAGCTTTAGTGTAGTCCAATAAAACTAAAACTGTCGCCTGTCTGCAGTCCATAGCTTGTCTGACGTCGTCGGTTATGTGAGTCATGGCGGTGTTAGTGCCGTGATTAGGTCTAAATCCCGACTGAAACGGAGCCAGAACTTCATTTGTATGTCGGCTGATTTGGTCGTGAGCAATGTATTCTAATGCTTTCGATAGCGCGGGAAGAATACTGATAGGTCGGAAGTTGTCAATGGAAGTGGCGGGGTCAGTCTTGGCGAGAGGAAGAACGTGTGCTATTTTCCACTTATCTGGAAAAATACCAGAGCGCAGAGAAAGATTAAAAATGTCAGTGATGTATGGCAATACATGAGGTAAAATCAGCTTTATTAGTCGCAATGGGAGGTTGTCGGCTCCTTCAGAACCAGATTTGATCCGACCGATTGCGGTTGCAACTTGGAACTCATAGACTGGGTTAAAATTGAACTCTATCATTTCTGTTTTGTGGTTTGCTATAGTTCTAATAGTAACATTTTTAGCATCGTTGTTCATTGAATTAGAGAGAGAGAAATGTGTATTTAATTCATCAAGGGACGAAACACGAGTAGGATCTGCGTTACGTTTCTCTCCTAGCCCTAGATTTCTTAAGTTATTCCACAATATTCGGGGGTTGCCATGCATTTTTAATAATTCGTAAGAAAGCCTTCTCTTTGCGTTGCGCACGGCCTGATTACATCGATTTCTCAACACGCGGTAGTTATTAAAACTGTTTAAAGTATTTGGAGATTTGAGGCGCTTGTCAGATTTAAACCTGCGGTGAGCCGAATCGCGCTCCGCCATAAGTGCGAGAATGCTGTCGGTCATCCAGGGGGAAGCAGGCCGCGTGACGCGTTTTTTCTTGAGTGGAGCATGTTTGTCGAAAAGGTGTAAGATTAGACTATTTAATTCATTAAGCTTATCGTTAATATCAGTGAAGCTGTTTATTAAATTCCATGGAGTTCTTGTAGCATCTTCGTTTAGTGAAGCGGGGTTAATTTTCTTTAAATCGCGGTATTCAATTACGTTTGGCTTGGATTTCGGAACATTGAGCGAGTAAGCAACGTAAATAAGATCGTGGAACGAGAGACCGCAGGCGCTCGTTTGTCCATGTTTGGTGATTCGAGAGCAGTCTCCTGTTAAGATGACATCTAGCCAAGAATGCGATGTAGCCGTGTGGAAGGTAGGATCGAGCTTCAAAATATTTAGATTGTAAGAAGAGATAGCAGCGCGGAATTTATTTACCTCAGGTTTTTCAGTTTCTAAATGAAAGTTCAGATCGCCCAGTAATAATACATGCGAGTACATGGGAATGAGTTTAGCCAGTTCCTCTTCACAATTTACAAAGCACGTTCCAGGTGGGCGGTACGCAACAGCTAGCAGTAGCTTCTGTTTGTTGGTGGTAAGTTCAAGGAAACGATATTCTGTCATTCGTGCGTAGTTACCGTCAGATTTAGCCACAACCAGGGTTGGCATGTTTAAAACAAAAGTGTTTAAAACACTTTGTTTTAAACGTTTAAAACACAGGGCTTTGTTTTTTTACAATTGTTTCAAACGTTTAAAACAATGTGTTTTAAACATGTTTTTTTTAGAAGTGTTTAAAACACATTTTGGTACTTGATATTTCATAGTCTGTGTTAATTTTTTTGTTTGGCAACCCTGTATTTTCATTGAATCTGTGTCAATTAAACCGTGCTTTACGGGTTTCACTTATCGCACAACACTTGAGCAACCTTATGTTCTGACGTCGCAGGAGATCGCTATAAGGGAAATGTAGGACATGCTGTCCCAAAATGTAGGACACAAAATATTTTCAATAAATAATACATATGTCTATAGAACATGTTAGAAAATAATTGAAAAATGACACTTCAGTTTTAAAAAATGAATTCTTAAAAGCAAATTTTCAAAACTTGCAATCATACTAAACAATGCACCTCTTACTACAAGATTTAAATAATACTTCTCAGATGAGCCAATTTTTCTCAAAATTTCAGGTTTAGTCAAAATCATGGTCAAAATATATTTAGGTTAGAGTGGACAGTCAAACTCTTGAAATTATAGAGACCAGTACCAAACCTTTTACAGACTTTATGAAAGAAAGCATTTCTCTTGTGAGTCTGTTGTGCTGATGGTAATGAAAGCACACTCTCAACATTTGCACTATGACCTGTAATGGTAAAAAATATTCATCCAATTACCGTAATTTGAAATGGTTCCAAAAGTTTCATCTTGGATAGTTTTTAGTTCAATAACAGGGTGTCTACCAAAATAACACATCCAGAATTCTTGACATTTTCTGGACTTTTCTAGACTTTTCCCGTTTTTCTTAACATTTATTTATTCAACCCCTACTTAGGTAAAGTTGGAAATTCGTAATTAAGAAAATAAATATTTATTTAATGAAACCCCCTAGATGAAAACTGAAGCTGTAACTATTTAAGAAGAGAATTAGATCTGCTTTATCTATAAATGCATCCTGGACTGTTTTTGGCAGACTAGCGATGCTTTGGCATCTGGATTGATTGATCGAGTTGGTGTTTTAAGTCCACTTTGTGCACAGTAAGGCTAATCGGGACTGGACCTACAGTTTCAAGTGGGATCCGAACCATTATGATTCTCCACCGGGTATAATCTTATGTGGGGTTTGTGTCTGTTGTCCCTATATGTTTGTGACTGTCCCTTCATCCATCTTATCTTAACACCGTTCATCCTCATCTTCGCGATTAACCAAAGGGGTAGAAAAAGTGAAGTAAAATAAACTAAATCAGTCATTGTGATAAAATTCTTCACCACAAGAATAATTTATTGCCGTTTTATTGATTTCTTTACTTTTTCTTGACTTCCATTACTCTCTTGACTGGCAGGCACCCTGAATAACTTTGTTCTCTATACCCCTGCTTTACAATCAAAATATTGAATAAGAATGGGAAGCACCTTATTTTATCAGTATATACCCAAAGACAAGAAATTCCGCTTAGGCATTGAATAGTAACATCATCAGAAAGTGGTCCGAAAACTTTGTTCATTAATTGCTTCCATTTCTAGCAGGACAAACTTTTATTTTCTTTTTGGGCAATGACTGAATCAAAATAAATTTCACTAATGAGTTTGGAAGCGCAGTCCATAGACTTATAACTTGCATGATTTTTTTTTGTTATGTATTTCCCTAATTTAATTAATATTATATGATGCTCAAAATGTAGGACATTTATGATATTTTTCAAATTCCTCCCGGACACCGGACATAAGGCTACAATGTAGGACATGTCCGGGAAAAACCGGAAGTCTGGTAACCCTAGGTTAGGCAGGCTAGCTATGTATGCACAAGGTAGCAAAACTGTTGCGCGACAAGAAAGACCCGTGCTTTACTGTAGAATTCGAAACTTCTCAGTTCTTTGTTTCGTACCGTCCTATAAATTTGAGACTGGTGGAAGCTGGAAACTAATATCTGAATACACAATGCGTGATTTTGATCATGACGTGAATTTTTTTCTCTTGGGATACGATTCATTGGTTTGTATAACTGAATGAAGCGCAGATGCTTACTTTTGGTAACATAATTTTGTACTTGGAAAGATAAATTGATCTGGAGAATCTATTATCACATTGCAGGTTGTTTTCTGCTATATAAACTGTTCAGGCAGAGAGAAATATTTCACTCTGATTTTTCCAGGACGAGGATAGTAATTCTATAATATTTAGTTTCTTGAAATTTAGATGAATATGAATCCTAACCTACTTCAGCAGTGGCGGAAAAAAGGGGGGCTATTACCCACAACTTTTGTCCCTGCAGTAGATGTGTGCGGGATCTCGAAATGTCGGGATCGGAAAAAAAAAAATGACTTCCCGATTTTTCGGGATCCCAAGCAGTCGGAGAAATGCGAATGGTCATTTTAAAAAGTCGTCAATTCTCGATGTTTTCTGGATTGTAAATGTCTGGAACTTATCAGAAATTGTTAGTATTTGTACCAGAAGTGCAAAAACAAGCACTTAAGATGGAAATTACGTGTAGAATTCGAGATTTCAAGAGCGTTGGGAAATTTCGAACATATCCCGTTCCGAGAATTTCCCGACTTTGTCGTGAAATTGAGAATTTTCCCCGTCCCGAATGTCGGGATTTAAAGGATTTCCCGCCCCGACCCAAAAAATTCTGCCCCGCAGTATGGTAAACCTTATCTCCAAAGGGAAATAAACTGTCCTTGCCGCCACTGTACTCATAAAAATGAGTATTTTATCTTTAACGACTTTAACTATAATTTACTGGGAAAAGGTTGACTTTCTTTTGTTTAAAACGTGTTTAAAACATGTTTTTTTAAACTCCTGTTTAAAACTATGTTTAAAACAAAAAAAAACATGTTTTAAACAAAAAAAAACAGTTTGTTTTGTTCTTTTTAAAAAAAACACAAATTTTGCCAACCCTGGCCACAACCACCGCGGTAATATCTTCCCTTATCAGTGGCATCACCCCGCCACCTCGTTTCCCCAACCTGTCGTTTCGGAAGACGTTGTAGCCTCGCAAGGAGACCATGCTGGAGGGTGTGAGGGGATTAAGCCATGTCTCCGATACAAGAATGCAGTGGAGATTCAGGGGGGAGAAAATAGCTTTGAAGCTATCGAGGTGCGCTTCGATGCTCTGTGCATTCACGTGTGCAACAGTGAGTTCGGACAAGTCTTCAGCTCATTTCCGAGAATTTCGGCTGTGCTGACCGCGGGGGGCGGAGTGCCAGGGCAATTAGCAGAGCGACGACCCTCTTCAGAATTTCGTCCACTGTCACCGAGATACGTTGTTGCCAGATTAGCCATTTTTAGAATTGAGGTTTAACGAACAGAAACAAGATGGGAGAAGAAACATTAGCATACCAAAATTAAATTTAGAATTATTACTTACCCTGTCAAGCAGAATAGCATGGAGGAAAGCATCAGGGAATGACACACACACACTCACATTAAAAAACGATAACATAAACAAGAACCCGGACAAAAAACTCACACTAAACACACATGATTTGAACACGTCACACACACAATTATTCATACACAGCGTATCATAACGACAAAAGTCACATATGCTCTTCATTACACTTCGTACTCAGTTCGCGTTACACCCCATCTCAAGGGAGAACGTCAAGATCCTCGGGGGAAGATATAAGGTAGCGACGACCTCCGTGAGATACGAAAATACGCCCGTCTTGGCTCCAGGCATTGCGTGTCCCTACGTGATCCTTTGCCACCCGCAAAACCCTCTGTCTGTAGGGAGTTAGCGACTCTGTAATTAATAGGGACGAGTTCTTTAGCATCTTCTTTGATTTCCACACCTCGTTCCTGTAGCGGTAGCTTACAAATTTCACTATGATGGGGCGTTTTCCCGATCTCAAAACTTCCGCAGACGATCTTTTCGGAGGGCCAAGCCTGTGGCACCGGTCAACGTGCTCGAGCTTGATGTGCTGCAACTGAAGCTTATTTTGTAAAGTCTGGAGCACGATGCTGTCCACGTCTTCGTTGGTGGTTTCGGGGACCCCATTCAGCAAAATGCAGTTCCTCCTAGAGTACTGCGCTAGGTCATCTATTTCAATGGTGTTCGTGCGTATCTGCTTGTTCATGCTCTCTAGGTCGCGCCGCAGCTCTGTCATGGAGTCGCTCGTCGATCTCTTAAATTGCACAAACTCCTCTCTGAGGTTCAGGAGGGACTTGCGGAGGTCAGCATCTTCTTGCACCGATCCATGGTTGTCTAGCAACTCATCAAGCCGTTGCTGGAATGCTTCCATAGTTTTGCCTATTTCTTCCACTTTGGTCGAAACAACTGATAGTGTAGGCTTGGACATGATAACAACCCCGAAGATCCACACGGTGAAGCTATTGACCTGGCGGAAGATGTGGCAACGTACAGCGGTGGAGAATAGAATGCCAGGCTATAATATTTACTTCACAAATTTTAAGATAATACTTTTGGAACACACTGGTTTACACGCCAATTTCTGCAATATAAGAGGTGGTACGGTATAAAAAGGTACGGCGAGTTTTTAAATTTCATGCAGTAAATGACAGTTTTCTTCAGTTAATATATATATTGCAAATTGTTGTATTTAGCCTACTTTTATGTCGCTTTTCCGTTCACTTTAACCGCAACGATGACAACGCATGGTTGATTTATTATGTATCATCTCTAACATCACATTTCTTCCCACTTTTGGCTAATCGCTACAATGAAGATGAATGACTACAAGCAGTATTCGAAGTCGGTGTGCAGGAGGACACCCCCTCCCGCCCACACACACTACCACCACCAAAAAGCACAATCTAAGTATCACCCAACCTGCCATGATAAGAGACGAAATTTTTCTTCTGTCCCATCTCATTTCGAAAACATTCACTTGTCCCATCTCCTTTTATGAGACGAGACGGAAAATGTCTCGTCTCATGAGCAACACTAACATTAACAATAGAAGCATCCCCCTAGCTGTCCCCAAAGTCCCGAGCAAACATCCTCCCATGTAACAATTTCCAGTTCAATGAAATGTCACTCACAAGGAAACAGTCATGCCCAGGTCGAGAGTCAAACCTTGAACATGCGACTTCCTCAGATAAATCATGAATTTTGTGTATAATAATTACAACGCCAGTTCATTCCTGGTAATTCTGAATCTGCAGTTTGGTTTGCATATACAAGCAGGATAATATTTAGTTTTCGAGGGCTGTACCGTCGAAACGAGGAGTATAAAAAAAATATATATTAAGAAAGGTTTTTTTTTGTATTTATAATGATAAGCCTTTGCATACGTTGTTAATTCTATATTTTTCTAGACTTGAGACGAGAACGAGAATTGCCCTCCCAAACCAAGACGGATGTTTATAAATTGAGACGAGACTGTCAATGAGACATTTACAAATAAACACGAGACAGACATTTACAACTCTCAAGGAGAATGAGACCAAGGCTGCCGTGTCTCGATAGGATCCTTAGAGGTGAAGTTGTGAACCAACCAATTAATGCGTTCGGGGTAACGAGATGAGGCGGCTTTTTTCGCAGTACAAAATTCAAAATAATTATATCGTGCTATTTCAGTATGATATATTGTTATACACATGGGTGTATATATAGTTCACGGGGGGGGGGGAGGGATGGATCAACTTTTGGTATGATTAGGGTTGCTTTATTTCGTAAGTGAAAATCCAGGACACTGCTGGCCGGAAGCTTGTTGGGGGCATGGGGGGAGGGGATGTTGGACCCGACAAAGTTGTGTGTTTGTAGTCACGAAGTCATGCTACTTAGTATTGATACTTTTCTGTTCATCTTGTGTCACTACGTTTTTAAGAACCAAATTTCTTTAATCTGATTCGAGGGGTTCGAGGGGTAAAATAACTGATTTGACAGTCTCAATGCAGTTTTTTATTGCAGAAATTCCGAAGCTATCAGGAAATTGAAGATATTGGTCTGCAGTCCCATCTGGTGTGTGGAATTATGAAATTTCCTTCCCATCCGTATCCCGTCCTATACGTCTCTAATTTAAGAGAATGAAATAAGTCCGAAGGAATTTTTTATAAACAAGCGGATAGAACAAGGAAACTGGTAATTTTAGTGAACCAAAAAAAGAGGGGGGTTGGACCCGTTGAATCCCTCTTAAATACGCCCATGGTTATACACATTATTTCCTTGTAATAATTATACATAAACTAAGTATAGATATGTACTGTGAACTTTGTCAAACGCCTTCTCGTAATCAATGAAGCACGCGTACAACTTTTTTCGTTTCTCTTTAATTCGCTCAAGTACTAATGTGTGCAATATGAATATATTATCTAGGGTACTATGCCCTTTCCTGAATCCTGCTTGTAAAGGGGAAATTTTATCAAATATTTCTGACCACTTTTGTATTCTACGGTTTAAAATATGCGTATATATTTTGCTCCATATTGGAAGCAAAGAGATACCCCTAAAATTGCCCGCTTCGCTCCTATCCCCCTTGCCTTTGTATATAGGGCAAATTATTGATGTGGCCCAGTCCTTCGGGAAATGTCCCTCTTTGAAAATCTTATCTAGTAGTCTGCGGATATTTTCTAACATATTAATGTCTTCCCCAATTGCTTTAAAGAAGTCCGTTCCGATATTATCCAATCCAGCCGCTTTCCCTTTTTTCAATTTCCCAATCGCCATTCTTAGCTCATCCACTCGTATATCCTCATCAAGTATCGGTATGTAGTCCCCTAGGAAGTAACGTTCCCGTGCAATTTCTGTTCGAGATGTCTCCCCCTCCCCTCCAAGTAAAGAACGACAGTGAGATTCCCAAATATGTGGCTCAATATGCACCCAGTTGTTTTTCTGACCCCTCAATGTACGTAGAACTCCCCATAATGCCGAAATATTCCTCTCCGAGATTGCCTTTCTAATTTCTTCGAATTTTTCAACTTGCCATTTTTCTTTTTCTTGCTCTAAAATGTTGTTATACGCTCTTCTGACCATGAGGTAGTTATTTCTGCTCTCTTCGCTATTTGTGTTTCTGTAGAGTTTCAAAGCTCGGTCCAACCTTTTCTTCATTATTTTGCATCTCTCGTTGTACCACCCCCCCTTAACATGTTTGCCCCCCTTCCCCTCTCCCTTTAACATATGACTTCCGGCCCTTTCGAGAATATGATATCCTAATTCCACTGCTTCCTGTATATTATTTCCCTCGATGGCTGTTTTAAAACGCTCTTGCAACATTTTTGTTACGTCATCGGTCATAATTATCTTGTATTGTTCCTCCCCCTCTTTAGTCCACACGTATTTGCGTAATATTTTCTCGGGCTCCAACGCAAGTTTGGGAGTGTCTACGTTACTATGAGTATCCCACTGAACGTCGATTTCAAGTGGCATATGATGCGATTGCGTTTGCGCCTGGACGTGAAAACCCTTAATTCTTTGTAACAGTTCGAGGGAGCCAATAGCATAATCAATAGTACTACTACCCCCCGCCCCCACGTATGTGAAGTGCCCCGGACAGTCTGTGAAAAATTTCCCATTTAATATTTGGAGCTTATGTAACCCGCATAGTTCTAGGAGTTGCCTCCCTCCCGCGTTTACTATTTTATCCCTGCTTTGTCTAGGTTGTCCTAAGTACATGCCGTCATGAGTCGTTTGGTCACTATCTTGCCCCCCATAGACGTCCCAGGATACCTCCTCTTCCCCAATTCTGGCGTTTAGGTCACCAGTCACCAAGAAATTGGCCCCAGGATGTTCTTCCGTCAGTTGTTGAATAGTTGCCCCTAAATTGTCAAAATGTTGCTCTGAATAGAACTTGGAGCTTGGGGGTTGTCTGTAAACTGCCAGCACGATTAAGTTCAGGGACCCCGCTGCAAAATGGATCCCCAGGATTCCCTCCTTATCTATACATATCTGTTTTATAAACTTTTTCCATTTTTGTTTGAAAATGATTGCCAAGCCCCCCGGGTACCGCCCTCTGCTGGCCCTTCTACGCGTGATTTTTGAGAACCCCTCCCCCCATGACTCTGGCATGTTATTAGAGCTTCCCCACGTTTCTACGTAACACCGTATATCAAATTGCTCCACATACTCCCTAAAATTCTCGTCACAAAATCTTTTTGCTAGCCCTTCTACATTCCATACTACCACCCGTAGCCTGGGATCATCGTTCGGGTAAATTTCCTTGGGACCCTCCCCTTGAGACCCGAATAAACTGTTCCTGCACAAACTTTCCCCCTCATTAGAGTCATTGACCCTCTTACCTTCTCTGTCGGTTTGGTCACTCTCTCCTGCCGCCTGCAAGTTTCCAAAATTAGACGCCCCCTCCTCCTCTTCTTCTACGTCCGGCGATGGCCATCATATGTGCAACCCTCCGCGCCTTATGAAAACGTACAATTTTGTGTGAGATGCGATGGCCACAGAGTATCATCATTACAACCCTCGCATTCCGGGTTAAAACAAGGATGTATCCTGTCGCCAATTTTATTCTCTCTCTTCATTGATTGGGTGGCGAACGAAGTATCATGGGAGCAGGGCGCAACCCCATCTATAGGGGAGCAAGAGATACCTGTACTCTTGTATGCGGACGATATAGTCATCATGTCGGAGACAATAGAGGGGCTACAAAGGGGACTAAATAGCATATACGAGGGGTGCCAAAAATACAAAATGACAGTTAACATTAAAAAAACTAAAATCATGGCTTTCAAAAATGGGTATACTTTCAGCAAACAAGAAAAATGGAATTACGGGGGGGAAGTAATTGAGCCTGTCAAGCGTTTCACGTACTTAGGAGTAACATTATCTATGACTGGAAGTTGGACGCAACATATACAGACACGAAAAAGCAAAGCAAAGCTCGCAATAGACCAAGTAATACGTACCATAAGTAAAGTACCGCAAATGCCGTTCTCAGTGATTCAGGGTTTGTACAAGTCAATAATAACAGGAACTTTGAACTATGGGGTTGAACTGTGGGGGGCAAGAGGAGGGAGCACAGTCGCAAGCATTCAAACAGAATACTACAAAAAAGTGTTGTGTGTAAGTAGAAGTACTGCCAATTGTGGGGTACTTAAAGAATTAGGTCTAAGCAAAGAGACAGTACAAGCTAGGATGAGAACTTTAAAGTATTGGCTTCAGCTAGCAAGGGAGGGTAACACGACACTTAAGGGTCAATGTCTGATAATGCAAGTAAGAGAAGAAAATACACGGAACTGGGCGAGGGATATAAAAAACATGTTGAACTCTATTGGGATGGGGTGGGTTTGGGAAGCAGGAGGGAGGGTAGATACATCAGTTGAAAATCAAATTAGAGGGAGACTTATGGACATAGACAGGCAAGAAATACTAGCCGACTGTCAGACGAAGACTTCACTAAGAGATCATTTGAAATCAAGGGATTGGGGGAAAGCAAGATACATAAACTTGGTAGGCAAAAAAGAAAGGGGAGGGATAGCATGGTTCAGACTGGGGGGTTGGAAACAAGTAAAAATTAAGAATGAAGCAGGGGAAACTATATGCTCTTTGTGCGGGGAGGGAGAGACGGGCGAGCATCTGCTCTCTGCCTGCCCCTCTACGCGTGATTTACGAGACAAGTGGGTTGAGAACGTAACAGAGAGGGAAATAATGGAAGTGGTAGAAGACAGAAGAGGAATCATAAGTGAGATAGTGCAACGAGTGGGGAGATATTTGTGGGAAGTGAGGGAGCGACGAGGAAAGGCGTTAGCGGTCAGCGATAAGAACGAAGAAACCGCACAAAGTGAACCGAGCGTGTAATACGTGTACTGTGGGTCTAGCAGTGTGCAATGTATATGTGTTTTGTTTTGTTCTGTTCTGTTTTGTTTTTCACATTATTCAACAAAGAAATTCAAATTCAGGAGGCCGAATGAACCGGATACACAACTTTATTTGCATGTGCAATATTTCGATTGTTAAAATATACTAATTATGTTTAATTTTTTCTTTTGTATCTGATCAACGGCTAAGAGCTATTTGTATACTAACGTAAAGAAGGTATAATATTAATACACGACTTTGAGGGAAGAGAAAGTGTGTGTATTGTAAAATTAATGTAGTGCGTACAGCGTACAGCTCGCACAAGGAAAATGTAAATAAATACAAATACAAAAAGATATGTACTGTGCAACTAATGTAATCTTCTCAGTGTATTTTCTCTTATCTGCACAAAAATCGTAATTTGCGCAACAGAAATGGAACACAAACTGAAATTGCTTTATGGAAAAGAAAGTTAAATAGGCTTTATAAATAAAGTGAAGAATGTGAAAATTCCTATTTTGCACTACATAGGTTACGGTAAATATCGATAAATATAAGTTTAAAAAATATTTTTGAGTGTCTGGTCAGCAACCAATTTTATAAGCAATATTTTTCGCATGGTCTGAGAACACACACGCAACTGAACCCTTCCATTTATCTTGCACGTGAGCAGCACGGATATTTCATAGAAGAATGATCATTACAAAGCATAGCTTTCCTTTCTCCTATCGCTCCTTCTTCCAGTACTTAAATCGGTAAAGGTTTGTAAAACTGCTGCACGTGTTCGTTCACCGTGGGCTACCCATCCGGAACTGGACGCTCGAAGCAGACGACAAACGAGCTCTCCCTAAGGAGTGACGTAGTAACATGGCGGCGTCGTGTTTTCAGCGCAACGCTAGCCTCGCAACTTTGGAAGTCTCGTTTCTGCCTTAAACTGGACGCAGAGAAACGCGAGAACTTGCAGGGGTCATTTTTCCAGGGTGTAATTTTTAAAATTGTTGTAAAAAAAATTGAGTGGAAATGTCCATTGAACTCCGTTCACCACGAACAAATAATTGTATTTTAAAGTACCTATAGTTGCAGTTTGCGTGTTCATATCCTATACAGAGTGTACCTTCAAGAACTGCAAATAAGAATAAGATTTTTAGAAAGCATTTGGGCCAAAAGAAATGAAGAAGCATGAGATAGAACTACCTTATGAACTTCCCCATCCAATCATACATACACAAGTACATTAAAATGAAAATGAAATAAGATAAAAACTATGAGGACTCAGAAGTCAGGGTCACACCCAAACACCCATATCATTACATATATTTCACTGATCTTTATTGATCTCCAAATGCTATTAGAATAATTCAATCAAATCAAGAATTTGACGAGTAGGACATGCGTCTATTTCTATCTATTTGTACTTCCTTTCTAGTGATTTTCTGCGAGGTTAAAGCCCAATTTTGGGGTTGTTACAAAAAAGTGGACATTGTTCCAATACATGTTTTTAAACCATAAACGCCGAGACGTGAAATATGTCACATTTGTTTTTTTCGACTTTTGGAGCATACTGCGACTCAGGCAATATTAAGAGGTACATGTCTTGAGTGATACACTTAGTAAAGTGCAATATGTTTCTGAATATATTTGGGGGGCTAGTGGGTGCAATTTCCCCCGAAAAAAATGTACTGCTTTTTCATTAAAAAAATATATTTTTTCTCCTCAAGTATCAGAAGCAAGTCCGCAATTCTTGCATGAAAATATCCGGCAATTTCATGTTCCGTTTTGAACCATCACGTTCCGGCGTTGCCTACGTGGGGTTCTCATGAAATTTAAATTTCGAAAAAATATAGTTTTATTTAACTTTCGTCTTCTTCTTCTACTTGATAAATGAAAATTAAGTTTATTCAACCATGGACGTATTGTCTAGTGTGTACAGAAGAAAACGAGATATACGTTTTAACTCTAGGATTCATAGTTTCCGAGATAAGAATTTCTGGAATTTTGAATTTTCCGTTAAAAAGCACGGCTTTTATATTAAAAATATTTTTTTACGAAAGTATCATCAATAAGTGCACAATTCTTGCTACGAGAATGAAATATATATCAGGCAATACGCAGGAACTGTTTTCAACCCTCACGTCTTGGCGTTGCCTACGTGGGGACCCGACGAAATTGAAATTTTGTAATGAAAAAATAGGATTATTAATTTTCGTCTTCTTCTTCTTCTATATGGTTAGTGCAAATTGAATTATTTCAACAATAGACGTGTAGCTGAGACTGTTCTAAAAAAAACAAGCTATAATTGTAACTCCAGCATTTGTAGTTACGGAGATATAAATTTTCATTTAAAACCTTGCGCATTTTTAAACTTCCCACTGAAAACGCGCTGGGCGTTTAAGCGTCTACCTTTACTGTGTACTAATGGCTTGCAATAACAAGTTGAAATTTTGACACACATTAGAGGAAGGTCTAGTTATGTAGTGTATGCAACTTGGCTTGGATATCTCTTGTCCCTTTTGTGCAACACAATTTCCAAAATCCACAATTTTCCGGTGAGTTTTCAATTTCTTGCATATTCAACCACATATAATATGGATTGGGTGATGTATATGGAGACGACATAATGTGTGCGTACTGAGCTCACATCAGGGTTACTAGAAAAATTAATGCCACCTTCCTGGTTGGATTACAGTTGTAACAGCAGGCACACAAATTATGCATTTTTTGACTCGTAAGGCTTTTTAAGGCATATTTTGGGATATTTTATTTGCTAACGTAAACATGCTGAGGGTATTTTGATGAAATACACGTGTTTCCTGGTGAGAGGTTTGTTTGGTGTGTAAATATCACTAGGCTGTGATCAATAGTTCCAAAGTTATTGAGTCATGAAATTAACTCTGAGACTCATTTCCCAGATTTGGGTCACATTTTCTGTTGCGCCCCACCTTCTTCCACAGGCTAAAACTCTAGAACTAATTCTCGGAGGAAGCTAATATTTGGAATACAAGCCTTCCATACATTATTGAATCTTCATGCCAAATTTCATCCAAATCAAAGAATCATGACCTGGAAACTTTCTGAAATTGGTCGATTTGACATGGAATGACCCATGACCGTTTACTAGAGAAAGCCTTTCTATAGAGAACATGGTGCCAAAAAACATGCAAATAATTTTAAGCCTTCTTTATAAAAAAATAAAGACAAACAGCGATTCAAATATAAAAAAATCCTATATAAATAAAAAATTATCAAAAAGATTTTTTAAATAAGAATCATGATTTTTCTCCATCCTCTTCAGGAGAGAGTGGCTTTCCCAAGGAAGGATGTTGGTGGTTATAACACCCTCCGCTCTTGACTCATTATTCGCAATAAAAGAACGCCAAAGTTAGGAAAAAATGACAAAATGATAGTACACTACAGAAAGATGTATACGTAACCCTTCTTCTTCTTCTTCTTATAAGGCGCTACAGCTCTTTATGGGCTATGGCCTGCTCAATTACATCCTTCCATTCTTCTCTACTCAACACACATTTCTTCCAGTTCTGTGTCTTCAGTTTTCTTATGTCATTTCTGACATCGTCTATCCATCTGGTTTTGGGCCTTCCTTGTGATCTTGTAGCAATAGGTCTCCAATTGTAAATTTGTTTCACAATTCTTTCTTCGGGCATTCTTTCAATATGACCCAACTAGCTCAATCTTTGTGTTTTGATAAATCTTCTTATATTCTTACTCTTTATTAATGTTTCAAGCTCTTCGTTTGTTTTTATTCGCCATATATTATTAGATTGTCTCGTTGGGCCATATATTTTCCTTAATATCTTTCTTTCAAATATCATTAGTTTTCGAATTATATCTTCTTTCAGCACCCAGATTTCACAGCCATATGTAACCACAGGTCTTATTATGGATTTATACAGCTTTAATTTTATTGTTCTGGAAACTAATTTTGATTGGAATATCTTCTTATTCGCATAAAATGTTCTATTTCCAGCTGCAATCCTTTCTTTAATTTCTTCTTCGATTTCATTGTTTCCATTTACTATTGACCCGAGATATTTAAATGACTGTACCTGCTCTATGTGCATTGTATCTATATCCTCTTTTTGTTGTTGGCTTTTTCTTCTTGTACATCTCATATACTTTGTCTTTTTTTCGTTCACTATTAGTCCATATTTCATTGCCTGTTGCTTTAGTTTCACTAGTGAGTCCACCATTGATTGCTTAGTTCTTGTAGTAATTACTATATCGTCTGCATATGCACAGATCTGTCTTAATCTTGTTGAAATGTTTCCTCTGATTTCCAACTTCTGAATCATTTCATCCATGACTATGCTAAATAAAGTTGCTGATAATGGGTCTCCTTGTTTTACTCCTCTATTTATTGCAAATTTCTGACTAAAATCATTGTTTCCTTTTACTACTGCTGTAGTGTTTTGTAATGTCAACTTTATTAATCTTATTAGTTTGTTTGGGACATTAATTTTCTTTAGACATGTAGGAATTATATTTCTATTTACTGAGTCAAATGCTTGCATAAAATCTATAAATATGTTATGCAATTCAATATTATATTCATAACATTTTTCATATATTTGTCGCAGTATGAATATATTATCAACTGTAGATCTATTTGGTCTAAATCCCATTTGATATTCACCCAATTTGTTTTCTGTAATTTCAGAGATTCTATTTTGTAGAAGAATTGCAAAGATTTTGTATGCGACATTCAGAAGCGTAATTGGTCTGTAGTTAATACACTGCAACCTGTCTCCTTTTTTAAAGATTGGGCAAATGATACCATGTAGCCATTCTTGTGGCATTTCCTTTTTATTCCATATGTTGAGTATCAAATTATAAATTTTATTCCTTATCATATATCCTCCGTGTCTTATCAGTTCTGCTGTGATATTATCTGAACCAGGTGACTTATTCATTTTTAAGGATTTTATGATTTTATTTACCTCCTCATATGTTGGTATTGGAATTTCAGTATCATTTTCCAATTTTTCGGGTATTTCATCTTCAGACGGTAAGTGTTCCCAATTTAATAATTCCTGAAAGTACTCTTTCCAACGGAGTAATACTTTTTCTTTCTCAGATATTACTTCTCCAGATGCATCTTTACATAATGAAGTTGCATGAGTGTAGTTCCTTACATGAGATGTCACAGCCTTAAAAAAATTTCTTGAATCCTTTCTTCTATGGTATTCCTCAATCTCTTTGAATCTATCATTTATCCATTCTTTTTTCTTCTTTCTGCATACATTGTTGGCAATTCTCCTTTTATTCTCATATTCTTCACAATTTGCCCTTGTGTGTCTCTGTAAACATCTTTGTCGTGCAGCATTTTTCTGATTTATTACCATTTTACATTCATTATCCCACCATTCATTCCTTGGTTTACCATCTTGCTTTTGTATTACTTCAGTTGCTGTTTTCAGAATAGCTTCTTTGAGTTGTTTCCAATCTTCATTTATATCTTGGGTATCAATAATATTTTCCAAATTTTGACTCATTTTTTTCCTATATTGTTTCAGAATTTCTTTACTATGCATATTGCTTTTATTCCATTTTATCTGTTGTCTTGGAATACTTTTTCGTACAGGTATTAATTTCTGTTTGATTACTGCCTTGACCAAAAATTGATCCGAATCACAATTCAGACCCCTCATTGTTTTTACATCCTGCACCATTTCCTTTTTATGTTCGTTTACTAAAACATGGTCAATTTGGTTGGTAGTTTTCCCATCTGGGGACACCCAGGTACCTTTATGTATCTTTTTATGTTCATACTGTGTACTCATTACAGTCATATTATTTGCAATAGCATAGTTACATACTAATTCTCCATTATTATTGGTTATCTCATGCAATGTATATATACCTGTTACTTCTTTATATGCATCCTCTTTTCCTATTTTTGCATTTAAATCTCCCAACAGGACTATCAGATCATGTCTCGGGGTTTTATCTTGCACTACTTGCAGTTCTTCATAAAACTTATCTTTAATGTCATCATCTTTCTCTTCTGTTGGAGCATACACGTTTATAAATGTCACATTACAGAACCGTCCCTTCACTCTAAGTTTAGATATTCTTTCACTACACGGTTCAAATCCTAGTACATGTTTTACCATTTCTCTCTTTACTAGGAATCCAGTTCCATGCTGACCCGTAGTTTCTTTACAACTGTAATACACAGAGTATTTATCTTTCTTGATTTCTCCTTGTCCTTTCCATCTTACTTCCTGTAATGCGACTATCTGCAACTTTGTTGCTAAGACTTGGTCAGCTATTCCTTGCATTTTTCCCGGTTTTAGCATAGTCATGATATTCCATGTTCCTACACAGATTATATCTTTCTTATTCCTTTTCATATGCCTAGGTCGTTTTCCATTAATCCATCGGGCTTTCTGTAATTGAGTTTTTTTTAGCGGAAGGTTATTTTTATGAGACCAGGGTGCTGGCCTAGTGCTCAACCTCCATTTCTTTGGAGGACCAGGATTTTCTGTTAGGGTTTACTCCCTTAGCTGATAACATCCAGTTTAGGCGCTGGATACTCGCCTTCACCCTCCTCCGTCTGCTACAGCATCGTATGATCTTTTTTTGCTGCATTGCCCAGGGGTCACGCGGCTAACAGCCTTCGGGGACGTGGAGGTAGGATTTGTTGGTAGTATTGGTAGTTGTTATACCCAATGGCGTTCCTCAGTATTTACAGAGTGTTCATATCAGCATCTGAACACTCCCTGAGACCATACCAACCTTTGACCCCCATATACGTAACCCTTCCTTTCGAAAATCCAGGGCACACCACTGATTCAAGGATGGAATAAATGGTCAAGTTTAAAATGGGCCAAATAGGAAATTAATAAGGATAGCGAAAATTGTATTGTTTGCTCCTGATCCCAAGACAGAAACTGATGGAAGTCTTGCGTTATTTTGACATAAACTTCAGGTTTAATGATGACAGAAAGTTGTTTTAATCGAAGAAGAAATGACACGAATCATGATTTAGCCTGGAAGTTAATTGCCTTTTCACTGAACTTGTTCATCAACCTGACTCTTACCTTCTTACCGTACTACCACCATCTACTCCTTTAGTTCCTGATGCGTACAATAAGTAGTATTTATCCCCCAGCGAGAGACTTTGATATAAATTTTTAATCTTTATAGTAAACGAAAACTTTCATCTGCTGATTCAACCAAGGAGATGGTTTTTGAGGTTGAAATCCTTCAAAGCCCACTAGCTGAGTTCATGATCCATTACATGTGAAATTGGACAAACAAGGTTAATTTATTTTTATTCAAAGTATCACTTACTATACGTGAAATGAAAGGGGAAACCAGGCAGAATTGGAATTATTAATTCAAACATTAGTTGCATGGCTTTCAAGTAACATATTGTTTCAAACCAATTACTTTTTATAGTAGAAGTGGGATTTTATGTGCAGTGTTTCCACTTAATTTTCTTTCATTATGATATAGGGAAACTAAATTAATTCTAATTTCTTTCTAATTGTATCGTTTATTGTTTCTATATCTTAAGCTCTGAAGTGTCCTACTTCATTTCCGAAACAAACGTTAGTTTGAAGAATATATTTATGATAATGTTGATAGCATTGCTAAAATGTATTATCTGTAGCAGAAGATTGAGATGAAGGAGGAATATTCTGATTTAAATAACTTTCATCAAGGAAAAATAAATTACATGAATTGATAGAGTTGCATATTTGAAGGTGCTAAGAAAATGTAAAAAAAAAGATATGAATGTAAAATTGTCTGAATGTCACATATACTATCCTTCAAAACATTCCACAAAATAGTTATTTCTTGAATGTCTGCGAATGTATATATGTAATTAAGATTTTTTTGTTATGCAAAAAATACAAATAGGCCTCACGAAACATCCCCGGCCGCTTCTTCTTCAAGAAAGAATCCGGCTACGCCACTGTGTTGAAGTAACAAATATTTACAATTTCGCCTTCCATTTATTTATCAGATATTCGTATCATCCTTATTTATTCTCCAAGAAGCTATCTACCTGATATATAAGTCGATATCGGAATATTCAGAAAATGGCGCAGGAAGATTGAAGAATATTTGAAGGTAAACGATCATTTCTAGTCATTGTGGCTGGGGGAAGACGACAAACATTCGTCTCCTCCACTGGCATCATCGATGTGTTATAGTATTCTAGATGCATCTTCATTAACAGGAAGAGCTCTGAAAGTTTTGCTTGCAGTGTGGGGCACAGAAAACTGCGCTACGAAACAGAATGGACAGAAAATGAACTTGAGAGAGAGAGAATAGGGAGGAGGGAGAGAAAGAGAGAAATAAATAAATAGGTAATGGGATGTGTAGAGAAATATAAGGGAGAACGATAAAGTAAAAGGAGATTAGAGATATATATATAGTGAGAGAAAGAAAATTAATTTTTGTGAAATAGAGGGCGAGATAAGAGAAATGAAAGGAAGTGTAGAGAAATATAGGAAGAGAAAGAGAAACAAAATGAAGTATAGACAAATGTAGGGAGAGAAAAAAAAGAAGTTTAGATAAATATAGGAAGAGAAAGAGAAACAAAATGAAGTATAGACAAATGTAGGGAGAGAAAAAAAGAAGTTTAGATAAATATAGGAAGAGAAAGAGAAACAAAATGAAGTATAGACAAATGTAGGGAGAGAAAACAAAGAAGTTTAGATAAATATAGGAAGAGAAAGAGAAAGGATAGGAAGTTTAGAGAAATGTAGGGAGAAAAAGAGAAAGGAAAGGAAGTTTAGATAAATGTAGGGAGATAAAGAGAAAGGAAAGGAAGTTTAGATAAATATACGAAAAGAAAGATAAAGAAGGGAAATTTAGTGAAATATAGAGAGAGAAAGAGAAAAGAAAGGAAGTTTAGATAAATGTAAGGAGATAAAGAGAAAGGATAGGAAGTTTAGTTAAATATAGGGAAAGAAAGAGAAAGGAAAGGAAGTTTAGATAAATATAGGAAGAGAAAGAGAAAGAGAAGGGAAAGGAAGTTTAGTGTAATATAGGGAGAAAAAGAGAAAGGAAATGAACTTTAGCGAAATGTAGGTGAAAAAGAGAAAGGAAAGGAAGTTTAGCGAAAGGTAGGGAGAAAAAGAGAGAGGAAAGGAAGTATAGCAAAATGTAGGGAAAAAAAGAGAAATACATGGTAGTTTAGAGAAATGTAGGTAGAAAAAGAGAAAGGAAAGTAAGTTTATATAATTGTAGGGAGATAAAGAGAAAAGAAAGTAAGTTTAGTGAAATGTAGGGAGAGAAAGAACAGAAAGTTTAGAGAAATGTAGGAAGAAAGAGAGAAAGAAAGAAGTTTTGATAAATATAGGAAGAGAAAGAGAAAGGAACGGAAGTTTAGATAAATATAGGAAGAGAAAGAGAAAGGAAATGAAGTTTACATAAATATAGGAAGAGAAAGAGAAAGGAAAGGAAGTTTAGAGAAATGTAGGGAGAAAAAGAGAGAGGAAAGGAAGTTTAGATAAATGTAGGGAGATAAAGAGAAAGGAAAGGAAGATAAAAAAAGATCAAAAGATAAATATTGGAAGAGAAAGAGAAAGCAAACGAAGTTTAGAAAAATGTAGGGAGGAAAAGGGAAAGTATTTAAGAGAGCGAAAATGAAAATTCTAGAAGAAAGAAAGCAAAGAAAGTAATCAAGAACGGTGGAATTGAGCAAGAAATAGATTCTACGAAGAAGATGGAAGGCGAAAATCTATAAAGTAATGAGAATGTAAAAAGGAAAAGTGATAATGTACATATAGAATGAATCAAAAGTTGAATTCTCTATATGTTAGGTATGATTTTAAATTTTGAAAGATTGTGTCAATTTAGGTATTTTATTCTCAAATGTTTATATCTATCTTTTAGAAGCCAAAAAAAGCAAGTAGGCAATCCCCGGCCGGTTCAAATCCGGGAACTTTTCTAACGATGGAAGCGGCCCCGGCGCCCACCCAGCGTCGAATAACATGGGTACCTGGGGGAAACCCTGGGGGGTAAAGGCGGTCAGTGGCGTGATGCTGATCACATCACCCCCACTCACGACCGGATCAAGAAAGTGTGGGGCGTTACCCCCATACCACCTACACGCCTTCATGGCGTGGTGCTATGCACATGGGAGCACTTTACCTTTTTTTTTAGGCAAAGATGGAAATTGTTGCGTAATTTCGTTAAACTTGTAAGAATATAAAACAAATCCAACCTATAATAGTATTTAAAAAGAAAACATAAAGTAAAGGACTCTAATTACCGTTCTTAATTTCTAAAGGTTTATTTGTTGTGCATTTTATAAGTCCTTGATTATTTGTAATTGGCTACGTTAGCACTTTCCGCGTCATATTTTCAACAGACGTCCTTTACATAAAAAAATGTCTGTTCATACAGGATACAAATGAAAGATTGCTCCTCCGTTCCTGTTTAAATAAATATGACTGGATCAAGCCCATTTGTTTAGAGTTGAACAATGATTAGAAACAATAAAAAAAAAAACACTGCACAATAATTGGTTCCAAAAATTAAGACCGATAGCTATTTGGATAATCGCGACATTACCGATAATAAGAAATTCAATGAACGGAATTAAAACACACCAAGCGACAGTGTCATGTATTGAAGCATTTGAACATACAAAACTTAACCTGCTCAGTGTTATAGAAATTGAACCTATATTTAAGCAGAACGGAACATTGAAAAACAAAATTAATACAAAACAGCTACCGTACATTACGTACATAAAGGGTGAAGAACTAACTTATTAGCTAATAGGATGATTAGTGAATGATTTCTAGACAATTCTCATATTCTTTCATTACAGACCAAAATGAAAATATAACATGAGGCTAGAAAAAAACGAAATGAACAAACCCGCTTCAGATAACACAGAGCTAAAGCAGGCTATCCAACGAATGAGCACTCAAATTATTGTAAACGTTAAGCTCCCTCAGAAGAATTGATAGAACTCCCGTCGGTGTATGAAAAAAGCTTACATCTCAAGAATTACTCAACTAGAACACATCCAGGAAGAAGCAATGGTTTGGTTTGGTTTGAGTTGGTGCTTTAAGTCCACTTTATGCACAGTAAGGCTAATCGGAACTGGACCTACAATTTAAAGTGGGATCCGAATGACTTGTGCTTCTACCGGGTATGGAACCCGGGACCCCTTCATTACAAGGCAATGACGCTACGAAGAAGCAATGGACAGACATCGATGTATGATAAACATGGAGGGCTCAGGAAGTTGCAAAGTGACAGATATCGATGTATGATAAAAGTGTAGAACCGAAGAGGAACCAAATGGGCAGACGTAGATGTATGATAAACATGTAGAGCCCAAGAAGGACCAATATGATACGTATGATATACGTATAGAGCCCGAGAGGAACAAAAAGGGCAGACATGGATGTATGATACACGTGTAGGGTCCAGGAACAAGTAAGGGGCAGACATCGATGTATGATAAACGTGTAGAGCCCAAGTAGAAACAAAGAGACCAGGGAGTCGTAACGTACCCAATTTGCGTTTCACGGTACGTTCCATTTTGTAGGAGAAAGAGTATGGTTCAACTGCTGGTATCCATGTAACGTAACGAAATGCAATATGTTATAGATTGACGTTACAAGGAACGTAACAAAATGTATTATGGTAGATATTAACGTTATAAAGGAACGGAACGAAATGAGCACATTGGAACGTAACGTAATATGCAATATGGTATATACTACCGTTACAAGGAACGTAGTAGCGAAATGCAATATGGTATATACTAGCGTTACAAAAACGTAACGAAATGCAACATGGTAGTAAATAACGGTACATAGGAACGTAATGAATGCAATCCTCCGTAACGGAATGAAGTGAAAGGCAATATGGTCAATTAACGTTACATTGGAATGTAGCAAAATGTAAACCACTGTAGCGGAACGGAACAAAATGCAGTTGGGTACATACCATCTGCATAAGGAACGTAAATAAATTCAGTATGGTAGATGTTAACGTTACAAGGAAAGAACAATTCACAAATGTTAGCTAGTAACGTTATAGGCACGTGACGAATATAATCTATTTAACATCAAGGAAGAAAAAGGAATAGCCAAAATCTCTTACGCGTACCTTTCATTGGAACATTGCGAAAAATAACTCAGTATATCGTATGGGATTAATGTGAAATAGCCGTTAAAAATATGGTTGTTTGTAAAAAATGAATTTCAACCAGAGTTGTTAAAGGGTCAGGAATTTTAAATCAATTCAATTCCGGTTCAGCAGGGAATATTAGCAAGCATAAATGGATCTGGACTGTAAAGATCCTTTTTATGTAGTTCAATTCGTTCCAGGGACATTTTCTCCTGATCAATTGAAATACAGCACAGGGACCTTCTTTCCGGATCAATTTAAAGACGGTCTAAGATCCATATTGAAATGAAAGAAGACGCAACTTGGACCGAATTAAAACTGTGCGATAAAGAAGATTCCGGTCTTGTTGCGGAACCCAATAGAAGAACCCACTAGAATTTATGGGTTCGTGGACGTTTAACAACCCTGATTTGACATTAAATTACATTTTTGGCGCGAAATTGAATAAAGCTTCCAACTAGTGTAGAAATGAGTAGCAATAGGCGTGCGCACGGGGTGCAAGTGGGGGGGGGGCAAATGCCCCCCTAATCATGGACATCTGTCTATATTTTAGACGCAGGGAAATATGCCATATGCATATGCATATTAACCCGATAATAGTGTTGCCCCCTCAAGAAACACCACTTGAATTCGAAATTATCGGGGTGTAAGGGGTGACCTTCCACGTAGTACACCCAAATGTCAACCTCACTTCCACGTTAGTGCTCCCTGGACTGAGGACTAACGAGGCTCTGGCGACTGGCCCCATGGCCAGTATAATTTTGTGTGTCTTGTCCTGTTCTTTTGTCCTTATGTGTGCTGAGTGCCCCTTTACAGCCTCAGCTTTTAACGAAAGTCAGAACATTTTAAGCTTTTAAGATTTTACTTATGCAACGTTAGAGTTGTTCTTTGTAAAGATAAGGGGCTGGACCCCGTATAATGTGACGGGTGCAAAATGGCCTAAGTGCTGACGCACCACAATTTTAACATCAAATAAAATCAAATTCGAAATTATCGCATTCCTGCATCCCCATTATAATAATTAATATAAATTACTATGACAAATCAAATTATACGTGTGAAATATATACTTTTAGCTGACATTCGTTTTCTAAAGGGGAGAGGTGGCCATCCTCGCCCCCTTCCAGATTTCCATGCCCCTATATTATTATACTTTAATCCAGAAATTTAGGGTAGAGGAATCATATCGCCGGTTATTAAACGATATTATGCTCTTGAAGAAAATGAAGTATTTTGAAGCCGATGAAAGTTCACAAAGGAACAACGGTGGAAGAAGGTGCAGTGGCACAACCACAGGGGGCAGGGGAGATTAGCCCTCAAACTTGTACAGAAATCAATTCTAGGAGGTAAGGAAGGCAAACATTGAACTATAGAAAGAAAGGTTGCAGAATCTAAGAGTAGCAAGACAAAAGGATACTCAAGATGGATTTAGTTTTCACGTCTTTCGTGCACTATTTCTTCCAGACGGCCAAGAGCACCTGCAAGGGGCACAGAGGGGCAATTGCCCCCTCTCGATTTCTATCTTTATACCAATTTAAATAAAGTTATATAAACTTGGACAGTTGCTGCTGATTACGGTGTAAGTTTTGCCCGTGTAAGGTAATAAATAGATTTATTATTAATTTTTGAAGCCGCACCGTTCATTTATAAACACACTGTATATGAGTCATTGTGAATTCCAGTCAATTTAAACATTTTGCGTTGTTGCGAGATTATCTATTAGGATAAAATTTGGACATAAATAATCTAAGTAGAAAAAATGCAACTTGTATATCAAAATTGCCATGTCCATCTGATCTCCGAAAGTAGTGTTTAGCACGTCACATTTCAAATATATGATTGATTGATTTGGTGTTTTGAGTTCACTTTATGCACAGTAAGGCTAATCGGGACTGGACCTACAGTTTGAAGTGGAATCCGAACCACTTGTGCCTCCACCGGGACCCCTTTATTACTAGGCGACGACCCAACCACTGCGTCATCGGGGAGGCCATTTCAAGTATAGTCCATGATTGTATCTAGTATATGAACGAGATGTGTCCCTCCTCTCAAACAATACGTGGCTTGTCCCCAACGAACGAAGTGTGTCACTTATAAATTAAGTTTCCGAAAGCAGGCATTATGCATGAACAGAACAAAAAATACTCCTGAGAAATTACAAAAAGTATAAGCCAGTTCGTGGCCGGGAGGTATTTACGGTCTTCCCCCCCAACCTATCCGCTTTAGGTTCCGGGTTCGAGTCCTGGTCTGCAAATATCTTTTTAGGTGTCTCTTCATCAATTTCATCTATTTATCATCCATCTTCATAGTTTCGATTAATTATAAAAGTGACATAAAAGCAAAGCAAAATAAGAACAAATAAAAATAATTGCAAAATGACTACAATGTCAGAACTACATTTGAAAAATAAAATGCGAGCAAAAGATTCATTTTCAAACAGGTATTTGGTAGAATTGTGTAGACAGACAGCATGCTCCCGAAAGTTGCCAATCCACGTGTAGCATGACCTTCGATACTGGGGTTGCGCTCTTTCAGGAAAGTTTTCTCGACCCTCCTCAAGCGTCTTATCAAGAATGCCTCGGTGTTCGCAGCATTGCCAACTTATTTTCCGTCGGAAAAATCTTTTTCCTCCTATTTAATCTGCGCTTGGCTCTACAATACATCATATTAAACAAGATACAACAACTGAATTACGGCGAAGTAGGTTAGAAACCCTGCGTGCTCAAGAGCAGCTTCGATAAGGCACCTGAATTGTTTCGAGCTGAACCAGGAAATGGGCGATCTTTATTCCCGAAGGCCATTCCGTAAAACTAATGCCACAAGAAGTTTTCTGTGTGGATTTGAGAGCATGAAATTGTAGGTTGATGAAAGTACTACAAGACGTCAAGTGGATTTGTTTTCTGTTTCGTTATTTTATATAGCTTTGCTACCTATATAGTTTGAATAACTAATCAATCATTTGATGAGCAGACAAACACGAAGAAGCCGATCCCGTGGCAAGTTAGTTAGCGTAATACACTGCGAAGTCTAATGTCGGATTAGAAAATATGGATGGGTCATTTGTCTTTATATCACTTCCATCACCTATCACATCCTTTATCATCGCGATTAACCGAAAGTGGTAGACGCGAAATAAAAATAGAACCTTTGCATGAATGTCCGAAAGAGAGGCAAGGGCACGACCCACCTGGAAAAGGAGAGTCAACCAAAAATTATATATATCGCGCAATTGCATTTTAGCTATAATAATATATGCTAATTATTGCATGAACATGATAACTTCAAATTAAAGAAATGGTTTTTGAGGAGACAACACTGTTATGGGGGAACATGCACCTTGTTTGTTCCCCCCCTGGAAAAAATACTACCTTGCTTGCCCCTCCCTGGAAAAAAAAATCCTGCAGACGTCCATGAACCTTTGATATCGACTTCGGAGTATAAAGCTGCAACGTGCCACCACTCGTAACTCCAGGGTATGGAGATCCGAATTGGCAACACACCGCTCCTTGCTCCGGCTGGTCAGTTGGGAGCACCAGTTCTCACCCAGGGATCGGGATTAAGACGATCCACCCTTCCTCCAGGAAGGAAACCACCGAATTGCGACATGTGACAGTAAATAAAATTCCAAATACTTTATAATAAAAATGTCCAAAATCTTTAATCACGAATCGCGTGCGTACATACTGATTCGCACAAGTTAAAAGTTATAATTTATTGGGTCATGCACGCTCGCAGGCAGTGAGCAATTAGCAATTAGCAATTAGCAATTAGATGAACTTTGAACGCTTACCGGGAAGATATGAGTGATCCGTAAACTTTATCATTTTTTTAAATCTCTTTTACCTTTCATAACGTAAAATTTAAATTTCACATTACTCTTATAATTTGTATTTATCGGGAACACATTTAGTCTTAAGTTGTAGCTTCTAAATGTTTAAGTTCCTCTTTTCTTTGATATATACGTGTTTTGCTTCTTTTATTATTGTTTACTACTTTCAATATTTTAATCTCAACTGCATAATTTTACAGTTTAGTTTCGTAAATGTGAGTTACGTTCTTGTACACAAGCAAAGTTTAATTGTTAGTAAATCAAAAAAACATATTCATAAGTTTCTAATGATCAAAAGTACCGTAAAAAGCAGAAAACTTTTATTTATATTTGTAACCTCTATGCATCTGCGGATAAATGTAGTGAGTTTGCAACCTCTCTCTGCTCTGCAACCCTCCAGAAGTTACTTCTACCGTTATGCCTCTAACAGAACCCCTTGAAATGAACTCCACTGCTCTAGGGCATGTCCTCCGTCACCCTCTCGCCGATGACAAAAGAACCGGATGCTCCCTGGGTCTCAAAATAGCAAATGTAAACGTCAGGTCATTTTCCCCCAAACTTCAGGAAATACTGGTCAAGTCGTCTGCTGGTCCCGCGCATGGGTGCGGCCATATTGGCATTAAACAACCGGTTGCTACGGTCGTTGCTAAGGTCGGTAACATGGCGTTGGCTATAGAGCGTTGCTGAGGTTTTGGAAAGATGAGCCGAAAACAATGAAGGAGGGAGGGTTAGCATGTAAGGAGAACCACTTTTGTAGTTTCAGATGCACAAGATAAGAAGGCGTCGTCAAAGTAAGGGTGAAAGCAAAATGAAGGAAAGAATATGATGTTAAGGAAAGCGATACTTAGATGTCGCACGTGTTGTGACTAGCACTTCTTCGAAAATTTTGCAATAGCTTTGTGTATGTGCGAAGAGATGTTTATTATCTTTCTTTCAGTGGCGGCACTTAGGGGGGCGAGGGGGCAATTCCCCCCACTTTTTCGCCCACTTTTGCCCCCGCACTATGTTAAATCTTATCTACAAAGGAAAATATACTGTCTTTACCTCCCAGTTTTGACACCTTGCCCCCCCGGTTTTGGAACCCAATTGCCGCCACTGCTTTCTTTATATTTACGTAAACCAGATTAAATATTTTACATAACCAATGTAGCCTCTATTCCTTTGTTACGAGCCTATTACGAGGGCAAAAGGGTTGAACACAACATGTGCCGGGGTGTAAGGGGCGGCCTTCTTCTAAGGCGCCCAAAAGTCAACCTCACTTCCACGTAGTGCACCCTGGACTAAAGACTAACGAGGCTCTGGCGACTGGCACTATGGCCAGTATAATTTTGTGTGTGTTGTCCTGTTTTTTGTCCTTGTGTGTGCTGAGTGCCTGTTTACGGCCTTAGCTTTTAACAGAAGTCAGAACATTTTAAGCTTTTTAGTTATGCAACGCTAGAGTTGTTATTTGTAATGATAAGGGGCTGGCCCCCGTATAATGTGACGGGAGCAAAATAGCCTAAGTGCTGACGCTCCCAAAATTTTAAATTCAAATTCAAATTCAAACAACATGTGCCGTTTCCTCTGTCCATCATTATCTTGTTATTATTTCAACTTATCACTTTATCATGTTCTTTTATGCAAAAATATTAGAATGAAAACAATTTGTTGTAATTAATAATGGGCTGCCAAGCTGAAAACACCTTCAGGTCGATCAGTAGGCTCCAGGCGCCAGGAATGTATCCAGTAGTGTAACACATGCTCTGCGCACCCCAGCCCCCCGCACAACTTTCAGTTGTGTGCCCATACTCGTCTAAAAATATACAAATATATTTCTTGTCTAAAATATTAATTCACGCCCACATTTATATTAGGTATATAAAAACATGAAATGCATACATGTAATTTGAATCAATGTAAAAACTGATACGAAAGGTTAAGACAACAGAGAAGCTGTAAAAAATTATATATGATAATTATATATGAAAACAGACTGTTATTACAAAAATTACGATATTGTCAAATGATCATTAGCAGTCCTCTGCATTTTTTCATGGAAGCAAATTCTTGTTTGATAGTTTTCGAACTCGATCACTCTCACTCCTGACATTGTGCTTCTCAAGTAATTTTTGATGAATTTTTTTAGCTTGGAAAATCATTTCGTCGAGGAAGAATTTTTTTAACTTCTCTTTTCCGTTTGGTAAAAATTGTAAGTAGGGTGAAAATTAGCGTTGCCAGTGTGTTCTCTTGCCTGTCGTCTACCCTTCGGCTACGTAAATCATTCAGCTAATGAAGTTTTGTTTTCTAATCTGGTAATCCACTTTCTACTTGTGATTAACATTTTCTGTTTGCAGTTGGGGGCATAAAATATAATATGTTCGGTTGAAAATATATTTTAACGCCGAAAGTGAACTATCGGTCTTTCTTAGTTTATCATTCTTACTGAACCCTGAAGCTCGTGCGCCCCCCACCCGCGCACCGCGAGGGTGTTATTTACGCCACTGCATTTATCACATGTTCAATCTTTCGTTCAATAGTCCTTAATTCACACAGCGATATGCATAACTCGGAAAAGGGGTGAATTTCCAAGAAGCGGGAAGATAAGCTTCTAGGGGAGAGATTTCTTTCGTATTATCTCAATTCCTCATAATCTATAATTGGCAGTAAAATATTTTCGGTTAGAAATAGCTTATTTACGAGTTACGATTATTCAGAATTTCTGGAAATTCAAGAACATAATATATTTTGGAAAGTGCCATTCGTTTAAGATGTAAATGCGAACCTAATTTCCTGAAATAACAGACGTGATACACCTTGAGTTTACACATTTACTTTGGATGCAATAATAATAATAATACGGTGGAGGCACATAGTGGTTCGGATTACAATTTAAACTGTAGGTCCAGTCCTGATTAGCCTTATTGTGCATAAACTGGACTTAAAACACCAAATCAACCAATCAATAATAATAATAAATCATTGTTATCTTCATATGCATTTATTATTGTTGTTGATATTAGTAGTAGTCCCTATTCATTTGTGGTTGCTGTTCCGGCTATTGACTGAAATCACTTTAGACACTCCCAATATTACTACTACTACTATTAAAATATGTCAATGGCCTGACTACCCCTACAAGAATTTCTTTCGACGTCTATGACTATGTACTACACATATGTATTCTTCCGATCGAGAAAATGCATTGTAGTTTTTGAATACCCATTAGTGCAAAGGCACGAGAGGGACTAAAACTGCATTCGTTGTCTTTCGAAATCGAAGGAGAGTTTGACGTTGAGTACCTTGCAGCTACGATTGAAATAAAAAAGGAACGTCTCGGTATTTGTGCCGTATACAGGCCTAAGCGTATTCCATATACACGGTTGTCAATTTTAGAAGATATATTGACCGAAATGTATCCCTTAGTTAATGACCTTGTTATAGCTGGAGATTTCAACATTAATTTCTTACATCCAGACTGTGCTGACGTCGTTTACATTCAAAATTTGTTCAATCAATTTCAATTAACCCAAATAATCAATAAACCGACCAGAATAACCTCCACGACTAAGTCATTAATTGATCTGACGTTTGTCAGCAACATGCAAAATGTAATCCAACATGGTGTCGGTGAGCCAGTCAGCAATAGCGATCATAGAATGACGCACGTTGTACTTGCGTATACCAAACCAGAAAGCGTGAACAGAATTATATACCACAGAAAATACGGTGATATTGATTATGATAAATTCGTGAAGGATGCAGAAAAAAATAACTGGGGAAAAATATATAACACCGATAACTTGGATATGAAAGTAGAGTATTTCAATGCCAACTTACTTGATCTCTTTGACAAGCACGCACCAGTCCGTAAAACACGAGTTCGTAACAAACGTATGCCGTGGATTACATCGAATGTAAAGCTGTTGATGAAACTAAGGGACAATGCTTTTCGTAAATTCAAGCGAACCGGAAGTGAACCTGCATGGAGGGAATACAAGAAACTGAGAAATTTCACGACATCCGTTATTCGGCAAGAAAAAAACTGTTACTTTGAGCATAACATCAATAAAACCCCAAGACAACCAAAGCATTTATGGAAGCAACTGAAATCTGTAGGCATTAGCTCAAATAAAAATGATCTCCCCTCCACGTTTGACAATGCGAACGAGATAAATGAACACTTTATTAATTCAATTGATAGTCTAAATATCGACCAACGTCTGATATCTCAAGCATGTTTAAAATTTAGTAACCAAAAGTTTAATAATATGCTTCCCGAATTTGCTTTTCAAAAAGTGGATGACTATACTGTAAGAAAATGTTTGTACGAAATCAAGTCTACTGCTATTGGTACAGATGGAATATCAACTACAATGCTGAAGTTATCGCTACCTTTTATTTTGCCTATTATCACACATATTATTAACTTTTCGCTCGAGAAATCCGTATTTCCCAGGAAATGGAAAGAAGCTTTGATAACACCACTCCCTAAGACGACCCGACCAACTAATGTAAAGGACCTTCGACCTATTAGTGTTCTGCCTGTGTGTTCAAAACTACTAGAAAAAATAATCTATAAACAGACATTTAGCTTCATTGCCCAAAACAATATTCTTCCACCCTCACAGTCAGGATTTCGGCCGGCACACAGCTACGGCTTTGCTGAAAGTCACAAATGACGTCCTCCAGGTTATGGATAAGAAATTCGTCACTGCATTAATATTATTGGACCTGTCCAAAGCATTTGATACGGTACAACATAAATTACTGCTCAGTAAACTGAAATATTACAGTTTTTCACAATCTACCCTTAACTGGTATTTTTCATATCTAAGTAACCGAAATCAACGTGTAAAACTGTCGCCTACTTTATTATCTAATAATTTATATATTTCATCTGGTGTTCCACAAGGATCTATACTAGGTCCCTTATTGTTTACGATTTATATTGCAGACCTACCCTCAGTTGTCAAATACTGTAACGTACATTCATATGCTGATGACAATAAGTAATGATTTGGGTGCGATAAAAACATGGTGTGATGCAAATGGCCTTAAAATTAATGCTAATAAGTCATGTTATACATTTATTGGAACTCGAAATGCTATTGGTTCGGTCGAGCACACTAATACAACAATTAAAATAAATGATGATGTCATACCTAGAGCTCAAGTAGTTAAAAGTCTTGGACTGATATTTGACACTCGTCTATCATGGAATGAGCATATTAGCCGCCAAATCAATAAATCATTTGGAACACTTAGATTCTTGTTTAAATTTAACAAACTATTACCTTCAGAAATCAAGCAGCGATTAGTTGAAACACTTATATATCCATTTCTCGACTATTGTGACGTAGTGTACAGTGGTGGAAAAAAGTTCTTCCCCATAAGACTTTAATGGCAGTAAATAATGCCGGAAAGGTAGGCAACACACATTGCACCTTTAGGTGATCGGGTGATTCTGTCTGTCTCAAGGAGCAACTCGTCTTTCATGCAATAGCCAACAGACACAGAAAATGAAGGAAAGTCACGTGACATCAGGTGGAATGTTGTTCGTCATAAAATCGACTTTTCTCAAGCCAGGTCGCAGAACCGACAAGAGTTATAGCCGATGTCCGAAAATGATTCCCCTAAAACCGTTTAACGAAACGCTAAAATAATTCTTGCCTTAATTACAAAGGCTACTATACTATTTGTGCCGCGGTGGCTCGGTCGTTAGGGAGTTTGATTACCATGCGAGAGATCGGAGTTCGATCTCAGACTGGGGAGAATTGGAATTTTGTCCACCTGTTCAAGTTGCTCCGGCGCCCACCCAGCGTCGTATAAAGTGGGTACCTCCAGGAAACTTGGGGAGGGGGGGGGGGGTAAAGGCGGCCAGGGGCGTGGTGCTGATCACATTATCCCCACCTTCGGCCGTAACAAGAAAGTGTGGGACCCTAACTCCGCACCCCCTACACGCCTTCATGGCTTGCTGTAAAGCACAAGGTAGCACTTTGCTTTTTCATTTTTTATACGTCCCGATTTTGTCGGAACAGAAATTTCCAATTTCTACGTGGACTTTCTTCCAAGTTCCGTAGTGATGTGAATAGGCTCCAGTTTTTCTTGACACAATTCATCCATGTTATATTTCGTTATAAAAACCACGGCCGATATCCTGTGTGTGTGTGTGTGGGGGGGGGGCTATAATTCAAACATGTGAGGTGATACTTTTCTCACTACACCATTCTCCGATTCTTCGTATCAGAAATAAATCTTAATTCCACACACTGAAAATGTTGCACTTCCTACATCTTATCATGCAAATATCTAGCAGCAAAGTAATGTGTAGGCACATAGTGGTTCGGATACCATTTTAAACTGTAGGTGCATTCCCGATTAGTCTTACTGTGCATAAAGTGGATTTAAGACACCAAATCAACCAACCAACACAATCCCGTTATCGTCCAGATTATCGAAACCAGCAGAAGCTTCGTCGCGAATAACATAAGCAGGAAGACAATGTGAAATTACCGAACAGAAACAGAACCTAGAACGGCTAGATTAGATTAAATCGACGATACAGCACGCGTTCTGTAATGAAGAAGAATACGAAAGTTGAAGGACCTCGATACACACACACACACTTTTCCTCCCCTCAATGGTAAGATATCTTTCTTGCAGAGAAGCCTTTACGTAGGCCTTCAAGGACACGACGAGAAAGTGTTTTACATGCAATGGCGGGACCAAAACACAGGTTAGTTTGATATGAAAGCTGTGTTCCTCCTTATTTCGTACGTCATTGATAACAGGAACACGGGCCTCGCCTGCTCACCCTAGTTTCGTAGAGCAGACGCCTGTTTGCCACCCTTTGGTTCCGTGACCTTCGCTCGTAGTTAGCAAGAGTGAATGACTCACCAGATACCTGTTGCCTGTGAGCTTATTCAAGAATAGATATTTCGTTAGCGTCTGTAAGTATTGTTTCATCTGCAGTTAGGTCAGTTAACGTTCGAATTGTTTCCTAATGGTTACGTTATTTATAAATTAATTCTCGAGAGTGAGCTTTCTATCTATTTGTATGGGGGGGGGGGGAGTATACAGCCTGCATGTATTATTTTTTTCCTGAAACAAGAAGAAATTCCAAGACAAAATAGGAGTCGTAGAAGAGTACTTAACAAAAAAAAAAAAGAAGAAAACGAAAATGTAAATGTTTAAATAAATTATTGTATAGATCGAATGAATAATATTTTCTCACGGGGCATCCTCGATGGCGTAATGATAACGTCGTCACCTTATAATCTAGGGATCTCGGGTTCGATACACGGTGGATGCACGTAGTAGTTTGTATGTTATTTTAAACTGAAGGTCCAGTCCAGATTAGCTTATCTGTGCAGAAAAACTAAAAAAGAAATTGTCACAGTGTAAGAAAATTTCATGTTCAACCACATACAAAAGGGAATAATTTATTCCATGTTGGAGTTCACATTTATAGCATCTAACCAACACAATTATGGATCGCAACGTATTTTCTCAGATCCATTTTAATTATACGTGCATGATAAAATAACAGAAGTTGAGGAAAGAGAAAGCCAAGCGAAACACAGATGCCTTCTCCAGAATTTCAAATCTCGTTACGTAAGGTTCTGGGTTGAAGTCCCGGGCAGGCATGACTTTCTTGTTCTTGCCCTTTTATCTGCTCTATTTCATCATAAATCGTCGTTATGGTTTACCTACAGGGGAAGAATAATGACAATAATTGCCAATACAAAGCCAATAACGAACAGAACAACAACTCAATTAGGAAGATGTCAAGAAAGAAACAAGACTTTACAGTGTCTCCGTCTCTCGGTTTCTCGAATTGAAAATTGCTCTCCCGTTCTCGGTCTCGGCTAGTTAAATATAGAAATCGAAAAAGTATGTGAAGATACATATATTTCATATATCCCGGTTTTATAGGAGATTTCGTGAGAGATACTCTTCGATCATGTTTATTTTTATTAGTTTTGTTACGTAACATCACTTTTCTTCCTACTCGCGGACGAGTAACCATTACATGAAATTACTGACGAAATTCTCAAACACCTGTGACAAGGACGATACTCAAATCCGGGAACTTTGGTGACGAGATGGAAGGTTGACCACTTAATGAGCTTGCCCACCGAGTCTGCTTAATGTTGCTTGTGTCAGGTAATTCGAAATAACTGCCAATATCCAACATTCATTATCATTTGTTTCATAATTTATCTTATTGATGTTATTAACCTGAAGTCGAAGAAATAGGTGAAAGCAATAATGAAAGATTGAATGTCTATGATGTTACTTCGTGCCGAATAATATGACGTGATATTATTATATGAATATATTAATAATATACTATGCCTAGTCATTCCATTGATTGATCCCAATTGCGTACACAAAATATGGTATAATGTCCACTCCTAACCAACCTCCGTGGCGGAGTGATTAGCACAGCGCGCTACGACAGCATGGGCCCCTGGTTCGAATCTCGGCTTGGCCATGGGTGTTCTTGGTGAGTGTCCGTTAATCAATGTCATCATATCATCACTCATTAGTCATCTTCATCGTCGCTATTTGCCAAAAGTGAAAGAATAGCGACACTAAATAACAATAATCCAATCAAATGGAACATCTTCACCGATTTAATTGTATATCGTACAAAATTCCCAGTTTATTACTGCTTCTTGCTTCATTTTCCTGCATCTCAATTGTTTTCCGATTCGAAAAAAATTGGAATGTTGAGCAGTTGATTGTGCATTGTTTCGTTGTTTGGATTGTTTAATTAACGTCGCATTAATTAGTTTTAGACCAATCGTGACAGAGGGAATCGAGAGCACAAAGGAAGGGGAAAAGACAAGTTAGAGACCACGGCTCTCTTTAAAGGTAGGATTCCTTGAACACGACTGAAGTGACTGCAGAATATTATGGATAAAATTTGTTTCGCTTCTTCCTTTTATTTCTGTTTCAGTTATTTTACTTCGCTTATCTTCTACCACTCGTGTTAATCGTGTCGGTGAGGAAGAATTATAAACTCGTGAAATGGACGATGGGACAAAAAATATATATGCCTCTCCTACGGTTCGAAACTGTGACCACAAAATATTGTGTTATTTTTAAAATTTACGTCAAATATGGTTTCACTCGTCTCTTTCTCAAGGCGTTCCATTGCCTATCCGATGGCGTAGTGGTAACGTCTTCGACATGTAATCAAAGGCTTCCAAATTCAATACCAGATAGAGGAACATTTGGTTCGGATCCCACTTTAATCTGTAGGTCCAGTGCATAAACTGGACTTAAACCATTAGCGTGTGGCATGTGGCCTGTGATGAGAACCATCATTTCAGTGAACCTTCTTGACAATGACCAGTATCACTCGAAAAATATTTTCTTACGAGTAGATCTTGTTAAGAAACCAGTTGCTCAAATGTTCTTCTTGAGGCCACGTAGCACCCAGCTGTTGTTTGTTGTTGCTGGGGCATGAGTCATGTGATTCATGCTATCAATGCTCAATCCTTCCCGAGAACTCAGATCCACCAGACAAACTTAAGCGAATAATTTGTTATTTGGGTTGCATAAACAACAGGCTTTAAGACGTTACAAAATGCTAGGTCCCGTGGCCCAGGTAATTCTTTCTCCGACTGTACTCTGGTAGAATAAATAAAACTTTACAAGCAAAAATTCAAAAATGCCAAAATGCGTGCATGCGCTTCATATTTTGCATTCCGAGGCGTGAACATATTTTACCTTCCATAAATAATAAGAATATCCTCAATATGTACCGTAGGCGACTACTGCATACATATTGCCTTATACATAAAATTATTACATCTGGCAAGCCGTCGTATCTGGCAGACATGTTGATCCCTCGCACCAGTATTCACAGCCACCATACAAGAAATAATTTCAAATTTAACCTTCCACTCTGCAACACACAGGCATATCAGTCGTCGTTTTCATATTTTGCTGCAAAAATATGGAGTGCCCTACCTAAGAGCATGTCGAGCATATCTAAAATAGAATCTTTCCGAAATGAAGTAAAGAATTTTCTTTTGGCAGAGCAGAGATTGTGTTCAAATACTATGATGTAACTTGTATGTTTATGTTATGTATTTTGTCTACATATTTTTTTTAATTTTTTTTTTATTCATTTTATTTTATTTTATGTAATTGTCTTTTCACAATTTTTGTATCATTTTATTCATACATTTATTGCAATTACTTTATCAATAGATTTTGTAACTAAATCATACAGTTTATTGTACACTGTATTAATACTGTAATAACATAAGAAATGTAAATTTAAATGTAATCGATGACACGGGTTAGGTGGCAGAACAGCCTCAGGCTGAACCTCGCCCACGCAAATAAAGAATTTTGAATTTGAATTTTTTGAATTTACCGTATTTAACACGAGAGTCCGCGCACCGCCTTCACAGTTAATAGCAAGACCTCAACTGCTACCTCAAGAGCGAGGCGCAGTATAACAGATTGTTCTAACTTACAATACAAACTCATAACATAAAATAACACAAGAAAAACTGATAATTTATATAACACATCAATGTTAATTAGCGATAGTAAGCTAAAGTTAAGGTTGGCAACAATTAAAACTGCCAACGTGGAAGTTTTTACATCGCCAAGAACACGAAGCCTGGTTCCCCCACTCCTAACATAAACAGCCAATAGGAATACGATATTTTATTGAAAACGAGGGAGAAATACTTTGCTATAATATTACAATATTAAACTATATAGAAATAACTAAACTGATTTTATCAAATAAATCATATTTGCCCTTGTACATAAAAAAATGAATAAATAAAGATTTAGTTTATAACGAAGACAAATTACTTCAATCTTGTACATTGTTGAACAAAAATCGATATTAAGAAGAAATGTATTTAACTTGTGCTTCAAAAACAATGAAAACGTTGCATATATTATTTGGGATAATCATTAGCCTATAAATTCTGAATAAATGTTGCAAAAATACGCGAATAATATTATAAAATATAAAAAAAACGTAATATATACATAAATTATAAAAACAATTAATTATAAATAATTTAATCCAAGTTCTTAACTTGAAAATATACGAATAAGATAAATGCCAATATACAACTGAAATCTGCCTAACATGGCGGACGTTAGAAAGCATTGTTTCTTCAATGTATAGCGCGGCAATAGACCGCGACAGCCTCTTATTTGCCAGGAAATATCAACACGAGAACAGGGATAGGAATTCCTCTCATTTTAGATTTTCTCAAACTAATTTCAGGTATGTGGTGAAAATGCCTTCTATTTAGTATGAAAATCGTGGATTTTAGTTTGAATGTTTTTTCCTAGAGACGATATGAGGCATTGCGGATACGAAGGGCGAACTCAACAAACGTACATTGTGGGGGAAATGGGTTTCAAGTTGTCAGGCACAGTTCTAGCTCCACAAAAACTTGGTAACAGTAGATCGGAATGTTTCATACGTGATTTTAAAAGTTTTTTTTATGGAGTTCGCACTGTGTCTGACAACTTGAAACGCATTTCCCTCACAATGAACTTTTTTGAGTTCGCCCTTCGTATCCGCAACGCCTCATATTTTAAATTACTTTGAAGCATTTTGGACCATTTTTATTTCTATAAGCAACTGCATTAATTATACATATGATAGAATGATCTTAAACATGAAACTCATTGTTTCTTCCAATGATTAACTGTTTTCTTTGCCTTTCATTACGCATGGTCACTCAGCCGCTATCTTTGTTGTGAGCCTAGATTAAGTATGATTGGAGCTTATCCTCTATGGTTTCTTCATACAGCATGGCTGTGGGCTACATGTTTGACATCTTAACACAACTTCTTTCAAACATCACTCATGAAATGTATTTCACCTATCGTCCTACGGGAATCAGAGGAACGTAACTACAATAATGCTGTTTTCAGTTTTGTTAGAAAAATCCTCTGAAGAGTATTTGGAGTAAATCGACATTTTTCCACTTCTAATTCTTATCTGTAAGGCGGAGTCACGTTTAAGAGTCATATTCCTAAGAATACATTATTTCCTCTCCTATAAATTTGATAAATTGGAGTTAAGTCCCTCTGGTTCTCACACACGCTATCAGCACCTATTTTCCAAAATTTGGCACGTTAGATATTACGCCAGATGTGTCATTTGGGTATGATACATTTTTATTATATGCCTGTGGAGATTCGAACAGTGTTCTCGGCTTGCGAGCCAGGTTATATCGGCGTTAGCGTCCAACGTTTGGAGCACATACATTGCTCTAAGCAAGATGCTCTCTGTCTTATGATGGGAGCAATGTATACGCTCGAAACATTGGACGCTAACGCCGATTTAAGCTGGCTCGCAAGCCGAGAACACTTCGCCAGGAAAGCTACACTTTTTTACCCATGAGGATTATTATCCGTGGCCTGCAAGCAAGGTTCTTGTATGTGTGACTTTTCTGTTTCTCAGACTACGTGTGACTACCTACAAATTATGTGAAACAATAACAAACAACTTCCCGGCCGATTTCCAAGGCTCGTTTCACCCTAGCTACAAACTACCACTTCGATCACTGCATGCACGAGTGAGTAGTGGTATTCGCGTGTTTTCCCTTTAATGCAAAACCACAATTTGCTCCACAGCATGCTAAGATTTTCGAAAGCAATACTTGTGTGTTAATTTAAATTTTGCCCTGTTCATTCATGTATACAGTATTTACTACTTCCAAATTTGTGTGCCTGTCTTGAGTTTGCATTCTCGTGGCTGCTGCCATATTGCGTAGATGAACGAAAAACACGCTCAATATATCAAAATTGCTTGTATGTAGACATCAGACGATAAGAGATGAAACAATTGCAGCCTACAATTTCCCTCAACCAACTACAATTGCCATCTGAGCATGAGAAACCACTTGCATTCTAGCCGGGTTCGATTCCTGGTGGAGGCACAGTGGTTCATTTCCCACTTTAAACTGTAAGTCCACTCCCAATTAGCCTATCTGTGCATACAAGTGAACTTAAAACAAGACAAACTTTCATTCTAACCTCAGTCACTTGTGGGAGCTGCTTAGAAGTAGTAGTGTTGCTGGCATGGTGGACTTCGGTTCTTACTTTTGCTTTTAACAGATAGATACATTTTGAATAATAGTGAAATCAAAGTAATCGATTATTTTACCGAATGACAAAGTTATAATGGAATTGTGTTATCTCCATTACAGAACAACTACCTAATCTCATTCAATTCCAGTGTCCTATCTGGTAGATAGATATATCAACCTTTGCAATGATGTAAACTTTCAGTGCAATGGCGACAAAGGTCCAATAACTATAATGTCAAACTTTAAAGGTTTCCTGACAAAATGAAAAATGGACAGATCATTTACATTCTCAATGGACATGTTGAAAAAAAGACTAATATTAATTTTTTCTAATTTCTTTTTTTAGCGTAGGTAAAAGGAAGTCACTTGAAAAAAGTGGGAATATAATCAAAATGTCCATCAGCTATTCATTGATTTCAAAAAAGCATATGATTCGGTCAAAAGAGATAAATTATATAACATATTAGTAGAGTTTGGAATATCTAAGAAGCTTGTTAATATGATAAAAGTATGCACCAGTGAAACAGAAAGTAAAATTCGTGTGGGTATTAATGTGTCTGACAAATTTACAATTCATGATGGGTTAAAACAAGGAGATGCATTATATTCATTGCTCTTTAATTTTGCCTTAGAATATGCTATTAGGTAGGTAAAAGAAACTAACGAAGGACTAAAATTATATGGTGTGACTCAGTTGTTAGCATATGCAGATGATGTAGACTTATTAGGGGATGATATAAATACAATTAAGAATAATGCTAAAATACTTTTCAAAACTGCTAAAGACATAGGTTTGGAAGTTAACAAAGAGAAAACTAAATATATGCTTACAGGCCGAAACCAAAGGTTAGGTAATAATCAAAATCTAATTATTGATAACAACTCGTTTGAACCAGTTTCCAAATTCAAATACTTAGGAGTAATATTAACAATGAAAATTATATTAAAGAGGAAATAAAAAGTAGGCTTAATTCAGGAAATGCATGTTACTTCTCTCTTCATAAACTTTTGTCTTCTAGTTTAATAACTAAGACACTAAAAGTTAAAATATACAAAACAGTAATTTTGTATGTAGTGCTCGTATTATATGGGTGTGAACCTTGGTCCCTTACATTGAAAGAGGAACATGAATTGAGAGTATTTGAAAATAAGGTTCTTAGGAAAATCTTTGGACCTAAAAGGGATGAGGAGACAGGTAAGTGGAGAAGGTTACATAATTTAGAACTACATAATTTGTATTCATGTCCAGATGTTATTAGACTAATTAAATCAAGAAGACTTAGGTGGGCAGGCCATATGGCACGAATGGGAGAGGAAATAGGAGTTTATAGGATTCTTTTTGGGAAACCTGATGGTAAGAGACCTATAGGAAGGCCAAGACCAAGATGGAGGGACAACGTTGAGATGGACCTAAAGGAAATCGGTAGGGATGGAAAAGAGTAGATCTTGCTCAAGATAGGGACAGATGGAAGGCCTGTGTTGCTGAAGCCATGAACCTTCGGGTTTAAGAAAGCTAGAGAGTTAGTTAGTTAGTTAGTTAGTTTAAAAGGAAGTAGCTAAAAATGAGTAAATAAAAAATATTACGTGGCAGAGTGGTTAGCACAGCGCGCTACGACGCCAGGGGTCCCGGTTTCGAATCCCGACCTGCGCATAAGTGTTCTCTGTGAGTGTCCCTTCATCAGTTTCAGCATTCGTCGCTCATGCTCATCTTCGCTTTCTGAACCGCCAGGTGTACAGCACGTGGCGTAGCGTTTCGCGTCCGAATTCCAGGAACAGGCAACTTACGGTTACCTGACCAAGTAGCGATTCGTCCGAGGGCTACCATCCTAATAGTGTTTAATGAAGCAAACTCTTGCTAACACTCTTAAATGCTCCATCCAAGAAAATATTTTTTGTTGTTTTAATATTTCTTTCCCTCTGGAAATTGCAAATCTCACCTTCATAGTTGTCAGATAGTAAGAAAGTGTTGCCATCTGCCATGACTAAAATTTCTAGATCCAAGTTCATTTCCTCTCGACGATTTGTTGCTTTAAGTCCACTTTATGCACATTAAGGCTAATCGGGATTGGACCTACAGTTTAAAGTAGGATCCGAACCACTTGTGCCTCCACCGAGTATCGGACCCGGGACCTCTCTCTCGACAATTTGTCTGAGTCTGCACTCCCTGTGCTGCACTACGCTGTCTATGCAATATAGTTTTAAAAGTTGTAAACCGAGGTATACTAGTCACCAATTCCATCGCTGCCAGTGGTTAGTCAAGGTGTGACTCATCATCAGCCAGGCTCGGACGAAACGCAACTCATTAAACCGTCACAGACGAATGTAGCATTTTTCTAGAAATTTCGCTTTCGGACGAAACGCTACTGAACCGTACAGCAGTCCCAATGCCTGCTCCAAGTTGCACAGCTGCTATCGGAGCCCTTGGTTTGGGAAGGGGGTGTTGATGAGGAAAGGGTCTTGATTTTTTATACTGAAGCTCGTTCATTTCGTTCTCCTATTTCTCTTCGTTGAATTTTCTGAGATACGGAATCTACCTCATTTTGCTTTTCATTACGTTTTATTGCGTCACCCACGGTACGCTTACATGTACAGTAGAGCGTCGATTATCCGAACGTCGGTCAACCGAACGACCGCTTAACCGAACTGTGTACTCGCTCGCACCTGTTACTCTCCCACCCTACCGTCCATCATCCCCCTCACTCCCAAACCAAGTTTCCCACAGTAGTCGCCGCACTGAGCCACCGCTGGCGGAACATTGCTTCTAATGGGGCCTTCATAAGGCGCTGCTGACCGGCCAAGCCGCCAGTCGCTGTGTTTCAACAATCAGCACACTTCTGTCGGTGTATGTATTGTTCATGCAAAATGCGTATGTAATATGTACATATTTTTGTTTAATAAACTGTACCACATACTATATATTCCTACTAAAGTTGCCTTTGTACGTTACTTTGTAATACTTAAAGAGATGCCTGTTTTTATGAATAAATTTACTGTACAGTACTTCTTTTTGGCAAATAAACATGTACAGTTCGATTATCCGAACAAACCAGTTTTCCGAACACCCATGTCCCCCAATTACTTCGGATAATCGACGCTCTACTGTACTTAACATTTTCAATTTTCCTGTACCCTTTGGTTAGGTACGGTAAAAATAAATAGCTGCCGTTCGTCAAATGTTGTATTTTTGTTTTTGTTACCCATTTTTCTCTTACTTCAGTCAGGGAGCAAATGTAGTCAGGAAGTAGCATCAATTGTTCCTTCCCCGCACTGTAGTTGACCAGTAAAAAAAAAAAACTATGTAAAGCCTCGTTTCTATTACCACAAATTTGCCGCGCAACATGACGCGCGGCATGCGACGCTGCATGTACCAAGCATTTGTTGAAATGGAAACTGTCTGCAACATGCCGCGGCTCAAGTGCCGGGGACAAAATTGCCCCAAAGGATTAAGACGCACAACATGCGCCGCGGATAATGGAAACAGCCTGCAGCAAGTTCCTGGGGCATGCGCACTAGAGTAGAAACAGACGACGCGACTACAATCTGTGGTCCAACAAGATTTAATAACAATGCAAAATCACTTACAGTCATTCTTACAAATTTTTCGTATCCACTTTGAAGACGTAAGTCTCTCATCAACGAGTTATACGCTCCTTCCGAATTTCTTTTCGCTAGAAAATTTCTAATCCACCATCTAGGTCGTTTTCGCCTCTTTTTTTTTTACAAGTTCATGGTACGCGCCTGCCATAACCACAAAACCCGCCATAGTTGTATTGTTCATCTTTACACAAGTTAAATCACTACCAAATTATTACAATACAAGAGAAGAAACACTGACTACTCTAAAGCACAATGGAACAACGCTACACTCAAGTCCTGCACTCCGGTGTTGTTGCGGGCGTATTTTGCAGAAGTAGTTTTGAATTGGAAACAGTGCACTAAATGACGCGCAACATGCGCCGGCACATGTTGCGCGTCATGGGTCTGGAACTTGTCAGAATGGAAACGTAGCTTAACAGAAACAGAAGGCTTTCACGATTTGTCTGAATATTAAAGTGATCTCTTTTTTCACACCCAAACATAAATAACTATTTTCAGATTTGAAAACGTAACAGGGGTGTAAGGGGTGACCTTCCACGTATTACATTCAATCCTCAACTGCATTCCCTGGACTGCTCTTTGCAGACTAACGAGACTCTGGCGACTGGCCCTATGGCCAGTATAATTCTGTGTGTTCTCCTGCTTTCTGTCATATGTGCTGAGTGCCTCTTTACAGCCTCAGCTTTTAACCTAAGTCAGAATATTTTAATATTTCAGTTATGCGACATTACAGTTATGTTATTTGTTATGGTAAGGGGCTGCACCCCGTATAACGTGGCGGGTGCAAAATAGCCTAAGTGCTGACGTACCCAAAATTTTAAAAAAAAGTTACATATAACTTTAAGAAATGCGTATAAATATTTCACCATCGTTTATATTTATGTACATGTTCTTAATTTTCAAATATTGTGAAGAAATGCAGCAAAATGCTACGTATTGGATTACTAATGTGAGCCACTGTATATGTTATGTTTTTATTTCATGAACGATGTATGGTCAAACATTACTTTGCAGAGCTACGTGGCGAAGTGGTTAGCACAGTGCAATACGACGCCACAGGTCCCGAGTTCGGATCCCAGCCTGTGCATTATTTTCTTTATGATGTCCTTTCATCAATTTTGTCATTTCATCACCCATCCTCGTCTTCGCGATTAGCCAAAAGTGGCATAAAATCAAAGTTAAATATAACAAATCAAAATCAAACATTACTTGGCATGACAAGAATGGATAGGTTATTTTGAAGCTGCTGTTATTAAAAGCAAATTGTATGTAGCTTTCCTAGAGAGAAGTTTCACACACAGAAACTGATTGATTGGATAACGGCTGCGGATTCCTACTCGAGCAGAAAATATATATATTTTTATATATATATTTATCAAAGAAAACTTGCATTCACAGTTACAAATTGACGTGTTGAATGAACTTAACTACAGATTTCTCTCACTCCAATTCTGATTAATCGAACAACACACCACAACGTGGGTCATTATATATTTCCAACTTACTCTCGAGTTCCTGAACTAAAAATAAATTGACTGCGAGACAAAAACTCCTCTCCGATAACACATTATATGCAGAGTATACGTAAGTTGAAATTCCATCATAATAATAATTTGAATTCTTCAAGTAGTAGCTACAAATATAATTTTTCATACATATTTTCTTAGCAAAATATGAAGTTCCTCACTTCTCAAGGATAACATATACACAGTATTTCACAAGAGTTTTTAGTTCGAGCTAGTCGTAGGCCTAATATGAATATAAACGTCACTTCATTACTTAGTTAAAAAAAAAAAAAGTGCCAGGCAATCAGAATTCAAGGGTATGCCTGAAATTATTTGTATCATGTATCAAGGGGGCTTTTTAAGTAAAATGAAGGATACATACCACATGCTTTGGTCAATTCAGAGTAGTAGAAACGTAATTATACTGCATGTTGCAACTGAAACCGTAGCCTAGAAGGCCGAAGTCGTTTAGTGATCCACTCATACACTCGGTACCAAACATTTCAAGTTCGAGTAGACATCTGGGCATGGCTGTTTTTTTTGTAAGCATCCCTTCATAGATTTAATATGATCATCATTCATCTTCATCGTCGCGATTATCTACAAGTGGCAGAAAAGCGATATAAAACATGAATAATACAAAAGTATAACAAACAAAAGAGGATAAAAGGATGAACTGAGTTTGAGTTAATGATAGGAAGTTTTATAAAATTACTGTTTCTTGAATAATCTTGTCCTTTGTTCCGATTGTATTTCTCAGTCACACGTTGTTCAATGTCCATGTCGACTGCCGTTCTTGCGTTCTTGAAAATTACTTTCTTGTCTGTCTATGCCCTTCTTTCAAACGTGGTAGGTAGGCGGGCGTTCTGCTGGTTTCTACACCAAAAAGTTTAATGCACCTCCTGTCCAAGAAGACAAGAATTACTGAAAGTAATTTTCAAAATTGTAAGCGGATGAGGGCCCTTGTAAATGATAAAATATGCTGTCCTTTTATTCGCTTAGTTTTGAGAATCACTTTTCATACAATTCTTGACTTCTTGAGAGTCCAATGGCCCTGTCTAGCTACAGACCAGTTTCACAAACGCGGTTTCGTTTCTTTCGTACAACAATTCCATCTAACATTTCGTTTCTACGTATTTTCTACTTGCCAAAAGTGCCTTTCATATCGCCCCAAGGCGTTGTCTACTCGGATGCTTCGTGATCGAAGGTCACATGTACAAAGTTTCAGGATTCAGATTTTCCGATTTTTCGTGGTGCTGCTGCTATCAGTTCGGTTCGCCTTCTCAAGGTCGCGCAACAAGCAATTATTTTTCGTCTTCCGATAGGAGAAAGCTTGCCTCACGCTTAGGTGGACGAACGCGTGGCACGAATGATTTTTTGGCTCGACCATGGTTGGTCCTTTATGTTTCGTCCTTCAGCAACTTAATCTAAGCACGAATCATTCTCATCGCCAAACAACTGTATTTTTTTAAAAAAAAAATAATGTAACACATGTAAACAGAGAGAGATAGAGATAGATAGAGAGAGAGAGAGAGAGAGAGAGAGAGAGAGAGATAGATAGATAGATAGATAGATAGATAGATAGATAGATAGATAGATAGATAGATATAAACGTTTTCGCTCAACAAACGTTTGCTTTGCTATCGTATAAAGTGAACGTACATGTTAAAATTCATCTCGCATAAATAATCAAATTAGAACAAATTCACATAAAGCGATTAAGTATGCAGAAAAGAAATATATTTGTGATAAATACATAGTTAATAAGTAAATTCCAATAACCAGAACTTTAGTCACGCCGAATCTTGTTTACGGATGTTTTCAAACGTTTTGTTTTACAATTTAATTTTTTCACTGACATCCAAAACGAAAATACGTATTATAACTTAGTGACTTTCAAGGGGTCAAAGTACTGTAATGTTAGTATGCTGCCGATCATAATTATGAGGCTTCTTCGAAAACGCCTTCGATAACGGTATTTGCTATTCGTAACGGACATGTGTATCACTTTTTCGAAACAGACTTTTGTGGAGGAAAAGAACTGTAACGTTACAAAAGTAACGAGCACAATTATACGAGAGACCTATGTTATTCTCTCCGGAACACGGCATCGGACACGGTATTGCACATCGGAACGTCTGTATGATACCAGCTATAAATAACGTTGTTGCTTTGAAAAAAGGAGTGTAACGTTTTTACAGTCGTGACCTCAATTAAGTTACTGGTTAATTGTAACGTTACTATCACTTTCCACATACACTAAAGTTACTAGTCAATACGTGACGAACCTCTTTCTTACCCTGTAACGTTACAGGTTGTCGGCAATGGATGTAACGTTAAAGTGTCACGTGAAGACCTACTCCTTTAAAGATCAGTTATGGTTCGGTACCGTTATGCACACCTGTAACGTAATGTTCATATACCTGAGGTAACGTTTCTGTTCACGAAAAAAGTTATTCTGTTTCTGGTTGTAACGTAACGGAAACCGTAATTGAAAATACCGTTCCATTTCGTTACGTTACGACTCCCTGAAAGAGACTGACATCGATCCATGATAATCATGTAGTTCCCAGGAAGAACCGAAGATGCAGATATCGATATATGATAAACGTTATAAACCCTCTGCCCACAAAGTGAGTCGGTATCATTGTATGACGTCTTGCCTAATTTTGATTGGCTTCATGCTCAGAGCCATGAGAAGGAATCGAGCCTGCTCAGTCGGGAGGCATCCGTTAGGGGGGAAAGAGTGGAGTGGCTCTTACTGTACACGTGAATGGTGAGTGTGGATATGCGATGGGGGATGTAAGTAGATTGAGGTTCCTTTTAATTCTTAAGTTAGATATTTATTTATTTGTTCAATATTAGGTTCGTTATTCTCAATTGATAATTAGATTATTATTAGTTTTAGTATCCAGGAACCTAATCTATAATTCTCGGTCGTATGGCCGCGGGCACTACTCACGTATTGTCCCCCAATTATTAATCAATTAATGTTGATTTAGTGTTTTAAGTCCACTTTATGCACAGTAAGGCTAATCGGGACTGGACCTACAGTTTAAAGTGGAATCCGAACCACTTGTGCCTCCACTGGGTATCGAACCCGGGACCCCTTGATTACAAGGCGACGACGCTACCACTGCGCCATCAGGGAAGCCCTATTAATCAATTACGTTGTAGGATATAAATTTATTTGAATTTGATATAAAAGGAAAGAGAAATATTAACTAGTTGTCTATTAGATTTATATATTCTGGCATTGTTAAAAATAAAATTGAAAAGATCTAAGTTCTGTTTTGAATTAGTAAAAATAATTTCCTAGAAGATGGACTGGTATAACAGCTTACTTTCACTGGCACTCTTAATACAGTATATTCTGCTTTATGCAGTTGAGATTGAGCGTGACTACAATGAGATGGGCCGATTTCTTACAGTTTAGTTACAACGTGTAGGGTCCAGAAAGAAGCAAACAGGCAGATATCAATATATGATAAATGTGTAGTTTCCAGGAAGAACCAGAGATTCAGATATCGATGTATCATAAACGTGTAGGGCCCAGGAACAAGTAAGGAGCAAACATCGATGTATGATAAACGTGTAGAGCCCGGGAAGAAGCAAAGAGGTAGAAAACGATGTATGATAAACGTGTAGGGATCAGGAACAAGTAAGAGGAGACATGGATGCATGATAAACGTGTAGGCCTCAGGAACAAGTAAGGGCAGACATCGATGTATGATAAACGTGTAGGGTCCAGGAACAAGTAAGTGGCAGACATCGATGTAGGATAAGCGTGTAGAGCCCGGGAAGAGGCAAAGGAGCAGACATCGATGTATCATAAACGTGTAGAGCCAGGAACAAGTAAGAAGCAAACATCGATATATGATAAACGTGTAGAGCCCGGGAAGAAGCAAAGAGGCAGAAAACGATGTATGATAAACGTGTAGGGATCAGAAACAAGTAAGAGGAGACATGGATGCATGATAAACGTGTAGGGCTCAGGAACAAATAAGGGCAGACATCGATGTATGATAAACGTTTAGGGTCCAGGAACAAGTAAGTGGCAGACATAGATGTATGATAAACGTGTAGAGCCCGGGAAGATGCAAAGGGATAGACATCGATGTAGGATAAGCGTGTAGAGCCCGGGAAGAGGCAAAGGAGCAGACATCGATGTATCATAAACGTGCAGAGCCTGAGAAGAAGCAAGGGGCAGACATCGATGTATGATAAACGTGTAGGACTCAGATACAAGTAAGAGCAGACATCGTTGTATGATAAAGGTGTAGGATCCAGGTACAAGTAAGGGACAGACATCGATGTATCATACACGTGTAGGGCCCAGGATCAAGTAAGGGACAGACATCGAGGTATCATAAAGGTGTAGGGCCCAGGAACAAGTAAGAGGCAAACATCGATGTATGACAAACGTTGTAGAGCCCGAGAAGAACAAAAAGGGCAGACATGGATGTATGATAAACGCGTAGAGCCCAAGAAAAACATAGAGGCTGACATCCATGTAGAATAAACGTGTAGAGCCCAGAAAGAAGCAAAGGAGCAGACATCGATATATGATAAACGTGTAGAACCCAGGAACAAGTAAGGGGCAAACATCGATGTATAATGAACGTGTAGAGCCCAGGAATAATCAAAGAGGCAGTTAATGATGTATGATAAACGTGTAGAGCCCAGAAAGAAGCAAAGGGGCAGACATCGATGTGTGATAAACGTGTAGTTTTCAGGAAGAACCAAAGATGCAGATATCGATGTATGATAAACATGTATGGCCAAGAATGAAGCAACGGGGCAGATATCGTTTTATCTTAAACTTGCAGGGCCGAGGAACAAGTAAGTTTCAGATGCCGTTGTATGATAAAGGTGAAAGGCCCATGAAGAAGCAAAGGGGCAGACATCGATGTATGATAAACGTGTAGGACCCAGGAACAAGTATGGAGCACACATCGATGTATGATAATGGTATAGGGCCCAGGAAGAACTAAGGAGGGACTTATCGATGTATGATAAATGTGTTGAGCCCAGGAAGAAGCAAAGGCACAGAAGTCCATGTATGATAAACTTGTAGGGCCTAGGCAAGTAAGGGGCAGACATCGATATATGATAAACCTGTAGGGTCCTGGAAGAAGCAAAGGGGCAGATATCAATGTATGATAAATGTGTAGTTTCCAGGAAGAACCAGAGATGCAGATATCGATGTATGATAAACGTGTAGGGGCCAGGAAGAAGTAAGGGGCAAACATCTATATATGATAAACGTGCAGAGCCCAGGAAGAAAAAGAGGGGCAGACATCGATGTATGATAAACGTGTAGCGCCCAGGAACAAGTAAGGGGAGACATCGATGTATGATAATCGTGTAAGCCCCAGGAAGAAGCAAAGGGACAGATATCGATGTATGATAAATGTGTAGAGCCCAGGAGAGAGCAGTAATCGATGTATGATAAACGCGTAGGGCTCAGGGAGAACCAATGGGGCAGACATCAATGTATGATAAACGTGTAGAGTCCAAGAAGAACCAAACAAACTGACATCGATGTTGATAAACGTGTTGTTTTCAGGAGAAGCCAAAGATGCAGATACCGATGGATGATAAACGTGTAGGGCCCAGGAAGAAGCAAAGGGAAGACATCGATGTATGATAAACTTGTAAAGTCCAGGAAGAAGGGGCAGACATCGATGTATGATAAACGTGTAAGGCCGAGGGAGACGCAAAGGGGCAGACTTATGTATGATAATCGTTTGTGCCCAAGGAAGAACCAAAGGGACAGTTATCTATGTATGCTCAACGTGTAAGGATCAGGAACAAGTAGGGGGCAGACATAGATGTATGAAGGAAGTGCACACTCAGGAAGAAGCAACGGGAAGGGATCGATATATTTAAAAAAAAAAACAGGGTGATTCAGAAGTCGCGCGACATAGGACAACTCCGTTATTTGTGCAGACACGGAAAAAACGATAGAGGGCATAAGTGTAGGAAATACATTGTTGGAAATCTTGAGCGTAATTGTGGCCACAACAGATGGGTCATTTATTAGTCTGCTTGAAATCACAAACAAAACAAAAAAAAATGACTGTCAAAATGGCAAACGGAAAGAATCACTAACAAATCAATGTCATAGTCGTACTCTATTTACGACCGATCAACAAAATTGACAATCGCAATAGCAATAGCAACCGCACGGAGTGGCAAACTGATACAAAGGAACGACCTGAACTGACATGTCCAGCAGCTGCATCGCTGGGACACTACTGGAGAAATTGTTCAAATTGATTGCCATCCTGTTGACAGCACATCCGAATACGGTTTACAGAACTCTTGCGCACATTACGTAACAAGTAGTGTTATTTGTGGTACTACTGGCTCGAGAAATGATGAACCCCCCTCAGGCAGATTTGGCTACACTTAAAACAATCTCAACATGCCCATATGAGCTTTTTGCTCAAGTGTGGAACCCTGTCTAATCCAAGATTTTTGTAAAAATGCCCTCGGGAAGTTCCTGTGAAATGATGAGCCCCCTCAGATTGATTTGACCACACTTACAAAAGGCACTTCTGTGAGATTGTTGTCCATAAGCTTGTTAAAAATATGCTCCTCTTGATATTTTTTTTGCCCACACCTAAAACTAAGCCAAGATGCTCATAAAACCCACACCCACACCCACCCACACCCACCCACACCCACACATATTTACTTCCGGTTCACTTCCGGTCCACTTCCGGTTCACTTCCGGTCCACTTCCGGTTTGCCTACTTCCGGTCCACTTCCGGTCCACTTGTGGCCTATTTCTGGTTTATTTATATTGCATCATGTTTTGCAACAAATTATTACCTAATATTATGCAAAAAATTATTAGACATGTGTTGTTTTCTGATTGGTTGGTTATGACATAATGTGATGATGTGTTATATTCTGATTGGCTTATTGTTTCAGATGTTTTCAATGCGGTCTGTGCTTAGGCTATGTAAAGAGATTTTGCATTGCATATCAGCCAGTATTGTGAGAGTTGTTGAAGAGTAAGGGTGTGTTGTTGCAGTGCTGCTCATATTTTTTAAACACAAAAATATTGCAGATTTGTATAAATTGAATTACAAATCTATTTGATTTAATATACAGAATTTTTAACAACCTGTCATAGGTTTATTAAGTATAAAGTTTTGATTTGGACCCCAAGAAATTTTATATAAATAGCAAAGCCAAAAATATTAACACACACACACACACACACACACAAATCACACTACTGAACCCAACTGATATTTTTTATTAAGTATAAAGTTTTGATTTGGACCCCAGGGAATCTTATATAATAAACAACAACAAAAATGCCAAATCAAAAATATTGTAATCAATGCAATAAGAATATAACCAGCCCCAATTGGGCCAGGCATCAAAGGAATTGTAATCCAGACAAATGCAGGACTCCCACAAAAATATGCCCTAAATGCCATAGAAAATATAATCTGGAATATTTCACATATAAACATAAAGGTACTTGTTCTGCACAGTCATCAACATTGCCCCCACAACCATCTACATCTGGTCTGAAAAGGAAGCATGAAACACCTGTTAATGCTGGACCAGCAAAGCAGCCACGCTATGAACCCATCCATAGCAGTTTTAACGGAGAGTAATTAAGAGATCACCGTTTTGTATCAGAGCCAAGATGTGACATTAAGAATTTTTTGAACAGTATAAATTCTGATGTGCTGGCAATTCTAAGTGCACAAAATGGCTCTTATAAGCTGTCCCTCAAATTGTTTACACAATATAAGAAGCCAAATGGCACAAAATTTACACAGCCCCACATAACAGAAACTATACCGGTATATTCAAATGCAAATTCAGACAAAATAATAAACAGTTTAATAGATCAATTGAATATTAAACACTCTGAATTTGCAGCAAAAGAGTCTGGATGGAGCCTATGCGGATCTCCACACAAGTTATATGTTAATATTTCTGAATTCAGCCCATTACAAGGATCTACATATTTGCCATTACCTGCCAATATTAAAAACAAACAAGCCGTGGTTAATATAAAAAATAATGATGAGAAATGCTTTTTGTGGTGTATTTTAGCTGCTTTGTATCCAATTTCAAAGAATCCTGAGAGAATAACTTATTATAAACAACATGAAAATGATTTTGATGAGGCAATGGAGGGTTTGGAATATCCAATGTCTGTTCAGAATATTGATAAATTTGAAAAAAAGGCCAGGGATATTAATGGTAAACAATTATCTATTAATGTATTTATTTGTTCTACTGGCCGTGGCAATTGCTTGATAGATCCTCTCAGAATCAGTACACTTGATGATGATTCTGCTGTTCCGATTGATCTGCTCTTAATTGAAAGGGATGATACACGCCATTATACTCTGATACATAATCTTGAAGCTTTAGTGAGAACACAACTAGACAAAACTCATAGAATATTCAAGTTGTGCAGAAGATGTTTGTCTGTATTTGATGGTAGAAAAATGGTGAATGGTGTTTGTGAAGAGAATGCAGAAATTGCTAAAAACAAGTTAATTGAGCATCTGAAATACTGTGGCAATCATAAACCTGTTCATATGGTGATGCCTAATCCAAGTGAAAATGCCAAATTCAAAAAATTTGAAGCCTTGTTGGAACACCCAGCATATATAGTCTGTGATTTTGAATCAAACCTCAAACCCCTTGCATTCTGCAGTCCAGATCCTGAGGAATCTTCAATTACATCATACCAGTTACATGAACCTTCTAGTTTTTATTATGTGGTTGTACAGGATGGGGTTGTTAGTAAAGAAGATATATACATGGGAGCAGATGCCATCAAAGAATTTGCACAAAGAATAGAAAATGAGTGCCATAACATAGCATCTAATATCTTATTAAAATCAAAACCTATGTTGCCTTTAACAGAGGAACAGATTGAAGATTTCAACAATGCAGAAAAATGCCCGGTATGTGATTCTGAATTTTCAGATGCAAATATCAAGGTGAAACACCATTCTCATACAGATGATAAATTCAAAATGGCCCTGTGTAATAGCTGTAATATTAAGATCCAGAGACCAAAATTTGTCCCTATATTTTGCCATGGAGCATCCAATTACGATTTTCATCATTTGATCAGGTACGAGGGGTTTGACAAGCAGAATTTAAATATTTTAGCTGAAAATAATGAGAAATATATTGCCATTAGCAAAATAATTAAAGTTAATGGTGTTCCTATTCACTTAAGATTTCTTGATTCATACAGAATTTTATCGGCTAGCCTGGCTACACTGGCCACTCAATTATCTGATGATCAATTCAAAATCACATGTGCTTCGTTTCCAAATCAGGACCTGAAATTAATTAGGCGGAAGGGTGTATATCCATATGATTATGTTACAGATTTTTCTAAATTTGATGAGTGTTCTCTGCCACCACAACAAGAGTTTTACAGCAAAATCAGAGGATCTGGAATCACTGATGAAGATTATCACCATGCCCAATTGATTTGGAACAATTTAAAATGCAAGACATTTGGTGATTATCACAAGGCTTATTTAAAACTTGATGTGACCTTCTTAGCTGATATACTGCAGGCATTCAGAAAATCTTCCATGCAAAATTATACGCTGGATCCAATGTATTTTTACAGTGCTCCGGGCCTAGCATGGTCTGCAATGTTTTTAAACACTAAAATGCAATTGGATCTGATCCAGGATCAAGATATGTATCTGTTTATGGAACAATGTATAAGAGGAGGCATGGTGCAATGTTCTCAGAGATATGCCAGAGCAAATAACAAATATATTCCTGATTATGATCCAGCACTGCCATCAAATTATATACTGTATGTAGATGCCAACAGCCTCTATGGTTATGCCATGATGAAAAAACTGCCATATGCTGGGATTGAGTGGGTCGAAGATTTCAATATTGAAGATCTTAAGGATTTTGATGACAGTAACTATGGCCTGTTCTTAGAGGTTGATCTGACAATTCCTGATGATTTACACAACACATTTTCTGATCTGCCCCCAATTCCTGAGGTTAAGTGTTCACCTGGCTCTAAACAGAAGAAATTGATGATGACTCTAGAGCCGAATCAGGATTATGTCTTATATTACAAAAACCTCCAGTTCCTGATGAATCATGGTGCTCAAGTGACCAAAGTTGGAAAAGTTTTGAGGTTCAGGCACTCAAGATGGTTGAAACCATATATTGATACAAACACAGAGCTTCGAACATCTGCAATGAGCCAATTTGATAAAACTTTGTTTAAATTGATGGTCAATTCAGTGTATGGCAAAACAATTGAAAATGTCAGAAAACATATTGATGTTAAAATAATTACTGACCCCAGCCGGAGCAAAAAATTGATAGCAAAGCCTAACTTCAATTACAGAAGAATTTATGATGAAAATATGGCACTTTTCAACATGAAAAAAACAAAGATTAAGTTTGATAAGCCTATTTATGTAGGGGCTGTGATATTGGAATTGTCCAAATTACACATGTTAAAATTGTTTTATAATGTGTTGAAGCCTTTTTATAAGGATCGTGTAAAACTGATGTACATGGACACAGATAGTTTTGTTCTTGATATTGATGTTTATCAAGATATAGCACAGCCTGATTTGTTTAAATATTTTGATACCACTGAACATTCAAAAATTAAACACCACAACAAAAAGGTGCCTGGCAAGTTAAAAGATGAGACACTTGGTGATGTTATTGTGACATTTGCTGGGTTAAGGGCCAAGATGTACAGTTTTGAAACATGTAGTGGCGCTGTTGCCAAAAAGGCCAAGGGCATTGGCAGAGTGACTGTAGACAAAGAGTTTGAATTTGAAGATTACAAAAATTGCCTCAAATCATGTAGCACAATCAGAACATCAGAATCCAGAATTCAGAGTGTGGATCACTTGTTGACTAGCAATATTGTAAGACAAGTGGCTCTGGACCCACATGATGACAAGAGATGCATTTTGTCATGTGGCATACATACTCTACCATGGGGTCATTGTGATTTGAAAAGTGGCAAACAATGCCCAATTACAGAGCATGATTTGAAATAAATAAACATGCCTATGAACTTATTTGGGTTAAAAAAACAGGCTATTATGGACCTGCCAACAGCACAACCCTCTTCTGATATAATATCTAAACTAAGTGCTTTGTTAATTATTCATCTGAACAGCATACTTACAGATGTTGATGATGAAACAGGTAAAATATTGTACATATTTAACATTAATTTAAATCATTACCAATTACCTGTAGGTGGTCAATTGCAATTTATTACAACCCCTGAGGGTAATGTCAAGATTTCAGTAGGGAGAAATATTTATAGAATTAAGCACTCAAACATGATTTCTGGCACTGTATATATTGTTTCTGCTGGTGACTGCTTATATATTGAGGTCCCGGGATCATATGACAAGCTTATACCTTTTTTTATAGAATTAAGAATCAGATATTCAATCATAAATAACCACTAAAACAAAAATGCCTAATGATATATTTGGCCATACAAGGCATGAAGATCACAGTGATGAGATTCTGATGCTTGATGTCAGAGTCAAGAAATTAAGAAGTGATTTACAAGCTTTACAAACCACACTCAATGCCAGTCTTCAACTAGAAATTACAAATTTGCAATCACAATGCATGGACCCTCTTCTTAAAATTGATTCAGAACTCAAATTGCTGCTTCAAAAATATACTGACTTGGCCACATTGGATAATTTTCAAAGTTTAGAAGAAGCTGTAGCAGCTCTTCAAGCCAAATTTAAGACCCAAGCCACCAACTCTGAGCAATTGAAACAACAATTGGAAGAGCAGATAAATAATGTCCAGACACAGCTCTAAACAATTGTCAAAAGCATAAAATCACAAGAAGATTTTGATCTAGTGATTTCCACTCTAAAAGAACAGATTCAATCACTCCAAATACCTAATCTGGACCCTCTGAACAATGCCATAACCGAGGTTAAAGAAAAAATTGAGACACTTGAAAATTTTATGAACAACTTGCCATCTTCTGATGCTTTGAGTGCAATAACTCGGAGTGTTGCCAACATCAAGCTGCAACTTGAAACATATGAAGATTTTGGAAAAATTCAAAGTACCATAACCCATCTTGAGGGTACAATAGCAGCAGTGCAAAGTGATTTGACAAATGTACAAGAATCTCTAGAATCCCGCCTGCCTGGTATTGTAGACACACTTGTCAGTGTCCAGCAACAGATCACAAAGTTTGAAAACCTCAACACTGAATCTGAGCTATCTCATTTTCATCACTTGATCGATGATATCCAAACAAAACTTGAAATTTTACAACAATCAACACCCACTCAGGCAGATATAGCCCTGCTCCAAAATGCTATGCAAAATGTGGCTGATGCATCTGAATTAAATAATGTGAAATTGGCACTTGAATCTTTGCAAAATACTGTATCAAATCTGCCTACATCACAGGAACTTAAAAATATTAAGAGAGCTGTGAATCGCATATTGAAATCAGAAGATATCAAGAATATCCAGACAGAGATCAAACAACTCACTCAGACAGTGGCCACTCTACCAACCAATCAACATATTAATGAACTGCATGCCCTGTTTGAGGATATCAGAAGACAGGTCCATGATCTTACTGCTCAAAATTCAAAATTGGCAGTTGTTGAAAATTTACAGCAAATTGTAGCTAATATCAAGCAACAGCTAGGGACCATGGAATCCAATCAAGCAAATGCTCTGTCTGTTTTTGCCACCCAGCTACAAGAAATTGTGCAACAATACAAAAAACTTGCTGTGGACATAAAAATCAAGCCAGGCCATGATGATGTTGTTAGGACCATCAATGAGCACCTTGAATCTGTAACAAGCAGATTGTTTACAGCAGAAAAAGAAATAACCGGCATAATCGAGAATCCAAAACATACAGTAATTCTTGAATTGTACAGCATCCCCAACAAAGAATATGATTCACCATTTACACCAGGTGGCAAAATATATATGCTGTCCCCTGCACAATTTTATTACCAGTTTTTTGTTGGGGGCACACTGAGACCAATCAAGATCAAATATTGGCTACAACCACAGGCACACCACTACCCCACCTTATCAATAACAAATGCTGACAACAAACCAAAAATCACCAGTGTAGAGTTAGAGGATTTTACAGATCCCAATACATTAGAAACATATTTTGCTGAAGATGATGGCTCTCTGGAATTTCATATACAAATAGGAGACAAATTATATTTAGAAAATCCTGTAGTATCAGCTGCTGAACACCCCATAGTTGCAATATTCTTGTTTTCATATTATGTCTAGACAATTTATTGTTGATGAATTACACAGACAAGCCAGACATAATTATAAGAGACTGCCAGTAGTCACAAAGGCATAGATGATTTATGGGAGAGCGACTTGATTGAGATGGCAAGTGGACAGCTGAAAAACTTAGACAAAATCAACAAGGGCTACAAGTATCTACTTACTGTAATAGACACATTTTCAAAATTTGCCTGGGCTGTGCCACTCAAATCCAAGACTGGAAAATGTGTTACAGAAGCCATCAGGACAATCATCAATCAGAGTGGAAGATCACCGCGCTATTTGCAAACAGATAATGGCAAAGAATTTTTTAATTCTGTGTTCCAACAATTTATTAAAAGCCAGTCAATAAAACATTATTCGAGTTACAGTGATCTCAAAGCCTCAATTGTAGAGAGATTCAACAAAACCCTAAAAAATCTTATGTATAAACAATTTACACTTCAAGGTAATTACAAATGGCTCAATATTCTTCCAGAACTTCTACATAAATATAACAACTCGGTTCATTCCACAATCAACATGAAACCCTCTGAAGTAACTTCATCTGATGAGCAAAAATTGATCAGGACTGTTTATTATCCTAGATACCAGCCAACAACAAGAAAAGCCAAATACAAGGTGGGTGATCAAGTAAGAATCAGCAAATATAAGCACTTATTCAAAAGAGGCTTTACAAGGAACTGGAGCACTGAATTATTTACAGTGGTTCAAATTAAACCTGGGACCCTTAACACATATAAAATAAAAGACCACCGAGGAGAAATTCTCAAAGGCCGGTTCTATGAAGAAGAACTCAACAAAACTAAACAGCCTGACACATATCTCATAGAAAAAATCATCCGCAGAAAAGGCAACAAGTTATTTGTCAAATGGCTAGGACTTCCAGAACACAGCTCGATCGATGCAGACAAAGTGATAATATGAGCACCTGGGATGTTATAAAAAGGCTGCCAGAACCTGAACAGCAGATTAAGAGAAATGGCAAGTTGCTGCCTGATAATATTAGATGTCTTATTGTTGGGCCATCAGCTTGTGGTAAAACTACACTAATGATTGATAATTTTTTATTGGCACCCAACTGGTTAGACTGGAAAAACAGGCACTTGTGTGTTTTCTCTAAGAGCTTGGAACAATTAAAATATAAGCAGTTGATGAAGCTATATGATGGATTGGATATTGCCACTTTTGAATCAGATGTTAAGCCACTCCATGAATGTCTTGATAACTCTGTTGTTGTGTTTGATGACATTATACTGGATAATCAAAACAAGGTTAGAAATTTCTTTACACAGGGCCGACACAAAAACATTGATTGCTTCTACCTGGCACAGACTTTTTCAAAAATACCGAAGCAGCTGATCCGAGACAACAGCAATTTTATATGTGTGTTTCATCAAGATCATACCAACCTCAAACACATACATCATGAATAGGTAGGTGGGGACTTGAGCTACAATGATTTTTCCAAGTTTTGCAGTAGGTGCTGGAATCAAAACAGTTATGGGTTTGTCACAATTGATATGACAAGAAAACCCAATAGTGGCAAATACAGAAATAAAATCAACAATTTTCTAGACATTGAAACATATATAAATAACCATGAAAAGGCCAATCATTGATGATCTTAAATTAAGAGATTATCTTGTAAAAAGATTTAAGGGATGGAAATCAGAGAACCGAGGAATTTATGAACAACACAAACAAACAGAACAGCCTATTATTGATGCTATTAGTGAATTAGGTAAAAATATCAAAACTGTTACAGAGCAAAATCAAAATTTGATCACAGAGCTTGTACCTGTAGCTGCAAGGAACATATTAGATTATCCAATCACCCCACTTTCCAGTATTCATACACCTAGTCCTGTTGCTCCTCGAAGAATTGAAGCTACTCTGGATCCTATTGAATTGGGTCTTCTTGCTCAAAAATATTTAAGCACACCTAAAGACAACAAAGATGAGGTCTTTGGCTTATATGCTGACACAGAGCGTGATGGTAGCATCATACATAGAATTGGCAATTTCAGAGTAACATTTATGGGAGATGATCTTATTGTATATTCAGAATCTCATCTTGGACAAAGAGGTGGTTTTGTTAAATATCCCGGCACACCTGGATTGTGGGAACTGATGACTAGGAAAAGGCCTGGCAGCTATACAGATCAAGATTATGAGCACTACAAAGAAATATTAATAAAATCAGATGCTCTATACCAGAACAATGATCCCACACAAAAAAGAGTCAAGTCTAGCATTGGAGCAAAATACAACAATTTAATCAAGCCCATATGGTCACAGATCAAGACTGGCAGTGGAATCAAACAATACAACACCCTGCCTAAAGAATTTGTGTGGGTTGATGATGTCAGGAAACTTGTAGACAGGTTATTGGTGATAGCTGGGGAGGAAAATGCTGGCAACCACAATTTTTACAATGAAAAGGTTGGAATTATGGACATGATAAGCACAAAATTGTCTAATTTTATAGTGAATGACACTAAGGGGATTGGATATCTTATAAAAATTATTAATACTCTACCACCTAAATTTTGGAATATTTCTGAGGGTCGGGGCTTGGTTAATGACATTATAAACAAGCTGCCATTTGAACTACATATTCCAGGCTATCAGTATTGTGGTCCCGGTACAAAATTGGACCATAGATTAAACAGAGGTGATCCTGGTGTTAATCCCCTAGATGCTGCTTGTAGAGACCATGACATAGCATACAACACACATTCTGATCTTGACAAGAGACATGTTGCAGACAAGAAATTAGAAGAGGCTGCATTTGGTAGATTTGTAAGCAAAGATGCTTCTTTAAGTGAAAAAATAGCAGCATTGGGGACCACCATAGCTATGAGCACCAAACAAAAACTGGGGTGGGGGCTGTGAATATGTATATAATAAACCTACAATGAAGGCCAAGGGTGTTATGTATCAAATACCTTATGCAGGTCTTAAATCTCTTAAAACTATTGATATTCTTTTAACCAAAAAGCAGCGCAAGAAAAAAAGCTCTTGTATTGCCAAGGGCCATGGTATGAAATTGTTGCTTAGTACCCCCCAATTAAAAAAATTACAACAATCCAGGAAAAAATCACATGTGGGGGGTTTCATATTTACTATCCCGGCCATCTTAGCAGCACTTGGGGCTGTTGGGAGCTTGGCTGGGGGATCAGCTGCCAAAGCGAAAACAGTAATAGATGCCAAGAAAAATAGGGCAGAATTAGATGAATTGAAGCGCCATAACCTGGCCATGGAGAAACAAGCCAAAGGTGTTAAGAGAGCCATGAATAAGTTTTAAAAAAACAAGAGCCGCTTACAAACCAAGATATTGAAGCTTTAATCAAGCCACTGGGCATCAAAAAATTTAGTTGGTGTGTACATGTCTGATTCTTTACCAGAACAACCACTCAACAAAGAGTGTGGCATTGTTAATTTGGATATGTACAAAAATCAGGGCACTCACTGGATTTGTTATCTTAAATATTTAAACAATGAGGCATTTGTGTTTGATTCATTTGGAGGTGTTCCACCTGAAAATTTAGTAAAATATCTAAAATCAGCTAATCTTTATTACAATAATGCCCGTGTTCAAAATTTCAAAGATGTTAATTGTGGACATTTGTGTTTATCTGTTCTTAGATATATGTCTCAAATAAATAAACCATCAATTGAAAATTTTCAAAAGGCCTTGTGGTATTTAAAACATCATGGGGGTATTCCATCTCACCAGCCAAAATTCAATATTGAAACTCAAATTACATGATGATATAGTATATCCCAAAACAATAGCTCTCAGAGCATAGTGTACATGATCCCTAATATTACACACCACAACAACAAAATTGCAGTTGGTGATCAAAATATTGTCATCACTCCAGGGCAGTATAATCTGTCAAAATTCTGTCACTCACAGAGTAGAGATTGTATCTGCTACAGAAACAGTGGATCTGGGTACTATAGGAGAGCTGTTAGGATTTGAGAACAACACAAAACTTGAACCAGCCATCAAACACACTGCTATTAATATACCTAAATTCTTAGCCATAGAGACTCTGAATATTCACTGTAATGTGGCCGAGGGTATGATCACCAAATCAAATGGCATAGGCACTCACAAACAAACTGGCATCATTGCAACATTTAAACCTAATTCTGAATTTATGGAGCCAATCATCTACACTCCATCCCCAACATTATATTTTCCTGTGTGCCATAATAGAATAGATAACATTGAATTGATAGTCACTAATGAAAAAGAAGAATTAGTTGATTTTGCTGGAGCCACAACAACTGCAATCATAGAGATTAATATTTAAATAAAAATACATTAAAAAAAATGGAAAATATTGAGAGTTATGAGCTACAATCATTCCCCCCAAACAGGAGGACATTTGCAAATTTAAATCAACCCAACACAGAAATTGAGGTTGATCTTGATGTAGGGGATGGCTTTATACACCCCCACAGAGCAGATCTATACATCAAATTTGATGTTGTAGAGCTCGATGGAACAGATTATCCGGCAAATTCAAATATAAGATTGGTAGATAATTTTGTGCCGCATCTGTTCTCTGAAATTGAGATCAGAAAGCATAGTGTTGTTATAAACAGAGTGGATTATCCCGGCATTACCTCCACAGCTTTGGCCACACTAAAATTATCCAAAACCGAGGCTTCTTACTACAAAATAGGTGGATTTGAGGCTGGTGATAAAATATTATCTAAGAGCCACACAGTGCTGTTCCCTATGCGCCTGTTGCCAGGATTCTTCTCAGATTACAAAGATATTATGTGGAAGGGTGGTTTAAGAATCACATTTAGAAGAGCTGCCAATGATAATAATGCTTTGATGAGGTACAGCACATTAAACTCTACAGGGGAAGCTTTGCCTAATACGCTACCTGATGAAGGCAAATGCATTATTCAGACTATGGAGCTAAGAATCCCAGTTGTTGAATATGAAGCCAGTTATGCTCTTAAATACAAAGCAGATATAATAAAAAATCCACAAGTACCTTTACAATTTTATACATATCAATGTGTACAGAAGCCTGCCGCTGGTACTTATTATGAGTTTGATGCTACAAATTCATTCTCCAGTATACAATATGACATGCCAGATTTTGTGGTGGTACTGTTTCAGACTGGAAGACACAATAATCAGGAAAAAAATTCAAGTAGATTTGATAACTGCAACATCAAGAACATATATCTTAAAAATGGCAGAAATGAGGTATTTCCCAGAGAAAATTATAATTTAGACATGTCCAAGGATGATTTCCTTAAATTATATGAAGCATTTACAGCATACAAAAGGGTCACTACTGGCAATGCTGACATGTATTACACACCAGATGAATTCAAAGCACAGAGACCCATGTTTGTCATCAACACTTCAAAAAGGAAACAAGTTGTGGTTAATGACAGGACAAACATTAAAATTATCTGTGAATTCCACGATACACTCCCCGATGACACCATATGTAGTGTTATTCTCATAGGTGAAAAATCATATGTTTATGATGTAAGAAATGAGAGAGTCACAGAGCAATTCTAGTAGAATTACATTGTTTTAGTACTAGATATGCAAGTTGAGGCTGGTGCCCAATTGAACTTAAACCAGAAGTAAATATGGGTGGGTGTGGGTGGGTGTGGGTTTTATGAGCATCTTGGCTTAGTTTTAGGTGTGGGCAAAAAAAATATCAAGAGGGGCATATTTTTAACAAGCTTATGGACAACAATCTCACAGAAGTGCCTTTTGTAAGTGTGGTCAAATCAATCTGAGGGGGCTCATCATTTCACAGGAACTTCCCGAGGGCATTTTTACAAAAATCTTGGATTAGACAGGGTTCCACACTTGAGCAAAAAGCTCATATGGGCATGTTGAGCTTGTTTTAAGTGTAGCCAAATCTGCCTGAGGGGGGTTCATCATTTCTCGAGCCAGTAGTACCACAAATAACACTACTGTAACACCATAGGTCTTATTGCTGCACAGGTTTCTCTGATGTTTTCCTGAAGTTCTTGCAGTTTTCGGGGCCTGTTTCTGTACACGACAGATTTGAGATGGCCCCAGAGGAAAAAGTCAAGTGGTGGCAGATCTGGCGACCTAGGCGGCTATTCCACGGGACCCCTGAGACCTATCCAACCCCCAGGTAAAACTTCATTCAGCAATTCGCGAGTTGATAGTCCGAAATGCGGCGGTGCTCCATCTTGCTGAAAGAAAAAAAACCGTCGTTTTGCTAGGGGTAGATTATCCAAATAGGGCAGGAGTTTCATCTTGAGATGCTCTCTGTACACTTCAGCAGTGAGCTTGTTGTTAAGAAATACGGGACCGATGAGAACATCCCCGTGTATGCCACACCACACATTTAACCTTGGGTCAGTCTGATGATGAGCATCTACAGCAATGTATGGGTTCTCGGTTGCCCAATACACAGCGTTATGTCTATTCACTGTTCCGTTCAGATGGAAACAGGCCTCATCGCTGAAAAGAATATCAGCGTCAAGGTGTGGCTGCTGCGTTCGTCTTTCAGTAAACCACTCACAGAACTGTATCCGTCTATCTGTGTCATCTCCATGCAGGTTCTGGACAAAATGCACAAGATATGGATGGAAATTATTTCTGGATAGTATCTGGACACGGATGCTTGACTGATGCCACATTCGTGAGCCACTTTTCGTGTTGACCGTGTTGGACTGACTGTCAGCTTAGCTAGTACGCTAGCTGAGGTTGCATGATCTGTTGCTGTACGTGGCCGCCCAGACCGTCGTTTGTCATGGATACTGCCTGTTGCCTTGAACCGCTAGAGTAAACGACCAATGGTTGGTTGCATGATGTGGCGGTGGTTGATCTGGATGCCGTCTGTGATATTCCTCCGCAGCTTCCCGTAGACTCATCCCTGCAACATGGATAAGAACCATTTCCACCCTTTCCTGAATTGTGTACTGGGATATTGTTGTTGATTACTGGAAAAAAAAGAATAATTCAACATTACGGTCATGATTTAAAACGTATTTTCCAACAATTTTGTTCTTGTTTGCTGCACACAATGAAATTAATACAAAAGCAACATCACGGTTATAATTTCAAACATATGCCCAACAATTTTGCCCTCTATCGTTTTTTTCGGTATCTGCAGAAATAACGGAGTTGTCCTATGTCGCGCGACTTTTGAATCACCCTGTATATAGGTCCCATAAATAGGCAAACGGGCAGACATCCTGGTATCATATACTTGTGGAGCCCAGGAAGAAGCAAAGACGCACACATCGGTATTTAATAATCTTGTAGGCTTCAGAAAAATCGGAGGAACAGACATCGAAGACACAAAGTTGCCAACGTCTGTGAGCAACAAACATGTAGGACTTCAGAAGAACTAAAGTGTCAGACATCGATATACGTATGTTGAACGTTTCTGCTCACAGAATAACCAAGGAAGGTACCGTTTATATATGATAAGTGTTTCAATAACCACGATGAACCTAAGGGCAACTTCAATATCTGATAAACTTTTCAATGCCCAAAGAATCAACCCTCCGATGTGAACAAAACTTTAAGCTATGGATCGTCCGTGACAGTATTATGTATTCTTTTCACCCGTCATAAATCCAAATAAATTTTTTATCATCCACAGTATACACTTTAACTACTGTTGAAATGTGATAAAGGTTTTTACTCTGAGAGGACAAAATTAAGTTTGCGGAAATGACCATATTTTGGAAACTTAAAATTGCTAATAGACAGAGTGGCCCCAAGAAGAGCAATCCATGTAATGGAAATTAGTTCTTGTAACTAACATATCAAATATAGGAAGATTTTGTAATTAATGAGTTTTTAATTTTTGAATTAAATTTTGCTTTTATTCCTGTTGATTGAACCAAAAGAAGAAATGGTGCTCGTAGCTTCTGGGAAGAACTGGCCGTGATGATACTTCGGCCCTACGGAATTCTTACGGCGTACATCATATTTTGATTGATTGATTGAGTTGGTGTTTTAAGTCCACGTTATGCACAGTAAATCATATTTAGAAGACATGTTCCTGAACATATCTCCTAAACTATTGGTCATACAAATAAATGCACTGAACATAATTTGTGCAATGTTTATACTGTCTATTGCATGAGCTGTTGTTAAGTAATTGAGACAGATCAGTACAAGGTTGATCCAAATTTATTTCCTAATATAATGCGGTCGGATGAAGATACCTTGAAGCTATTAGGACACTTAAACGTCATAACTCTACTACTTAATGGTTCACGGAATCCGAATATTGTTTTACTGTCGCATTGAAAATTATGAATACGCGACTTTGGACTTCAATTAGAAGTTAACCAGTAAACCGACAAGAACCCAGGTCCTAGTGTGCGTCGGAGGATTCCTGGGTTTTCTTTTGATCGTCTCAGTCATCAGGTTGACCAGATCTGTGCGGGAGTTGATGCGTGCAGTCACTCCATACTTCAGACATTCTCTGTGCCACCAAGAATTTTCATACAGAGATTTATTCATGTTTCTAAGCAGGAAACTGCAAATTCCAAAGTATAGCAGTATACTATGTCCCGGATATCTCTGGAGCAAGGCCGCGCATAGCGGCAGAGAAGGGGGAGGGGATCGAGTGGGCAGAGCGAAACAGTACACGCTGCTGCGAAGGCTGGTAACTGTAGTCACTTTACCGCTCAACTGTTCCTTTGGCAGACGTCAGGGCATTTTTTTAATATTGTTCTCTCTATTCAAAAACCGCTGCGATATTCCAAAATCTGAAAAAAATTACATCAGCTTAGAATTCATTCTAGAGTATTGACGTGAATTTTCGTGTAGTTTTCTTACACTGTTATGTAGACATTCTCAATAGTTTCGTGGTTACGTAAGTCTATTAAACTATATATAATATCTAGACAACAGCAAAAGCAAATGACACGAAAATTCAAGTCAGTGCTCTAGAAGGAATTTTAAACTGATGTAATTTTTCACATTTTGGAATATCAGAGCGGTTTTTTAATGTAGAGAAAAATATGAAAAAATTCGCCCTGACGGTTGCCAAAGGTCCAGTCGATCCTTAGTGGGTAGAGTCGTCTTGCGTCACTAATTGCGCAGAAGTTTGTTTTCTTCGCTTGCTCCAGAGATAACCGCGACAGTGTATGGACTAAACAGGAAGTCAGAAAGTTCGTAATTTAAGAGGCGTAGTAAATATCACGTGACACGGATCAACCAGCTAATCACACACATCTGCTCCGTCAGGAGTGCAATATCTTCTTACGATATTTTAATATACTGTGAAGTAGAAAACAGGGGGCCAAATCAATTACAAAATAATTAAATTAAACAATACAGACTGTATATATCTACTCATAAATTACAGTATCAAGGGTAGTCCCTTGAAAAAGCGCCTGATCATCAGAGTGCCGTCTCCCACATCTTCAAAATGCTATTGAGTTATTTCGTCTATTTCATATTTTGCTACTTTTATGATTAGATGATTATAATGTATTCAATATCATGTTATTCAATGTATCTGCATACAGTGCTGCACTTTATTAATTGCTTGAAAGTTATAAAATAAAGTTTACCACTAGAAACAAACAGCAAAAATAAAAATATCAGAGATTTATATAAAGGTGTAAATGAGTTTAGAAAGAGGTGGCAACCTAAAGTAAACTTGATAAAAGATAAAGACGGTGATTTTCTAGCTGACCCAAGCGATATTCTAAATAGATGGAAGAACTACTTTAATGACCTTTTAAATGTCTATATAGGAGATAAATCAGAAGTAAATGAAGTCCACACAGCAGAACCTTTAGTTCCAGAACCTAACTTGATTGAAGTTAAGGATGCTATTAAAAGGCTAAAGAATAACAAAGCACCTGGCATTGATTTAATACCAGCTGAGTTAATTAAATATGGTGGAAATTCATTAATATGTCAAATTCATAAATTAATTTGTTTAATATGGAATAAAGAAGAAATCCCTCAACAGTGGAAAGAATCCATAATTGTTCCTGTGTTTAAAAAAGGTGATAAAATGAACTGCAATAATTCCAGTGGAATTTCTCTACTCTCAACAACATATAAAATATTATCTAACATTCTTTTAACAAGACTAACCCCATATGCTAATGAAATTATAGGTGATTATCAATGTGGATTTAAACGTAACAGATCAACTACAGATCAAATTTTTCACATCAGACAGACACTTGAAAAAAAGTGGGAATATAATCAAAATGTCCATCAGCTATTCATTGATTTCAAAAAAGCATATGATTCGGTCAAAAGAGATAAATTATATAATATATTAGTAGAGTTTGGAATACCTAAGAAGCTTGTTAGTATGATAAAAATATGCACCAGTGAAACAGAAAGTAAAATTCGTGTGGGTATTAATATGTCTGACAAATTTACAATTCATGATGGGTTAAAACAAGGAGATGCATTATCTCCATTGCTCTTTAATTTCGCCTTAGAAAATGCTGTTAGGAAGGTAAAAGAAACTAAAGAAGGACTAAAATTAAATGGTGTGACTCAGTTGTTAGCATATGCAGATGATGTAGACTTATTAGGGGATGATATAAATACAATTAAGAATAATGCTAAAATATTTTTCAAAACTGCTAAAGAGATAGGTTTGGAAGTTAACAAAGAGAAAACTAAATATATGCTTACAGGGCGAAACCAAGTGTTAGGTAATAATCAAAATCTAATTATTGATAACAACTCGTTTGAACCAGTTTCCAAATTCAAATACTTAGGAGTAATATTAACAAATGAAAATTATATTAAAGAGGAAATAAAAAGTAGGCTTAATTCAGGAAATGCATGTTACTTCTCTCTTCATAAACTTTTGTCTTCTCGTTTAATATCTAAGAAACTAAAAGTTAAAATATACAAAACAGTAATTTTGCCTGTAGTATTATATGGATGTGAAACTTGGTCCCTTACATTGAAAGAGGAACATGAATTGAGAGTATTTGAAAATAAGATCCTTAGGAAAATATTTGGACCTAAAAGGGATGAGGAGACAGGTGAGTGGAGAAGGTTACATAATTTAGAACTACATAATTTGTATTCATGTCCAGATATTATGAGAATGATTAAATCAAGAAGACTTAGGTGGGCAGGCCATGTGGCACGAATGGGAGAGGAAAGAGGAGTTTACAGGATTTTTGTTGGGAAACCTGATGGTAAGAGACCTGTAGGAAGGCCAAGACGAAGATGGAGAGACAACGTTGAGATGGACGTAAGGGAAATCGGTAGGGATGGAAAAGAGTATATAGAACTTGCTCAAGATAGGGAAAGATGGAAGGCCTGTGTTGCTGCAGCCATGAACCTTCGGGTTTAAGAAGGCTAGGGAGTTAGTTAGACTAGTACTGACAACAGTAATGTAGCAAACAAGTGAAGAAAATGTAATAAAGTGTCTCATACTCATATGTTTCCTCATCTCTCTTTGTTTCCTTGTCTACTAATTCACATTGTTTTATTTGAGTGCCATCTAAGGAATTAATTTTGCCAATCCATAACGTGCCTTGTCTACTCAGTCATAAGAATGATCATCTCGTAAGCATTCCCTCATTAATAACACAAAGAGATATCCTTACCAAGTCTCTACTGAACGACCTTGTTTCGAAAATGGACAGTGTAGCAGCAGCAGATGCCAAGATTTGTAAAAACAATACATTTTTCAAGACCAGGAGTATTAGTGATAGCAAAGTGTCTAGAAGAATAATGTTCACCACAATAGCAACACTTAGAAAAACTGCTCCTAAGTCAGATAACGGACGATTCAGATCGAAGGTTGCTAAGAAGGTCCTGGAATCAGGTCCTGTCTGGTTGGTGCTTCCGGTATGCTTCGTGGTGGTGGTCATTCAGGTAGGTGTCTACGTTACAGTAAATCTGTCTACGTATTAAGAGTATCTGTTATCCTTGTGTATCCCTCTTTAAGACAGGAGTCAACTTCCTGTCCATAAACTTTCATAGCCTGATTACCCAAGAATAACAAATGTTGAATTTGATAACCCTCTAATTTATTGTAGATGGCTATGGATGCGGGTGCAAAACATTTTCTTTTTATGGTCTCCTACTTCACATCCGGTTTCCTCTATCTCCTGGAATGCTCCTACTTGCATAGGAGAATTCCACACAGAACGGGAGTTACAATGTACAGCGGAACTGGCTACTGTATAAGCGAAGGGTGCACTTAGGCAGGCCCCCTTTTCAGTTAAAACTATGATAGCGTATCGTTGAGAGTAGCAACCAGCCCCGCCGCCAAAAAGCAGAGTTAAGTGTTGGCGCATTCCTCGGCCACTTTTGTCCTCTTATTCTCTGTTTAATCCAAGTAAACAGTTTTAATCATCTTAGCCCAGTCAATAAAGGTTACATGTCGGGAATAATTCCAAAAAACCTGAATTTTGGCCAGTTGTTAGAGCACAACTAGTAGTGCAAAATCCCAAAAGTCCCCGTTCTTCCTCGCGGTGATTCCTCCCCAGCGCCGACCCAAACATCAATTTTACAGACTCTCAGTTATTGACCTATATCTCCGTAACCAATGGTATAGCAGACAGATAATATTTGTTAAGTCTAAATCCTCATTAAGTGCGCTACAAAAACGATTCTGTTTAATGTTTCTATTATGTTCTTAGTTTTGCCGTAATTTAAAACATAATATTTAAAAAGTTATTTTCTATAGTACTTTTTAAAGTTTTTGCCTTGTAACTATTGAACAAATTAAATGACAAGAAATTGTTTCGAATAAAAGATGTAGTCTAATTTATAAGCTTTAAAATAATATAAGTTTTAATATAATTTAATGAAACATGCATCAGTAAATATGGCTCCAAATGGAGAATACTGCCAAAAAGGGATCTCTTTATCACTGTCCGGCGATTAAGTCCGGAATCATTGATTTTTCAATAAAAGCAAGACACTTGGTAGAATTAATTGTTATACCACTTAAGGTATGTTCAGTCGAGTAGCCAATCACCGTGTGTATGCTGACGGCCGCCATCTTGAAAAGAGCCCGTCATATTTGATATTTTTGATTTGCTATATCTCGGGAAATTTGGCACCTATCAACTTCCGTTCGTTTTTTTCATTATTTTCAGAAATGCTCCAAATATTGTCAACTTTCATAAGATATCAATAAATCTATTTTTGAGAAATAAAAATAGAATTTTTGTAGAGAAACGAACTATTTTTAATACTTTATGTGAATAACGGCAAGTTGAAAGTCTTAATAATTCTCGAACCAAACAATATTTTTTTATATTTTGTAAGGTTGTGAAATGTTTGTTACAAGACTTTAGGCAAACTGAACCCTTAAAATACTACTTTCTTATTTTTACAAATTTACCTTAAATAACATTTTTAAGAGAGATACAATTTATATATAACCCATATTTTGTCATGAATTTTTCATAAGATCGTTTTCCTTCTTCGATCGGGTCTCAAAATCGTATCCCTCACATTGTCACAATGTAGTGGAAGCAAGATTTCCACTCAACACTTCAAACGTCCAGTGATCTGTTTACTTGCGGCGTATTTTATGGTTTCTCTGCAGTTTTATAAGAAACAAATACATAGAATTGTCAGCCATTGGGGGTGTCCAAAGATCACTGTCGTTCTGTATTACTCCATCAGAAATTAGCATATTTGGCTTGACAACAAGATTACTTAGAACAAAGAAAACAACTATAAGTGCTTGATGTTCATTCATTTTATTATTCTAACATCCTCATATTGACAAAATTGGATCAACCTATTCTAACTATGCCAAAACGAGTAAAAACAATTGGGATGCTTCTCAGTAACTACACATTTCCAGAACAGTTTTCTCTTCATAAACTTTTTTTATCCTATAGTAAAATAACTAATATACTAAAAGTTAAAATATACAAAAGAGTAATTTTGCGAGGGCTTTTGACAGGAATGTCATGAAAGGGAATAACACGGATTCCTCTTTCCTGCTCCAAGTCCTGACAAAACTGGAGGGATGATCTAGCGGTGTGGCTGGATGCTTTGACCATGTGAATTCTCACCTGGTTCTTGTCGGCTCCGTGCAAACGAGGGATGTCTATCCGATAGATTGCGGGCATAATGGATTCCTGGAAGTAGGCAGCATTCACCTTTATGCTTTTCTCCACCTTACGTATCTCCAACTTCCCCTCGTAACCGTATCTGGCGACAATCATGATTCCCTGCGGGAAGCTTTTTCGACACTGGCGGTCAAACTCGGTACGTTTCTTGCCAGAGGTGTCACGGTACGTAATTGCCCTTATATTACCATTACGCGTGAGATAAACAAAGGCCTCATCCAATGTGACAATTGTCTTCCATCTTGATCCCGCAAAGTGTCTTTCGTACAGTTTGCGGCAGTTGGCCTTGCGTTCTGTAATGTGGCGGGGGAGGAGATTGTGAACCCGGCCCTTACGCAGGCCAAGATGGCGACGAATAACGTCGCTGACAGTGGACTGCGACACATTGAACCTCTGGCCTATGTCATGTTGGGGTGGTGGATTTTCCTGGACTGTAATTCACCGAATTCCACGAGCACTTCAGGCAACAATTTTGCTGGCAACCTCGAACGGGCCCCTTTTGATGGCGAATGTTTCTGCATGTGCACCATTTCTGTTTGTCTGGCCGCGATATCTATAGCTGTGGTCACTCCGATGGTTAAGTAATTTTTTCGACACTGTTTCGCTATTCTGTTGTACGAAAAATGAGCGTGGAATTAACCTAATAACGGTTAATTTTCGGCGGCATTTCACTAGCGCGAACACGATGCTCCGGCAACTGCAAGCTCAGACACAACAATGATTTCCAGGCCGGTTTCAAGGTTCTGACGCAACTACATGTGGCAGCAGCGTTCCCAAATCGATCGGATAGAGCCCCATCAGCCTTTTTTATGTGTTTATTTTTTTCAAATAATAAAACAATTGAATACTATGAATTTCAATAACTCATACTTTCACAAATCAAATTAGGTTGTATATAATGAAGAGAGATGGAGAGCCGAATCTGTAAAAGTTATGCTTTTCCATCTCTCCACTTCTAACCAACGATCTGACCGCTCAATGACAATGCCGCATTCAATAGAGAATAGCTTCATTGTTTCAAGCTGCATACCGCTGTGTATGTAATTCCAGCCTCGTTTTCTGTGGGGATTTTCTGTACACGATAGAGGCTTGGTCCATTCATCGAGATGTAAGAACAAATGTTATGGAAAGGAGTATAAAACATCCTGCAAGGAATACTTAAGGTGCGAGACACCTCGGCAGGTTGCATCTCGAACCAAGGACATTACATGGTTTAATAACACGGTCGGATCTAGGTAAGTGTCGAGAGAAATCAGCTCTGTCATTCCTCTCCATTCACATTGTATAATGAAACATCTCGCATTGCATAATTAGTTACATCCCTTGTGACTATACGATTCCCAAGTCATAATTTGAGTCACACTTCCTGGTGGTGATGCTTTGGAGTAAATTGTAATTTTGTACACTCCCGTAAAAATTACCTACAAATTTCAACCCCACCAACAACCATTTCATAGTAAAGATTTTAACTAGCTCTCTAACAACTTCATGATGGAAATGTGGAATTTAGTGTAACTTTTGTACCCTCCCGTACATAATACTAAATTTTTTACGTCCCTCCCTATATAACTTTTTACAATACCCCCAACACCATTTCATGATGATCATAAAATGTTGAAACTAGAGTAAACAGTCTGAAGTTTGTTTGGCGCAAGTGTTTTTCTTTGTATTAAAACCCCCTTATATTTTTCTTTCTCTCCTTTGTGTTTTGGAATTGAAAACGAAAGAAATCAACGCGCATGAATATGATTGATTGATTTGGTGATTTAAGTCCACTTTATGCACATGAAGGCTAATCGGGACTGGGCCTACAGTTTAAAGTGGGATCCGAACCACTTGTGCCTCCATCGGGTATCGAACCCGGGACCCCTTGATTACAAGGCAGCGACGCTACCACTGCGCAATCGGGGAGGCCCCACGCGCATGAATAGTTCGCAACTCAGTTTACAGGACGAACTTGACCAATCCCTAGACCACTTATTAGAACTAGCTTCAACTTTTGCTGAACCCCCACCCAACCCCCTGCCCCGGAATTTTCTCCCCGTGTAACTCGCTCACTAGCAGCACAAATTACATACCCCAATTTTTACAAGAATTTGCAACTCCTAAAAGGTCCCGTAAACCACTCACCCCCATGCGTGCCGACTATGTGGGTGCTCCGGGGCTCGAGCACCCACATAAATAATCTAGTGGGTGCGCCGCACCCACAAGATTTTTATTTTGATAAAAACAAAATAAAGTAAATATTTCTCACTTGCCATTATCAAAATATAATAAGCAATTAAAACATTGAGATGGAAGTTAACATAATAAAACATAATTGTTTCAAATGTGTTTGTGCAAAGGCAACCAAGCAACACATTCCCCCCTTCCTTGCCTGTCTCTGGCCAAGTCAAAGGCAGTCACCACAATATCAATGGAAGTATATTGACATTACCAAAATTGAAAACAAATTCATAAGTGCAAATGACGTAAGAAGGAATGTGTTTTATATTGAAAGTTAACATGTCATGATTATCTATATTATTATTATTTGGTTATGAAAAACTAAATATGCTGACCAAGGCAATAATTTATTTTATTAAAAACATAAACTAAACGTAACGTTTCAACCTTCTAGCAAGGTCTTCTTCAGACTCTGTATCAAGTACAAAAGTAACAAGATACAAAAACAGGGCATTATATATACACAAACATTACTCCCTCCAGACTATTTAGAAAGTTGTTTGGAACTTTCTAGCAGGTGACTTTCACCTTCCAACTTAACTTTCACCTAAAAGGCTAAACACAATTACTTCCATATAGAATGTGGTTGGACTTTTAATCTCACGCTCTTTTCCCTTCATTTTTCTTCCTTCTCCTCTCCTCTTTCTCTCTCGTCCTTTCCACTCTTTCTAACACCTTCTTCCATTCTTTGTTTAACTTCAATCCCCCATTCCAGTTCATTGTGTCTTCTTCACCTTTCTTCTCTATTTCCTTGGCTTCCTTCCATTTTCTCACTAGCATTCTCTTCTCCCTTCCTATCTGCTTAGCCTCATCCCACTCTATGTCATGTCCTGTTTCTCTCGTGTGTTTAAATATTGCATTTCTTTCTCTCTTAAGTCGTACATCATCCCTATGTTGTTTCAACCTGTCTTTCAGCCTCTTTTTCGTTTCTCCTATGTACACACTCTGACATTCTTTACATTTCACTTCGTAGATAATCCCTTCCTCTTCCTCTTCTCTGTTTTCCTTTTTCTTGTTTGCATTCCTCGCTATTCCTAAGATGCTTCTCCCTCCCTTCCTGTAAGTTTTAATTCCCGCTTTCTTAAGCACTTTGCATATCTTTTCTGTGGTCTTCCCCATACTCCTTATTCCAAACCTTCTCTCTTTTTCTTTCTCTTCCTCTTTTTCTTTCTCTTCCAATTCTTCCCTGCCCGTTTTCTTCCTTCTTCTGTTTATGTCCAATCTATCCTGCTTCTCATAGCCATTCTGTTCCAGCTGTTTCCATAGGCTATTTATTTTGCCTTCTTTTTCACATTCTTTCATGCATATTTTCTTGATTCTGTCCTCCATATTCTTTATAAAATTTATTTTTGTCACCTCACTTACATCACTTCTTTTGTGGCAGAATACCCCTGCTGCACACTTCTTCTGATGCCAAGCGGTTTCAATTTCTTGTCCTCTCTTCCTTTTCATCAATATATCTAGAAAGCTTAACTTGTCTTCTTCTTCTATTTCAAGTTCCAATAATATCCCTCTTTCTTCATCTTGTATTTCTTTGGCAAAAATATCAAGCTGCCTCTTCGTTCCCTTCCATATGCCAAAACAATCGTCCACATATCTGCAAAACAGAATTATTTTGTCACCTCCTTTTTCTATCACTTTCTTTTCCCATTCATTCATAACCAATTCAGCCAATGCTGGGCTTAGACTGGAACCTATATTTAGTCCTTCACTCATTAACATTATTTTATCTCCCATTATACTGTAACCGTTATTCCAAATGGTTTCCAGCGCCTTCACTACCCTTTCACTATCCCATTCTCCTATAATTTCTTGTCCCATTCTCTTTTTAATAATGTCCAAAACGTGTCCCCTCTTGATGCTCGGGAACATACTTTTCACGTCTAAGCTAAACAGTGTCGTCTTCATCTCAAATGGGAAAACAAGGAAAAGTAGATAATTTGAGTCAAAAAGAAAGGGAAGGGATGAAGAAAATCAAGAAATGAAATGATCTGGTGATAGAGCAGGCAGATAAAGGAGGAGCAATTGGGGTGATGGAAAGAGAATGGTACGAGAGGAAGTTTGAAGACCTAAAATAAAATGGATATGAGGAGATTTGTGGAAAAGGAGAAGAACAAATTATAAAAGAAAGAATCATAAAAGACTGTAGGAGGAGAGGATTTAAGAAATGCATAAAGGAGACAAGAAGACTACCAAGTTTGAAAGGCTTTCCAAAGATACACAAAGAGGAGATAAAGTTAAGACCAGTAATGAACTGCAGAAACAATATTTTGGAACCCTTAGAAAAGAAATTAAAGAAAGTTAGTGACGTGTTAGTAACACAGCAAGAAAGCAGAGCAGTTACGAACAGTGAACAAGTAGTAGACCTCATAAAAGGACTTAAGTTAAATGAGATGAAGACGACAATGTTTAGCTTAGACGTGAAAAGTATGTTCCCGAGCATCAAGAGGGGACACGTTTTTGGACATTATTAAAAAGAGAATGGGACAAGAAATTATAGGAGAATGGGATAGTGAAAGGGTAGTGAAGGCGCTGGAAACCATTTGGAATAACGGTTACAGTATAATGGGAGATAAAATAATGTTAATGAGTGAAGGACTAAATATAGGTTCCAGTCTAAGCCCAGCATTGGCTGAATTGGTTATGAATGAATGGGAAAAGAAAGTGATAGAAAAAGGAGGTGACAAAATAATTCTGTTTTGCAGATATGTGGACGATTGTTTTGGCATATGGAAGGGAACGAAGAGGCAGCTTGATATTTTTGCCAAAGAAATACAAGATGAAGAAAGAGGGATATTATTGGAACTTGAAATAGAAGAAGAAGACAAGTTAAGCTTTCTAGATATATTGATGAAAAGGAAGAGAGGACAAGAAATTGAAACCGCTTGGCATCAGAAGAAGTGTGCAGCAGGGGTATTCTGCCACAAAAGAAGTGATGTAAGTGAGGTGACAAAAATAAATTTTATAAAGAATATGGAGGACAGAATCAAGAAAATATGCATGAAAGAATGTGAAAAAGAAGGCAAAATAAATAGCCTATGGAAACAGCTGGAACAGAATGGCTATGAGAAGCAGGATAGATTGGACATAAACAGAAGAAGGAAGAAAACGGGCAGGGAAGAATTGGAAGAGAAAGAAAAAGAGGAAGAGAAAGAAAAAGAGAGAAGGTTTGGAATAAGGAGTATGGGGAAGACCACAGAAAAGATATGCAAAGTGCTTAAGAAAGCGGGAATTAAAACTTACAGGAAGGGAGGGAGAAGCATCTTAGGAATAGCGAGGAATGCAAACAAGAAAAAGGAAAACAGAGAAGAGGAAGAGGAAGGGATTATCTACGAAGTGAAATGTAAAGAATGTCAGAGTGTGTACATAGGAGAAACGAAAAAGAGGCTGAAAGACAGGTTGAAACAACATAGGGATGATGTACGACTTAAGAGAGAAAGAAATGCAATATTTAAACACACGAGAGAAACAGGACATGACATAGAGTGGGATGAGGCTAAGCAGATAGGAAGGGAGAAGAGAATGCTAGTGAGAAAATGGAAGGAAGCCAAGGAAATAGAGAAGAAAGGTGAAGAAGACACAATGAACTGGAATGGGGGATTGAAGTTAAACAAAGAATGGAAGAAGGTGTTAGAAAGAGTGGAAAGGACGAGAGAGAAAGAGGAGAGGAGAAGGAAGAAAAATGAAGGGAAAAGAGCGTGAGATTAAAAGTCCAACCACATTCTATATGGAAGTAATTGTGTTTAGCCTTTTAGGTGAAAGTTAAGTTGGAAAGTGAAAGTCACCTGCTAGAAAGTTCCAAACAACTTTCTAAATAGTCTGGAGGGAGTAATGTTTGTGTATATATAATGCCCTGTTTTTGTATCTTGTTACTTTTGTACTTGATACAGAGTCTGAAGAAGACCTTGCTAGAAGGTTGAAACGTTACGTTTAGTTTATGTTTTTAATAAAATAAATTATTGCCTTGGTCAGCATATTTAGTTTTTCATAACCAAATAATAATAATATAGATAATCATGACATGTTAACTTTCAATATAAAACACATTCCTTCTTACGTCATTTGCACTTATGAATTTGTTTTTCAATTTTGGTAATGTCAATATACTTCCATTGATATTGTGGTGACTGCCTTTGACTTGGCCAGAGACAGGCAA